>NC_082710.1:3715714-4335000 GCF_030144855.1 Hypanus sabinus
GGTGCTCGCTTCCTATGAAAATTTACCCAGAAATTAATAAAATGGGGAGAATTATTTTGCGCCTACGTAATTTATACTTTGTATTATGATGTACCGCTGCCGCAAAACAGCAAATTTCACGACATATGCCTGTGATATTAGACCTGGTTCTCATTCAACACAATAAAGTGCACAACTAACTCCTATTTAATTGGTCTGCTTGTATAATTGCAGATTAGATTGCAAGGTAACACTGAAGTCTGGTGATATTCATACTTAACGATGTGACTTTATAACTGTTTCGATGGAACGGTTATTACAACGTGATCACGATTCACCAGAGAGGTGTAACGTTAATCACTTGTTGGAAATGGTCAGATACATTCACAAGAATCAGTATTTTATAGGTGATACTTAAAGAGCATTTAATACGTATAAAAACATGTCACCGCCATTAAGAATGTAAAAGATAATAATAGACACTGCCATTCATCCGTTATGCAAAAAAAAACACTCCTCGGCGTGCGAATGATTGAGATGCCGAATTCCATAGCTGGAAATAAGTGTCCGATTGCAACGAACTGTTCTTTGTAGCGACCGATAATGAAATCCCTTGGATTAAAGAAAAATCTAAACAATTTAAAATGCGAAATTTAAAAATAAGTTGAATGTACCTCTGATTGATTGACAGATATTACTGAGGAACACGGTAAATGTTCCAGAAGATATTCCGGTAGCAATTATCCAAAATCCATATAAGCTGCCAACATTGAAGTTGGTATTTTAACATATATTTTTATAGGAGATAGATTCACCTTTTAGAATCAACCTTTTTAGTGCGAGCACTCTTCGTGTTTGTGAGTTTATTCAGCAGATCAGTGACAGCTCTTTATTTGCATAATTATATGCTATAGTCTGTACTGAAAACTAACCTCCAAATTTCACGGGTCACCAACCTGCAACAATGAATGTTTTATCACGTATGCTAAGGAAAATCTAAGAACCTATATAAAGTTTCTTAGGGATTTGTTTTTCTGTCTCTCGGAGAGAGAAAAAAAGAATATTTGTGTCTCTTCAAGAGATGTAGAAATCTTTACATCGCTTCTTAGTAACTAAAATCTATTAGTCAGTAATAATAGAGATTAAAATGTACGTGGGGATTTCAGTCTTTCTAGTTTCACTTCAAAGTAGTTCCATAAAATACCATCCATGTACAACAGCTAACGCTTTAAACTAGATCCACTCGGGTTATGCAAATTTCTTCGTTAAATCTTAATTTGATTAATGATTTTAACAACAGATATGCTCTGTTACAAAGACTTTTATCTTCTATATGTTACACGCGGTTCCAATTTATTTTCAATAAAAATTGTATATGTTAACTTAATAGAGCTAAACTCCGCCCTTTTGTCACTTATTTAGATGTTGGGAAATGGCAAAATATGAATTCATATTGACCAACTATGCTTTCATTTTATATTCAATAAACAGTTCATCGGAAAGTTTCGTTTAACTGTTTCTATCAGCCCACATAGATTGAATTTAGGAACTGTGATTTTAGATTTTGGATCTGTTTTATTTTATTAGAGAAACGTTTAATATATCGTTTACTTGTCACGGAAAAGCGCGCAGGGGTTGCCTTTGTAACAAAAGAAAACATTAATGTTACAACCTATAAACAGCAAAGTATAATATCAAACACTGGAGTAAGCGTGACTTTTACTTTCTACCATTAACTATTACTACTTTCTGCAGAAAATGCAACATTTATTAATACACTTTAACTTCAGATGAAATCATAACGATTACATTTCGCCACGTTAAAGTATTTTCAGATTCTAGTTTTCAATTTTATTTTAATAGGACTGCTTTCTTTTTCATGTCCATGCAGCGCTCTCTCTCTCTCTCTCTCTCTCTCTCTCTCTCTCTCTCTCTCTCTCTCTCTCTCTCTCTCTCTCTCTCTCTCTCTCTCTCTCACTCACTCTTTCTCTCTCTTTAACCCTCTCTGTCTGTCTGTTTCTATCACTCTCTCTCACACACCCACACACTGAACCCCCATTACTCCACACATACACACACACATATTGAACGCCTACTGAGCCCCCTTCTCACACACATGCACACACACTGAACCTTAGCTACTCCCCCCACACACACTGAACCCCCATTACTCCACACACACACTGAACCCCACTACTCCGCGCGCACACACTGAACCCCACTACTCCACACACACTGAACCCCCATTACTCCACACACACTGAACCCCACTAATCCACACACATACAGAACCCCCATTACTCCACACGCATACACACTGAACCCCCATTACTCCACACGCACACACTGAACCCCACTACTCTGCACACACACTGAACCCCACTACTCTGCACACACTGAACCCCACTAATCCACACGAACATACTGAACCCCACTATTCCGCGCGCGCACACTGAACCCCACTACTCGGCACACACTGAACCCCACCACTCCACATACACACTGAACCCCCATTACTCCACACACACTGAACCCCACTACTCCGCGCGCACACACTGAACCCCACTACTCCACACACACTGAACCCCCATTACTCCACACACACTGAACCCCACTACTCCACACACATACAGAACCCCCATTACTCCACACGCATACACACTGAACCCCCATTACTCCACACGCACACACTGAACCCCACTACTCTGCACACACACTGAACCCCACTACTCTGCACACACACTGAACCCCACTAATCCACACACACACATTGAACCCCACTACTCCACACGAACATACTGAACCCCACTATTCCCCGCGCGCACACTGAACCCCACTATTCCGCGCGCGCACACTGAACCCCACTACTCGGCACACACTGAACCCCACCACTCCACACACACACTGAACCCCCATTACTCCACACACACACTGAACCCCACTACTCCCCCGCACACACACTGAACCCCACAACTCGGCACACACACTGAACCCTCATTACTCCACACGCATACACACTGAACCCCCATTACTCCACACACACACTGAACCCCACTACTCCCCCCGCACACACACTGAACCTCACTACTCCCCCCGCACACACACTGAACCCCTATTACTCCACACGCATACACACTGAACCCCCATTACTCCACACGCATACACACTGAACCCCCATTACTCCACACACACACTGAACCCCACTACTCCCCCCCGCAAATACACTGAACCCCACTACTCCACCCACACACTGAACCCCACCACTCCACACACACACTGAACCCCCATTACTCCACACAAACACTGAACCCCACTACTCCCCCCGCACACACACTGAACTCCACTACTCCACACACACTGAACCCCCATTACTCCACACAAACACTGAACCCCACTACTCCCCCCGCACACACACTGAACTCCACTACTCCACACACACTGAACCCCCATTACTCCACACAAACCCTGAACCCCACTACTCCCCCCGCACACACACTGAACTCCACTACTCCACACACACTGAACCCCTATTACTCCACACGCATACACACTGAACCCCCATTACTCCACACACACTCTGAACCCCACTACTCCCCCCGCGCACACACTGAACCCCACTACACCCACACACTGAACCCCACTACTCCCCCCACACACACTGAACCCCACTACTCCCCCCACACACACTGACCCCATTACTCCCCCACACACACTGAAACCCACTACTCTCCATACACATACTGAACCCTACTACTCTCCATACACACACTGAACCCCACTACTCCCCCACACACACTGAAACCCACTACTCTCCATACACATACTGAACCCCACTACTCCACCCACACACTGAACCCCACTACTCCCCCACACACACTGAACCCCACTACTCCACCCACACACTGAACCCCACTACTCCCCCACACACACTGAACCCCACTACTCCCCCAGACACACTGAACCCCACTACTCCCCCCACACACACTGACCCCACTATTCCCCACACACACTGAACCCCACTGCTCCCCCTACACACTGAACCCCACTACTCCCCCACACACACTGACCCCACTACTCTCCACACACACTGAACCCCACTGCTCCCCCCACACACTGAACCCCACTACTCCCCCCACACACTGACCCCACTACTCCCCACACACACTGAACCCCACTACTCCCCCAGACACACTGAACCCCACTACTCTCCATACACACACTGAACCCCACTACTCCCCCAGACACACTGAACCCCACTACTCCCGCAGACACACTGAACCCTACTACTCTCCATACACACACTGAACCCCACTACTCCCCCACACACACTGAACCCCACTACTCTCCATACACATACTGAACCCCACTACTCCACCCACACACTGAACCCCACTACTCTGCGCACACACTGAACCCCACTACTCCCCCCACACACACTGAACCCCACTACTCCCCACACACATACTGAACCCCACTGCTCCCCCCACACACTGAACCCCACTACTCCCCCCCACACCGAACCCCACTACACACCCACATTCACTCAACCCCACCAGCCCCCACACACACTGAACCCCACAACTCCCCCACACACACTACACCCCAATACTCCCCCCACAAACACTGAACCCACTACTCCCACACATACACTACACCCCACTACTCCGCCCACAAACACTGAATCCCACTACTCCCATACACACACTGAACCCCACTACTGCCCCACACACACTGAACCCCACTACTCCCCACATGCACTGAACCCCCAATACTCTCCACACATGCGTACAATGAACCCCACTACTCCCCATGCACACACTGAACCCCACTACTCCCCCACATGCACTGAACCCCCAATACTCTCCACACATGCGTACAATGAACCCCACTACTCCCCATGCACACACTGAACCCCACTACTCCCCCACATGCACTGAACCCCCACTACTCTCCATACACACACACTGAACGCCCCTACTCCCACGTACACTGAACCCCACCACTCCCCCACATGCACTGAACCCGCACTACTCTCCATACACACACACTGAACGCCCCTACTCCCACGTACACTGAGCCCCACTACTCCCCCACATACTCTGAACCCCCAATACTCCACACACATGCGTACAATGAACCCCACTACTGCCCCACACACACTGAACCCCACTACCGCCCACACACACTGAACCCCACTACTCAACCCCCCCCCCCCCACACACACACGGTTTTAGGTTTTCGTTTTTTTTCATTGATGTCAATTTTATTTAGAATGTTTGTGCGAACTTTAACGCCTTGGCGATTACAAAAAAAAGCTCTGGATAGTAACTTGTGTCAAGTTTCCTCTCTGAACCACCTTTCTGAACAACTTCATTCCAGTTCATCAGTGAATCTTTTTACCAGAAAGATTTATCCATACGAGCTGAATTTAGGGAATTTTCAAAAGTGCCATTCAGGTTCCGTCTGTGGCACCATTTAGTCAGTGTGTGGATTCATAGGAAAAACAAAATTCCCGAACTGTAAAACATTTTATAAAGTTTGTGCATGACCAACTTACTAGCATACTTTTTCATGTAATATCTGGATTGTGTTATGATCTCAAAGGAGCGAAAAGTAACATTAACAGAATTAAATGCAGAGGACATGGACAATGCTGGTAATAGTACTGACTTTGAGAAACATGAATTGAGAATGTGACAACATCTTTGACCTCAGGGCATTTGTTGGTTACAAGATGTTTCTGTACAGGTAAGACTAATAATGCGCTGGAAGGTTATTTGTTTTTCAAACGCCTGGGACGGTTGCTCTTCCCTCCTCTCCAAACACCACCCTTTTTCCCCTCACCTCACCCGTTATCAGCCCCACTCAGCTCTTAGTGAAACTCGGCTGTTTGCGCTGCTTCACTCAGCTCCGTTCCAGCGTTATAACTCTCTTCTGTCTCCTTTAGATCTGCTCTCACCTGAGAGACAAAGTTTTTGTCCCGGTACCGGTACTATGATCTGTCCACACAGCTTCTACCTCGTTGCTGTTCGTTAATAATATTTCAGGCCGGTTTTATCTCATGCTGAATACAAAAAGTTATCAACATTTTGATGTTTCCTGAAGTAACTTTCTTTTCACTCTACTGAACGGAACTGAAACATCAACCACGTACTATTAAAACCATCTTTTAAGGACCACAAATACAAAAGATAATTTGGTTATTAATAACCGAACCTAATTTCCTCTCTAAATAAATTTCATTCAATTATATCTGTACAGAATTTCAAACGGAACGATTAGTTAATATTAAAATTATTTCATTGCGTCGTGTTCAGAGTTTGTGATATTAACCCAACAAATGTGACCCAAATAGTTTATCTCTATGTTATCTACGCATCTGTTTTCTCGGACCTGAACTTCCGAAACGGAATTTAAGAAAGTGGCATATTGTTTAGCTCACATAGCTGTCCGAATAAAACATAAGCTGAAATGTCCATGAGTCTATCACATTCAATGAATAGGTACTCAACTTAAAACTAAAGTTTAGCTGCCATCCGATTATTTTATTTTAGAAAGAAGCAGTATATACACAAATATTGCTCAGTTTTCTTTTGTGCTCGTGTCAGAGAAGAAAATTTCACGTGAAAACAATAGAAGTCAAAGGAAATTGGGAGCTGGACTACTCAGTAAGCTTCATTTTCCGACTTCGTTCCAACTGCCATATTATCAATCAATTCAATATATTTAATTCTAACCAAAACGTAGTGGCTACCATTTATATTAAATAACTATTATTATTAAACCTCAACTACCTTTGGTTCTCTCTTCTATTCATCAATTTGTATTTGCCAAGTATTTTAAACCCATATTTTATTACCAGAAAATGTGATAAGTTTCGTCACATCCAGTGGACCTGGATTGATTACTCATTAACTCCTATTGATAGTTTTCTAACTTACTCATGTCACACTGTACTGTTTGCAAAAGATGTTGATGGCAAACTTGAGTTCCAGGCGCATCTCTCTCTCTCTCTCTCTGAGAGAGAGAGGGGGAGAGTAAGCTCTGTAAAAGAGAATTTTTAAGCGTGCCCATTTTCCAGAATAAGCGATGAAAACATGAAATGTACAGTTTATACATTCTATACATGAAATTACATTATTCAATATTATATAGTTTACACATTTTGCACGGAAAATACGTGTTTTTTCAAAGATGTCTAATATTGAATTACCAGTTTTAGGTAGAGTCACTGCCTTGAGCTTAGCTATACAGTATAACTTAATGCGTTAATAAACAGTGCTCAGTGAAAATTGAAGGTAGAGTTTTCTCAGAAAGGAGTATTAAATATAAGGTTATAAAACATATAGGAAGACACGGTTTTCGCATGATAGAAGAGAATAAAATGTCTTACGTCGTACCCGGATAGCTTTCAGGCAAAATAAATTCCACGGGAAAAAATATATTTAATGTGCTATCAGCTTTCGGAAAGAGAAAACTTCAGGGGGATTTGGAAGTACAGCCAATAAGATGTGAAGATATTTATGCTATTCACTTAAGTATGAGCGGATGGCAGTACCTTAAACCTAAATTAAAAGTAAGAAAAATAAGCCAGACATGAAATTTCCTGCGATGCTAACGGCCGCAAATACGCAGTGATTAGCACCATGGACAGCGCTTTGCAACACAGACTAAATTAGTCAAGTTTTCACAAAGATAGGTAAGATGTAATTATAAATATATACTTAAAGAGTAAACGTACTCTTGTAGTACGCTTGTGAATTTTTTTGTTTGATTTATTTGATTTCAGCGGTTTAATTCCAATTTTTAAAAGTCTTAACATGAAATTTCCCCCACTATCCTCTATCAGTGTTTTGCAGCACTTTTAAATATTTTAAAATTTAAAGTTTTGTTTATAATAACATCGAGGTGGCGTAAATTATCCCCTTTTCCTGATATTACTGGTCTTTGTTGCATATCTAATCTTCCCTACATTTTCCAAAAGCATTTTTGTTGATTGTAATTTAGTGCTGTTCAAATGTGAGCAGTCTTTAATTAATTCTAAAAATGTATTAGAATTTATCAGTCGATTTTTAAAAGTTGCAAAAGAAAACTTAAACGCCAGTAAGTTTCTTTCGTCCAGTAATGGAATATCTTTTGAATTACAGCTGGAATTTGTGAGAGTATTTGCTTTTGGGAAGGAGCTGTTTGATGGGAGTTGCGGCTTTCTGACAGCTTGTTAATTAAAGTCCCCTGGAGATGAGGCTGTGGAACCACCGTCCGTATCAAGACAGTGCTAAATATCTCGATTCTGACAGTAACCCAGCAAGATTCAATATTAAAACAAGCATAAACTTTAAGGGGAAAAATGTCTCCTTTTGCCCTTCTCTTCCTGAATCACAATTCCACCCAATTGAACTGCTGCACATTTCTTTAACGCTTGTTCAAAAAACAACAGCAAAATTCAGAGTTTTCACGTCCCGCCTTTTCAAATAAAAAATACATAAGCATGCTTTGTTCAGAGTTTTCGTTCAACTTGTAAATGCATGTTACTTTCCTGAAATTCAAAATATTCAATATCCGTTTGATAATTTTTAAACAATATAAACTTACGTTTTTTGATACATTGAACACTGTACCTTAAATCGCTACACAATATTTAACTAAATATCGACCTGTTGAATTGCATGTGTTAATCATTTCAAACAAATCTTCAGCTAGGTTTATTACTTATTTTGGAGAATGTTCACCCAGTCCTCCGAAATTCTGTAACTTCTACATCTCTCTGACCAGTTTCTTTTTTTACTGCCGCCCCATAGAAAACAACATATGGTGGAAAAGCCATTGGTTTTAGTAATGTGAACACCTGTTTATTTATCTTCTTGTTATTTATTTTTTCATAATCAATGTCTTTAATTTCGCTATGAATAAAAAAATTGCCTCTGTTATCTCAGAAATAGCCAGCCATTTTCAAATGACAACCTTTCCTCCTTCTATTAACTTCATATCTTCCTTCAGAAGCTCAAGCTGGAGACAACCTTGTCATGTGCCCAGTGAACCTGGTGAAACCCTTTTCACCTGGGCCCGTTTTGCTTTGCAAACCTTCAAAGTCATCCGTAAATGGTTTTTGTTCTGTGTAGATAATTTGTCAACGTCAAAGATGGACTTACTTCTATTTATTGAAAGCAACTGTGATTTTTTAATGGGGCGAAAACCTTCCGTGACGCTTTCACAGAACTCGATATCATATCCAAAATATTTACCAAGTACATGATCCGCTTTCAGAAGTATTGAAAGTATGAAAACAATACGACTTTCATCGATTGCACTTGGAATAACTGAAAGTTTCACTATCTATGTCAGAATAATCTCTAAATAAACTAGTCAATTCGAATTATTCTTTAAAAAGTAGAAGAAAGATACATGTTTTTCATGTGTCAAAAGTATCCGTTCGGTTAAATGCACATCAAATAGGACAAGATAGGTTGAAACAGGGACGGCATGTTATCGCCTGATAATCCCGTTACGTAACATTTACTTCCATTCTTTGACGCGAGTAATGACAACGGAGCGAGTTCAGGTCTAATAATTGATAACATCAATCTTAAGATGTTAGCATCTGATCTCAGACGGAAAATTCAGGCACAAATTCGAAATAAAATTATCCTCATTTAAAAAAAGAAACGCTGATATTAGAGCTCTGAAACATTTAATTTTACTCTTAACATTATAAACTTCAAAACCGATAAATAATGTTATAACTAAAAATGAATATAATTAGCGTTTTGCGGACGATTCTATAGAATCGAATGATAAACATTCGTTAACAGAATATTTTTTCTACAATTTAAATTCGTACTTCGATTTTGTAAATATAACATCAATTAAAAATAAGTTCTTCAACTTTATCTCAAAACCATTTCAGATCAAATTCTTTCTAAACTCTTTGATATGTGCACATAATCGATATGTTTCTATTTGAACTGATCATGCCACTTTAAGTCATACCGCGAAATTCGCTGTTGATTACACACGGCAGCTGATAAAATTTAAAATAAACTTGGTCAAGGCAACCACTATTACACTTTCTATTATGCGTTTTTTAAAAAAAAATAATGTGGATAATAACGATGCTGACGCCGTTTGAACTCTGGCAAGATAAATAACGGAAAATGTCATTCAGTCTCACATTGGATTAAACACCTATATTGAATTAATAAACCTCAAATATTTTATGTTAATATTGATTAAACTATTTGAAATATAACTTTTTATAGCTGATAATAATGTTAACCCTTGACGCTTTAACGTAATATTTAATTATCCGATAAATCGAATTAACGTTGTCTGTACTTTCCTACCTACTGTTGATAGCTACTGCAGGAAGAAGGCTTCGTGTGCAGGTGTAGTGACGGCGGTAATCCAGCCTAACACCCCGGCGCGACTACGTTAGCAATACCGCCCTGTCTGCACTCAGCTGTGGCTTTCAACACAGTTGCCGCCGGTTCATTTCAAGCCAACTAACACAATCTGAGTGTAAGATTTGGAATGACATAAAATGGCGATTAAAGAAGATCAAAATTAAAACCGAAGTACCTGAGTATGTTTCGGACCATTGAAAGACAGTTCGACATGAATTGATAAAATAACTAGCCATGCCTTTTAGATTTAAACAACATTTGACAATTTGATGCACAAAATGCTTATCTCTATTATCAAGCTCATTGGAACAAACCGATTCAATAGTTTGAAACTTGGACTGATTGTAAATTCTTAGAAAAAAGTTTAAAATGCGCTTTATGTCGCGGCCAATTTTTTTTAATTGTATGAATTGTAGCTGATTTATAACTAACATTCATATAAAATGTGTTATTAGCTTTTATTAATTTCGAATTATGATTAATTTCTGGGTAAGAACCGTGATCAGTTACAGTAGTTCGTTAGTTAAATCACTCGACACGAGTGTGAATGAACGTTATATGCCCGCCATGGAAATGGTTTGCATTTACTTCGAACCGAAACTCATTGCTGTTACTTGCTTGTTCTTCTTATACAGGGTTCAAAGGGACATCTGACATGGAAAGACTAATTCTGCGATCTTTAGTCGAAGCTTCATTTGATATTGCAAATCGAATTTTTCTGTCTGATCGATAAATACAATTAGTTCTTTCACTCCCCCCCCCCCCATCCGCAGGCATTTTTTTTTAATCAAAATCTGATGCATTTCTGCATGAAAACAACTCCCATGTTTATTAAATGCAAAGGGGGGGGGGTAGTATTTCGCACTAACTCAGGGAAGTTCTAGTCTTAATCAAAAATTATACCAAGCTCGCCACTAAACTCAATAATTGACCTTCTCGGTTTCAAATGGGGCATAGCTGCAGAGCTTTAGTTGAATAAATCGCAAGTTGTTTGAGATTTTAAGTGTAAAATTGCAAGACAAATATTTTGGGCGATTAATATAATTTATTTGAAGCACTTAGAAAGTTCCATTCCTATTGTATTTTATGTTCATGGATATAAAATTTACCATATGCAACTATACTTATTGCTCAGGATATTTTGGCTATGGTAAATCTGATATGCCAATAAAGTCTGTAGTGCCTACAGCTACAGCTGCTTTTTTTTAGTGTGAAATCTAATATAACGCAATAATTATTGAGCAATATAGGCTGAGATCTGTGTATTTGGAAGTGACTGCGGTAAAAAGGGGCGCGGAGTAATCAAACGGAATATAGCGGATCGGGATGTGTGGTTCCATTAAAGTCAAAAACACCTGGACAGCTGTGTATGTGTGTGAATGTGTTTAAAATAAATCTTACAGTGAAACAGTATAAAACAATGTTTACACCTTCTCCTGCGGTTGATACTCGGTTCTCGAAATCTAGCGCCACCTAGCTCACAAAATATGAAATGACAGATCAGCGCCGGGCAGGATGTCTTCAAACTGTTGAGAATTAAGACTTCGAAGATTACAGAACAGCAGAGTTAGGCAGTGGGCTAACTATGTAACAGATGCATGAAAGTCAATTAATACGATGCGTATGTAAAAATATCAAATGGCTGCAAATTATTTAAAATAAATTATTTGGAAAAGTCGATCTGAGTATTTCAAGTCGATCTTCAAGCTGCTTACGAAATACGCATATATGCAAGGTGCTGAGTTTATGTTTAAATCTATCCTTCTCTCTACAGGGTTACCTTGTATCATGGATATATTTAGTAAATGCCAAACTATTCACAACTATCCAAATTATTGTGCGGCCGTTTCTCCGATTTCATTTCGAACCTTCGATTCTAAAACACAAGATGACCTTATTTGAAATGGATACATGTAATAACAAAACCCGCAACAGAAAGCTGAAAGCTGAACTGCCGTTTAATCAACCTTCGTGAATTCACTTTATAAAAATACAGATCGTGCAAATATATTATTACTTAGACGACATGTCGATTTAACATCTGTGCCACGGAAAGAGCCTGGTGACTAATTCATCAGGCAAAAGGATAAATAAGATTTGTTATATTACAATATTAATTCAGTTATCTTGTTCACTTTGCTCACAACAGTGGTGGGAAAGTTTCAGCGGAGGTAACTGCAAAGAGATTCGATGCTGATTTCATTGAAGCCACTTTCAGAAAGACTAAGATCGCTCCTTTGTTGACCATTTCGGTAAAAAGGGACTCGCGGTCTCAATAAAAACAACACTTAAGTATTCATTTGTTACCTAAAACACTTAAATTAAGTTGATTGTTTTTAAGAGTCATAATTATTAGTCAATTCTATAAAGTACAACGCATGTTCCATAACTTACTTGGTATAATAACTAATATTACTTGGTGGGATAAGTTCGAGCCTCGGGAATTTCGGTTTCGTGACACAAAAAAATATGTTATTGAAAGCAAAGAAAAAATATGAAATAATAGTCCTGCCATTTATCTTTACTTTAATGTAATAGCTCTCTTCTACGCAAACGCTTCTTATATTAAAATAATGCCAGACGCTTAGATTTCCATAATTACCATACAAGAGAGAGTCACCTATAACACACAACGATTGCAGGGAACAACAAACAGCTCATCCCTTTCTAAAGCACTGGTAAACGAGTTTGGGTCCAAACAATTATGGTGATTTCGTCTTGAAGTTGCTGGTAGCGAAGTGTTATAACTCCTGTAAAATATTTGCTCTCAACAGAGGAAGTATCTGCTTTGTTTTTGTACTGCCCTGCGATGGAATTGTTTAATATAATTATTTAGTTGTTTTTTAAAGCAGTTATAATATTACGCCACCGGAACAACGAAGTTTCATGTGAGCTTATTGGGTAGTTCTTTTATTTAATCTAGTAGAAATAATATTCCCATGAACATTAAACAGAAAAAATATGATACGTTGTTTAGTAGATAAATAAATTGATTACTAGGCAACGCAAAGAAAGCCAACGGCGACTAGCAGATATATAAGAGAATTGGAGCGACGGGACAAAGGAACGAAAAGAAAAATATAAGTTCACAAAAACTAACTTCAAAAAAAGCTCCCAAGAAAACTAATAGTCACTGTTGCTGTATTGCAACTGCGATTATTCTTGTTTAACCAAGGAAAAGACACGTTCATATTGTGTTTTTATTTGGCTAGATACCGGTAGCAAATCCCATGTGTGAATCCAAGGAATGTAAACGCTATCTTTTTTCCTGAATTTTTAGAGTGAGTCACTACATTCTCCCTATTTCAAAAGTTAGAAGGCGGAGGGGAAGATGGGCAAGGTTTATACCAGACAGTATATTGGTCAAACTGCTATACTTTTGTGGCGTCACTGACAGTATCTTTTATCGCAAGGAGTAGCTCACTAAATTA
The DNA here is from genome assembly GCF_030144855.1 of Hypanus sabinus. Classification (NCBI taxonomy): domain Eukaryota; kingdom Metazoa; phylum Chordata; class Chondrichthyes; order Myliobatiformes; family Dasyatidae; genus Hypanus; species Hypanus sabinus. Next base: position 3,729,525 of record NC_082710.1, read on the forward strand.
AAATGTCCTGCTTTAAAGTTGCGAATAGACAGATTTCAAAATCGGTTAACGGTTTACGATATCGATGTAGCTGTACCCTTGATGTCTTTTTTATACAACGGTGAATACGTTTTTTATACAACGGTGAATACGTGTTTTTAATACAACGGTGAATACGTGTTTTTAATACAACGGTGAATACGTGTTTTTAATACAACGGTGAATACGTGTTTTTAATACAACGGTGAATACGTGTTTTTAATACAACGGTGAATACGTGTTTTTAATACAACGGTGAATGCGTGTTTTTATACAACGGTGAATGCTTGTTTTTATACAATGCAGAGTGAGGATTATCATCGATTTACAGCATTAAGAAGTGAAGAGCATGAATGCCAGCGGCGTTCAGCTCCAGTTCATGAGGACGTCAGCAAATATTCTTCTAATGATTAGATGGTAGTACAGTTGCCATTATTTTTTTCCACGACTGAGCATAAATTGTTTGATTCTCCCCTTAGTTTATTGGTGTTTGGAATATTGTTGGTAAGTGAGCGAAGAATGACACCGAAAAAAAGACAAGGCAAAACAAAAAGTGAGATCAATTACAAACAATATAAAGAGACTGCTTAACGCCTGTCGGAATGTTTCCTTTTAGTAAATGGCGATAATTCCATGCTGCCGGCGCTCTAATATTTGCAGTTCCATATTAGGCAATCTGTAAATTAAATATTCAGCAGGAGATGAATAAAAAATATTGTTTAAATTGAGGGTACAAGCATCAACTGTACAGTTGCGGTGTATAATTGCAGACGGCTAGGGAGAATGCATTGTGACACTACGTCTTACCTTAATACTGTCTATATATCAAACATCCCCACTTACCACATCTACGTGGTGCTGAACGCAGGGGATTTCAAACTTACTTTCATGTGCTTCGTAAAACTGAACTTCACCTGAGTGATTAAATCCCCCTCCTCCTCGTGTTTCTTATTAAAGCCACCTCATCCCCTCTGTTCAGTGATAGCTTATTAAACTGTCCTTTGTCCTGTCTGCTGTCTTTATAATGTTATGGAAAGCGTGAGTTAAATTTTCACACAGAAATCACGTGCAGCGTTCGAGGGACGTTAATGTATAATCCGAAGAGCAACAATTTGTAAGCCGAGTTCAACCGCCTGGATGAATAGAGAAGAATATCACCGAAACGTCAGATTTTTCCTTTTTCATCTTTTTCCGCGGAAAGGATATTTGAAATATGAGAACCATAATCAAACCGAAGTAGGCTACGCGGATGTATAGTTCTGAAGTTAAATAACCGCGATAGCATAAAGGCTGGTTAAACTGTGAAAGAAACTTTCCTATAAACTTTAGTTTGAGAGAATTTTGGTAGCTCCCTTTCCCTTTGTACTTAGGGCTCCCTTTTCAGCAAGTGAGTATTCACAAAGACGTGTCTAAAGAGCGCCTTGAAAGGTGTTCACATGAGGACACTGCCTCATGAAGATCTGACAGGTTTTGTTGTCAGTACTATAGTGGGAGCTTTGTAAGATATTCGTTTTTCTTTCTTTAAATGCTCCAACTTAATAAAGACCCCCTGTCTTAAAGCGTGCATGCCCCTGCTGTCTCCGTCCACCCTGTGTCCAGCCTATCTGCACAAACCCCACGTGATGTCTGCTAACATAATTTTAATGATTTTGTCAATGTACACAGAATTAATTTTCATAAAAATGCAAAACGAACCGACGTCCATGTTCCTAATCCTCCTTCTCAAATACCCCGATGTTGAGTAAGAAAGATTGCTTTTTGACTCGAAATTTATCCCATTTCAAAAGAAAGGATTTCAAACCTGCGAAAAAAATGCCCCATTCAGATTAGGAGCGTTTATTTCTTGCTTGGCCTTTGAATAGAGAGGTCATGTCACTCAGGAGAGGGCTATTCCCTCTCTCTCTCTCACTCTCTCCCTCCCTCCCTCTCTCCCCCTCTTCCCCCCTCTTGCTCTCTCACTCTGTTTGTCTGTCCATCTCTCTCCCCACCCCCAACCCGCGCCACAACGACAGCATTCACTCGCACTTACTCCAAACACACCTCGGCCCGGGCTGGCTTTAAGGCAACATGCCACAAAGATTAAAGATTTGGCATTTTACAAGAAGACGAGGTGATCCTGTAATCATAGCAACGGTATGTAGGCCACAAAGTGCTACCAAAGAGCTAGTGCTGTCCTCCCTGGAGCGCTCGAGTCTCGGGCGTGTAGGATTTTTATCGACTGTTGCTGCTATGTTCCATACCAAGTCTTTCCATGAATTAAAATTAAATATGGCTGACGCAATGTCAGCAATAAGCCAAATCTATTAAAAACAGCAATGTGGCCGGTAACGAGTCGTTACCTGGCGTCTCTATATTAAAAAGCGCTTCGCTTATACTATGCTATTGAAACCATTATCTGTTAGTTTCTCGATGTTTTTTTACGGACTTGCTTGGTTATACAGGAAAATGTATGTTGACGGCAACGTTTAGTAGTGGATTATTTACGAGGGAATCAAGGGGTCAAGTTCTGGTCTAAGTGGCACATCTGCGAAACATTGAAGCTACTAATTCACCAAAGGCTGCATGCCTTTTATTGTAGACATATTGGGGAATTAGTAAGAGACCGCGTCTCCCCTTCACAAGGGGGAGGGGGCCTGATTATATCATGATGTATTGCTGGCTCCACGTTCAATCTGTAACACCGCAGCTAAAACGTGAAGACGGGGAAAAAAATCCAACAAAACACTCCAGCCATCCATTATGAAGAAAAATAGGAGTCGTGCTGAGAAATTAGGTAAATAAATTCTAAATTAGAAGAATATTAACCACAACATCATTCACACAGCTCCACGCCTGTCTGTCCTGATGTGCAATTAAATTAAAGTAAATTCACATTAGAACGTTTCCAGGTTGTGGTGCAGTTTATACTTTAAACAAATCTCTCTTTACCTCTGTTGTAGATCCAATCCAAACCAATGTTTATTTTGGGGTGGGGGCCGGGGGCGTCGTGTTTATGCTATATTAATTCTTTAAAAAGGACCATATGAATGGTTTCAGCTTTTCTCATAAAACTGTCCCGAATATTCAAAGCAAGTGCGTACCAGTTCATCAATTTCTCCTTCCCTTTACAACGATTCAACATTTACAATAGACCTACCTCGCACATGTCACTGCAAGAAGGCAGATGCGATGCTTTTTCATACATTTCATTCAGTGACTAGGTACATGAATTACGCCGAAAATGTTCCAGTCCGCTCGTGTTGCTTGCTAAATGATTGTTGCTTAGATTTATTAAACCGAAGAGGAAAAGGAGTGTAATTGAGATGACTCAAAGAAGCGTGTATGAATTTTATATTTACCTCTGGGAAAATGATTAAAATGTTCAGAAGTTTAATTTTAAAAAATCTCCTTTCGCCGTAATCAAAAACGTACGTGGAAAATTATTTCTAAGCGCAATCCTCTACTGGTTAGCTTAGGTATATAATACAATCTAAGATTATGCACGCAGTTAAACATGTTATATTTTAATTCGATGAGTGTAGTGACAGGCTAGTGTTCAGGTTACTTGTGTGTATATAATAATCTATAGAGGGAGCGAGAGACCGTTATTAGATGCAAGCGCCAGAGAGTTCGCAATACGTCTGCGTTAAAACAAGCCACTGATAAAATTGGTCTCAGCATGGTGTATAATTGCGACAGAATGTTTCAAAATAACATTTAAAGAGATAGTTGATCATATAGTCACAATCGCGGAATTGCTGCTGTGTACTCAAATCGTCCCGACACTTCTGAAAGCAGACCAGGTGTTAGCAGAACCTGCACTCATTTCACATGGTGAGTGCAATAAAACGAAGGAAATGTGCCACACCGTTGATTCATGGAACAATGCCACCCTAGCCCGAGGATCACCTCTGGCGCTCACCGGTGTTGTGGCCTACATGGGTTGAAGGACTTTTTACACATTTAGTGAAGAAAGTATGCCCATATATATTCGATTTGTGCACTGCAGAGGATGTCCTTAAAATGTATTGACGTCACTGAGATCAGAGTGTATAACAAGGAATCTCCTGACGTTCCCACTCACTGTTGAAGATTCACTGCTTCTACCACACTACTGACGCTGCAGCGACCGAAACCTCATGTGTCCGCTTCAACTTCAAGTCAAGTCTCTCCACTTTCCCTTCGCCTATCATCTCCATGTTTCTACTTGCTGCACCAATTCCCTCAACCCTGGGACCACAAAGAATTCTTTTCCTCCACTAAACACCCCTCCCACCCCCTCTCTCTGCCACCCACCCGACCTCTCATCTTCTTCTGTTCTCATCTTAATTTCCATTTTTAATTGGCACCCTTCTCCAACTCTTACTTGTAGCGGTTCACGCTGTTCAAAAAATGTTGCCTGCTGTTTTCGAGAGCCTTATTCCACAACCGTGCCTGTTATAAATTCCTGCTCACTTTTTTTGCAACCTTTTGCTTCCAACTTCGTCTGTTTCTAATTGCCGCGCGTACACTCAAACACACACACGCGCGCGCGCACACACACGCGCTCACACACATGCACGCACATAAATATTACTGAGATGTACACGCCACGTGTTGATAAATTTATACTTAATGACAACCTAAGTCCAATCTCAATAGAAATGAAGGTCTTACTTTTTGTGGTCATCCCCCTCTGGCCGTTGCCTTCTTTAATTAAATGTGCTAGATTTCTTCACTGTGGAAAAGAAAACCTGGTGTTTTGGATGGAATCTCGGTGCAGTGTTTTTTTTAGAAGGGACTTAGAGCTCCAAACCCAAAGGCTCCGAGTTAAGTGCAGATTGAGACATATCGAGATCCTTATAAAAGGATCATTTCATGTGGGAGGTTGGACACGAAGTTTGGGACTCGTGACTTGCATTCCTGAGCGACATGCATATTTTAATAGAACAAAGCAAGCGAGGAACAAGGCTTAGAGCAAAAACCAAAACTTGGAAGGCTGCGAGATGAGAGGCACTGTTTAAAGCGTTATATCCAATAATAGCCGCCTTTTCACAACACGCTGCAAAATGTGTATTGGAAATCAGCAAGAATCTTGCTTCAATTATTTGTTGATTGGTTTATCGCTCCCAGTTTATTTTGAAAGGACATGCAACAGTTAAAATGGATTTGGGCATTACAAAGCGTGTTCTGATACCGATTGTGCGCAACAGTAAAATATGGAGTACTTTCCCAGACTCGGCACATCGCTGCTGATTTGGCGAGTAATGACTTCGTTCTTATGTAATGAGTGCGGTTATTAATAGGGAATCAAATGAGGGGAAACTCAGACGAAATGATGACAGCTGAAGAAGTGGACAGCGTCACACGGCGTGTGAAACCACAATTTAATGCTTGATGCCAAAGAAAAGTCTCTGATTGCTTTATCCATTCCATTCACTTAACGTGTGATCATTAAGGTAGAAACTGCAAAAGGACAAATCCGGGTGAAATATCATGTAAGGCACACTGAACGTGTGCCCTGGGCGGCACAACGACGCCGCTGCGCTCTTCGCTAAACTGGATCGATTGTTGTTTCGAACATAAAACGCTGTTTGCAACACGTGTGGAAATTTGAGAGAGAGAGAAGGGGCAGAGGGAAAGGGGGAAGAGTGTGCGTGAGAGAGAGAGAGGAGGAGGGAGAGAAAGAGTGAGAGACAGAGAGATATTGAGAGAGAGGGGGGAGAGAGAGATAGAGAGAGTTAGAGAGCGGAGGGAGAGAGGGGGAAGAGAGACTGAGAGAGATAAAGGGAGAGAGAAAGGTGAGAGAGAGAGGGACAGAGAGAGATAGAGAGAGAAGGGGAGAGAGGGAGGGAGAGAGAGAGAACATAATAAAGACAAACTGCGAGTGCTAATAAACAGGACGTAGATATATATCTCTGTTAGTTGTCAATGAACGTTAACGTGGCTTTGCCATGTAAACTGAGTGTATGTGTGTGGGGGGCGGGGTGGGGGGATCGATATCTGACTCAATGGTTTGGGCACTGTTTTATCTCTCCAAGCAATGATATTATCACCCTTGAACGTTACACGCTGCAGAAGTCTTTCTAAATCGAAACAAACAGCTCCCTTACAGAATGTACTTCACAAGACTTATATTTTTAAAAAATCACTCCTTTACGAATGGGCTGCTTAACATTGCATAACACTCTGATTTTTAATCCACCGCCGTGGCTTGATCTGAGATTCTAGACATGTACATTGTCAATTATGCCTCCGTCATCTCGCCGGGTAACAGTCTTGAGCCTGATACCTGACCTGTATTTGGTCTTTTGATGGAAAGTATGGTTGGGAAAGGAGTGGATGTGTGGGGGTGGAGGGGCCGTGACGTGTCTTGATCGCCACGGCTGGGCTAGAAGAGCTGGGGCATACTAGAGTGTGTGTGTGTGTGTGTGTGTGTGTGTGTGTGTGTGTGTGTGTGAGAGAGAGAGAGAGAGAGAGAGAGAGAGAGAGAAAAGTCACAATAGTTTGTTTTATTTTACTCCAAACCCTTTCTTTTGAAAATTAGACCCACTCGTCTAATTCGTACAGAACTATTCTATGAACCTGTTTTATGGATTGATAAATGAAGAAAATATGTCCGTAATCCAGCAATATTGTTGACAAAGCAAATTAACAAGTGTTACCCCAACCTTATCGTACCCTACCCTTTACATCACTCTCCTCAACACGCAAATGCACACATAGACTTTTATCTGCAATATAAACGTTTCTAGAGAGTAACCTTTAATCTTATTAGAACATAGAACAGGAACAGGCCTTTGGCCCACAATGTTATGCCAGTTAAAGTAAATTAGTAATCAAGTAGGCAACCTAACTACTCCCCTTTGCCCACACAATGCCCATATCCTCCCATTTCCCTCACATTCATTCTAAGAGGCTCGTAAAAATCCAGAGGGTCCAGCTCCTCCAGCACCCTGGGTAGAGCACTGCAGGCACCCACCACTCTCTCTCTGTAAACATTTTGCCCCTCACATGTCCTTTGAAATTACCCCCCCTTCTCTCCTTAAATGCGTGTCCCATTGGTATGATCCCATGCCATATATGTGTACTTCTGAAGAAAGTGATCAAATGGATAATGATTATTAATGCAGAAGTATTGAGGGCTATTAATCTAACACGGGTCGTCGGCTATTAATAATCCACAATTTCACTTTTTTTTGTACTGAGTACTAACTTTTCACTATTTGAAAAGTAAGTGGCCTTCCTTTCCACGGACAAGAATTTTGTTTTTTTTTCAATTAAATAAATGGCTATTCTGTCTCCCTTTATTGAGAGAATATGCCTCTGATGGTCGTAGTGGGGTCCCTCATGGTTGACACGGCAGGAATCTGGGTTGTGCTTAAGCTAGTGAAATGCGTGATGTGAACTGTTTGAGGGTGATTTTTTTCTTCGTTTATGGAGTGTGTGGACGCTGGAGCTCGGATTCTTCGATGTGGGGTTGGAAACGTTTTCCTGACAAGTGGCTGTAATAAATGAGAGTCGCTTTCAGATGGATATCTCAGACGTGAAATTGCGCCCAGCTGGTTATATACGCAAACAAATAGTTTCATGTAAGACTCTCGACTTGCCGGTTGATGAATAGAACACGACATCGGTAAATGGGTCTTTAACTCATTTAGGAATAAAACTATTGGCTCTCTAAGTGGAAGACACGGAGACGCCATGTATCCAGAACAAGCCGCTATTTAAAAAAAAGCAGGTTTATTAGTTTCCACACCCTCGCCCACATTTTTGCCATTAATTCCAAATGTCACTCAATGACAATGGACACCAGATAATCAGTGCAAAAACTGAACGAGCTCCAGCTTCGTGTGTGGAGGTAACTAGATTTGCTTTGTGGAAATACTTGTTTCGAAAGTGCGAGAACTTGAAAGGTAAACGTAGTTTTTCAATTTGCCTGTGAAATTAAACCACATTCTTTTCGACAACCACGTTAGAGGTGGGGGACGCCCAACTGAGTGTTTTAAAAACAAACTACTTTTCAGGATTAGTCGCATACCCTTGTTTTCTCTAAAATCATATTGAATATAACACCATGGGATTCGCTCTGTAGTTTAAAATCAGGCCGATCAAATATCGTTTTAATTTGTTATTTCTTAAAAGCCTGTTGGAACGGCATCAGAGAAGCGGAAAAGCTAGGCAGCGAAAGTGGACAGGTGGACTGGAAATGAATTAATTTCGCTCATCTGGAAGTATAATAAAGATATATCTAAGAGAAATTGGCCACACAACAGGCAGACTCTACATAGTTAACTCCCTTGGGGACATAAGTTTTTTTAAACAAACATCAACGAAGAGTACACCTGAACACTCTGGATAATCCATCTGAGAGACCGAAATCAGCCCAAAATAAAAATGGGGGTATGGAATGGAAGGGAACGGATGGATGATGTAGTGATACTATTTTCAAAGTTTCAAAGCAAAACCTCGGGGGAAAAAACAAAAAAGTAAGTAGTTAAAGGACGCTTAAATAGTGGAGCAGAGAACACAATTGAGTCTTCGAGATAAATTCGGGATCTGGGCTGGAGGTGTGAAAGTCCAGGCAAAGTAGGGAAAGAGGTGTTCTCTGAATGCTTCAGGAACCTATGCTTATGAATGCGGAGAAGATGGGCTCTTTCAGAAAGTATTGTCCAGTGGAAAAGACAAGACGAGGTATTTAAAAAGAGATTTCGGATGAACGGAGATTAGGAGTTAATATTTATGATAATTTAGTGGATGGGATGGGATAAACGATAGAAACCCAGTGACGACTTCGTCCATCGGCTCCAAAATTTGACAGAAAGTACTTTCCGAATTTTAAATAATAACAAGTGAAATGTTTCTTCTGAAAGAATAAAACGTATTTGCAAAATGAACATCATTTATTATAAGAACAATACACGGCTGGTTTAATATTTTATTAAAAGTACACTAACATAGTTGAATACATAAGCTCATCCTGTATTTAATAGTTATACTTATTTCCAGGTTATTTTATGCATTGATAGTGATATCACCCCCTTCGTCTACCACCAGATTCCCACCCCCAACACAGATACACCCCACCCAAATAAAAGTAAAGACCAGCTTTTCAATTTCACTTGCTGTGCTCGGGATATCTTATTGCTCCAGCCGCTGCCCCATCCCACTTCCAAACCACCCTTTAAAATGAGTAGACTTTTGGATTAATTTGTGAAACATCCCTCCTTCATTCAGGTCTTAGAATTCATTCCCAACGCATGATACCAATCCATCCTCTCATGCTAACCATGCTGCAGAGGCAATGGTTAAAAATCACGATGTCACAGCATGTTAAATCCTTCTAGTAAAATGATTTGAAATTAAAAATTAAATAACTTGCAAAAAAGATAAATTTCAATAGGAAAGGACCAAGGGGGGCACTTAAATACGAAAATTGTAGCGAGTGGAAAAAGTGTTTATGTTCAAAATTTTCAGAATTTTAATAGAAGACTTTGTGGTACTTAAAGTCAGCTAACTAACACGAAGATAAGTAGTTAAAGGACAACTTCCAAGATATGAGAGTACAATCTAGGTACCGGGCCATATACCGTAAAAATCACAGTTTTTAAAAAATCCTGACTACAGATATTAAACTACGGATTTCTCTCCGAGATGATTCAATTTTGTTTTTTTTTGCTTCACATGTAAATACCGAAATTGGTCAGAAGAAAATATTGTTTTCAGATGCCTCTAAAATCCTTTCAAGGCCGCCATGTTTGCTATCCTCTGGTACAGATGAGCCTGGCTTCACGTGGTGTTAAAATATTTGATTGGACTACGACTTTTTCCAAGAAATGGACTATCTTTAAAGTAAATATGTTCGTCAACCTTCACCTCCCCCCCCCCCCCCGCAGCTAGTGTTTGACTCAGCCTGTATCAGAAATACATCGTCAAATGCGTCAAGTAAATGTCGGATGTAGATACCTCGAGTTTGAAATTAACCTTCGGTACCAGTTTAAATGTTGATATTTTGTAATTATGGTCTGGACTCTGCTTTTGAAAGAACTATTAATATTTGAATATTCAAATTTAATTGCAATGGTGGGAAAATCTATCAATGCGATTCAGCCGCATTTCTTAAATAGAAAATGCAATTAAACTAACAAGAGAACATTTTAAGAATAAAACCGGTTTGGGTTTTGATTCTGACATCTTTTCAGTTTCGCAAAATGTCTGCACAGATTTAAAGTGGTCGGCAGTGAAATTAGACACTATCAGCTATTAAACGGTAATATGCTCAATGTACAAATATGATTTAAGTATAAAGATAGATGGACTGGCGTATTTACATAGTGACAGACCCGCTAGCTCAATGGTCAACAGCAAGCCTATGAGTGCCTGTAGGATGGAAAAGCGCGGTATGAAAAGGATGGGTTTACCACACATACTGGGATCAACTCTCACACCTCACAATCAGAGCCATGAATTAGAAGAGATTTGTTTATAAACGTGAACTCAAACAAATAATTAGAAACAGATTAAAAATAGAATTAAAATACATTTTGAAACATAACTAGTACTGCACGGTTCCTGACAAGAATTACCACGGGACGCCCTGCCTACTCTGTACTAACAAGTTTTAAAAGTGTCTTAATTGGATTTAACGGTGAAACAATGAAAAATCATTTTCTATTAGGACTTTGATGTCGATAGGCGGCCGTACAAGGGTTATGTAAAAGTCGGGTTTGGAGGAACTAGGGGCCTTAAGAGCGACGCTCGCAGCAATAACAGACAATAAAAAAGGTGTAGTCAGGACACTGAAACTACCCTGCATAATGTTAAGTGTAACAAGGTTGCGCGGTGTTTCAGTGTCTTTCTTATATAGATCTTCATCTTGATTGCGAAGGCATATATATATAAAGTGTTACTGCATACGTTGTCTTTCGCTGCCGATAAACAAGGGCAGGGAGATGTACAGAGACAATCCATTTATACGTTAATTATTCCATCTAAAAGAGTCTATGGCCATCGCCTTGTGCATCACGCGGCTTTGCGACTAGAATGTTAAAAACCCCAAGCGGCCAGAGAGCAGGTTCTCGTTAAATGTAAATAGAAATAGAGAGCTTGGAGAGGAAGCAGAAAGTGAAAACACACACACGCACACACACACACGTATATGTATATGTATATATACTTTCACTTCCACTAGCACACAGTCAATCACTCTCTCGGCTTCTCCATGCGCCTTGTGTAGCTTCACTCTGACTTGGCTGTTACGTTTAATTTCGATGCAGAGTTGTTAAAAGAAAGCTCTCCCATGACAGTGTGTGCTAGAGCTCTGACCCGGATTATAAAACATTAATGCGTGCAGCTACTGGATTCTACAACAGGCCTCTCAAAGCAAAGCACAACAGTCTTTACATCTACACTGTTTGCAAGTGATAGTGTTTTCTAACCTTCTTCCGAATATTGTTTTATCCTGATAATACCAGCATATGACTTTAATGTTCTTATTGAGAGCATGAGGAGGGGAACAAGAAATTTATATGCTCATTAAGGCCCTGCGTATTATTTTCCATTATTCTCTGGAGTGGGGGTCTTCTACAATATATACTGTCGATCGTCGAACTGAGAAGGACACCGCCAGGGAACAGATAAACAACACAGACACATCTACAATAGATCTCTTTTATATCACTTTTGTAACTGTTCCAACATAACAACCATGTTTTTTACAAGAATATTCCGTCATACCCATGGAACAACGCCACAGTACAGCGTTTGCAAGATTACAGCGCCTGTACCTTTTTGCTATACGTTGTTTTTTTCTCTTTTAAAGTCTACGGGTAAACAGCCTTGGTAGTAATGATAGGAAGATTTGGTTACATGATTAGAAACCAGGGGAGGAAACGGTGATTTAAATACTTCGGGGGTTTCAAAGGGGAAAATAGTTTTTATTTCACGTGGAATGTCATATAGAATGCAGAGGTGGGATGGGGCAGTTCTGATAAGCAAACTTAAACTTTAATCAATGTATATCAGCAACTTCAGCCAAACTAATTCCAGAGTTCATGGAGACTTTTGTGAAATCAAAGACAGAAGTGCCTTGGACACTCAGAACAAACTACAGGGACAATAGCAATCCGCACAGAATGCAAACGCTCTTTAGAGGGCCCACTGGTGAGAGTTTAAAACACGTTTCTCTATTAGCATTTTGGAGTGCTCTCTTTAATACCTGATCACTTTTTTAAAACGTCAGCTTCGCCAATACTGCAGGCTAATTGTTACGCTTAAAGCGACAAAGTTTCTCTTTTAAAAAATGTTGTACTAATTTTTTATTTACTTGTTTAATTCTGATTTCAATTTTAATTCTTGGAGAACATAGTTTTGACGACATGAATCGCAATTGTTATATGAAGCAAAAGGTCATATAAAAATTAGTATAGAATCACAGAAAACCTGGTTTGGAACCAGAAAAAAAATACAAAACAGATATAGATACACAGACACAGGACAAAATTTATAATTATTTGGAAAATGTTATTTTCCCCTAATTTCTGATTTGTTTTAAAATGCGCATACGATGTCTTTTTAATTTTACAAAAAGAAAATAAAGACTAATATCTTACAAAATGATAAACAATGCTTGCGGTAAGTGTGGTTCTACATATGATGCAGTCCAGTTTCTTTTTCACAGAATAAATCCCACAGTCAACAGCTTGGCCTCTTGGAAGGTCCTTTTATTTTCACAGATAACATCCTATAGGAACTTTCAAGTCCTTGAATAGAGAGGGAGTCTCGCCTAAAATGCTTTTGTTTTTTTGGGGAGGGATATCCTTCCCTCATCATTGGATGGACATATAGGGCCAGTTGAAGCTGCTGCCCGACAGTAACATATCTCTGATGAGGGTTTCAATCGGTGTTTTACCTACCAAGCGAACGAAGAAGAGTTGTTCGATGACCGAGGAGGAGACGGTACGAAGAGAAGGCAGTCGCAGTAAGAGCTTGCCGAAGCGGCTCGGCTGGTTGGGGTACTGGCTCCTGACATATTCCTCTAGAGCACACTGAGATTTCTCCTGTAGGCTCTCTATGTGGGCAGCATCCGACAGGCCACAGGCATCTTGACAGCCGAAGAAAAACAGAATTAGTGCCGCTATCAGCTCATCTTTTGTTTTATTTTAATCCTGGTTTATTATATTGATATCAATCCACACACTCACCTCCCTCCCTCCCTCTCTCCCTCTCTCTCCCTCTCTCCCCCTCTCTCTCTCTCTATCTCTCTCTCTCTCTCTCTCTCTCTCTCACACACACACACACACACACACACACACACACACACACACACACACACACACACACACACACACACACACACACACGCGCACACACACGCACACATTAGGCTGCTGCTGACAGACTAGATATCTGATAACACTGATCTTTTTGTTTTAAATATTTCGCTCTGATGGCAAAAAAAAAGCAGCAGAAACAATGGATTAAACGTAACGAAGGGACTTTTAAATAATAAGTACAGATGCACGCCATTTCCCGCAGAGAACCGAGCCAGGGACACCGGTGTCCGGAAACATTGTGTGATAGATACTAATGTGTGTTATTGTTTATACCACGCGTTAACACATACTTTCTGTGAATTCCACTGCATTGCAGTGTTTTTCCTTAATTGTATAATCGAGTACCGAATTATATTTAAAAACTGAAATAAGCAAGACGTGATGTCCATAAATGCAGCACTCACACAAAAAGAACAATCAGAATATGCTTTGAAAGCGCTCCTATATATCGGCACTTTGGTACGGCTACTGTGTTAACGAAGAACTTATATTCATTTCCAATGAATATAGAAATATAGCTAACGAAGACCAGGCCAATCCCAGTGACAGTAGGCCGGGATTTTGCGTGAATGTTCTGCAAAATGATATTTGGTAGATGAAAATAATCCAGCATGATGTTTGCTGGAGCCTACATTATTTGAAATATTTTGTGGAATAAAAGGGGCAATCATCCTTGATTTCAAGATAATGTACAGGGCGATTTGAAAACACTTTAATTTATCTGCTGGGAAACCATATTTTAACATATAAATTAGTGCCAAAGCAAAAAAAAAATAGGAAGTTTAGGTCACGACCCAGCACTTGGAGAGTGTCCAGTTGGAGAGGTTGAAAAATACTATCCAGAAAGCTAAGGCAACCCCATAGCAATCCTCCCGTAGGCTTCAGTAATTCAAGCGGCCCTCACTAACAGGCCAACGAGAGTAGAGAAGCGGGAGGGAGGGAGGGAGGGAGAGAGAGAGAGAGAGAGAGAGAGAGAGAGAGAGAGAGAGAGAGAGAGAGAGAGAGAGAGAGAGGGGAGAGAGACGCACCCCCTCGATTGTCTGAAAGCTCTTCGCTTTGGAGAACTTGGACAGCTTTGAGAAAGGCTTCCCATGAATTCCCCTCTGGCTAAAAATCAAAACAAGTTCGGTCAAAACTAGTCGCGGTGTTGGGGAGGAGAGTGGAAGTGATGGTGGTATTGCAGATCTAAAGCATTGGAACAGATCTATGTCATTAATTTTAAGTCATATTCAATCATTTCCCTCATGTTTTACACTTCAGTTACTAAGTTTTATTTACCAACAGATCAGAAGATGAGGGAATAATATGTGAACATGTAGGGACTGTTGAAAAGACGACTAATTTGTGATGTTTACGAGTCACTTTCCTGTTTATATTAGATTAAGTTATTTTATAAAATATGCTAGATAATGTACACAATTGGTATAATTCCCAACTTTAGCATTCTATACATAAAACTGTAACCTATACTGTGAAAAGCATTATTGATTTAGATCCAATTTATTGAACTTTCTGCCTCCTTCGCCCTGCCTTTCATTTCGAACTACTTACCTGATGTGAACAGCACAATAGCTTTAAGACAGCTGTATTCTGCCGAGTCAACGTGGAGAGCTTTCAGTTTTTCGACTTGTTCCTGAAAGATCCTTATGTGATCCATAAAGGCAACGACTCTATCCGCGGACATCGGCGAGGCATGCAGGCCGGCAGCGGCCAGCAGAGGAGCCACATGCAATGGCATCGAGCACTGGGCAGCGTTCAGTACAAACAGTTCACTCCAAGTCAGCCTTAGCAATGCCACCTGATCTGTGATCTGCAGATCTGGGAAGAAAGGGATATTCCTGGCCCATTCTACAGCGCTGAAGAGCAATCGTGCAGCCAGCTCGCAAATGTTCTCGATGCCCATGATGTTGTTGGGTTGCATACACTGACTTCCATACCGAGAGGTTGGGTAAGGCTCGGCCCGCAGTAGTAAGGAGATGTATCCCGACAGATAGCAATGGCCGTTCAGAGGGTCCCCATTCGTCAGCGCGTACTGACCCGGGTTTGGTTGAGTCGGGGGCATTCTTCCTCGCTGAACCGCTGACAGAAAGGAAAAAAGGAGAGGAAATGTACATCCACAGAGCGCAGTGCAACACACCCGCAGCTTCCGAAACGCAGCTTTAATTACATTTATAAATTACATTTTTAAACTCCGCAAATAATCAGTGTAATTTCTCCATGCAAAATTTCAGTACGCAACATGATACAAATTAAACGTATAAAAATCAGTAAATACTAAATATAGCTTTACCCGTTGAAGCAGACCACATTATGTCTGTTAAACTAATCCGAAGCACAGAACATTGCCTAAAGAATCGCTGGATTGCAAAAAAAAAACTCCCCCAAACTGTACCACCCACCCACGGTTACAATTGGAAAATTCTCCAAACATCTAATGCATGAATGCAAACGATTAACTTACAATTACAGGGGGGGAAAAAGACCGATATATTAACCATTTGAATCCACAAAAATCTGCAGCCATGCTTGCAATTGTTAAACTCTGTCAACTTTGAAGCTGGGAGTTCTAGAATATTTTTAACTGAAGCTGCAATATACGTTTTAAGGATCTCCATTGGCGACCAGCATCTTTTTCAGAATTAATTGTATTTTGCAATAAACTGGTTAGATTACTCTGCTATAGAACGTGTAAACACCAAAGCATTTGGTAAGACTGAACTACAACCACGCAGTTAGAGATTTCTGAATTCACATTTACAGCAATGATTAGCAAATAAATATTCACCTTCCCGTCTCATTCCAACTTTCAGGCATTTCTTCAGGCGACAGTATTGACACTGATTACGGTGGTGCTGGTCTATAGGACAATTCCGGTTGGCACGACAAGTGTACGTTAAGTTTCGCCGAACACTTCTCTTAAAGAAACTTTTACAGCCCTCGCATGTGAACTGGCCGTAGTGTTTACCGCTGGATTTATCCCCGCACACGACACACTCAATGTGCTGCTGCTGTTGGCTCGCCTGCTGCTTCTCTCCGCCTGGCTGGACGCTCTGACTGCTACCTCCGAGCGGGGTGGATGGCGGACCCGGCTGGCCCGGGGTCTGCGGCGTATGAGGGGCTCCCGACGTCGCCTGCTGTTGCTGGCCCGGCTGCGCTTGTGCAGACTGGCCGCTCTGAGCTCCGGCCACGTCGTCCTGAGGATCTCGCCAAGTACTAACTACCATTGCCATATCTCGACCCCAAAAAGTGCGGGAAAACAAGTTGATCGCACGGGGTTTTTTTTTGTGTCCTGTTGGTAGGGAGCAGAGTTGGATGGTGGTAACAGAAACGAAGAGAGAGAGAGAGGGAGGGAGGGAAAGAGAGAGAAAGAGAGTGAGGGAGAGAGAAAGAGAGAGAGGGAGAGAGAAAAAAAGGAATACTACTGCGATCAAAGCAACTCACCCAGACACACACACACGCACACACACACATACACACAGACAGACAGACAGACACACACATACACACACACACTCACACACACACACACGCACACGCGCGCACACACACACACACACACACACACACACACTCACACACACACACACACACACACACACACACACACACACACACACACACACACACACACACACACACACACACAAGGAACAGTGAATGAATGGGTGAGTGTTGATCAACAGTAGCTTCAACAAATGAGCACCAAAAATAAAGAATAAAAAAGATCCCGATCAGGGTACGCAAGTGTCGGGCGGCCAGACCCAGGGCTGTATGCAGTCAGCCATTCAGGAAAGCAATATAGGAGGGAACGAGGGGTTAAAGATTATGGGAGTTGGGGTGGGTGGTGGGGGGGGGGGGGAAAGAAAAGAGACGGTCACAATTCGAAGGGACACACACAGCAAAAAAAATAACCACGCGATCCGAAGTAAAGTATGGCGAGTGTTAAATCCCTTCTTCTCCGAAGATCTGAATTGTCAGAGAAAAAAAACTCACCAAGACAAAAAAAAGGACGGCCGACGCTAAAACGCCCTATTTTCACCTCTCATGCGGAGTGGAGAGAGAAAGGGAGGAAAGAAAAAACAACTAATAGAATATGCAAGGGGGAGAGAAAATGAATGCGTTTAAACGGGAAGACTAGCGGAGCAATTTTTCCGAAAGGGGGATCTGCGCGAATGTCTGTATATAGTGAACTTTGACACTACTATTGAAACTGACACGTTTCTATGGAGATCGCTGCCTTATATGGAGTTCATGTCAAGGAGCCAAGAGAGGGGCTGTTGGCAACTGATAATCAAAGGCGACTGGTCATAGCCCTGAATTGGGGCTGGGGAGGCTAAGGTTAGCCAGCCTCCTGCTCACTATTGGTTAGCCGTCTTATTTATTACCTACGACGCTCTGACAAGCAAAATTTACATTAGATCTCCTGCGCTGGTATTTACTTTAAGACCTTATTAGTATGGGTCGCTTGTGGTCACCACAAAAAAGCAACACGAGGACCCGGTGCTTGTAATAAAACAAGGCGGCTAGCGGCCTCGAAATTTCAGATGATCAGAAAAGTTAGTTAACAATCAAACTTTCTCTCTTGTATTTTAAAGGACCATTGTTTGAAATAAATAAATAAAACGGGCACCTCCTGTCTTTTGTGTCAAAGGGAGAAAAATCATTCTTTTCTCTCTCTTGCAATATTAATTCGGTGAGCAACATTTTTATATGTTTCATTTTTATTCTGGTTTGGATTATGCTTTGAGGCCTCGCTCCAATGCCGGTGAGATTTCAGTTATGATTTGCAGAAGACGAAAAGTTACCATTGTCTTACAGACTGGGGTGCTGTGCTTCTAACTGTAGGATAAGTCCAGCGGAAAGTGTTAACGTGCCTTGTATTTGACGTAAATTAAATCTCGGAACAGCTGTATCCGGCTGCCATCTAGCGTACAGTAGACAATTATCAAATATAATACACACACCCAGCCGGATAATCCACCAGATGGGCTTTTATTGAGGGATTTGTTTAATGCGAATAATTTATTGAATTTTAAAGTAAGTATTTTAAACTTTTAATCCAAATGTTATTAACCCTAAAATTTCAGAATTAATCATTATATGAGCGGGAAAAGCGAACCCTCTATTCAAATAGCAGACATTATTATTTCTTATTGTTCCACTTGTTCTGCATAAAAGAAACTGCGAATTATTTCAAGATGCATCATCATCATCTATTTTCTATAACTTTGACATAACAATACATCTTTTCCCTACGAGAAGCTATCAGACCATCAGTGACAAACAACGATCAAACGCACAATCCATATGTTTGATAAATGTGCCCCTTCCTTAGTCGTAATATTTAGTTCGTGCACAGATAGGATACAATATCCTAAAGTCAAGCATTTAAATACCTTAAAAGATATTTTAGCAAGGTTTATTTGGCATAGCTTAACGTGGATACACGCAAATGAATTTGCCCAATTGGTTTAATTTGAATGAAATAAGTTCATTTCTTGCATTAAGTACTACATACAGTCGTATTCACCCCCATCCACCGCTTTTCTATATGCATTGATGAAACGCTATTATTGACTATGCAACAGTGAACTTCGTCTTGTTCCCTCCCTTCCTCTCATTCTCTCTCCCCTCTCCCTCTCTCTCTCTATCTCTCTCTTTCTTTCTCTCTCTGTCTTTCCTACTCTCTCTCTCCCCCTCTCTCTCTCAATCTCTCTCTCTCTCTCTCTTTCTCTCTCTTCCCTCCCCCTCCCCTCTCTCTTTCTCCAAATAAATTCTTAGCCATGGCTTATGTTTAGTGAAAAGGTGAAACGAATAAGATTAGAGAGGACAAAGGGGAAAATCTGTAAGTGTATCATCGGGGTTTCTCCCTCCTCAGAATGGGACGGAGCGGACACTGGAAGGGAGGCGGCCTCTCTTCTTGCAACTTGCTTGAAGTAAAGTAGGCACCTGTAACCGGCACGATCGGGAATCGTCAAAGAACGCCAGCAGGCAAGTTACAACTTCACTTTCATTGTCTCTCTCCCACTTTGATTTTTAGCAATGCCCTTTAAAAGTAGCGCATGGCTGACAAATCTTTCCAAGCGAGTCTTAAATAGGCTACTTATGTATTATTTTGCTTATTGATCCGGGCAAATTATTATTATTGTGTATCACACAAGACGTTAAGGGTGAAAGCGACGGAATAGCCCTTCGCGATCGCAACATCGTTCTTCAAGGCCATTCTGGTGCGTATTTGCAAAATGAAGGGAAGTGCGGCGAATTAACGTTGAACATGTGTTCGGACTTCTACCGATGTTGGTTTTAATGTGTAGACATTCGGGCTATGTACTTATAGCGTAACGAAGCTGAATTCAGTCTCCCTGAGTCAGTTAGTGTGAACTTGCAGGGAAAAACTCGAGGGCGGCATGAAAAGCAAGGCATGGTAAAGTTGCGAGCCTCTCACCTGCTCTGGTCACCTAATGGAAAGATCGATCGGCCAATGTTTGGCTAAGTGATAGTGTCAACAGATAAAGGAATACCAAGATGATCGACTGGCCCCGGTATACAGACACACAATACATACACTGCTACCACCCGTCCGAGCCCGCAGTCGTCTCTCAGTGCTCACTCACTCTCTCTCTCTCTCTCTCTCTCTCTCTCTCTCTCTCTCTCTCTCTCTCTCTCTCTCTCTCTCTCTCTCACTCTCTCTCTCTCTCTCGCTCTCTCTCTCTCTCTCTCTCTCTCTCACTCTCTCTCTCTCTTTTTTCTCTCTCCCCCTCTTTTTGTACTGTTCCACTTTAATTAACACAACAGTGTGCTGTCAGAGGGCAATACAAAAGTATTCAGAAGAAAATGAAAATCCGGCGCCGTAAGTTAAAGAGAAATACCGAGTTCATTGCTCTGTTCGTATCGGAGAAAGAGTGGGGTTGCTGAGGCGTGGGAGGGGGGCAGGTTCTGGAGGGTGCGTTGGGGGGGGGCAGGGAAAACTCTTCATCGGGACATGGAATCACTTCAGGCTGGGGAAGAGGTGGGATGAAGCGGTAACTGAGCGCCGTGCAGTCGGTACCTTTCAGGCGTTCTAACTGCAGATATTTCGGTATTCCTGGCCGTACCTAGACTGTTAATCTGTACCTGTCAGCGGACGTTCAGTAGTATGACTTTCTTATTCTTGTACTTTTTAAAGATTCTGAGGTTAAGAGCCGCTTTTCAAGGTGCAATCAGAACCATAAAGGTTTTATCCATATTCGGTTCCCGTCCTGAAAAACAGAAACAAGCAGATTTCTTGTTATATTTCACATTCGTAAATTGTATATTTTTTTGTGATTACAAATATTTTAAACCACAGGCCATTGCGTCGTCCTACAAATTCATTCCCTTTGCTAAAATAATTAGTATCGTCTCCTGCAGGTTTCAGATGTTACTCGAATAACCTTGAATTCAGCTCACTGAGATATTTCCAAACGCAATCTTCGAAATGTCAAATAAACACTAACGGTGATAATAATGGATATACTGCATCCAGGGAGAAGAATTTTCAGTGCAAAATTAATGCTTTTTTCCCTTCTTTTTCACCATACCCACCCACCAAGCATCTGGTTTGTAGACGTTTGTAAATCTTAAGAGAAAAAAAAAGGCTGGTCTTTTAGTTAGATCTCCTCCCCCCAGTTAGGGCCGCTGACCTGTCGCATTACCCTAGGTTTTTTTTGCCGAGCTCCCGAGGGCAAAAAAAAAGAAAGAAAGAGAATTTTAACTTTTCCAGCTGTATCGAGTCAGCTACGGTGCAAAACTTTTTTCAAATGTCAACATTTCTCTTGTTTACTCATTCAAATGCAGGCACGAAATGTGCGTTATTTCAAAGAAATCTATGAATTCAGCATCTGATTTTTCACTTGGCTGCATAATCTAAAGGCAGCTAAAAGCAATGGCATCAAAAATAGTCATGATATATACAGGGAGACAACTCGCAACGTCTTTCTAGTTTGTGCTGTATTTTATCTGTGTCGTGCTCAGAGTATTTCGGCTTCAAAGTTGTTCGCATGAACGATGGCCCAGTTATACTGACACTGATTTTGCCTCCAATACGCGTGGGACGGTTACTTTAGGTAGAATCTAAGTACAAATACGTTATGGCTCCTTGACTGTTCACTTAATATGTTTTGTTTTGTGGTCCTGCAGCTGAACGCCTCTGAATTTACTCTGCAATAGGCATGGTGAACCAGTGATTAAAATCGTCCCATTCTGAGGTTAATTTCAGTGGCGAGCTGAATCATGCATAATTTGGTGTTTCTTTCTTGCGCCCCGTTCTTGCCTAGTAAGTTTTTTTGTAAACCACAACACGAGAATTGAAGTTTAGTAACGACAGATTCCGAAAGGTTTAGATGTTTGTAGAAGCAATGCCGAGTTTCTGGATATTTTTACTTTAACTGTAAACAGACACGGAGAAATTTTGGGTCACATCGTACGTGTGATAATAACAGCCAGATGTTTAAAACACAAAATATACACGAAGCTTTTTTTTGCTTTTAAAAAAGCGAACTCTCCTTCTTTACGTCTCTTGAAGCGTCAAAGAGAAGAGGAGGGACCCTTCGCCCACATTCATCTCTGGCCATTCTAGGGGTGAATTTGGTGTGAAAGGGACGAGAAGGTCACTTGACATCGCCTTTTATCTACTGGCGTTTTCTCTGTGGATCATCGGATCTGAATAGACACATCTAATCGCACTTAATGGAAACTTGGCGAGAGAGCGAAAACCCGCCTTCACCTGCATTCACCGTTAGAATCAGCACAGCTAATTGCCTCACCCTCTGCTTTAATATAATCTCAAAACAAATCGAAAGCCTTAGGAATTGGAGGGTTTCTAATTGGCTCGTAATAAACCCAAATTTTAACTCAATTCTCATTCATTGACACGTCTGGTGCTCTAAGTGAGCAAGTTTTTTTTAATGAATGCGTTAGATTTATAGGATAATACCAGTCCGGATGACAAAACAGTTCAGTGTTCCTAACTTTCTGCAAATACGTTGCCACCACGAACTTCTTCGTTGGTGTCACATATACCGGTTTCTATAGGTAACCGATTTAATTCACTTAATCTTTAAAATCTGAATGAATAAAGCCTTCAGTCTTTTATTTTGCTTTCATCTGAGAATATTTATGCGAATAAAGTAGTAACATATTGCAAAACAAAAAGAGGCATATTGTAGGTGGGAATGCATACAGACATTATTATCTGTACTTTGCAGGAACAACGTTAACACACTATATTTCAGTCTCTAGGTGTGTAAATTGATCAGCACATTTAATGGTCCATTCTTATACTGAAGAAGTCGAAAACATTCAGTTCGCTACAATTTAATGCCAATATAAGGCCCCATAAAAGGCAAAAACAAAAAACTGTGTTTAGCAAAGCAACGCCTTTTAAATTTGGGGTACATGTGATGCAAATGAAACACTAAATAGTTGTTTTAGGAAAATAAACACACAAAAACAGCTCAAACTCGAACAGCAGTAGAAGACGCTTGTACATTAAAGTGATGCCGTTCTGCATTCGCAATATAGCTCCTGGAGATTAATTTAAAATCCACACCAGAAGAAATAAAATAGATTAACTTGGCTCGACACAATAATAAGGCTTTAAACTTCCACGAATTGCCGGCGTGAAAGTTTTTTTCGTATGCTTGGGTATTGAAAATGCCTTCAGAACAGAAGTAGTTTGGGAGTATGACATACAAACTGCTGGAGGAACTCAGCAGATCAGGCAGCATCTATGGAAATGAATATACAGTCGACGTTTCGGAGCGAGACTGGAAAGGAAGGGGGAAGGTAGTCTGGGAGTTAATCACTAATTGCAAACAATGATGCTTGGACTACTTTTACAATTAGCCGGTGGTTGGGTCTTGTTGGTCGGACTGTCAGAAACAGCAACGGGTAATTGCTTTATTGCTCACAAAACCGCCACCTATTTAGAACATATGTGCTAATTACGGTGGATGGGCGTATAAATAGATACCATAAATCTATTAGGGCCAAAAAAAAACGCCATTGACTGTTTAAGTTAAACCCTCTATTGTATTACACATACTATTCGTAAACAATGCTCTATCATCCCGTAGCACCAGGTAAACATCTGTATGCCCCGTGGAAATGTGATCGCTTCCCAGATGGGGGAAAAACTTCGAGAAATACACATATTCAAACTTTCTCTCCATTCTTTACCCGCCAAATATTCACGGAACTCTGAGAGTGAGCGAGGCTGTTTTCAGTTAAGTGAGTTCTGATGATAGATAATGTCAATTGTTCAAGTAAAAGTTTACAAACGTTCACCTTAACACATTAATGGTAATCTTAGCCCGTCAATCGACATTCTTCCCAGCTGTTATTTACTTTGGTGGAAGTAGTCTGTCTTTTTGGTAGTGACCACTTGGTTCTGTAGTCGGATACAGCAACAACTCAATTCCCTTTTCCGAACGTTCATTATATTGGACGTTATTCTATATAATCTGCATTTTTACATGATTTTAGCTTACTTTTCTCTACCAATCTCAGGGGGTTAAAGAAAATACTGCACTGCTAAAGCCAACTTTGCGCGGAGAGTCAGCCTGTTTGATTCAATTGTTTAGTTAGGATTAAATTGTTTATTAATGCAGGGGCATGTGTAAGAAGTTGCTTAAAATTGTTTATAGATTGTATAGCCAAAAAGCATCTTGTACAAATGGAACTTCTAGACATGGAGCTGCCGAGCATGATTTGTGGGAATCAAACGCAGAACAGACTCTTATTACATAGGAATGTCCGGAAGGGAGCTCATGGAACCAGAATTTAAGTGCTTCGTTTTTAAGCGTGGCTCGCTCGGTTTGTTAGGAGAAGGTTTTTTGTTGAAGCCGCACTTCAGTTGTTTCACACTGACATACCCGCTCAGTGTCGCATTTTGGAGGCGTTGTTTCGGAATGGACTTTGAACTGAAGTCGTGCCCTCTCAGGTAGACTCGAACATTCCAATGTCACTTCGGCGAAAGAGAGCCGGGAAGTGTACCTGCCACCTGTTTACTCTTAATTCCTTAGCCTCCTGTCAAAACCTGATCACAATCACACCGTTGTTGGCGGGAGTTTGCAATACGCATATTGGCCTTTTCCTTCGTGGAAATAGTAATCAGGCTTCATAAACTATTTCACTGGCGGGAAAACACTTCTCGACGTCCTGAAACAAGTGAAATGCAAGCCCTTTAAAAAATTAACTTCCACACCTAATGGGGTGATGATTGGTCACAGCGCAGCGCAACTGTCCGAGGAGGTGACAGTTCTCCCAAGTGCATTCCCGAAGTGTACAATAAAGTGAGACCCAGGTACTAGATGCTCCCTCTCTCACCCATACTACCCCCACTACCCCTACTTCGCCCTCCCAATGGACTGTCAGGAATCACAAAGAACAAAATCCTTTTCTAAACTAGAAGTTATTAGGATAACAGGATATTTATTGACATATTATTAATTATTTTATTTCCCAAATTAAATAATGGAAAAATATCTTGTAAAACGGGATCCGAAGTTAATCATAAAACCTAATAATTCTTCACAAGTTACATTTTGGCCATTTCTTAATTTTACGGTCTAATTTATTGGTGAATGAATACAATTAAATCAATTCCCTTAAATGTAAACAGGCATATAATAATCAGTATTAAATCCATTCTAGTCTGCTTCTCAAAAATATATTGAATTTTACGTATATGGACTTGCAGCTACTGTCATTAGTAAAGGTCCTGATGCCCAGTTTAGGCAGAGTTGAAGGAATGGGCAAAAAGAAACAAGACTGAATGTAACATTTAATCTATAATTCCATCACTGTAATTTTGTTTTATTCCAATAGATGCGTCGCTGCAGAATTTTATCACGTGACTTGTAACATGCTGAAGAATGGGCAACATTTGAATAAATATCAATCCCACCCCCCCCCTCGAGAAACCATCGAATCTCATATAACATATTTTAAGTATGATAGGTACAGATTGTTGACGAATAATAAGTAGAACTGTTACTTAAAGAATTTATAAAACCAAGGTGATCAGGTGATATTGCTGATCAAAATGAATCGACAGACTTTTCAATAATTTAAAATGTTTGTTTTTGTATGAAAGGCGCCAAACACATACGGTCCCCTCTGTGTGCGCATGGGGTGGGGGAAGGGAGAATGTGGGAGATAGATAGCACTATCTCTAGAACAGATAGAAACCAGAATCCAATGTGTGTCACTGGAGCAGAGCTAAATGATTCCTTGTTTTGAGCCCAATGCGAAAAGTCAGATCTGTTTGCGGCAATGATACGGTGGAAAAATTTCACCAGGGTCGATTTAAACCATCGCCGCCCCTGTTTGAAAATTAGCTGGTTATAGCAAAGAGCCATAGTTGTTGAATAGCTATCCAAATAAAGAAAACAACATCACTGAGTATTAACTATGTCAATAATATTCCTTATTAATTTGTCTCAACGTAATAAATTAAGAAAGGAGACGGGCAGAAGTTAAAACATCGAAAACTTGTACACTTCGCATTGCAGGGAGGAATGGACGGTGGTCTCAGTCTATTTTCAGCTCCCTCTGGAAGCAGGGAGTAAAATTGTTCCATTAGCAGGTCTTCATTGCCCTCTCATCTCACATCTCAGGTGTTTGTACAGTTCCTCCTCTGAGGTTCTCCCACACAAATGACAGGAGAGAGAGAGAGAAAAAAGAGAAAACGTGCTTTCATGGTTTAGGTGAATCTGTAGGAATGTCGACAATGTCTTATTGAATTATGAAGGTGGCGGGGGAGTGTGAGGAGGTGGGCTTGGCTGGTGGGGCGGGGGTGGTGATGCCAGAGGTGGGTGGGTTGAAAATCTCATTATTATAGGCAGAACATTCACAATGAGAATAAAGACGTTGGGCGCCGCTAGCAACTCACGTTTGCATTTTAGTTTTCAGAGCTTCACGTTGCATTTTCACATACCTCAACGATCGGGACTAATATCCTGCAATAAAGCAAAGTTTTTATAAATAACTCGACTAAATAGTGTTTAGAAATATTTTTCATTTAAGAATTTTGCACTTTCTAGAGAAGGAAAAGCGATATTTATGGAAACACGGCGGTAATTTGAGTTATATTTGATTGAACTATTTTATTTTGCCAACTGTTACAATGGTTTAAAATTTAAACTTTTTTTCTGTCACAATACGTCTAAGTACACAAAATGCACATAAGATCCTCTGCCAACTTTACTATAGTATTATTTTATAATCCATCCTTTTGCAAATTTAGTTGAGCGAAGAATGCAAAATGTTAAAACCTTCAAATCCCACTAGACACAATAAGGGGCAGGAGTGAAGTGCAGTCTCTATCATCCAAACGCGGCAACTTTGACAGTCACGGGGAAGTGAGCAGTACAGCCTCCTCACACTGGTCTGTCAGCAATTGCAACGTACCTGGTGAAAACAGAAGTGGCCACACAGTTTCTTTTAGTAATATATAGATGGTAGATAATTTGTCCGTTTTATTTCGAAGTCAGAGATATAACGAGTCAATGCGAATATATTTTAGAAACCTAACATGTATGAATTTATTAACACATCTCCCACAATTTCCAATTTCCCGACTGAACTGGCATTTACGTCGCTAGCTATACCTTCAATGATTTCAGTCGTCGGCGTCCACCAGGATTCTGTGACACGCAACCGGCGCTATCATACTTAATAATGTATAGTGCATAATATTGATTTTTATATTATAAGCAGCAAATTCTTACTTTACATACAGAATTATTATGCCCACTTTGAGCGATGCGACTTCCAGTGTGATAACACCAGGACAGAATACACGCACACGCTGAAAACCAAATGTCACTGATTATGCAGCGGGGCTCTGTTATTAATGGTAATTGGCCATTTATGAATTATCTGCATTTCGGTCTTAACAAAGTAACTACGGTGTGACACAGATCCCTCACGAGCGCGTACGTTTCATTGCATTGAGATTATTGTTTCATTACGGAACTTATTTTAACGTGAGACTTTTGTACTGATTTGTGACGATCTGGCACAGCGTCCGTGTTTTTTATATTCCTAATGGCTTGTGGTAAACTGACCAGGTGCAGCTACAGGGAATATACATAGAACGGTTCATTTCATTCAGATTATTGTTCAATTTCCAGTATCTTATTAAGACAGAATTACCTATCTATCCATCTTTCTGATTGATAAGCAATATATGGCAAAAGGCTAAAATTAGGCTGCAGGGAGACAGACCACGTAGAAGATCGATATTTAATCCGTATCTACAACAGAATATGATTCCTTTTCACCCCGTGACATATTTTCAGAAGTTAAATCCAAAGTCATAAAGATAGCTTGCCCGGTTTGTGCGCTCGTCCCAAAGTATCTGCATATGTAGAACGAAGATGGACAGATCTTTGGGGAGTCCCGGAAGGGCACTCTAGCGCATGCGCAACTACAACTACCATATTAAAAATAATCAATATTTTACAGTGTAAATCTGCCTGACGCATTAAACTTCTATAGACCCGGCGTTATGATCGTTAGCTCACGTTTAGTTTTTTTTGGCTCAGTTGGATTTATGAAGGCAAATGGCTGCTCAAACTATTCTTAATTATTTACCTTGTGAAATGGCCCATATTCGTTATATCACGCCAGGGTCAAGTTCTACTCACGTGTCCATCTAATTAAGTGAAATACTCAGTCATTTCGGACCTAGTAATAAAAGTCCATTTTAGCCTTGGGTGCCTACTTTTGGGATTAGTGTTTAACCCAATGAAATTATTAGCACTTGGGCAATCAACTCAGAAGATAACCCAGCCAAATGAAATGATTCCCTGGTATTTTCTTTTCTGTTATATTGTGAGTGTCTATGGTATCCCCCAGGGCTGCTTCTCCCTGCCTGCTCTCTGATTTCATGTAGAAAAGCAGTCCTGAATGATGGATTACTGTGTCATTGCGGCCTGCGAAGGATTAATTTGTTTTATTGATTTCTCTTTAGGCAGAATGCCAGGATTCGCTGCTTCCCACCTTTACAGGATACTTCCAACAGTAATAGACGGTAATAGTCTAAGACAAATCAACCCATTCTTGTAAAAATAGAACCACAAAGCCCAAATCCCCCAGTTGGCTGCAAGGATGCACCTATTCCATTGCATTCCAAGGACATTAATAAATAAGCTCCTTTTTTAACATTATTACAAGTCTTTTGTTTCTCCAAAGTTAATGAGATGAGAAGCTTGCAAGGTATAATCTCTGCAAGCATTCCTAGTTCTGTAAAAAAAACGGAAAGTTAGAATCTATGAAACAAGTTAATAGATTTGAATAAACTCAAGAGATTTTGCAGATGTTGGAAATCCAGAGTAACACACACACAACATGCTGGAGGAACTCAGCAGATCAGGCAGCATCTTTGAAGAGGAATAAAGAGTCAATGTTTTGAGGGGAGGGGCGAGATGAAGGTCTTTATTCCTCTCCATTGATGCTGCCAGACCTGTTGAATTCCTCCAGCATTTTGAATGTGTTACTAACCTTGAATAGTTTTGTCCAGATTGTCCACACAAGAGACACATTGGCAAGGAAAACATCAATAAGGAATGACACTTGAATATTAAAGTAAATACACATCCAGAAAAGTATTTTGTGAAAACCATTACAACTAAAAGCAAAATAATATATGCAAAATGACAATTAGTGCATTGTGCATGTGAAAATACAAAGTTTTGCAATACTTGTTCTCTTTCTGTAATTACTTCATAATTATTGCAAAGGTATCAACTGTGAAAACTTTGATATTAAAATAGTTTCAGAACATTTTATCTAACTTACAAAATAATATTTGTTTTTATTTAAAGTACCCTCTCAACTATTTAATAAAATAATTTGTGCAGAAATTAGTTTTAAACATACTTTATTAATGAAGTGAAATGCTTGGTGTGAACTTTCATTTGAAATGTATTGTAAAAATTACAAAGTAAAGAACAATAGCTTACAAAATCTGGATTAGTCAGTGCACAATATTCATTGATGTAATCATGTATAAAGCAGTTAAGGGCATAAGAGCATAAGGCATAGGAGCAGAATTAGACCATTCAGCCCATCGAGCATGGCCCACCATTCCATCATGGCTGATTTATTTTCCCTCTCAACTCAATTCTCCGGCCTTCTCCCCATAACCTTTGACATCCTGACCAATCAAGAAACTATCAACCCCTGCTTTAAATATACTCCAAATGACTTGGCCTCCAGAATGATCTGTGGCAATGAATTCCACAGGTTTGCCACTTAGTGGCTAAAGATATTCCTCCTCATCTCTGTTCTAAATGGACATCACTCTATTCCAAGACTGTGTCCTCTGATCCTAGACCCTCCCACTATAGGAACCTTCCTCTCCACATCCACTCTATCTAGGCCTTTCAATATTTAATGGGTTTCAGTGAGATCTCCCCTCAATCTTCAAAAACTCCAATGAGTGCAGACTCAGAGCCATCAAATTCTCATCATGCATTAACCCTTTGATTCCCATAATCATTCTCATAAATCTCCTCTGGACCCTTTCCAATGCCAGTACATTTTTTTAGATAAGGGGCCAAATCTGTTCACAATATTCCAAGTGCAGCCTGACTAATGCCTCTGAAAACTTCAGCATTACATAAGTCCATACAATATAGGAGCAGAATTAGGCCATTTGGCTCATTGAGTCTGTGCTGCCATTTCAACATGTCTGATCCAGTTTTCCTCTCAGCCCCATTCTCCTGCCTTGTCCACATCTTCCTACATGCCCTGACTTATCAAGAATCTATCATCCTTTGCCTTAAATATTCATAAAGACTTGGTCTCCACAGCTGCCATCCTTGCTGGCATGTGGCACAGGCAGCGATCCAGAGATTGTTACACTGGAGGTCCAGCTTTTCAGCTTTCTGTCTAACTCCATTTATTCCCTCTTCAGGACCTCTTTCCTTTTCCTAACTATGTTGTTAGTACTAATATGTACCACAACTTCTGGCTGTTCATTTTCCTCCTTTAGAATGCTAGAGATCTGATCTGAGACATTTATGACCCTGGAACCTGGGAGGCAACATACATTCAGGTGACCTTTTTCACATCCATAGAATCTCATGTCAACTACTCTATGGAATATCCTATGGAAGACTCATGTCAATTTCTCTATGGAAGACTGCAGTCTTCTTCTCCCCACTTCCCTTCTGAGCCACAGAGTCATATTCAGTCCCAGAGACCCCACTGCTGTGGCTTTCCACTGGTAGTTTGTCCTCCTCAACAGTGTCCATAGCAGCTTACTACCACTGAAAGTAACAGACACAGGGATAATCTGCACTGACTGCCTATTCCCTTTCCCACTCCTGACAACCACCCAGCTACCTGCTTCCTGCAACTTAGGAGTGACTACCTCCCTGTAGCTCCTATTTATCAACTCCTCATTCTTTCATATGAGCCAGAGATCATGTAGCTGCAGCTCCAGTTCCTTAGAATTGTCTTTACTGGGCTGCAGCTCAAAGCACTTTGTGCATATGTAGTTATCAGTCAGTCTGGAGGTCTCCCAAGTTTTCCTCATGGCACGCAAAGTACATACCACTAACTCTGGACTCATTCTCACTGCAAAGGCATCGCATGTATGAGGCATTACAGTAATATTGAAATTAATGCATCGCTATTACAACTCAGGTTGTTGGAATTATAAAGTTCAGTCCTGGTGTCCTCTGTAAGCAGTTTGTATGTCCTCTCCGTGAAAGCATGGATTTTCACTGGGTGCTCCAGTTTCCTCTCACAGACCAAAGATGAACTGGTTAGTAAGTTAATTAGTCATTGTAAATTGTCCTGTGGATTAGGCCAGTGTTAAGTAAGTGGGATGCTGGACAATGAAGCTTGTTGGGCCGGAAGGGTCTGTTCCACACTGCATCTCAAAATAAACAAAAATATATTAAAATACCAATATGTCAAATTGCTTTCTTCAGAAATTCTGCTAATGCAAAAATAAAGCTGGAGTACATATATTTTGGCAATAAATCAATCCAAACTGGCAAGTTCCCAGAAATCTTTTAGTTTAAATATTTCAGCTCCTGACAGTTTTTAGTATAGTAAGTATATTAAGTTTAAAGATGGAATACAAAGCATTAATTACTTGAGAATATATTTATATTGTACTTGTTCAGTCATATTTTAAAGTTAATGGGCTTATTAATAGTTAATAATAATGGTGTGTAGTGTAGTGGTTAGCACAACACTTTACGGTATCAGCAACCTGGATCCAGTTCCTGCTGCTGCCTGCAGAGAGCTTGTACGTTTTCTTCAGGACCACGAGGGTTTCCTCCAGATGTTCCGCTTTCCTCCCACAGTCCAAAGATGCATGAGTTACTAGTTTAATCGCTAAGTTGTCCTGTGATTAAACTAGGATTAATTTGGATTTGCTGGCTGTCGTGGCTCAAAGAGCTGGGGGGATCCATTCTGTGCTGTATCACTATATATAAATAAAATAATTAATTACATGTCAAACTTCACAGATATTAGTTGGTCCATCTGTTTTGAATAAACTAACCTTTTAAAATACTCTAAAAGAGCTCAACTGCCAACAGGGAACCTAAATAAACAATCACAAATTTTCAGTTACTTTGATCTAAATGAAGATTCAGAGCTTTCTCAGTATAGACAGATGAAAACAGATGCCATAAGACCTCTTATTTTCATTTAGTCACCTACCTACAGGAAAGATGTAAATGAAATTGAAAGAGTGCAGAGAAAATTTACAAGGATGTTTCCGGGACTTGAGGACCTGAGTTAAAAGGAAAGTTGAATAGGTTAGGGCTTATTCACTGGAGCAGGGGTTCCCAGCTTCGGATGCACAGACCCCTTGCTTAATGGAATTGGTCCATGGCATAAAAAAAGTTGGAAACCCCTGCACTGGAGCGTATGAGTGGACATCTGATAGAGGGGTATAGACAGGGTAAGTGCAAGCAGGCTTTTTCCATGGAGGTTGGGTGGGACTACAACTAGAGGTCATAGGTTATGGGTGAGAGGTGAAATGTTTATGGAGAACATGAGGGGAAAGTACTTCACTCAGAGGGCAGCAAGATGGTGGAATGAACTGCCAGTGCAAGTAGATGCAGGGTCAATTTCAAAATTTACCAGAAATTTGGATAGGTACATGGATGGGGTTT
This sequence comes from Hypanus sabinus, assembly GCF_030144855.1. Classification (NCBI taxonomy): domain Eukaryota; kingdom Metazoa; phylum Chordata; class Chondrichthyes; order Myliobatiformes; family Dasyatidae; genus Hypanus; species Hypanus sabinus. Next base: position 3,762,004 of record NC_082710.1, read on the forward strand.
TGTGGAGGACTGTGGTCTGGGTGCAGGTCATTGGAAGTAGGTGGTTTTAAATGGTTTGGCACAGATTAGATGGGCTGAAGGGCCTGTTTCTGTGCTGTAGTGTTCTATTACTCGATGACTCTAAGGCCACTAATAGCTTGCAAAGAAACTGGACAAATCTATCACACATTATATTATCTACAAAACATCAGTTCCTAAAATTTTAAAACCAGTTGTTTTGTTTCAAGTTTGCTACATTTCTGAGTTACTGTAAGCAGTACAATTAAATGTGCTAAAGAAATTTTGAGTTCTGTTTGGGGTGAGGCCCTCCGTTGAATGGAGTTGGTGATAGATGTTGTGCCCCAGCAGTCTACATGATGCACAAATGTGTACACAAGACTGGGCAGTTTGATATGGGGAGCACGCTGTTGTCTGCAAATCAAGCTCCCCCTCTCCATGCTGCCAATGAATCCAAACGAATAGCAGAGCCTCATACAGGCACCAGTGGCGTTGCAGGAGTTGCCAGTCAGTGCTGAACTCTATGTAGGACCACCTCAGGGGCTCCAGTTCCAGATCTTTCCTGAGGATTTATTCCCAAAGCCTTCCTTATGAATGAGTACAGTCTCAAGGCAGGGAAGGCTTAAGATCAGAGATTTTCTTCTTCTGGATGAGCTGCCAACTCTGGATGATGAACCCTATCTGCCTAAAGCGACTGGTTTAAGGTGCCAGTAACCTACCTTTGCCCCTTCTCCTGTCAGTAGAAACGGTTCTGTTAGTAGCTAAGCCACACATGAAGGTCAGGAGCTGGACTTATTTGTCAGAAGCTTTTCGAGACACACACACAATTGAGAGCATTTAGTAGGTAGTGGGAGTTTATCCCTATTAACTCCCCTGCTTACGACAACCTTAAGGAACCACTGTTTTATAATATGTGGGCAATATACAGTACAGAGCCAAAACCAAGTGTAATATTTTTTTAAAAATTACCGTATTTGTAATTTGACAGGTCTTCCAATTTGTTCAATGGTTTCCTTCTGCTTTCCTTCTTTTTGGCATCGAGTGAAAAAGCATAAAAAAAGTAACCAAAGTCTCAATGGCTCTATTTGTCTATGCTGTGAAGTGGCCACTTTATTAGGTACACCTGTACACCTCCTCCTTGATGCAAATATCTATTGGACCAACATACGGTAGCAACTCAATGTATGCAGGCATGGTCAGTTGTTGTTCACAACAAACATCAGAATGGAGAAGAAATGTGATCTAAGTGACTTTGACTCTGGAATGATTGTTGATGCCAGACGGGGTGGTTTGAGTATCTCAGAAACTGCTGATCTCCTGGCTTTTCAAGCATGTCAGTCTCTGGTGTTTACAGTAAATGGTGTGAAAACAAAAAAAAATCCAGTGGGCAACAGTTCTGTGAGCAAAGATGCCTTATTAATAGGAGAGGTCAGATGAGAATGGCCAGACTGGATCATGCTGACAGGTAGGCAACAGTAACTTGAATAACCTCACGCTACAACAGTGGTGTGCAGAAGAGCATCTTTGAATGCACAACCTTGAAGTGGCTGGGCTATAGCAGCAGACCATGAACATGCACTCAGTGACCACTTTATTAGGTACAATGAGGTAACTAATAAAATGCTACTGCATGTAGATGTATATTATTTCATCAATATATCGATCATTACAGTAGGTTTAATCATGCATTAAAAATAAATAATATATTAACTCATATCAACAAACCTGATATACAATAAAATCAGAAAGTATAAAACTCTTAGAATTTTGAGAAGCAGTTGTTAACATCAAACAGAGAATAATAAAAGAGAATTGCAAATGTTGGACAAAATTATTGATTTTGATTAGTATTTGATTGCCAATGCTTGTATTGTGTTTTAATTCCAGTAATCACATCTAAACCACAAATTATTGTATAGATAATTAGAGTCATAGTCATAGCATGGTCCAGCACAGAAACAGGCCCTTTTGTATAGATAATTACTTAAATTAGGAGCCTGGAATCTGATTGAACAGGAATATTAAAATTGATCAGTTTGCAGTTGGTCAAACTGGATTTCAATTGTATCTTCTTATAACTTCACTTAGCCCATCACTGAACTGTTCCCATAACCTATGGACTCACTTTTACAGACTCTTCATCACAAGCTCTTAATATTTTTGCTTATTTATTTATTATTAGTAGTATTTCTTTCTTTCATTCTTTCTTTCCTTGCATTTGCAGAGTTTGTTGAATTTTGCACGTTGATTGTTTGTCCTGTGAGGTGTGGTCATACATTGATTTTTTATTGATTGAGATATGATATAGAATAGATCCACATTCCATGATTTAACCCTAGTCTAATCACAGGACAATCTACAACGATCAATTAACCTACCAACTGATTCTATTGTGCCTCTTGAACTTACTGTGAATGCCCGCAAGAAAATGAATCCCAGGGTTGTGTATAGTGGCATATATGTACTTTGAACTTTGAACTTTTCTATTCTTTTTTTCTTATGATTAAATGACAATTAGTTTTTCATAGTACTTAGTACTAATGCTTTGTCATGGGGTATTGTACAAAACACCCAATCTCATACCAAAATACTGGTCTGCAACATTCAGATATATCTGTTAGATACTTGCTGTTGGTCTATTGGAGACTTTGTTTACTATACCAAACCATTTTCTCTTTCCACTTAAATAGCTTGTAAGCTTGAGTCATTGCTGGACATGAAGAGTGCAATATTCAGATTTGTGGAAGTGTAAGGATATTGATCCAAGAATATTCTGCCAGATCTTAGACCATATGACATAGGAGCAGAAATAGGCCATTCAGCCCATTAAGTCTGTTCCATCATTCCATCATGGCTAATCCTGGATCCCAACCAACCCCATAACATCTGCCTTCTCGCCATATCCTTTGATGCCCTGACGATCAGGAAACAATCAACTTCTGCCTTAAATATACCCACAGACTTGACCACCACCACAGTCTGTGACAGAGCATTCCACAGATTCACTACTCTCTGGCTAAAAAAATTCCTCCTTACCTCTGTTCTAAAGGGTCACCCCTCATTTTTGAGGTTGTGCCCTCTAGTTCTGGATACCTCCACTACAGGAAACATCTCCGCATCCACCTCATTTAGTCCTTTCAACATTCGGTAGGTTTCAATGAGATCTCTCCCCCCCCCCCCCACCCCATTTTTCTAAATTCCATTGAGTACATGCCCGAAGCGCCAAAACGCTCCTCATATGTTAACCCCTTCATTCCCCGAATCATTATCTTGATTTAACGTCAATGGAAATACTTTTTATTACCTTTAGAAGATGATTTGGCATCAAAATTTTTATTTTTGAAATTTTACTTATGAAGTTTTCTATGGCCGTTTGACAGATATTTTATCTGTATCATTTCTAAGAACGTTAGTGATTAGTGACTTGGCAGTGGACTGACTGTGAGAGGAGGAGGGATGGGCATGGGGCTAGCAACCCCATCCTGTAAAATCCCAGAGCTACAGAAGCTCCAAAGTCCTGGTCCCTGGGAGAGGAAGGATACCACCAACAAGATGGGCTACAAACAGAGAGAATGTAAAAGAGCGGCCAAGGATGCAGCACTCCGTCGGAGGCCTATGCCCCTGTAGGGGTGAGTGACGGGCTTAAGAAGAAAAAGATGAGATTAAAAACAGCTGTGACTGGATAATGCTTTCCCTACTATATTTTACTTCTGATAGTATTTCCTTTCCTAAGAGAAAAGTTCTAACCTTTATGGTCACCTTGCAGTGTTTCATATTTGATCGCTAAAAGGGCAAGCAGTCAACCTGTTTCCAAGACCCTTCTAATGAACCCTGGGAGATTTGCAGCAGCAGCCGAGGTGACCTGTTCTCAGCATCTCCCTCTCTCTCATCAGGAATGGATACTGCAGCAGGGTGCTGCCTTACTTGCACAGATACATTTTCAAATCACAAACAAGGGAGAATCTGCAGACGCTGGAAATCCAAGCAACACACACAAAGTGCTGGAGGAACTCAGCAGGCCAGGCAGCACCAATGGAAAAAAAGTACAGATGACATTTCAGGCCAGGCCCCTTGGGCTTTAATTTTCAAGTCATCTTCTTTATTGAATTTACCAAGGGCACGGTAATATTTTGGATCCTTGAGGTTGTTATGGACATGGGAGCTAGTGTGGACAAGCTCCCGGTGGTGTGCATCTCAAATAGCCTCTGACGACCAAGTCCAGCTCCTGGCCTTCACATGTGGCTTAGCTACTAAGCCCGACGGAACCGTTTCTACTGACAGGAGAAGGGGCAAAGGCGGGTTACTGGCACCTTAACACCAGTCATTTCGAGCAGATGGAGCTCGTCAGCCGTGGTTGGCAACTCAACTATGAGAAGGAAAACTCTGATTTCACCCTCTGCTGTCTTGTGGCTATAACTGCTCATGGGAAGGTTTCCGGAGTAAATCCCAAGGAAAAATATGGAGCTGGAGTCCCTAAGGCAGTCCTACATTGAGTTGAATGCTGACCGGCAACTCCTGCGATGCCACTGGTGCCAAACTATATCAGTCTCTGTTGTTCCTTTAGATTCATCGGCTGCGTGGAGAGGGGTGCTTGCTCTGCGTATCAGCAGGCCCTGGCTCGCATGCAACATAGACAGTTAAGGTGCAATATCCACAGTCAACCCCAGTCAGTGGAGGGCCTTCGTAATATTTCTCAGATCAACATTAAATTTGAGAAATTAGAAATATTAATTTCATTTATGAGACTACAGTCTACTAGAAGGCATTTTAGAACAGTTATATCCACACATTAGTAATCATGATGGCACTCAGACCAAATGTTTTGCAGGAAGCAGAAGCAAACGCATCCCTTGCTGGTGAAAAAAGTGTTACAAACTGAGTTGCTTAACAGCATAAGATTCAGGAAACTTGACAGAACATTTTGCTTCTGAATAAAGAATGAGATGTGTATCTTGGCTGTAGAATGGGGACAGTTCTTATAATATGTACAGAATTGTGCAATAGTCTTAGGCACATATATATAACTAGGGAGCCTGAGACCTTTGCACTGTACTGTAGTAATTCTCTGTATTGCACTGTACTGTAATAATTCACTGTATTGCACTGTACTGTAGTAATTCTCTGTATTGCACTGTACTGCTGCTGTGGAAACAACAAATTGTATGACATGTGTGAATGATAATAAACCTGATTCTGATCTGGGTCTCTACTATGGACTGAGAGTGGCAAGGGGAAAGGGAGAGGGGAATCATGGTTGGCAATAGGGGTAAGAGAGAGAGGAGGGAGCAGGAAGCACCAGAGAGATATGCTGTAATAATCAACAACCAATTGTTCGGAACTAAATGACCTTGTCTGGTGTCTCAGAGCTGGCTGTGTCTGCACCCATGCCATCCCCCCCACCCCAGCATTCCTTCTCTGCTACCTGTCCCACATCCCTCCCACAGAGCTCCGCCCTTGCCATTCCCATCATCTTTTACTCTCGCCAGATTTACAGACTTGCTCTCCGGTCCATTTCGACAAATACAGTACTGTGCAAAGGTCTTGGGTACCCTCGCTGTGTGTGTGTGTATGTATATGAATATATGACCCTAAGAATTTTGCACAGTACTGTATGTTATACACGATGCTGATTTACTAATAAGCAGAATATTTTAATTCTTTGAATATTAGCTTTCACCACTAACTCTTCTATGAATTTAAAATAATTGACCACCTTTGTTCAGAAATATCAACTGAACTCAGATTACATGTATTTACAGGACATGACTACACTTTAGTCTTTACTGAATAACTGACAAAAAACTCCTTTCTCATAACAATCAAGAACAAAACACTCAGAAATGCACAACAATAACATCTTTAATGTGACCAAGTTCTTCTTCACAACATTTTTATGCTCCCATTTTCCAATAGTGCTTTTTCCATAGTTACTGTAATGATAGTAGCTGAAGATTCCTTAAGCATTGTGACATTCTCCCCTCCATTGTTTCTCACTTTAGTTTATTTAGAGATGCAGCACGCCCTTCCACCTTCCAAAGTCCCTACCGCCCAATCACACCCACGTGACCAATTAACCTAATAATTTGTATGTCTTTTAGAATATGGGAGGAAACATTTCTGCTGATGACACAAAGGTTGGAGGTGTTGTGGATAGTGTGGAGGGCTGTCAGAGGTTACAACGGGACATTGATAGGATGCAAAACTGGGCTGAGAAGTGGCAGATGGAGTTCAACCCAGATAAGTGTGAGGTGGTTCATTTTGGTAGGTCAAATATGATGGCAGAATATAGTATTAATGTTAAGACTCTTGGCAGTGTGGAGGATCAGAGGGGTCTTGAGGTCTGAGTCCATAAGATGCTCAAAGCAGTTGCACAGGTTGACTCTGTAGTTAAAAAGTTGTATGGTGTATTGGCCTTCATCAATGGTGAAATTGAATTTAGGAGCCGAGAGGTAATGTTGCAGCTATATAGGGCCCTGATTAGACCCCACTTGGAGTACTGTGCTCAGTTCTCGTTGCCTCACTAGAGGAAGGATGTGGAAACCATTGAAAGGGTGCAGAGGAGATTTACAAGGATGTTGCCTGGATTGGGGAGCATGCCTTATGAGAATAGTTTGAGTAAACTCAACCTTTTCTCCTTGGAGCAATAGAGCATGAGAGGTGACCTGATAGAGGTGTATAAGATGATGAGAGGCATTGATTGTGTGGATAGTCAGAGGCTTTTTCCCAGGGCTGAAATGGTTGCCTCAAGAGGGTACAGGTTTAAAGTGCTGGGGAGTAGGTACAGAGGAGATATCAGGGGTAAGTTTTTTACTCTGAGAGTGGTGAGTGTGTGGAATGGGCTGCCAGCAACGGTGGTGGAGATGGATACAACAGGGTCTTTTAAGAGTCTTTTGGATAGTTACATGACGCTTAGAAAAATAGACAGCTATGGGTAAGCCTAGAAACGTCTAAGGTAAGGACATGTTCAGCACAAATTTGTGGGCCGAAGGGCCTGGATTGTGCTGTAGGTTTTCTATGTTTCTATGGAACCGGAGTACCCAAACGAAACCCACGTGGACACAGGGAAAATGTGCAAACTCTGTACGGACAGTGGCGGGAATTGAACTCACATCACTGGTGCTGTAGTAGTATTACACTAACTGCTGCGATAACGTGCTGTCTGGACTTTTTTCCATTTTTATCATCCCTTTTATTAGTCTCTCCTCTTGTAATGTATCGTCTAAAATCTCAAGTTCTATATCTCAGTATTTTTACATTTTTCTGTTTAATACTTTCCTTATTTTTTCCCTTTCTGTAGAACTCTAAGACCACTGGATTTCTACTTTTACACATTCATGTAAGCTTTTTGTTTTTGTCTTAATTGTTGACCATGGTTCTTTGTCTTCGAGTCATCTGGCTGCCTGTGTCCTTGAAGATCAATTTAAAAACACTTGTAATTCTGTATAAGGCTCTGAATAATCTAGCTCCTCCATATATTTTGGAGTGCCAATCCCCTTCCGTCCCTAATCTGAAGCTTAAATCCCTGAACACTGGTTTGCTTGGTGTTCCGAGACCCAAGCATGTAAGTACTGATGATACAGCCTTTTGCTCTAATGCACCAAAAATCTGGAATATTCTCCTAACTGTGGAACATTTCAAAACACCTCTAAAAACCTACTTTTTAATTTGGCCTGATTATAGGATTACTGTTGATTATGTTCATATAATTAGCTAATGTTATTGATCGATTTATTGAGGAACAGTGCAGAGTAGGGCCTTCCAATCCTCAAACCACACCACCCAGCGACCCCTGATTTAACCCGAGCCTCATCACGTTACAATTTACAATGACCATGTCTTTGGACTATGGGAGGAAACTGGACCAGGACGGGGAGAACATGCAAACTCCTTACAGACAGCAGAGGGAAACGAACCCTGGTTGTCTGTAAACAAAGCATTGTGCTAACCACTACACTACTGTACCACCCTAAGTATTTGATTATATTTTATTCTATATAATGTTTGACTTTACTTATGATTTTAGATTTTGTTTAATAATTTTATGACTATATTTATTGATATTTACAATCTATGTAAAGCATTTTGACACTACAACTTAATGTATGACAGGTGCTATATAAATAAAGTTATTATTATTATTATTATTATCAAGCAATACAGCAGTGATACGAACACTTCAGGAGATGTGGTGCCTGTTCCAGCTTCTGCCAATTCCTACGTTTGGTACAGATCCCCTTAAGCTCCACCCCTCCATGTATTTTTCCAAGCTCTTCCTAATGACCCACGTCAACCACTTCCACTGGCATCTCGTTCCATTTACTCACCACTCTCTGTGCAAAAAAACAAAACTTCCTTTAAGGTCCCTTTTAAATCTTTCCCCCCTCTCACCTTCAATTTATGACCCTTAGATTTGGACCCCTCTTCTTTGGGGAAAAGACTGTTAGCATCCACCTTATCATAAAGTTAAACACTTCAATAAGGTCACCCTGTATTCTCCTACATCCCATGAAATAAAGGCCTAGCCTATGATAAAGTGGATGGTAACCGTTTTTTCACTAATGTTTAAAATTGACTCCCTATAACTCGGGCCCTCCTATAACCATAAAACAATTACAGCACGGAAACAGGTCATCTCAGCCCTTCTAGTCCATGCCCGCACACTTACTCTCACCTAGTCCCACCTTCCTGCACTCAGCCCATAACCCTCCATTCCTTGTCATGGCAACATCCTCATAAATCTTTCCTGCACTTTTTCCACTTTAATCACATCTTCCCTGTAACAGAGCTGTGGTGAACTACATATACCTGTCTGGACATGCCCCCCCCCCCCTCCCTGCTGACTGCTCCTGTGGCTCCTCCCACAGACCCCTGTACAAAGGTGATTGGAGGCACTGCTCCTCCCTCAGTCTCCAGGATGTTGTGTGGGGATCTCTTGCTGCTGACTGCTCTCTTCCAGCGAATAAAAGCCTATATCTCGCCTCACGTCTCCGAGAGTTATTGATGGTGCATCAAGAGCAATCAAAATTGCTACAGTAGTTAAAAAGGCAACAGCCTCTCCTTGCTTATCAGTATCTCTGGCATGCCTGTAGCATGCCATATCCTGAAATTCTAAACTTTTAAAAGTTAAATATTGTACAATTGATTAATTAAACTGTTCAAAGAGTAAGTAAGTAAGCGTTTTAACCACTCCTCTTAATTAATTTATCATCTCTTGATTGGACATGGCATCAAAGGTTATGGGGAGAAGGCCAGGAACTGGGATTGAGAAGGAGAAAAAAAAATCAGCCATGACTGAATGGTGGAGCAGACTCGATGGGCTAAATGGCCTAATTCTGCTCCTATGTCTTATGGTCTTTACAATTTGCCCCAAATCAAAAATAACACACACTCCAATGCTGGAGGAATTCACCAGGCCAGACATTTTTTATGGAAATGCAGAAACAGTTGATGTTTTGGGCCAAGACCCTTCATCAGGACCTGATGAAAGTCGTGAAACATCGACCATTTATTTACTTACATAGATACTACTTGACCTGCTGAGTTCTTGCAGCATTTTGTGTATATTACTCTGGACTACCAGCAGCTCTTGTGTTCAAAATCAAAAATGCTTTTAGGTATTTATTGAGACACGGTGTGGAATAAGTCTTTCTGGCCCTTTGAGCCATGCTGTCCAGCAATCCCCTGATCTAATCCTATTTGTCCCTAATCTCAGGACAAATACAATGACCAGTTAACCTCCCAACCAGTGTGTCTATGGAATGTTGGAGGAAACCGGAGCACCCAGAGGAAACCTACATAGTCATGGTGAGAATGTACTAATTCCTTACAGGCAGCAGCGAGAATTGAAACCGGGTCACTGTGCCCCCCATTACACTACCATGCTGCCCTAAATTTGGAGGCCCGTGACAAGAATTAGTGAGTGATAAGGATTTTGTTATATGTACATTTGGTCATAGGTTTACTTTCATTTTTCTATTCTTCAGCTACTTTAAATGTCTTCCACAGGAGTTTGGGATCTATTTGAACAGGGAAATCAACTACATCCTGCCTTAGCCAATCAAATTCATAAATTGTTAATTAGCAGCAAATAATCAATAAAGCACATGAAACAGGAAGAGTGAACGAAAGTGTTAAATTTAATGTTGCATGAAATACATAAATCAGAATCATGCTTATTATCGCCGGCATGTGTCGTGAAATTTGTTAATAGCAGCAGCAGTTCAATGCAATACATAATCTAGCAGAAAATAATAACAATAAATAAATATGTAAATCAATTATAGTACACATATTTTGTATAGATTCAAAATCACGCAAAAACAGAAATAATATATAATAAAGTGAGACAACAACACACACAAAAGGCAGCTGCCTAGCCTGCTGTGTTCTACCAGCATTTTGTGTGTGTGTTTGAATTTCCAGCATCTGCAGATTTCCTCGTGTTTGCGCTATAATAAAATGAGGTAGTGTTCAAGGGTTCAAACAGAGTGAAGAGAAGGAAGGTGACTGAAACAAATTTAATGAAGGATATTTATTTTTCCCATATTTTCAAGAATTAATATATGAGAAAATAAGATTCCAAAGCAATTTTAAAAGGTAGAAAGATATTTTAGCATTAACTAAGTCATGTCAACCCATACTAAAATGATAATACAAGTTGAATGATCATACGGTAAAACTTTCCTGCCAAGTTTTGGTCTCTTATATATTGAAGTACCAATACTTCACAGCACTTTAATGTTTCTGATTGACAATTTAACAAATTCAGTCTCTGGAATCTACTGGCCAGTTTACACTGTAATAACACTGAGCAACATCAGTCTCCCAACACGCCAGTATTTAATTAAGCACAGAATAAACATGGCATCCTGCAATTCACTTCCTTTATCTTGTATAAACTGGCAGCTTATTTGTTTTAATAGATAATAGAAGTACTCAACAGATCAAGCAGCATCTGTGATGAAAACAGATTCAGATGTACATTTATTTTTCCCGTGTAATTCAACCAGCGTCAATGATCAGGGCAGCAATCTCCCATCAGAACTCTTCTGCATTTTAATTATTTTAAAGGCACCAAATAATTAGTGAAATATATTGTTGGGTATTTCTTAACAGAGACTGGTATCTCGGTACTTTGGAGCTTCAGTTAGTTTAATGGTAAAGTCACATGTGGAATAACTATCATCTTTCAGTCAAATTGATTTGTTTTATCTCACTTTTTCATGCTGTTCCACTGATAATCATTGACTTTCACTTGGTCTTTCTATGAGATTGTAGTTCAACACTGCACTACTGATATTTTATTTATTTAGAGATACCACATGGAATAGGCCCTTCTGGTCTTTTGACCAGGAGCCCTCCTGATTGAACTCTAGCAATTTACAATGGCCAAGTAACCAAATAACTGACCTTCAGGCTGTGGGAGGAAACCGGAGCACTCGGAAGAAACCCATGTATTCCACGGGGAGGACATGCAGACTCCTTACAGACAATGCTAGGATTGAACTCCATACTTCAAAAACCCGAACGGTAATTGCATCGCACTAACCACTACGCTACCATGGTGCTATGTTCACTTTGTTCGAAAGGACTGAGTTCTAATGCAAAGTACAAATGCAGAATACAAAATGGTAATTGTTTCCTTGAATTAGAACTCTTTGTGGATCTTGCTTTGTTTGTGACTGTTCCTTTGAAGTGATAAGTTCTTGGCAGCTTTTCAATTTTCCTGTAGAAAGTTACAGAAATGCAGAAGCATCTTTCTTCCCTGTTTTGTTCTTTCTCACTTAATCCACGACACTGCACAACTCTTCTGCCCACTGACTGTTTCCAATTTCCTGGCACTAACTGACTCACCTTCTCCAAGTACGTCTAATCCCTCTGTGCAAGGAATATTTATGTTACAGTCTACTCAGGTTTACTTCCAACACTTCTGCTTGAAAATATTACGGTAGTGTAACAGTTAGTGTAATGCTCTGGGTGTTAGTCTTTGGACTTCAATTCCAGCATCCTCTGTAAAGAGCCTGTGGTCCTCTCCATGGAATATGTGGGGTTCCTCTGGTTGCTCTGGTTTCCTCCCACAGTCCAAAGTCATACCGGTTAGTAAGTAAATTGATCATTGTAAATTATCCTATGATTAGATTACAGTTAATCGGGGCTGTGGCATTGCTGAAGCGGTGTGGCTCGAAGGGCCTTCACACTGGATTACTAAATCAAATAAATCAATAAATATTCAAATGAATTGCTGCTGCTCCCTTAATCCTTATAGAACTTGACAAAACTATTTAAATTTACTACCAATTTCTGTTTGCTCTCACTTTCATATGGGTCATCTTTAACTCACCCCTTTCTTTTCTTGTTTATCTCCATCTCAGAGAAAAAGTCTGTGACCAACATCCGTAAAAGCCCTACAGATTTTTACAGCTATCCTGACTGGACATTCATCCAGATTACCCTACTTCCTGTAACGACTCCAATCACTTCTTCGAATTACCCTGTCTCTTCTCTGATAGAGTGAACGATCTCAGGAATGTAAGAGTTAACTTACGAGGAGCTTTTCATGGCTCTGGGCCTGTACTTGCTGGAATTTAGAAGAATGAGAGGGAATCTCATTGGACTTTGAAACCTATTGAATATTCAAAGGTCTGGATAGATTTGAACATGGAAAGGAGGTTTCCTATGGTGGATGAGTCTAGGACAAGAGGTCACAGCCTCAGAATAGAGGGATGTCCGTTTATAACAGAGATGATGAGGAATTTATTTAGCCACAGGGGGCTGCATCTGTGGAATTCATTGCCACAGACGGCTGTGGAGGCCAAGTCATTGGGTATATTTAAAGCAGAGGTTGACACGTTCTTGATTAGTCAGGGCATCAAAGGTTATGGGGAGAGGGCAGGAGAAAGGGGTTGGGAGGGCTTTTATGGTCCTTTTGCACTAGTACCTCTGGGACGTCTCATTGGGATTCCCTGGTTTGCTCTTCATTCACCATTCACTCCTCTCTTCATAGCTGTCAGCCCTGCAACCTCAGGAGATGCATTATGCCGTCTTTCACATATCCATTTTTGCAACCATCATCCTTTATCATCATTATATGCTGTCTCTTATAACATGGGCAACCATTGTCCTTGACCATGATTATTCTTGGCAAATTTTTCTACAGAAGTGGTTTGCCATTGTCTTCTTCAGTACGGTGTCTTTATAAAACAGGTAGCCCCATCCACTATCAATACTCTTCAGAGATTGTCTGCCTGGTGTCAGTGGTCACGTAAACAGGACTTGTGATACATACCAGCTGCTCATTCAACTATCCACTACCTGCTCTCATGGCTTCACATGAGGTGGGGCTATGCAGGTGCTACACCTTGCCCAAGGATGACCTACAAGCTAGTGGAGAGAAGAAGCACCTTATACCTCCTTTGATAGAGATGAACCTCCACCCTGCCACCCTCTTTGTCCTTATCTAACCTGATCCAGTACGTTACTCAAGGTCTTACTGAGATTTATTTGAACTGAATTGGCTACTGCTGCTGTTTTCCTGTATATAATGATCTTTTTATTTACTTTGAACTCTAACACATTGGAAAAATTATGTCCCCACTGATACACTTAAATTTCCCTCTTTTGGTGACCGACCCAAAGAGTTTCTCCAGCAGTTTGTTTTCTTTGGCCCAGGTACCGGTATCTGCAGTCTTTCATGTCCCCTATCTCCAATTCAAGTTCAGATTTATCACATGTGCATTGAAACATACCGAGAGATGCGTCAACAACCATTAATAAAAACCGTCAGGGTGTGCTGGGGGAAGCACACAAATTTTGCCACATATTCCATTGCCAACATAGCATGCCCACCGAGCTTGGCAGAACAACACAAAACACAAGAAGCAACAAAACAACAACAGCCAGACAAGTTCTGTTCCTCCCTCCCATTCACCCACACTTATTGAAATTCCTCTAACTCTGGAACAGGGCACTGTGCATCTAATCTCTAGTCTACAGGCCTTCAGTTATTGCCTTCCAGTTTAACAGATGACAGGAGCTTGAATTCCAGGCTTGCCAACTGACTGGCTCATGTACCTCCTCATGCTTTCTGCTTACTGAACATCTGATTTCAGGGATGGCCTGACATCCACAGGTGTCCTTCATCACATGTCCACATCGCTGATCTTTGAGGGCCATGCAGAGGCCTCATCTGCAGATATCTCCTGTATCCATGTCCATATTGCTTCCCTTGTCTCTGGATGTCTTTAGTCACTTGTTCACATCGCTGGCCTTTGAGGGCCAATCAGAGCGCTTGTCTCTGCCTGTCCATATTGTTGGCCTTCCAGGACCAATCAGAGGGCTCATCTCCACCTGTCCACATCTCTGTCCATATTGTTTTAGGTTACCTCACTGTTCTCTCATGCCCAACTCTAACTGTAAGAACTAATAATGACTATAAGAAATAGGAAAGGAGGTAGGACATATGGCTCATTGAATCTGCTCTCCACTCAGTGAGAACATGAAGACACTTCTAGATAAACAGCTTTCTTGCCTGCTGATTTATTCCATAGTCCTCATTTCCTGGTTTGCTTTTGCGTTCCCTGGAAAGGAGCTCCAAAACCACCAGACGAAAACAAGACCAAAAACTAAAGCTACAAGACCTGTACAAAACCACATAATTACAACATATAGTTACAACAGTGCAAACAATAGCATAATTGATAAAAAAACAGACTGTGGGCACAGTAAAAATAGTCCAAGATGTTAAAGGACTGTAAATTCAAAAGAAATCACCACAGTTTCCACAAGTCCGCAGGGTCCAGACAGTCTCACCATCCCACGCTGGTGGCAGAAGGGAATAGCCCCGCTATGGACTTCAAGGCGCCGCCCGACTCAGCCTCACAGATGCAGCACACAATGGAAGCTCCGTCGAAACCAGCCTCGCAGACGCAGCACACACCGAAAGTGACCTGAGTCCGTCGAAAGGACTCCGAGTCCATTGAACCTCCGAGCCGATGACCATCCCCTCCGGCACAGCTTCTCCGAGCATCATCCTCTGCTGAATGTATTAAGACGGCCCTGCCAATGGCCATCGGCAACGCGACCCCGAGGACTGGGGGCCTGTTGTTCCCAGCAGAGTCCCGGACCTCACAGCAGCAGCAGCAATGAAGAAGAAGGTCTTCCTGGAATTTCCCGATGTTTCTCCGTGCTCCCACATCCGTTTTCAATCGATTATTATTGCTCGCGGCACCCCACTTCACAAATAACAGATAATCAGTTCCAGAGTGGCCGCCGCAAGCTGCGTCGCGCCGCCATCTTGGAGATACAGAGTATCTCATTTCATAGCTTCTCCCCATTGACCAAATCCTCATGATCAGGTTCCTCTAAGCAGCTCTATCTTTCCCCTCACAATCAATTTCTTAACCGTAACTTTCCTTGCTCTAGATCCTCTGAAACTTTTATTGGCACTCTTCCTTTTCCATTGGCACGCCTCCTCTTTCATAACCGAAAGGAAAGTTGTCTGAAGTCACAAACTTTGCCCTGATATGTCAAGTTGGCACTCTTTATTTGTACAGGAGTTTAGAAGGAACTCTATCTTCAAAAACCAAAATCACCATCTTGTCATTTGAAATATCTTTACACTTCTCTGGCATTTATAACTTTAGATAATCTTCCTTTCTAAACTGTACCTGTAACATCTGTGCATAATTTGACATATTCATCCAAAATTGCATGGAAATTATTTTGGTAATAGTGAATTATAAGTCCTCTGTAAGGATTTTCTGTGGAATTGTGGGTTTCCTCCAGGTGCTCTGATTTTCATGAAGACTTACCGGTTGGAAGGTTAATTGGTCATTGTAAATTGTCCCATGATTAGGCTTGGGTTAAGTTGGGATTCGGTGGGAAAAGCATATTCTGTGCTGCATCCCAATAAATAAATAAATACAAACTTCAGCGTGCCAAGGTAGAAAAGCAAACACAGATTTTCATTATTTTGTGCCAAACATCATCTCCACATCAACTCTATCTAGGCCTTTCAATATTTTATGTGTTTCAGTGAGAACCTCCTAACACTTCTAAATTCCAACAAGTACATGCACAGAGCCATCAAACACTGCTCGTACGTTAACCCTTTCATTCCTGGAATCATTCTTGTGAACTCCTGCTGGCCTGCGAAAACTGCTCACAATAATCCTTATAAAGTTTTAGCATTACATCCTTGCTTTTATATGCTACTTGACTGGCTTGGCAGTTTGATTGTTGGTTGCTGCCATAAGCATGTTCTCCCAGCAAGTTGATGAAATGTAGCGTCCTGTGTTGTTCACCTCAACAGTACTTTGTATGTGAAGAAGACATTGACTTGGACAGGACCAATGGGATTTGGGTGATTTGAGACCCCTTGCCTTAAGGCAGATGATTTAAATAAGGCCTCATTTTCAGAAAGGGGGAAAAAAGCATCTGGAGTGTGTCACCCAGTTGGTATATACTAGAGAAAAGTTATCATTGTTTCTGTCACTGTGTCATAGATTGAAATAGTACCTCCACATTAACTCTTCAAGAACTATGGTAGCATTGGCATCACATCTTAAATATTACAATATAGTATTTTTTCACTTTCCTCTTCTTCTATTCCCTACTCTGTCCTTTACCTCTTCTCATCACCTGCCAATCACCTTTCCCGGTGCCCCTTGGATTTCCCTTTCCCCCATGGTTCAGTCTCTCTCCTGCCACACTTCCTTCTCTCCAGCCCTTTACTGTTCACACCCACCTGCTCTCACTTATCACCTACTTCCCCTCCTCGGACTCCTACCTTCTTTTTCTGGTGTCTTCTCCCTTCCTTTCTAATCACGAAGAAGGGTCTCAGCCCATAGCATTGACTGTTTATTCATTTCCATAGATGCTACCTGACCTGCAGGGTTACTCCAGCATTTTGTGTATGTTCCTTTGGATTTCCAACTCCACGGAATCTCTTGTGTTTATAGTATTTTAGGCAATATCCAGTGATATCATGGTAGTTCCAGGGAAAAGAGATGTTGGGATATTATCAGTTGGTGTGAGGTGGGACCATGAACTGTGTGACAATTGTAAAGAAATGAGGTTTAGAACCCTTTGAATTGCTAAATTGATAAACTATTTTGTTATTGTCACAGGTATCGAGGGATTTGGATAATGGGGTGGAGACATGTTTCTACCAAAGTAGTTATAAGGCATTCCTTCCATTTGCTAGCCTGAAGGTCACCCTTAGGCAAGGTGTAGCACATGCTTAGCCCCTCCACCCTCACCCCAATCAGGGCCACGTGAATTCATGGAAGCAGGTGGTGGATGGACGTATGAACTGCCAGTGCATATCACAATTCCTGGTTATGTGACCACTGAACCCAGACAATCTCTGAAGAGTATTGATAATGGAATCACTCTTCTTGTAAAAACGCAGCCCAGAAGAAGGCAGTGGCAAGCCACTTCTGTAGAAAAATTTGCCAAGAGCAATCATGGTCAAAGACCATGATCGCCCATGTCATACGACATGGCATATAACAAATAATCAACTCAAGGTACAGTGAAAAAACTATTTTGTATGCCATCCACAGAGATCATTTCATCACATTAATGCATTGAGGCATTAAGACCAGAAGTAGAATTAGGCCATTTGGCCCATCGGGTCTGGACCACCATATTATCATGTCTAATCCACTTTCCCTCTCACACCCAATCTTCTGCCTTCTCCCTTCATACCCTGACTAATCAAGAATCTATCAACCTCTGTTTTAAAATACCCAATGACTTGGTCTCCACAGTTGCCTGTGGCAATGAATTCCACAGATTCACAAGTCTCTGGCTAAAGAAATTCCTCCTCTTCTCCATTGTGAAAGGACATCCCTCTATTCTGAGGCTGTGTCCTCTGGTCTTAGACTCCCTCACCACAGGAAACATTTTTTCTACATCCACTCTATTGAGGCCTTTCAACATTCCATAGATTTCAATGAGGTCATCCCACATTCTTCTGAATTCCAGTGAGAAGAGGCCCAGAATGCTTATATGACCAGCCTTTCAAACCTGGAATTGTTTTTGTGAAACCCCTTTGAACCCTCTCCAGCTTGAACACATCCAGAACTGCTCACAGTACTCCAAGTTAGGCCTTACCGTTTCCTCACAAAGTCTCAACATTACATCTTTGTTTTTATATTCTAGTCCTCTTAAAGAACTTTAGGAGGCGTGGGATCCTAGGGGACATTGCTTTGTGAATCCAGAACTGGGTTGCCCACAGAAGGCAAATGGTGGTTGTAGACGGGTTATATTCTGCATGGAGGTCGGTGACCAGTGGTGTGCCTCAGGGATTTGTTCTGGGATCCCTACTCTTTGTGATTTTTATAAATGACCTGGATGAGGAAGTGGAGTGATGGGTTAGCAAATTTGCTGATGACGCAAAGGTTAGGGCTGTTGTGGATAGTGTGGAGGGCTGTCAGAGGTTGCACCAGGACATTGATAGGATGCAAACTGGGCTGAGAAGTGGCGAATGGAGTTCAACCCAGATAAGTGTGAGGTGGTTCATTTTGGTAGGTCAAATGTGATGGGAGAATATAGCATTAATGGTAAGACTCTTGGCAGTGTGGAAGATCAGAGGGATCTTGAGGTCCAAGTCCATAGGACACTCAAAGCTGCTATGCAGGTTGACTCTTTGGTTAAGGAGGCATACGGTGCATTGGCTTCCATCAGTTGTGGAATTGAGTTTAAGAGCTAAGAAGTAATGTTGCAGCTATATAGGACCCACGTCAGACCCCACTTGGAATACTGTGCTCATTTGTGGTCACCTCACTACAGGAAGGATGTGGAAACCATAGAAAGGGTGCAGAGGAGATTTACAAGGATGCTGTCTGGATTGGGGAGCATGCCTTACGAGAATAGGTTGAGTGAACTCGTCCTTTTCTCCTTGGAGCAACAGAGCATGAGAGGTGACCTAATAGAGTTGTACAAAATAATGATAGACTTTGATCATGTGGATAGTCAGAGGCTTTTTCCCAGGGCTGAAATGGCTAGCACAAGAGGGCACAGACCTAAGGTGCTTGGAAGTAGGTACAGAGCAGATGTCAGGAGAAAGTTGTTTTTACACAGAGAGTGGTGAGTGTGTGGACTGGGCTGTCAGTGGCAATGGTGGAGGCGGAAATGATAGGGTCTTTTAAGAGACTCCTGGATGGATACATGGAGCTTAGCAAAATAGAGGGCTGTGGGTAAAGCCTAGGTAGTTCTAAGGTAGGGAATGTTTGACACAGCTTTGTAGGCTGTATGTTTTCTATGTTCTATTTACTAAGAATTCACAGAATGTATGAATGGCTGGTTAAGAGAAGAAAAAATATGTCATGATCATGATTGCTGAAAATAACTCAAATTCTATCTCAATAATTTGCTGTGCACCACATTGCAGCCTGTTTCCACCATCCAGGTGGGGCGCGAGCCAACAAATGGTGGAAATGTTTGGCTTGGACATTTTCCTTGTGAGCTCTAGGCCCTGTTGGACATTGGTAATGTAGAACACTGCGAGTCCAGTTCACTGGTTCGTTGGTGAGACTGACAGCAGGGGAGCTACGTGACCTCAGTTGTTGTATGGACAAGACCACCGTGCCTCGGAGATGCCTGTTGTGATTGCTGGTGAAGGAGATGCCGAAGCTGGTTGTGTGCCGTTGGATTCCATACTTTGTTGTGTGCTGCTCTCCAGTGTTTGCTCGGTGGGTTTGTGTTTATTTGTGATTATTATTGCAGAAGCATGTCTCCAGGGCTACAGGGGAATTAAGAATGGTGGAGAGGAAGGGAGGTTTTACTGAAATCTATCGAATATTGAAAGGCTTAGATAGAGAAGATATTTCCTAAGTGGAGGGGGGGGGGGGTGGTCGAGTTCCAGAGCACACAGCCTTAGAATACAAAGATACAAAGAAGTCTCTTTAGAGCAGAGATGAGGAGAAATTTCTTTAGCCAGAGGATGGTGAATTTGTGGAATTCCTTGGCATAGATGGCTGTGAAGGCCAATTCATTGGGTATATTCAGGGTAGAGGTTAATGGTAGAGGTTCTTGATTAGTAAGGGCATCAAAAGTTATGAGAAGGAGGCAGTATAATGGGGTTAAGAGGAAAAATAAATCAGCTATAATGGAATGGGTGAGCAGACTTGATGAGCTAAATGATCCAATTTTTCTCCTACATCTACGAATTGTTATGAAAGCCTTTTGCAGCATAAATGTTTCACAGCAGGATGGTCTGTGACAGGGTTTTAGATGCTGTAGCCTGTGTGCTGGTACCAGGATGGACATGATAGTAAAGCCCAGAGGCTGAGTAGATCTGTGAGGACATGACTGCTCGCTCAGTGTGGTGATCGTGTATAGTGTGATATGAGGTTAACACTGTTCAAGCAATTACTCACCTTAAATAATACTGCGTATTAGCATTAATAGTTGCTTGCATATTTTAATTGTAGTTTGAGTCCCAGATGTTATAAAAGAGGACTTTGTTGACCAGGCCACACCTACACTACTATATCTATCGCCAGTTAACACATCAGTTTTAAAAACAGTGTAAGTGTAGTGTCTTAGACATCCATTTTATCATTATTCATTGTAAGACACATGTACAAACACACACTCACACACACACGTGCACACACTCATACACACATGCACACACACACAGGCGCACATATGTGTATGCACACACACACACACACACACACACGCAGACGCACAGACACAGACACACACACATACACACAGGCACACACAGACATGCACACACAGGCACAGACACACTCACAGAGGCACACACAGACATAATCATACATGCAGGCACACACACACACGTGCGCGCACACACTTACACATGCGCACGTACACACAGAGGCATACATACATACATACAGATAGACAGAAAGATAGGCACACAAACACGGACATACACATAAGCACTTACACACACACACTCACTCATACACACAGGCACTCACACACACGCATACACACTCAGACACACATGCAGACACACACATGCACACACTCAGAGACACACACACACACTTAGAGACACACAATGACACACACAGATACACAAAATCATACACAATGGCCTTGACCTGCTTAAATGCTCATGTAACTTTCAGACAGCATTTCTATAAAAGCTCCGTTAAAACTAACATTAGCTTGAGCCCATTAAGCAGAGAGAACAGAATGAAGAATATTGTGGGTGCTACAGAAGGGTAGTGGTTAGCCCGACGCTAGTATAGCTTGGGACAGTGGCACAGTCCTCTGTAAGGCAACACACACAAAATGCTGGAGAAACTCAGCTGGCCAAGCAGCATCTATGAAAGTGAATAAACAATTGATGTATCAAGCTGAGACCTTTCCTCAGGACTGGAAAGGAAGGGTGAAGGTGCCAGAAGAAATAAGTGGAGGAGAGGGAAAGGAGGACGTTAGAGGATATTAGGTGAAGCCAGATGGGTGGAAAGGGTAAGGGGTTGGAGGAGAAGGAATCTGACAGGAGAAGAGAGTGGACCATAGGAGAAAGGGAAGGAAGAGGGGGCCCGGGGGGAGGTGAGAGGCAGGTGAGGAGAGGTATAAGAGCAGCATGGGGAATAGAAGAGAAGAGGGGGAGGGAACATTCTTTTAACCAAAGGGAGAATTTTGATATTATGCCATCAGGTTGAGGCTAACCAGACTGAATAGAAGGTGTTGCTCCTCTATCCTGAGGGAGCCTCATCTTGGCACACCTTCTCTGTGAAGACTTTGTGCGTTTTCCCTATGGAATGCGTGGGATTTTCTCCGCGTGCTCTAGTTTCCTCCCACAGTCCAAAAACGCACTGTAACAGGTAATTGTGAATTGCCCTGTGATTAGGCTAGGATTACATCAGGGGTTGCGGTGCTGTGTGGTTTGAAGGGACAGAGGGTCCAGTCCATGCTGTATCTTAAATAAATAAAAAAATAAATTCTCAGATTTGCCGTTCTTGCACAAAACATTCAGCGATAATTTTCTGGCCACTGTTAATTTTATTGGGATTGTTGGGAATAACCAGTAACACTGCCTTAAGCTCTTTTTAAATCCTGTTTCACACTGCCCTAGATTTCTCTTTCACATGACACTAAGCCCAAGTGCAGTGAGGCAGTAGCCCCAGGGGAATCTCAGATCATCCTCAGCCACAACATGACCCTGTTCTGAAGCTCTGCTGCTACGTTGTCACAAATACAAACTAAAACTAGAAAAATCCATACACCAGCATATCCTGAATAAACATATCGTCCATTTGGTGACCTCAGTTAGTGAAGCACACACAAAGTGCTCAGGCACTCAGCAGGCCAGGCAGCATCTATGGAAATGAATAGACAGTCGATGCTTCGAGCTGAGACCCTTCATCAGGACTGGAAGGGAAGTGGGAAGATGCCAGAAAAAGAAGATGGGGGGAAGGGGAGGAGGACAAGCTAGTTTCCAACCTGAGGTTCACAGACTCTTGGCTTAATGGCACTGGTCCATGGCACAAAACCAGTTGGGAGCCCCTGAGCTAGAAGGTGAGAGCTGAGGACAGTTGTGTGGGGGCGGAGGATGAAGTAAGAAGCTGGGAGGTGATATGTGGAAAAGGGAAAGAGCTGGATAAGAAGGAATGTGATAGGAGAGCTGGACAATGTATGAAAAGGGAAGGCAGAGAGGCACCAGAGTGAGATGATAGCAGGTGAGGAGAAGAGGTAGGAGAACAGCATGGGGAATTGAAGAAGACGGAAGGGAGAGGGGAAAAGTTACTGGTAGATGGTGAAATTGATATTCATGCTAATGCTGCTTTGTGTATCAACAGATTTATAATATTGATAATTTACTATTGACATCACCTGAACTATATAATTTAGTCATTAACTTCCATCATCTGCAATATTATATCTCTGCACTTTCAACTGTGTACTTCTAAGCATTCAAACCTACAAAATAGTTTCACAGTGTATCTCCAAATATTCCTCATTCTTTAGGTCTTAGAAGTCTCTCTCAATGGTATACTACTCTGAAAATCAGCTCATTTGTAATGGCAATCAGTTAGCTTAACTGTTACCAAAATGTTTAACCCGTTTTGATAGGATTCACTCTGTTTAACGCAAACACATCTTAATGCTGCTGATGAATTGATTGTTGGTTATGGAAGAGTTTTGACTGGTGGACTAGCCTAGGGTTTGGAAGTTAAGATGAACTAGTTTTAATAATGTTGGATTTGCATTTAGCAGCTTCAACAATATCTGGATTTTCCAAATGCCTTACTGATAGTGGCAGATATTTGAAAGCTGCTGTTGAAAAAATCTTGGCAATTAATTTCCAGAAACTGTAAATTTCATCTAGTTTTGTAATTTTTAATTGAGGGATAAATCTTTGCTAAGATAATAAGAAACTCCATCAAGGCCATATGTGAAAGAAGGGTTGAGCATAGGGCTAGCAACCTTTCCCGTAAAAACCCAGAGCTACACCTAAAGAAGTTCCAAATTCTTCATCCCTGGAGAGGAAGGATACACCAAGTAGACAATGTGAAAGACTATCCCAGGACAGAGTACTCCGGCAAGCTACCGTAACAGGCCTATTGCTTCAGATTTTGGTGATGGGCTTAAGACAATAAAGACATCTCAACTCTAGGATTGCTTGCATCAAAGAGCTTAGGGTTGATGTCTCATAGAATGACAATGCTACTGAAGATGCTCTGCCTGTGTGGTGGCAGAAACAGATACATTAGAGAATTTTAAGAGATATTTAGATAGACACATGAATATGAGTAAATGGAAGGATATGGACATGATATGGACAAAATCAAAGTATAATTTATTATCAAAGTATGTAGATATTACCATATTCATTCTCTTGCAGGCATTTACAGGAAAATAAAGAAATTACAACACATAAACAAAGACTGACAAATAATTAATGTTCAAAAGAAGACAATTTAGATAATAATACTGAAGTCTGAGTTGCAAAGAGTCCTCAGCAAATCAAGCAGTATCTGAGGAAGGGACAAAAGCTGACATGACCTGGATGGTGGGGATACTTGATGATGAATATTGACTTTTTGAGGTAGATAATGCCAATGGTGGGGAGGCATATGGGCAAAGTCCACTTACAAGTCCTCTTAGCTTCTTACATTCCTATGCAATCCAATTACCGTACTAGACCATTTTCTTAGTGGGCATACTCAATAAATCTATAGAATAATGACATTAGAGAATCAATGAATGATCACACTAACTAGGGCGTTCAACTAAAGTGAAGAAGACAACAAACTGCAAATACAAAAGAAAGGAATATTAATAATAAATAAATAAGCAATAAAAGTTGAGAATATGAGATGAAGAGCCCCTGAAAGTGATCAGAAGTGAGAAGGTTAGGCAGAAGGGATGAGTTTAGCTGGCCATTTAACTATTAATTCAGTTGGTTTGGCACAAAGAGCCTGGTGTATTCCATATACATGCAATTGTTTAGCATGTTGCATACTGGATGAAATTTTTATCTTGATAGAAGTTTTTACTTTGCTGTTGGACAACAGCTTAACATTTTAACCAAAGCAACCCCACTGCAATTTATTTAATTGCATTCAACATGATCTAATTCATCTTTCAAGTCACACACACAAAATAAACTGTCAGTGTTTTGGGCTGAGAATCTTCACCAGAACTTCATCATTTTCAAGTGAGAGTTTGATTTTGCAGACATGTTTTATAAGTGACTGCAGCCTCCAGTTTTGGATCCCATATCTAGGGCAGATAAAGGAAATTCACAGGAATGACCCCAGGAATGAAAGGTTTAACCTTTAGGAGCATTTGAAGCCTCTGGGTCTGTTCACAGTGGAGCTCAGAATGATGACATTGAGATCTCAGTTAGATACTGAAAGGCCGGTCTGAATGGATACGGGGGATGTTCCCAGTAGTTGCAAATTATGATCTGAAGATACTGCCTCGGAATCAAGGGATGCCCCTTTAAAACTGAAATGAGGTGCAACTTCATCATCCAGAGGGTGGTGAATTTGTGGAGCTTATGCCGCTGAATGCTGAGGAGGCCAAGTCATTTGGTATATTTAAGGTAAAATTAAAAGTTAAAAATTTAATTGAAAAAGTATACTTATTTAATTTACTGTTTACATATGTACTTTTTATATTAGGTATTGCAATGTATTGTTGTCAGATAACAACAAATTTCATGACATATGCCAGTGATATTAAAGCTGATTCTGACTCTGTTTCAGATTCAGGAAGGTTGACTCATGGGTTCTTGGCTGATAAAGGGGTGAAGGGTCACAGGGACAATGGAGTTGAAAAAAAGTCAGTCATGACTTTTGATGGGGTAAATGGTTTAATTCAGCTCCTATCCTTCATGGTCTTTAGGTCTTCCAAGTAACATGTCTTTAGCCCTATACAGTTTCAATAGCCATATCCTCCTGGAGGATTGCAAAATCTCTTACAGATCTTTCTGAAAATTGGTATCAATTCAGATTGAGAGACAAAAGAAAATAAAGCTGAAACTGAGCTCCTGACTCAGTTTAAGATAAAGTTGCTTTAATTTGTGCAGCACTGCTATTGCCATGGTGGCATAGCGGTGGCTGTGACATTATTACTCCTTGGAGCATCGGAGTTTGAGGTTCAATCCCAATGTTATCTGTAAGGAGTCTCTACATCCTCCCCATGGAAAACATGAGTTTTTTTGGGTGCTTCAGTTTCCTCCCACTGTCCAAAGACGTACTGGTTAGTAGGTTAATTGGTGATTGAAAATTGTCCTGTGATCAGGCAAGGGTTAGATCGAAGGCTGCTGAGTGGCATGGCTCGAAGAGTTGGAAGAATCAGAATCGGGTTTATTGTCACCGGCACGTGACATGGAATTTGTCAACCTAGCAGCAGCAGTTCAATGCAATACCTAATCTAGCAGAGAAAAAAAATAATAAATAAAATTAAAAAAATAAATAAACAAGTAAATCAATTACGTATATTGGATAGATTAAAGCAATGTGCAAAAAGAGAAATACTCTATATTCAAAAAAACTGAGGTAGTGTCCAAGAGTTCAACGTCCATTTCGGAATTGGATGTCAGAGGGGAAGAAGCTGTTACTGAATCGCTGAGTGTGTGCCTTCAGGCTTCTGTATCTCCTACCTGATGGTAACAGTGAGAAAAGGGCATGCCCTGGGTGCTGGAGGACCTTAATAATGGATTCTGCCTTTCTGAGACACCGCTCCCTGAAGATGTCCTGGGTACTTTGTATGCTAGTACCCAAGATGGAGCTGACTAGATTTACAACCTTCTGCAGCTTCTTTCAGTCCTGTGCAGTAGCCCCTCCATACCAGACAGTGATGCAGCTTGTCAGAATGCTCTCCACAGTACAACAATAGAAGTTTTTGAGTGTATTTTTTGACATGCCATATCTCTTCAAACTCCTAATAAAAGCATAGCTGCTGTCCTGCCTTCTTTATAATTACATCGATATGTTGGGACCAGGTTAGGTCCTCAGAGATGTTGACACCCAGGAACTTGAAACTGTTCACTCTCTCCATTTCTGATCCCTCTATGAGGATTGGTATGTGTTCCTTTGTCTTACCCTTCCTGAAGTCCACAATCAACTCTTTCTTCTTTTTGACATTGAGTGCCAGGTTGTTGCTGTGGCACCACTCCACTAGTTGGCATATCTCACTCCTGTACGCCCTCTCGTCACCAGCTGAGATCCTACCAACAATGGTTGTATCATCAGTGAATTTATAGGTGGTATTTGAGCTATGCCTAGCCACACAGTCATGAGGTATATAGAGAGTAGAGCAGTGGGATAAGCTCACACCCATGAGGTGCGCCAGTGTTGATAGTCAGCGCAGAGGAGATGTTATCACCAATTCACACAGATTGTGGTCTTCCAGTTAGGAAGTCGAGGATCCAATTGCAGAGGGAGGTATGGAAGCCCAGGTTCTGCAACTTCTCAATCAGGATTGTGGGAATAATTTAAATGCTGAGCTATAGTCGATGAACAGCATCTTGATGTAGGTGTTAGTGTTGTCCAGTTGGATTAAAGCCATGTGGAGAGCCATTGAGATTGACCCTGCCATTGACCTATTGTGACGATAGGCAAATTGCAGTGGGTCCAGGTTCTTGTTGAGGCAGGAGTTCGGTCGAGTCATGACCAACCTCTCAAAGCATTTCATCACTGTCAATGTGAGTGCTATTGAGCGGTAGTCATTAAGGCATCCCACATTACTTTTCTTAGGCTTATTCCGCATTGTAGCTCAGTAAATAAATAAATAAATAGATAAATGAATAAGTCAGTTTTCACTCCACACACCAAATGGGTAATAAACACTTGCACTAAATTGTCAGGTGAGTGTGAATAAAGAGAACGACCATTCCTGATCAAAAGAATATTAGATATTGCAGATTCTGATCAATATACTGTATTCAGTTTCAGCATCCGACATTCAAGTTGTCACCTACACACTTTTACTGACCATAGGTGAAATAATGATCTAAATCTGTGGCTGCCAATGGTGAAAGGTTGCATTTCCCTCAGCAACAAACTGAAAGTTATGTTTGAAATGTAAGTAATTATCTGCTGGCATTGGAGAGGACCCAGAGGAGATTCACAAGAATGATGAAAGGGTTAATGATGAGGAGTGTTTGATGGCTCTGGGCCTGTACTTGTAGGAGTTTAGAAGAATGAGGTGGGCTTTCATTGAAATCCATCAAATATTAAAAGGCCTAGATGGAGTGGATATTTAAAGAATGTTTCTGGCACTGGGGGGCTGGGGGATGTGTCAAGAACCTGCTTCTGAATGCAAGGAAGTCTTTTTAGTACAAAGGTTGCCAACCCAGGATCCGCAGACCCATCGGTTAACGATAGGGATCCTTAGCAAAAAAGATAGGAACCCCTGCTTTAGCACAAAGAGAAGGAATTTCTTTAGCCAAAGGGTGGCGCATCCATGGAATTCATGCCATGGATGCATAGAGGCCGAGTTGTTGGGTATACTTAAAGTGGAGGTTGATGGGTGCTTTATTAGTCAGGGTGTCAAAGGTTATGGGGAGAAGACAGGAGAATGGGGTAGAGAGGGATAATAAATCAGCCATGATGGAATGGTAGAGCAGAAACAATGGGCTGAGTGGCCAAGTTCTGCTCCTAAGTCTTATGGTTTTATGCTCAAATTATAAGGCTGAAGGGGAATTTATGGCCACAAAGAGCATTAATTTGCTCTGATTTATACTTTCAATTGAGTTACTAGCAGCTTGTCCTCCATCAGTTCTCTGAGAACCTTCCAGGTAGAAGAAAGCATAATAAAAATATATTTAACTGCTGAAGTACTCTCTTGCTGGGAGAAACAAGGTAATCAGTCCTATTTGGAATTAATTACCTTTGTCTGCAGAGCCATTTCAGCTGGAGGGATTTTGTAAGGACATTAGGACTTGGTGAAAGATCCTAGTGAAATTGAAGTCCTCTCTTTGCAGCTCTCACTCTTGGGACCTGCCAGATTTTCACCTTGGCCAGGATTAGAACTTTGGTACTTTGTTATTGTGCATTTTCTGTCTATGCCCCTTGTTTTGACCGAGAGGGATACCAAGTGAATTGTCTTGGTTTTATAGAATAAATATCACAAATACTGTTGTCCTTAGCAGTGTATTGAAAGCGTTATGAGATGATTTACAAAAGGAAAATATTAATGGAAAGTACCAAAATCATACTTTCTAATTAAAATAAGGAAAAATATTTCAGTTTACCCCAGTAAGACATTAAGACAGAGGTTCCCAACCTTTTTTATGCCATGGAACACTACCATTAACCAAAGGGTCCTTGGGCCCCAGGTTGGGAATCCTGTCATAAGACATAAGAGTAAAATTAGGCCATTTGGCCCATCCAGTCTGTTCCACCATTCCATCGTGGCTGATTTATTATGCCTCACAACTACAATTCCCTGCCTTCTGTAATATTTAGAGATACAGCATGGTAGCAGCCCATTCTGGCCCAACCAGAACGTGTAACCTGATTACAACCATGTGACTGATTAACCTTCGAATCCATATGTCTTTGGAATGTGGGAGGAAACCGGAGCCCGCAGAGGAAACTCACATGGCCAATATGAGGACATACAACCTCTTTACAGAGAGTTGGCGGTGAACCCGTGCTGTTGGCGCTGTAACAGTGTTACACTAACCACTACACTACTGCACCATCCCTTAACCAATATAATCTGCGTTTTTAAAATTTATTTTATATATGCATTGTAGGAATCTGCCTGAGTGATTCATGTGATTTTATCTGAAGAACAACTAAACTATGCCAAAAATAATTTATAATGCCTGTCTGAAAAAAGGCCACACTTGATTTGCAAATTGTGATTTTATGAGAAAAACCTTAACAAGTCTGCCATGGCATTTGAGTTTCTCTTTTTTCTTTTTCTTCAACCCATCTCTCTTACTGGGAGTTAGGCCACCAACAGCAACTCGGCAGAGTCCTATAACCTGGGTCAGTCTTTCAAATTGTACCCAAGCGTAGATCATCTTCAATGAGTCTTTCTCTCCCAGGGATGAGGTCTTTGAAGCTTCTGTTGGCATTCTGGAGCTCCGGTTTATCCCATGCCCAACCCTACTCGTTTGGCAACCAGGCTTGGTGGAGTTAAGTTTCCTTCTTTGACACATAAAATCACAGCCCTTTCTGTCATGGTCGAAAATGAATGGTGGAGACCGAAGAGCAGAACAAAGAATTGTGAACAGAAGATTCCTTTCAAAATTCTGAACATAGAGTGGAGGGAAGATGAGTCTAATAATGGAAATTTATAGTAGGTGGAAATTGAGGTGGTCTGTTGAACGTGGAGTAATGAGACCATAGAGTGAAACAAACAAAATCCAGGAGGAGCTCAGCAGGGCAGGCAGCATCTATGGAAATTAATAAACAGTTGATATTTTGGGTTGGGACCCTTCATCAGGACTGAAAAGGAAGGGGGAAGATGTCAGAATAAAAAAATGGGGGCTGGGAAGCTATAAGGTGATAGGTGAAGTCGGCAGGTAGGAAAGCTAAAAGGCTGAAGAAGAAAGAATCTGATAGGACAGAAGAATGAACCATGGGAGAAAGGGAAGAAGGAGGGGAACCAGGAGGAGGTGCTAAGCAGGAGAGAAGAAGAAGTAAGAGGCCAGATTGGGGATTAGAAAAAGAGAGAAGGGGGAGGGTAAAATTAAAGAAGGTGAAATTAATGTTCATGCCATCAGATTGGAGGCTACCTGATGGAATATGACATGTTGCTCATCCACCCTGGGAGTGGAAGGAGGCCATGACTGTGCTATGAGACTCTATCCTTGCTACCCTTTGTAATTGATGCAGTTACAAAGAAGGCAAGGCAACAGTTATACTTCATTAGGAGGTTGAAGAGACTTGCTATGTATGTCACTAAAGACTCCTGCAAATTACTAAAGTTGTACCGTGGAGAGCATTCTAACTCGTCACAACACCATTTGGTATGGAGCGGCCGCTCACAGGATCAGAAAGAGCTGCATCAAGTTGCAGACTCGGCCAGCTCCATTAGGAGCACTAGCTGCACTAGCCTTCAGGACACATTCTCAAGGTGATGCCTCAAAAAGGCAGCATCCATCATTAAGGAAGCCCATCACGCCGGACTTGCCTTCTTCTCATTGCTACCATCAAGGAGGAGGTACAGGAGCCTGAAGATGCACACTCAATGATTCAGGAACAGCCCTTCCTACCATCAGATCTCTGAAAGGACAATGAACTCACCAACACTAGCTCACTATTTCTTTTGCTTTCTTTTTGCATGACATAATTAAAAATGTAATTTAGTTTTATATATTTCTGATTGTATTATTATGTAATGCAATGTACAACAAAAGCAAAACAACAAATTTCACGGCAAATGCCAATGATATTAAACCTGCTTCTGATTCTGCTCAGCCCGGGTGGAGTGCAGATGAGAGCAGGTGTGGGGTGTAGATAAAGGCTCTCTAACTACAGTGGACAAGAACCCACAGTTCAAAACCAAGGAGGAGATATCAGCGCCAACTGTGCAGAAGGTTTTGCCATCGTATAAAAACAAGGATGTGGAAATTTGGCAAATGAAGTCCTTACAGGAGGTGGGGCATGATGAAGCATTTTTGAGACAGCTGTGGGACTGTGTAGGCTTGTAATGGGTGCTTGCTATCATTTGAAAATGTACTTAGCCACTTCATTGGGCTGCTGTGTTTGGTGAAATGTTTAGATATTAAGTGCTTGGTTTGTTTCACAATAAAGACATGGTAGTGTAATGGTTAGCACAATGGTTTATAGTACAGGTGACCCGGGTTCAATTGCCATCACTGAATTTCTCTGAAAGGATTTATTGGATAGGAAAATGTTGGCCAGCTACTTGATTATCAATTCCTATGCTTATATCTGAGCTGTTGGTATCTTTTTCCCACTGTATGAACTGGATGGTTTTGTGAATCACGGTAATGCATTGGGTCCGGCAGACTGACCTTCTTCAGTTACCCATCTTGTTTAGGAGATCAGCTATCAATGAGGATGATGGCTTTCCTCGTGCCAACTCAATCTGCTGATGAAGTCAATGGTGGGGTCAAAGTCCAAATCAAAGTAAATTTATTATCAAAGTACAGATATGTCACCATATGCTACCTTGAAATTTGTTTCCTTTCAGATATCTACAGGAAAGTAAAGAAATATAATAGAATGTTTGAAGAACTATAAATAAACAGAGACTGACAAATAACCAATGTACAAAAAAAGACAAATAATACAAGTAAAGATATATTAATAATTCTGAGACCATAAGTTGTAAAGAGTCCTTGAAAGTGAGACCGTAGGTTGTGGAATCAGTTCAGTGATGAACGCGGTTATCCACACAGGTTCAAGAGCCTTATGGTTGAAGAGTAATAACTGTTCCTGAACCTGGTAATGTCGGACCTCCTTCCTGATGGCCTGGATGGTGAGGGTCCCTGATGATGGATGCTGCTTTCCTGTGACAGTAAATGTGCTCAGTGATGGGAGGGCTTTGCGCAGTGTCCATCACTGCCTGTAGATTTCTGTGGGGTGGGAAAGGCTTAATCTTATAACAAAGAGAATTAATTTGGGAGACAAAGTGGCTTCACTTTCAAAAATTGCAAACTGCAGATTGAACAGTTGCACACACAAAATGCTGGAGGAACTCAACAGGCTAGGTAGTATCTATGGAAATTAATAAACGGTTGACGTTTTGGGCTAACACCCTTCACCTGCACTGGTAATGAAGGGGGAAGAAGCCAGAATGGAAAAGTGGGGAGAGGGGAAGGAGGACAACCCCAAAGCTGATGGGTGCAGCCAGGCGGGTGGCAAAGGTAAAGGGCTGGAGAGGAGAGTAGACCATGGCAGAAAGGGAAGAAAGAGAGGACCCAGTGGGAGGTGATAGACAGCTGAGAAGTGGTAAAAGGCCAGAGTGGGGAATAGAAGAAGAGGACAGGGGAAGGAAAATAATTTTTACTGTAAGGAGAAATCAATATTCATTGAAAAGTTAATTCTGTCTATAACTGTAGGAACATGGTGAAAGTCATACTCTGATTGTAATGTCTCTAGCAATAGTTAATAACACCCAATGTTGCTTCTTAGTATAGATTTCTCTCTACAATGGGGGTAGAGATAGGCAAAATAGGTTGGCCTGTATCATTGTATAATGTCATATTAGATTTTGAAATCAATATAGAGTCAATAGGGCATAATGAAATTAACTGAGGATTACCATCCCAGAATTCACCAGGCTGGGCCTTCATTATATTTATTTAAAGTTGCAATATAGAAAAGGCCTTCCGGACCCTCCAAGGCGTGCCACCCAGCAGCCCCCGATTTAGCCCAAGTCTAATCGCAGAACAATTCACAATGACCAATTAACCTACTCTAACCAGTATAGCCTTGGACTGTGAGAGGACACCAGATCACCAGGAGAAAACCTGCGCATTCAATGGGAAGGGTGTACAGAGGACACCGGGATTGAACTCTGCACTCCGATGCCCTGACCTGTAATAACACTGAGCTGCTGAGGCGCCTTATAGATTGTACATTGATCAAAGTGCTTAGGAGAGAAATTTGTGAAGTGACATATTATAAACTCTGCTATTGAAGATTCATTCAGAGCTAGAGAAACTTGGAAGGCTTAGGATTCAAAAAAGAACTACAGTCTTAAAAATAAACAAACTTGGCTCCTCAATCATGAGCTGGTAAAATAATAAAAATAAAGTAAAGAAGTTGAATGGCAGAGAGGTTAGAACAAATCCAAATAAAACTGCGAGAGCTGTTTCTCGTGTAAGCTCCTGTTTAACAAACCTTTTCAACTTCTCTGAAGAAGTGACAAGCAGAGTAGATGATGTGATTTATTTGTGTCAGTAATGTTCTATTGGGGTCCCTTGTGAAAGATGTGTAATAAAACTCAAAACCGTTGGCATCAACATGGATTGGATTTGTTGGGGGGGGGGGGTGTGTGTGTGTGTGTGTGTGTGTGTCTCACTTCACAGGTTTGGAAAAATCTGTAACTCCATCATGAGCACTAGCGTCCCTGTCATGTAGAGCACCTTCAAAAGGTGATGCCTCAGAAAGGTGGCACCCGTTATTAAAGATTCCACCCAACCCCCATCACCCAGGACCTGACCTCTTGTCATCGCTACATCAAGGAGGAGGTAAATGAGCCTGACGACACACACTTGGGATTTCAGGAAAACTTCTTCCCCTCTGCCAACAGATTTCTGAATAGGCAATGAACTCACGAGCACCACCTAAGTATCTTTACTTTCTTTTTGTGTGACTTGTTTATACATCATTTTGTAAGTTAAAATATATTTTATGTATTGCAGTGTACAACAAATTTCATGATGTTTCAGAATGAGAATAAACCAGATTCTGATATAGAACATAGAAAATTACATCACAGGAATAGTCCATTCAGCCCATCATGTCTGTGTGATGTCATGGGGGCTAACTACACATAACCCTGAATATCTTGGTTCTGTTTATTTTCCTTCTGACTGAAGAAAGATCTTTGCTGCTTTGCATGCCTGAGATTCAGAGCTCACCGAAACACTGATAATTTATTTTATTTTATTTTATTTTTTTGGCAGAATAAATAATTAAATAACTTAATGTTTATGATACTTGAGAGACCAGAGACCAAATAAAATCAATTAAGAGTGAAAAATCATTCCTCTGTTTTATTCCAGGGATGTATGCCATAAAAAGTACATAAAAATAATTGATGCCTGATGCATATTTCAAAGAGAGATTAAAGGGAAACTAGCTTTACTGTCACATGTACATCAAAACATTGAAACATACAGTGAAATGCATTGTGTGCATCGACGACCAATAGTTCTGAGTATTTGATGGGGGCTGCTGGCAAGAGTTGCCATGCTACTGGTGCCAACATAGCATGCCCGCAGCTTACAAACCCTAACCCGTATGTCTTGGGACTGTGTGAGGAAACCGTGCATTCAGAAGAAAACCCATGTATTCATGAGGAGAGTCTGCAATCTCCTTTCAGACAAGTTATAACGTTGCTGTTTAATATCAGTTCATGAAGCTGCTATATCTTCATGCCCTACATGATGAATTACATGAACGTCCATTTGTATCCCAAGCCCCATATGTAAGCCCTCAGGTATATTTAAAGTGAAGGTTGAGAAGCTGTTGATTAGTAAGGGTGTCAAAGGTTTTGGGGAGAAGGCAGGAGAATAGGGTTCGGAGGAACAATAAATCAGCCATGATCAAATGGCAGAGCTGACTTGATGGGCCAAATAACTTAATTCTGCTCCTATGTATTGTGGTCTTAGCTGAATCACTAAAAGATTAGCCTGCTACAGAGGACTTCAGTGAGCTGCTGTCAGCAGTCTATGCCCCATGAGGGGTGATGGGCTTATGAAGAAGAAGAAGGAATCATGCTTAGCTGGAGAGAATAACTTTTCATGATTAAAAAAAGGATCTAGTGCTTTCTTGGCATATATGAGGAATAAACTCTTCTCTGGCTTCTTGCGGGGTACAGCTTTCGATTATAACTGATATTTCAATGCCAAAATCTGCCAGCTTCATCAGGATGATGCCTGGGCATGTCTAGTCAGTGGTACTTATACCACCCTAGTATGAAGCTGGTGGAATTTGTCATCAAAATATCAGTTATTATCGATACCTATACCTGGCTGGAAGCCCAAGAAGAGTTTATTCAACTTTTCATCGTGCTCATTTTTAAAGGCTTTTCAAATGAAATTGCATATATGAGAAGTATTTTGGAAAGCAAACTCAGAACATTAGATGTGAAATATATGTTATCTGAGTAAGCCATAATTTCATATCAACCTTTCCCTTTAAATGTCAAGGCAAACAAAAATATGTCTTTAACATTTTTGGATTGACGTCTTTATTAGTTTCATATGATAACTTTTGGAGAGAGCATATAAGAATTTATTGCACATCTGTTCTGTATTTTGCTTTTTTTATTAGGAAAAAGGAGTGAAACAAATCAATTCCCTCTCCCCGACACCACAACCAGCAACCACCCCTGCCCCTCTCTTCCTATCATTCCTTTTCTCTGCACAAGGATTACGAGAGGTGGGGCCTACCTGCAAAGGATTTATTGATTATTGCATAAGTCATACTTGAACAACTTGGACTGAGGAAATGAGTTAAGCAAAAGGTCTAAAGGTGTAAGGGAAAGTATGAAAAGTGGCTGCCGGTGTTGAAGTCATGCATGGCAATTTGCAATAAGCTAAGGACAGAGCACACATCTTTAATTCAGCACTGTTGAGTAAATAAGAGGAAGGAAAATCAGACTGCTGTAGTTTATCGGTATACATGTGTGGAATTGTAGATCAGCTGGATTTCATTTTCCAAGGTTGGGTCAGCTGCCTGACTGGAAACGTCTTTCCAACTCTGCTCTCTCCTCCTTGGAAAGCTGTATTTATTTATTTATTTGTTTGTTTGTTTATATCTATTGAGATAGAGTATGCAATAGCCCCTTCTGGCCCTCCAAGCCTCTCTGCCCAGCAATCCCCCAATTCAATCCTAGCCTAATCATGGGACAATTTATAATGACCAATTACCCTGCTAACCAGCAGGTCTTTAGACTGTGTCGGAAATTGCAGCACCTAGAGAAAACCCACACATCCCACTGGGAGAGCACAGAAACTCCTGACAGTGGAGACCGACACCTTCAGCTCAATTCAAGTCACTTTTTTTTGTCATTTCGACCATAACTGCTGGTACAGTGCACAGGACCATGGTGTTATATAACACAGTACAAAAAACTAGACTGAACTACGTAAAAAACAACATAGACAAAAAAACTACAGTAGACTACAGACCTACCCAGCGCTGCATAAAGTGCACAAAACAGTGCAGGCATTACAATAAAAAATAAACTGGACAATAGGGCAGTAAGGTGTCAGTCCAGGCTCTGGGTATTGAGGAGTCTGATAGCCTGGGAGAAGAAACTGTTACATAGTCTGGTTGTGAGAGCTGGAATGCTTCGATGCCTTTTCCCAGAGGGCAGGAGGGAGGAGAGTTTGTATGAGGGGTGCATGGGGTCCTTCATAATGCTGTTTGCTTTGCAGATGCAGCGCTTAGTGTAAATGTTTGTAATGGCAAGAAGAGAGACCCTGATGATCTTCTCAGCTGACCTCACTATCCACTGCAGGGTCTTGCAATTTGAGATGGTGAAATTTCCAAACCAGGCAGTGATACAGCTGCTCAGGATGCTCTCAATACAACCCCTGTAGAATATGTTGAGGATGGGGGGTGGGCGATGCACTTTCCTCAGTCTTCGCAGAAAGTAGAGACGCTGCTGGGCTTTCTTTGCTATGGAGCTGGTGTTGAGGGACCAGGTGAGATTCTCTGTCAGGTGAGCACCAAGAGCTGCAATAGCATTGCCCTGAGTGCTAGGCAACTGTGGTGCCCTCGTATATGTACATTATTACCTGACCCGGAGTCAGCCTATAGTGTCCAGATCAAAGATCCTCCCTCTCCCAGTGATGAGGTCTTTGGAGCCTCTGCTGGTGTTTCTGTAGCTCTGGGTTATTACAGGATGGGGTTGTTGCCCCTCTGCCCACTCTCTTCCTCCTGCAGCCAGGCTTGGAAACGTCCATAGTGGAGCTTTAAACATGACTGTCACATGTTAACAGTGATGAACAAATTAAAGCATCAATTATATTAATTGAGCAGGCAGCACATCAATATTTTTATTAAAAATCTAATGACAAATGCATTGGTAATATTACAAATCAAGTCTGCGTCCTCGCTGCTTTTCTCTGTTGTGCATTTCTATATCTCAATGTAATATAACATTTTTGTATGTAAACATGACTAATCAGGGAACCAACTGTTCCGGAGAGAAGGCAAGAGAATGGGGATGAGAGGGATAATAAATCAGCCATGATGGAATGACTGAGCAAACTCGATGGGCCAAATGGTTTAATTCTGCTTCTATGTCTTATGGTCTTATGGCCTTATCAAATACTGAAAAGCCTAGATAGAGTGGATGTGGAGAGGATGTTTCATATAGTGTGGGATTCTAGGACCAGTAGGCCCAGCCTCAGAATAGAGGGATGTCCGTTTAGAACAGAGATGAGGAGGAATTTCCTTAGCTAGAAGATGGTGAATCTGTGGAATTCATTCCCACAGATGGCTGTGGAGGCCAAGTCATTAGGTATATTTAAAGAGGAGGTTGATATATTCTTACTAAGTCAGGGTGTCAGAAGTTACAGTGAAAAGGCAGGAGAATAGAGTTGAGAGAGTTAACAAATCAGTCATGACGCTATGGCAGAGCAGTTTGATGGGCCGAGTGGCTTTATTCTACTCCTATGGTCTTATGGCCTCATTAATCACATAGCCTGTGGAAGTGTTCAATTCTGTCACTTGCAGGAGGATAAGGTTGTGAGATCGATGGCAGATACATAGGGTACATTTCTGGCATTTTTGTTATTATTATTATTTTGTTTTTCATTGTTTTCTGTTGTATTTGATCTGGTATACTATGACAGTCTTTGCTATGGGTTTGTATGTTCATGGAGGTTACTGCTCCCCTCTGATCCGCTGTAAATCAGGGAAAATCAAGCCTGCATCAGATTGCAGAATCTGCAGGTCTCTTGTGCCTGCCATCTCTTGCATCATTTCTGGAATGGTGAGTAGTTTACACATCGCTTCTAAATTTGTGAAAACTGAAGTTGACAAAAATATACTCTAGACTCATTTTAAAATCGACCTCAAATGTTCAGAAGCAAAGGCTCCATATGTTTGATCTTCAGACTTAACTGTAGAATACTTGGAATATATGGAGGTCAGGGAAGATAAAAATAGAATTCATGCTGAATCAGAATAGAAATGTATTAGTTTCTAAACAGAATATTTTAATGTGAATTAATTCATATTTCAATTGATAAAAAGACATATTATGTTCATGACTGCAAGTCCTTTGAAAATTGCCGTATATGGCATTAAGGTAATATATACAAATATTGTCAACAGTTTGGTACAGGCGTACGTAAACCATTGTCCACAAGTATGAGGAGGATTTGATTAACCACCTATGCTCTGTTAAATCTTGGGCAAATGGATAAGGTCGATGATGGGCAGACCTCAGCGCTCACACCACATTCCTTCCACGCATCATGGATGTTTTTGGGTGAAGTATGTTTGTGAACTGCTCATCATCTAAGCAGTTGCAAGCCAGCGAAACTTCCCCAGCGGAGTACAGTCAATGCCAGTGATTAATGGCTCTGTGATTTAACATCACAACATTCCTTTTGCGTTGCATTTTGAAAAACCTGAACTGTGGGACAATTACACAGAGTGCACTGCAGTAACTTTTTTGTGAAATTCAGCCTTGCTTCATTGAAACTTTTGGAGCAGGTTTTTGCTTTTGCCACATGGGTAACAACGTGGTAGGGCAGATCACATCTCCATCATATTGCACATTGTGTTTTTATTCCAGTACTTTTTCACATCAATGTCCAGGTGGCAAAAAGTAGAATTTATCCCTTAGAGCAAACACGAGGAAATCTGCAGATGCTGGAAATTCAAACAACAACACACACAGAATGCTGGTGGAAGCAGAGGGAGAAGCACTGTCGATGTTTCGGGCCGGGACCCTTCATCAGGACAGAATTTATCTCTTAGTATTGTTTCAAAAGCATCAGGCTCCTGACCCAGGTTGGTTACATTTCCTCAACACTCAGCTGATTTCAGAACCTGTGAACTCACTTTCATGGATAATGTCAATTATATTCTCAGTATTAGCTATTGATATATAGTTTATTTATTATTTGTTATTGACAATGTTTAATTATTTATCTATCAATCAGACTACCTATTTATTTATTTATCTATTTATCTCTTTATCAATTGATCTATCTGTTATTTATTTATACATTTGTTCATTTGTTTATTTATTTATTATTTTTACTTTTTTGTATTTGCACTGTTTGTCTTCTTTTGCACATTGGTTGTTTGTCTTTTTGTGTAGTTTTTCAATGTTTCTGTCGTATTTCTCTGT
This sequence comes from Hypanus sabinus, assembly GCF_030144855.1. NCBI lineage: Eukaryota > Metazoa > Chordata > Chondrichthyes > Myliobatiformes > Dasyatidae > Hypanus > Hypanus sabinus. The sequence continues at coordinate 3,801,484 of NC_082710.1, forward strand.
TCTGTTGTGAATGCCCACAAGTAAATGAACGTCAGGGTAGTATGTGGTATACTTTGAAAATAAATTTTCAAAGTATAAATTAAACTTTTGAAAAGCTATTATTTTTGTGCTGGCTTCATTTAGTTGACTCAGTCCTCATTTATAAGATCTTCTGTCCTTGTGTGCAGATTCGCTAGATGAGGAGACAAGGATGTGGCTTAACTTCCCTGCTCGAATAAAGAGCAAAGCCAACAGGAGCTGACAATTACAGATGGCAATCACCACATGGAAGAAGCACACCAGGAAATGCCACCATTCTATCACAGCCCATTATTCACTCATTTTCTGACAGGGCTTGGCTTGTGATTGACAACCAGACATCTGCAGAGTGAGTTACACAACACGTTTCATTCATCTCACAATTATGTTGTAATTCTTCACAATACTCGTTTGCTAAAACCCTATTTATAGTGGAACAAAATATAATTAAGGCCCTAGTTTTTGCAAAATACACATTTTTAAACATTATTCACTCTACTACGAAGAATTGCTTCTTTGAAATGTAAGTAACCTTAGTTGCATTATTTCTAGAATTCCACTTTATCTGTCGTAGTTTGTGTCAGTATGGATTCTTGTACTAATACGTGTTAAACCATCCATGATGGGTAATGGCGGACTTATACACTGCCCACTTATTTACTTATTTAGTGATACAACAGCCCTTGAGCTGTGCCACTCAGCAAAGCGCTTCTTCAACACTACCCTAATGACAGGACAATTTACAATGACTAGGTAATCTACTAACTGGTACATCTTTGGATTGTGGGAGGAAATTGGAGCACCCAGAGGAAACCCACATAGCCCTGGGGAGAAAGTACAAACTCGTTACAGACTGTGCCAGAATTGAAATCCAAACTTTGATGCCTGAGTTAATAGTGTTGTGTTATCTTCTACTACACCACTGTGACACCATTTTACAAGATAAAGAGCCATATTCCTACCAGAGAGCTGTGGAGGCCAAATCATTGAGTATACTTAAAGCGGAGATTGATAGGTTCTTGATTAATCAGGGCATGAGAGTTTATGGGGAGAAGGCAGAGAATGGGGTTTGAGAGGGATAATAAAGGATGGAATAGCCATGATGAAATGGCAGAGCAGACCGGATGGGCCAACTGGCCTAATTCTAATCCTATATCTTATGGTCTTATGGTCTAATGATAATGACTTACCTGACTTACCGTAATTTGCATAATATTAGCTTAAATAGTTAACTTTGTCTTTTAACATGAAATTTAGTGTCTCTAATAGATTCTGAAGGAACAATACCGATTGCCAAGATTATTGTGCATTTAAATTCAAATATAAATTGAGAAATTAATGAAACATGAAAGTTTTACTTTCCCTCCATAACTCATGAGAAATTCAAATACTTCCATTGTTTTTCACTGCTACTGCTCCTTCTCTGCAAAGGCACAAAGCTCAGTTGCTTGACCCCGCTGCAGTTCAGGCACCTGATTATAAAACCATTGCAAGTAAAATCCAGTTTTGAAGCTCTGTTGAAATTCTCCCCTTGAAGCCTTCTCTTTTTGCTTGGGATTTTCCAAAATGAGATTACAGATGGCATTTTGTACTTAAAAACACATATGGATGTTTTTACCATTCACATCCATGGTACCCTAATTATGTGCATGCCTGTATGCTCAGCTAATTAACTAAGAGCAATCCACCTTGAAAGCAACAAGGCCAAATATTCAAAGAACATGTTATATTTCTATGGGCATTAATATGAAATACCAATTTATTTGAGAAAGGTGCTACTGTGAATAATTAAAAGTAATTAGATAGATAGATAGATAGATAGATAGATAGATAGATAGATAGATAGATAGATAGATACTTTATTCATCCCCAAGGGGAAATTCAACATTTTTCCAGTGTCCCATACACTTATTGTAGCAAAACTAATTACATACAGTATTTAACTCAGTATAAATATGATATGCATCTAAAATCACCTTCCCAAAAAGCATTAATAAATAGCTTTTAAAAAGTTCTTAAACAGTTTACTACATAGCTTTTAAAAAGTTCTTAAATAGTTTACTATATATATATATATATTATATATTTATATAATTGTATTATGAATCTTAAGTTACTTTGTATATTAACCTTAAATCTGCATGAAACTTGCTATTTTTTATTAAAATGCTAAAAGAAAATGGTTATTTATTCCTTAGAAGTAATGCAAACCTTATAAGAAATGATAGCTGCAACCTGTTTTGGAAAGAACGCAGACACTGAAATCAGACATGTACAGAATCCAAGGTCTGTTACTGGCATTAAGATGGGCCTGCTTTCAGATGCTTCTCAGACAATGCAGGATCAGGTGAACTCTATACATCTTTTCATACCGTTTCTGAGGAATAAATTGGCTGTTTGTGTACAGGATGCCTGGCTATCCCTTCTGCTGATTTCCATCCCTAAAACAAATTGGGTGACAGAGTCATAGATCAGAGGTTAGAGGTGAGAGGTTATCCTGAGCATTGCTGAGGCACACTTACAAGCTCTGCTCCGTATGTGGACTGTGAATCACCAAGAATGTTCCAGTGAAGCAAAAATATGAGGAAAAATGGAGTAAGATTCATTTGAAGTTGTTTTGAAACAGCGGCTTTCTTTATTATATCTTTGGGAAAAAAATAAAATAATGTTGACAATATGTCAGTTTACTGTTTTGTTTTAAATCTGAACATGCTGCAACCTAAACAGAAACACTTGTTTGCTTTGCCGTTAAGAGAAAACTGGTCATGAAATTCCAGTCTCTGTTGCTGGCAGGCAAGGCTTCCTGGGGGCAGTGCACACTTGTAAAACTACCCCTACAGAGTAATGGACACCATACAGTGATGTTACAATGATATAATCAAGACCACTAGTTTACAGTACATGATAAAGCTTTATCACATGGGAGTTGGGGATTTTTTAAAATTAATGGTTTGGGGATTGCATACTGTGAATCTCTATTATTAATTAGGACCATTGTTTTATGATGACTGAACAAGTTAATTTTCACTTTACTACAAGGTTTTCAAGATTTTTTTTGCCAGAGAACATATCCCATGATTGTAGCCATAGTTGTGATCTTAGCTATGATCTAATTGAGCCATTTTACTGACACCATAAATCACTGCAACTGATTCACACAGTGAACGATTGGAGTTAATTCATTCCTCATGGACCATGAGATTTTGTCGCCATTGATTGTAAATGTGTTTACTTTGTATTGCAAATTAAAATGGAATTATTTTATAATATTTTAGAATTTATTATTTAGAGATACAGCGTGGAACAGGTCCTTCCATCCCTCTGAGACATGCCACCCAGCAACCCCTGATTTAACCCTAGCATGATCACAGGACAATTTACAATGACCAATTAACTGACTAACCAGTACGTCTTTGGACTGTGGAAGGAAACCGGAGCACCTAGAAGATTGCCACACATTCCACAGGGAGGATGTACAGACTCCTTACAGAGGATGCCAGGACTGAACACCAAACTCCGACACCCCAAGCTTTAATAGTGTCACACTACTAGGGAATTAAGGAGATTGAGAGGGGATCTGATTGCAACATATAAGATTATTAAGGGATTGGACAAGATAGAGGCAGGAAATATGTTCCAGATGCTGGGAGAGTCCAGTACCAGAGGGCATGGTTTGAGAATAAGGGGTAGGTCATTTAGGACAGAGTTAAGGAAAAACTTCTTCTCCTAGAGAGTTGTGGGGGTCTGGAATGCACTGCCTCGGAAGGCAGTGCAGGCCAATTCTCTGCATGCTTTCAAGAAGGAGTTAGATAGGTATCTTATGGATAGGGGAATCAAGGGATATGGGGACAAGGCAGGAACCGGGTATTGATAATAGATGATCAGCCATGATCTCAGAATGGCAGTGCAGGCTCGAAGGGCTGAATGGTCTACTTCTGCACCTATTGTCTATTGTCTAACTACTAAAGAATTTCGGACTCTCATGCACAGAAAGTGAATTAGATAAAAAATGCATTTTTTTAATGCATCAATTATGCAAAATTGAGGTTAGTGGATATTTTGAAATGTCTGCATTTATTTCCAGTTGAGGTTTTGATCATTTGGAAATTAGATTGGCCAATCCCTCATGATACTTTGTCTATGTGATTGACATCATTGTCATGCATCAGGTCCTTATCTAACTTACTGTTGCAAAGTGGACAACATATTCAGGACATAAAAATACAACTGCAGATGCTGTGGATCAAAGAATATGTACACAATGCTGGAAGAACTCAGTCAGGCAACATCCATGAGAACAGAGTAGCCAACATTTCGGGCCAAGACCCTTCATCAGGAACGTCCATTGTTGACCACACAGTTAAACAAGAAGTTCATCATATACTGTAGATAGTTCAGAACCATATTTGAAGTAAAGGGACAATATCACAGCATCTCAAAGTCCAAAGTTTAAAGTAAAGTTATTATTGAAGTATGTATATGTCATCATACACAACACTGAGATTCATTTTCTTGCAGGCATTCAAAGTAGAACAAAGGAGTACAACAGAATCAATGAGAAGCCACACATGAAGACTGACAAATGACCAACGACTCTAATCCCAATGCTGTGATTGGTGTGATCGATATGAAATGACTTCGTCATAGTACAGGATCATTAAATGGTGTTCGAAACCACCCCCTGCCCCTTCTACCACATTTTTCTTCTCCAACACTTCTTTTCTCTCCACTTTCCCCTTCCCTCACAATTCTTTCTCTCTTCCATCCTCAAACCGAACTGTCCCTTCACTCTCTCTTTATTTCATTTCAGAGCACTCAGTGTGGGTGAGACAGAGACCATTTTCAGAATCAGAATCAGCTTTAATATCACTGTGAAATATACATTGTGAAATTTGTTGTTTTGTGGCAGCAGTACATTGTAATACATAATAACAAATACAGTACTGAACAATAGTTTTAGGTACATATATATACTGCTGCCACAAAAAATCCACAGATTTCATGACATATGTGAGTGATGATAAACCTGATTCTGATCTGTGTCTCTATATGGACTGAGAGTGGGAAGGGGGCAGGGAGAGGGGAATCATGGTTTGGAAGAGGAGAAGGGAGAGGGCAGAGAGTGGGAAGCACCAGAAAGACAGCCTGTAATGATCAATAAACCAGCTGATTTGGGATGAAATGACCTTTCCTGGTGTCTCAGGGCTGGATGTGTCTCCACCCATGCCAGCTCCCATCTCTGTCATTCCTTCTCTGCCACCTGTTCTGCACCCCTCCCATGGCACTCCACCCTCACTATTCCCAAAAACCATTGCTCCTGCCAGATTTACAAATTTACTCTCTGTTCCACATTGCCAAATACAGTACTGTGCAAAAGTCTTAGTCAGACTAGCTGTATGTGTGGAAATTTGCCAGGCATCTATGAGTCACCTCACAGAGAGAGCTAGCTGGGTCCTATTGCTCTTAGGGGGTGGGGGGAGGCGGGGAGAATCACAACAACAATTTCTAAAGAAGAGAAGATCCCAATTCATTGAATTTTTTTTCAGGTGACATCCAAAATGGCTATGGGGCAAGTTCTGTGTCAACCAAAAGTAATCATCGACATTAGACAGGCAATTACAGTGAAATGTCTGACAAATATGCTTCGGGGTAAGATTTCAAACAATTATTTTGTATTAATATTGAAGCTTTGTATTAATATAGAAATTTCCATTTTACAGCAACAGATACTTCAAAGTAGATGGCATATACATACACAAGTGATTATTGTCCTTTATGACAGAATTACAGCTACTTTCATGGGGACGGTTTATTCTCAGCTGGTAATATTTTGTGAGGATGGCAGGATGGAGATACAGTACATTTCTACCAAAGAAGGTGTAAAATGCTCCTTCTCTCCACTGGCCTGCTGGTCACCCTTGGGCAAGATGTAGCACCTGGTTAGCTCCTGATCAGGATCACGTGAAGCCATGGGAGCAGGTGGTGGATGGTCGTATGAGCAGCTAGTGCACATCACAAGTCCTGGTTATGCGACCACTGATGCCAGGCAGACAATCTCTGAAGAGTATTGATAATGGTTAGGACCACCCATCTTGTAAAGACACTGCCCAGAAGAAGACAATGGCAAACCACTTCTGCAGAAAACTTTGTCAAGAACAATCATGGTCATGGAAAAACTATGATCGCCCATGTCCTATGACATGGCATATGATAAACAAACAAATTATTTTGGGAAAGATGACACAACCATGGCTAGCATGAGAAGTCAAAGCCAACATAAAAGCCAAAGCAAGGGCATAAAATAGAGCAGAAATTGGTAGGAAGTTAGAGGATTGGAAAACTTTTAAAAACCAACAGAAGGCAACTGAAAAACTCATAAAGAAGGTAAAGATGGAATATGATTGTAAGATAGCCAATAATACTAAAGAGGATGCCAAAAGTTTCTGTAGATACGTAAAGAGAAGCATGAGTAGATATCAGATGGTTGGAAAATGATCCTGGAAAGGTAGTAATGGGGGACATTGAAATAGCAGACAAACTGAATAAATACATTGCATCAGTCTTTACTGTAGAAGACACTAGGAATATAGTGGAATTCCCAGGCGTCAGGGGGTGTGAAGTGTGTGAAGTTACCATTATTCGAGAGAAGGTTCTTGGGGAAATGAAAGGTCTGAAGGTAGATAAGTCATTTGGACCAGATGTTGTACATCCCAGAGTTCTGTAAGAGGTGGCTGAAGAGATTGTGGAGGCATTAGAAATGATCTTTCAAGAATCATTGGATTCTGGAATGGCTTTGGAAGACTGGAAAATTGTAAATGTCACTCCAGTCTTCAAGAACAGAGAGAGGTAGAAGAAAGTAAACTCTAGGCCTGGTAGTTTGACCTCAGTGGTTGGGAAGATGTTGGATTCGATTATTAAGAATGAGGTCTCAGGGTACTTGGAGGCACATGATAAAATAGTTTGTAGTTGTAATGTATAGCTTTGTTTCTTTTAGAACAATGTCTCCCCATAACACTACATATGGTCTGTTGGTTACATACGCGTTTTGATCCATTATCTGTGCATGCATATTGCTCTCTCCCTTTCTGCCTCTCTACAATGTGAGTACACCAGTTAAAGCCATCTCCTGCATGCATGATTTATCTAACTGATATATAGTTGTGCACAGACAACAGTAGTCAGCGTGGTTTCCTCAAGGGCAAGTCTTGCCTCACAAATCTGTTAGAATTCGTTGAAGAAGTAACAAGCAGAAAAAACAAAGGAGAATCAGTAATTGTTGTGTACTTGGATTTTCAGAAGGCCTTTGACAAATTGCCACACATCACACTGCGTAATAATCTATGAGCCCATGGTATTCCAGGAAAGATTTTAGCATGGATAAAGCAAAGGCTGATTGGCAGGAAGCAAAGAGTGGGAGTAAAGGGAGCCTTTTCTGCCTGGCTGCCGGTGATTGGTGATGTTACACAGGGGCCTGTGTTGGGACTAGTTCTTCTTACATCATATGTCAAAGATTTGGATAATGGAATTGATGGCTTTGTTGCAAAGTTTGAAGATGATATGAAGATAGGTGGTGGAGCAGGTAGTTTTCAGGAAGTAGGCTGGAGAAGGACTTGGACAGATTAGGAGAATGGGTAAAGAAATGGCAGATGGAATATAGTGTTGGGAAATGTATGGCCATGTACATTGGTAGAAGAAATGAAAGGGTTGATTATTTTCTAAATGGAGAGAAAATATAAAAAATTGAGGTACAAAGGGACTTGGGAGTCCTTTTGCAGGATTCCCTGAAAGTTAATTTGAACGTTGAGCCTATGGTGAGGAAGGCAAATGCAATGTTAGCATTCACTTCAAGAGGACTAGAATACAAAAGCAAAGATGTAATGTCAAGTTTTTATAAAGCACTACTGAGGCCTCATTTGGAGTATTGTGAGCAGGTTAAAAACGTTGCAATTTGAGGAGATTTCAGGTAAGGTAGATAAAGGGGATGTAGTGGATGTTGTATATTTGGACTTTCAGAAGATCTTTGACAAGGTGCCACACATGAGGCTGCTTACCGAGTTAAGAGCCTGTGGTATTACAGGAAAGTTACTAAGATGGTTAGGGGGTTGCAGGGGCATTGTGACTTGAAGAACTGGAAGGCTGATTCCACACTGTCGCTAAATAAATGGATAAAATATTTGAAACAACTCAGGAAGAGTGCTAAAAATGAAAGTAGTAATTCAAAACTATTTATCGTTCTTTTACTTGGTTGCAGCATGGAGAAAATGCTCTCACTTCAGAGCACAAAACTTTACTATAAAATAATCATGTGCCTTCTTGGAGTGGCAACTGGATTGTAAGATCAGAGTTCCATCAGCTTAGTTTCTGACATCAACTCTCCTGCCAGGGATAAGAAATAATGGAGAGAGGGTTCCTTACAGGGAGAAAGGAATCTCACTCCACATCCTATTGGGACAGAAATGGGAGTCTTTCACTCTCTTTTGTTCACATCAAGGCAGCCTGAGGAAAACCCAAAAGGATCAGGGAGAAAACAAAAATAAATTTTTAAAAAATATTGGCAAGATTCAAGCTTTGTTTGTTGAAAGATTTTATGGACCTTTGAAATACCATTCAAACTCTAGCTAAGCAGTTCCAAGTGTTTACGTGTGCTTTTCAGGGTATTGACAGTATTTAGCTCTCCCGAGATGCTCCAGGCTCTTATTTAAATTTAATGCTGGGGGGATTAAAGTTTCCTAGAATGATCAATAGTAAATTTATGATTGAAACTCACTGCAGATGTATATTAATGAATGAATCAGATTCATTTCTTTATCATATGTGCATCAAAACATACAGTGAAATGTGTCATCTGTGTTAACGATCAACAAAACCAAAGGATGTGCTGGAGGCTGCCCACAAGTGTCACCACACATTTGATGCCAACATCACATGCCCACAATGTTTAGCAGAACAACACAAGCAACAACCATGTGACAACAAGAACCGCAAGCCAATTAAACTGAGTTGATAACCCCCTTCTGGATTGATGCATACTTATATAGTGAGTTTTCTGCCTTCCTGACCATTGAAAATTGCGTATGTTCATTTGTTTGTTTGTTACGTGCATGTCCTTTGATGTTAGGGGGCTAAGCAGGTGCTATACCTTGCCCAAGGGTGATCTGCAGGCTAGCAGAGGCAAGGAGTGCTTTATGCTTCCTTTGATTGAGATGCATCTCCACCCCACATGAGTAAGGAGATGAAATAGTAGAGGGTAAACTTTGTTGCATCATCAGAATGAAGTAGATTTAAAGTGAATGGACTGCATGTTTTATGCAACATATGAATTTAAAACTTGGAACATTGTTGTAAACCAATTTCATATCTAAGGTTCATAAATTTTAAAGAAAATCAAGGCTTTCTGGATAATAGAAGTTAACCATTTTAAATAAATAACTAATACTTTGAAGGTTGCTGCTTCAAGATTCAAGATTCATTTACCATGTGTACATCGACACACACAGTGAAATGTGTCATTTGCATTAACAACCAACACACCGGAGATGTGGTGGAGGCAGCCCGCAAGAGTCGCCACATATTCCATTGCCAACATAGCATGTCCACAATGTTCAGCAGGTTCCAGAGCACAACACAACTGCAAGGGAGGGGGATGTTTTCCAGGATATAAGACTTAATCTGAAACTCAGATACAGTGAATTCTGATTCATTGGGAAACACTGGGACCAGTGCATTTTGACCCAATTAAGCAGCTGTTCCAATTAATGGAAGTTTCAAGGAAATCCATTATGGACAACCAGGGACATTCTCTCCATGACCTACTGAATAAGCAGCAGAGCACCTTTCAAACAGACATTCAGCTCTGCTGAATCATTACAGAAAATCTTTCGTACCAAATGCAATCAGCATATACAACAATTCATCTCTATATGGCAGAACACACATCATAGTACAATAGTCTCATTTTATTATTTTATACATCATTATTGCACAGTATTGCACATTGGCAAATTATTATTGTGTATATTATTATTCTGTACTTTATTATTAGTTAATATTATTATTTATTATTATTGCTAAATGTGTTTTAAAATGATGCTGTTGTAACTAAATAATTTCCCACTTGGGATCAATAAAGTACTTGCTATAATTATTATCAAATAGGTAAAAATATATAAAACAAACAGACTGAGTAACAAATTTGAATATGGCATTGGAGCTGGACTTAGCCACACAGTTATAAGTGTAAAGCGAGTAGAGCAGTGGGAGAAGCACACGGCCTTGTGGTTCACCTGTGCTGATGGAGATTTTGGAGGAGATGTTGTTGCCAATCCGAACTGACTAGGGTCTGCAAGTGAAGAAACTGAGAATCCAATTGCACAATGAGGTATTGAGGTCATGTCTAGAAGCTTATTGATTAGTTTTGAGGGGATGTTGGTATTGAATCCCAAACTTTAGTCAATAAAGAGCACCCTGATGTATGCATCTTTACTGTCCAGATGTTCCGAGGTTGAGTGAAGAGCCAATGAGTTGGTGTCTGCTGTGGACCTTTTGCTCAGGTAGGCAAAATGGAGTGGATGTAAGTTGCTTCTCAGGCAGTTGTTGATATGTTTTATCACCAACTTCTCAAAGCACTTCATCACTGTAGATGTAAGTGCTACTTGGTGATAGTGATTGAGGCAGGTTCCATGTTCATCTTAGGCATCTGTATTAGTGATACTTGCTTGAAACAGGTGAAACAGAAGCAAGAGGTTAAAGATATTAATGAACACTCCAACCAGTTGATCAGCACAGTCTTCAGTAATTGGCCAGATAACTGGCTGGATGCTTTTTGTGGGTTTACTCCATAAGACCATAAGAGACAGGAGCAGAATTAGACTATTAGGCCTTTCAGTTAAGGTTGATCCTTTTTCTCCCCTCCTCAGCCCCACTCCCCGGCCTTTTCCCCATAACCTTCAATGTTGTGGCCAATCAAGAACCTATCGATCTCCGTTTAAATACACCCACTGACAGCTGCCCTGTGGTAACAAATTCCTCAAAGCCACCACTCACAGGCTAAAGAACTTTCTCCACAACTCTGTTTTAAAGGGTGTGCTATACCCTCTATACTGAGGCTGTGCCCTCTTGTCCTAGATTCCCTCCCACCAGCATGGGAAATATCCTTTCCACATCTACTCTGTCTAGGCCTTTCAACATTCAAAAGGTTTCAATGAGATCACACTCATCCTTTAAATTCCAGTGAGTACAGACCCAGAGTCATCAAATATTCCTCACATGATCACAATTTCATTCCCAGAATCATCCATGTGAACTTCTTTTGAACCCACTCCAATGCCAGCACATCTTTTCTTTGATGAGTAGCCCAAAACTGTTCACAATACTCAAGGTGAGGCTTCACCAGTGCCTAATAGAGCCTCAGCATCACATCCCTGCTCTTATATTCTAGACCTCTTGAAATTAAGCTAACATAGCATTTGCCTTCCTCACCACTGACTCAACCTGCAAGTTAACCTTCAGGTGTTCTGCAAAAGTCCCTTTGCATCTCAGATTTTTGGATTTTCCCCCTTTTAGAAAATAGTCTGCACATTTTTTCTTCTACCAAAGTGCATGACCGTGCATTTTCCAACATTGTATTTCATTTGCTACTTTCTTGCTGATTCTCCTAATCTGAAAAAGTACTTCTGTTGCTTCCCTGTTTCCTCAACACTGCCTGCCCCTCCACCAATTTTCATATCATCTTCAAACTTGGCAGCAAAGCCATCTATTCCATCATCTAAATCATTGATATACAGCATAAAAAAGTGGTTCCAACATGAACCCCGGCAGAACACCACTACTCACTGGCAGCCAACCAGACAAGGATCCTTTAATTTCTACTCATTGCCTTCTTCCAATCGGCCAATGCTCTAACCATCTTAGTAACTTTGCTGTAATACCACAGGCTCTTAACTTGGTAAGCAGCTTCATGTGTGGCACCTTGTCAAAGGCCTTCTGAAAGTCCAAATATACAACATCCACTGCATCCCTTTTATCTGTCCTACATGAAATCTTCTCAAACAATTCCAACACGTTTGTCAGGTAAGGTTTTCCCTTGTGGAAACCATGCTGACTTTGTCCTATCTTGTCCTGTATCATGAAGTACTCCATAACCTCATCCTTAACAATTGACTCCAACATCTTCCCAACCATTCATGGGCGAACAGGTCTGTAATTTCCTTTCTGCTGCCTCCCTCTCCTGAAGGCTGCTCACAGGCCAGCTTGAAGGGACTAAAATCATGGGGTGAAGGGGCTGTGGGAGCTTGTGATGGTTCCTCCATGTTTTGACAGTCAAAGTGAGTATAGAAGGCATTGAGCTCATCTACAAGCAAGGCCCTATTGTTGCCAATGTTGCTTCATTTAACTTTATAAGAGGTGACAGTATTCAAGCTCTGCCACAACTGTCCAGCATCCCTCATTGATGCAAGTTTAGTCCAGAATTGCCGATTCACCCATGAGATGGCTTTGTGGAGATCATACCTGAACCTCTTGGACTTTCTTGGTCACCAGACATGAATGCCACTGATTTGGCCCCCAGCAGATTGTGGATCTTGTAGGTCATCTAGGGCCAAGTCAAAGCAGGTGACAGATCAAAGGGAGCAGTGCAGGATGAGAATATGTCTGTGAGTCGGGGACTTGTGCTGGAGTGTGGCAGGGTATTCAGACAGTATGTACATGTGTGCTGGGTGGCAGCAGGCTGCTAACTAGGTTTCCGAAGATTTCCAGCACTTGCAGAAACTCTTGCCCAATTTTATAATATCCATATTTTTTATTGCTTGCTCACTAAATTATCTACGTCGATCTGTTAGGGTTTACAAACTTTACTTATATGGACCACTGTTCATTAACATTAAATAACAAGACATTAAACAATCTTGAATTTTTGGGGGAGTGCATTGATGGTAAACAAGTTGAGTAAGTCCAATCACAGGTAGGCTTCCCTCTTTCCATGTCCTGGCACATTTCATGGCTGTAATAGACTGGATGAAGATGAACCTCAGACACGTTTGGACTGCTTTCTACAAGTCAAAGAAATCCCTCTGGAATGATGCTGTACTGGGTTTAAGGACAGCTTCTCTTTTTGTTTTTTTCTTATTCTTCAATCAGAGCACCAACAGATGGCTGGTATTTCTCAGTGACTCTGAAATGATGTGAAGATTGAATGCTGACGTTCACATACATGTCATTCTTTTCAGTTGCTTCCATGCAATTGGAATACTTCGACAGGATTGCATACTGACATGAACCTTCTTGCCCAGGCTGAAAGACTAATTGCAAAAAATGGTGACCCTTCCAGGTATTCTTTGATTTTTTTTTTCTGGTCTTTTAATCTGAGACCTCAACACACATTGAAAGGTAAATTGTACGTTAAAAAAATGAATGGTTCTTTATTGACCCTCTTCTCAATCAGGGAGATTATTCTGAGCTTTATAGCATGTAACTAGCACCACTTCCTTCAAACTTTAATACAATTTATTTAGAATTTTTTACTTGACTTCTAAGGTCCAGCCTGGAAACAAAAGCATATAATGTACAAAACAGCCAGCCGGCGGTGTACTGGCATCTGCAACCAAATTCAAGGTGAGTAGTCCTGGGTTCGAATCCAGCTGACTCCTTGCACGCTTTCCATCTGTGCTTGGTTGAGTATTGAGCTAGCAACTCGGCCTTGTAAAAAACAGTCAAATGCTAAAGAAATGGCAAGGCTGTTGCCAGATGCACCACAAAATACTAAAGGTATAACAACCATGTACAATACAACACAAATATAAAATACATGTATGTGACAAGCACATATTTAAAAAGTTATGATTACATATCAAGGTAAATGCAAAAAAATCCACCAGTAAGTTAATGTTTTCTATTTTCAATTTCTAGAGCATAATTTAAAATGTAAATTGGCAATGTAAACTTATCACATTGTAGTTACACCTTCCTATTGCTGGGGGCACTGTGGCAGTTTGGCAGATCCCAATTTTTCTCCTGAACAAATTATCAATGAATATGTTAACTCAGATTTAATTTCATTATTTATTTTACTTAGAGATGCAGTGTGGAATAGGTCCTTTTGGCTTTTTGATCTACGTTGCCCAGCCACACCTGACAACCCCAATTTAATCATAACATAATCATGGGACAATTTACAATAACCAATTAACCTACCCGGTATGAACTTGGACTGTGGGAGATAACTGGAGCACCTGGAGAAAATGGGGAGGACATATAGTGAGTCCTTACTGAGGACATTTGAATTGAACTCTAGACTCTAACGTCTGAGCTGTAATAATGTCGTGTTAGCCGCTCAGCTTCTGTAGTGACCTAATTTCTTCCACTTGGATATTTGCTGTTCCTCCTGGAAAATGTGGCTACTGAAATTATATCCAGCAAGTTTCTTAATGACAACAGTAAGAAAATGAGGTTAAAATGTATTTCATTTACCTAATTTAAAATAAACAAAACCTTGACACTTAAAAATGTGAAGACTAGTTCATTCTGCTAATGTTCCAACAATCGTTGTAGGCTAACCATGGAGACAATATTATAAGACTGAAATTGGATTAATATCTATTATCTAAGCAGAAACTTGGTTGATTGGATCATGATGTGACAATTGCTGTGCTTGAAGATGGGAGCAGGAGCAGGAGAAACATTTTGGGGGGGTTTCTGGGAAAGAAGAAAGAAATCTGGGAAGTATGGAATGGGCAACTTTGAAGGCTTGTCAGCTTTCTGTGAGATAATCCTCAGTTGAAGAAAATGGAAGACAGGAGGAAATGCTGGGGCAGATATTAGGAATGTTAGAATAGATTATACAGTATATTAAAATATTGATAGTGAGACAGAGCACTTAACACGGAAGAATCAGGCTCATCCCCAGAAATGAAGATGCAAAAGCTGAAGAAAGAAAGTTAAGATTTGGAGATGAGCTGTTTGGTCAGGTCTGGGATCAGCTGATACCAGGGTCAATGGATATTCCGGTTCACAAAGAGAGCAGGAAAAGTCACTGGCACATTAATCTATGTTCTGGGAAACAAAGCAATTGAGTGGATCTGAGTAAAAATGGAAGAAAGAATCTTTCATGTACAGCTCAAAGAGTTAGGCATAGCCAGATCTCATCTGCATTCCCATGGCATCACCTTCCATCCAGAGGAAGTGAGCAGACAGAAAAAAATTGGCCAATGTGAAACCATGTTCACCCAGTAGGAAAAGGGGAGTGGATGAGACCATAAGGCCATGGGACATAGGAGCAGAATTAGGCCATTCAGTCCACTGAGTCTGATCTGTTATTCAGTCATGGCTCATTTATTATCTGTCTCATCCAAATTTTTCTGCCTTCTCCCCAAAACCTTTGTACACCTGACCAATCAAGACCTTATAAACCTCGGCTTTAAATGTACCCAAATGATGGCCACCACAAGCATCAGTGGCAATGAATTTCACAGATTCAGCACCGTCTGGATGAAGAAATTCCTCCTCATCTCTGTTCTAAAGGGGCTTACCTCTATTCTGCGACTGTGCTGGAATGTTCTATGTTCTCTGTAAGTTGCAGCTAAAAGAATTAAGAAATGAAGAAAATCAGTTTTAGGGGCAACAAGTGACAGGTTTGGAGGATTATCAGTTCAGGAACCATGAAGGGAAGGAGCAGGGATGTCGTGTGTTATTGAGATGAGGTTTTAGCGGCATGGTATTCCACCTTCAAAGGATGAGAATTTTCATTAAAGGAGAACTGGCTGGCAGGTTTAAAGATAATGTTACACTTTAAAGATTAATGTTACAGAATACAACAGTTTTCAATAGATTAATTTTTCAAAACTCAGTCAAGTACTAATTAATGAAGAAGACATATTAAAGTCTCATTAAAGTCATTACATTAAATAAATTGTAGATATAGTTTTAAAAGGATTAATTCAAGATGAATCTTAGCAGAAGCACTTATGCCGTGTCAGACAATTGTGGATTTCTGTGTTTCATTCCAAACTGTGAGCAAAGAACTTCACCCGACAGTACAACTTCATATTTAGAGCAGGTTAAAAGGTCAGCACAGCACTATGGGCCAAAGGGTACTTTGTTGTGTTCTATGTTCTATGACAAAATACTTTTTCTGGTTATAGCCTCCTGTATTAGCAAAGTTTACATCATACGTTCAGTTTTTAACTGTTATTTTAATGAATGGGCTTTCTCCACTGCCCAATATTGACCCAGTCACATAAAGTTTTTATCATTTCTAGAATCTATTTCATTTTGGCTCAAACAATGTTCAACTATCTCTAGTGGCTGTGTGAATCAGTTCTTATGTATAATGCATGTGTATAGAGTATGTATGTATGTGTAATATACTGTACGTATGTCTAATGTGTGTATGTGTAACGAGAAACCTCACATTCACTTCAAGATACTATAAAATATTAGTCAGCATTGAATAAACATTCTCATGGTCACACCTCTGAGGACTTTGTTTCCTTGCTTTGGCCTGAAATCAGTCAGAAAGAACCAAAACAGTGAGGTTGTTCTCTTCCTTTCAACTTTTAACTGGCTGATGCAGTGGCATAACAGCAACCCGGCTTCAATTAAGGAGTTTATAAGTTCTCCCTTTGACCCGTGTGTTTCCTTTGGGTGCCTGAGCTACCTCACACATTCTAAAGATGTACCGGTTGATAGGTTAATTGGTGACAAAGGTGTCATTGGCGGTGTGGGCTCATTGGGCTGGAAGGGTCTGTTACCATGCTGTATCTCTAAATTTAAAAAAATAATTAATATAGGATTTGGGGAAAAAACCATTTCTTTCTGTTTAGCTCAATCACATTGACAATCCAGATGTAGCTGCCCTAGAGATTTTTGTGCTTGGAAGACAATTTTCAGTCTGGAGCAGACGACAGATGTTTCTACAGAATTCGTTGTAAAGGATCCACAGTGCTGTTTTTAGAGAGTTTTGGGGTTTTGGTTCTGAATGAGAATTCATGCTAGCTTCCTTATCTTCTTCTGACATTTGCAAAAAAATTTCAAGTCCGTCACTGGTTAAGTGCCATGAAGTGCCTGAGCCCGAAGTCCCAATTACAGAGAAACCTCTGGTTACTAATTCAGTTCCAGCCCCTTTAGTGATCTACTGAACTGAGGCTCTCCTACACTATTTCATGTTCCTAGTCTTAGGGACATCAGCAATATCTGACAAATTCCAGCAGGATGTTGGTGGCTGCCGTAAATCGAATTTACACCCTTTGAGTATATTGATAAGTAATCTAACACTTATTTCAAGGGAATTTGTGAGACACCAAGGGCAAAATTCATCTTATTCTGCCCATGTGAACTTGTTAGGAATGCAGACTTCCCTAAAGTGCAAGGACACCGCACAGCAATCCTGAACAGATGACTGCTGGACTTCTCAATCGCTCTGAGGTGGCAGGAGATGTCACGCTCATGAGCCTTCTCAGCCTGGGGAGGTGCTTGTCGAGCCCTAAAGTCTGTGAAATTGCATCCACGTTCGAGTCCACTGGAGGCTGGATGCCGAACATAGCAGTCTTTCCTGGGGTTGGATGACGGTGTGTGTGTGTAGGTGGGAGGGAAGAATGGAGCTTGCCATTACTAGTTGTATACTGTGTTGTTCAGTCAGGCATGGTGGACACGCATTATTTCTGCTGGAATATATGGTAATACTTGTAGGTGGCTGCCAACATGCCCTCGGGTGTGTTGGTTGTTAACACAAATGACACATTTCACTGTATGTTTTGATGCACACATGATAAATAAACTTGAATCTTGAACCTCCTCTTCTGCCTTGTGTACAGATTGCACACAGAAACCAAGTGTTGAGAGAATAGCAATCACGAGGAAATCTGCAGATGCTGGAAATTCAAACAACACACACAAAATGCTGGTGGAACACAGCAGGCCAGGCAACATCTATAAGGCGAAGCACTGTCGCCGTTTTGGGCCAAGACCCTTCGTCAGGACTAACCGAAAGGATAGATAGTAAGAGATTTGAAAGTAGTGGGGAGAAGGGGGAAATGCAAAATGATAGGAGAGGACCGGAGGGGGTGGGATGCAGCTAAGAGCTGGAAAGGTGATTGGTGAAAGTGATACCGAGCTGGAGAAAGGAAAGGATCATGGGACGGGAGGCCTCAGGAGAAAGAAGGGGAGGGGGAAGCACCAGAGGGAGATGGAGAACAGGCAAACAACTAAATATGTCAGGGATGGGGTAAGAAGGGGAGGAGGGGCATTAACGGAAGTTAGAGAAGTCAATGTTCATGCCAACAGGTTGGAGGCTACCCAGCCGGTATATAAGGTGCTGTTCCTCCAACCTGAGTTTGGATTCATTTTGACAGTAGAGGAGGCCATGGATAGACATATCAGAATGGGAATGGGACGTGGAATTAAAATGTGTGGCCACTGGGAGATCCTGCTTTCTCTGGCGGACTGAGTGTAGGTATTCAGTGAAACGGTCTCCCAGTCTGCGTCGGGTCTCACCAATATATAAAAGGCCACACCGGGAGCACCGGACGCAGTATAACACACCAGCCGACTCACAGGTGAAGTGTTGCCTCACCTGGAAGGACTGTCTGGGGCCCAGAATGGTGGTGAGGGAGGAAGTGTAAGGGCAGGTGTAGCACTTGTTCCATTTACAAGGATAAGTGCCAGGAGGGAGATCGGTGGGAAGGGATGGGGGGGGGACGAGTGGACAAGGGAGTCGCATAGGGAGCGATCCCTGCGAAAAGCAGAAAGAAGGGGGAGGGAAAGATGTGCTTGGTAGTGGGATCCCGTTGGAGGTGGCAGAAGTTATGGAGAATTATACGTTGGACCTGGAGGCTGGTGGGGTGGTAAGTGAGGACAAGGGGAACCCTATCCAGGCTTACCCCATCTGCCCACCATCCCACTCGGGATAGGGTTCTCCTTGTCCTCACTTACCATCCCACCAGCCTCCAAGTCCGATGTATAATTCTCCATAACTTCCGCCACCTCCAACGGGATCCCACTACCAAGCACATCTTTCCCTCCCCCTTCTTTCTGCTTTTTGCAGGGATCACTCCCTACGTGACTCCCTTGTCCATTCATCCCCCCCCCGCCATCCCTTCCCACCGATCTCCCTCCTGGCACTTATCCTTGTAAGTGGAACAAGTGCTACACCTGCCCTTACACTTCCTCCCTCACCACCATTCTGGGCCCCAGACAGTCCTTCCAGGTGAGGCGACACTTCACCTGTGAGTCGGCTGGTGTGGTATACTGCGTCCGGTGCTCCCGGTGTGGCCTTTTATATATTGGTGAGACCCGACGCAGACTGGGAGACCGTTTCACTAAACACCTACGCTATGTCTGCCAGAGAAAGCAGGATCTCCCAGTGGCCACACATTTTAATTCCACGTCCCATTCCCATTCTGATATGTCTATCCATGGCCTCCTCTATTGCCAAAATGAATCCAAACTCAGGTTGGAGGAACAACACCTTATATACCGGCTGGGTAGCCTCCAACCTGATGGCGTGAACATTGACTTCTTCAACTTCCGTTAATGCCCCTCCTCCCCTTCTTACCCCATCCCTGACATTTTTAGTTGTTTGTCTGTTCTCCATCTCCCTCTGGTGCTCCCCCTCTCCTTTCTTTCTCCTGAGGCCTCCCGTCCCATGATCCTTTCCCTTCTCCAGCTCAGTATCACTTTCACCAATCACCTTTCCAGCTCTTAGCTTCATCCCACCCCCTCTGGTCTTCTCCTATCATTTTGCATTTCCCCCTTCCCCCACTACTTTCAAATCTCTTACTATCTTTCCTTTCAGTTAGTCCTGACGAAGGGTCTCGGCCCGAAACGTCGATAGTGCTTCTCCCTATAGATGCTGCCTGGCCTGCTGTGTTCCACCAGCATTTTCTGTGTGTTGTTGAGAGAATAGCACATGTTCCTGACTTCTAATGAAAAGCTACCGATCTGAAATGTTAATTCAATTTTTTTCCACAGATGTTTCCTGTTCTGGTGGGAATTCTTCATATACACTTGTCATTTGATTTTGTAAAATGTTGTGCTGTTGTCTCTTTTTCACAGGCACCAGTGTGGAGCAACTTATATCCCTTTAGGTTAGGGATACTCAGACTTCTGTGCTTGCAGGGGTAGTCCCTGTATACAGTGGAAGATAATGGGACAAAATTGCTGCCATCACGATTGGTGATTAGATGCCACAGAGTATATGCAGTAATGTCAAATGTATAAGACCCATTCCTCAGCATGTTCCGGTAAGATCTGCAAACAGCCTGGGCCTTGATCACCTCCGTGCCTGGTTCTAAGGAGCAATATTAACCTACCTGAGAGGAGTTGTTTAAGAAACCGGAAGTATCTTGTGGAATCTCAGTCACTGGGAGAATGTACAAACTCCCCACAAACAGAATCAAACTGCTGTAAACACAGCTCTCTATTCTTCTATAAGAAAGGAAAAGCTTTACAATTTGATGAGATGATATATGTTCACCGCCATTTCTAGGCAGCAACTACTCTCCATGTAGAACTAAAATAAATCCTCAAAATTTAATTGAAATCCATGTCCCAATTGTTGCCCTCTTTGCCTGGTGAATACTCACAAGTTATTTCACCCTTCCCATTGTTGGGTGAGCTGAACAACATGGCGTCTGAGCTCTTTTACTCAGACCCATAGAGCACTATAGCAGGGAATCCTTTCGGCCCATCTAGTCCATGCAGAACTATAAATGTGCCTAGTCCCACTGACCTACACCTGGACCACAGCCCTTCATGCCCCTCTCATCAATGTACCAATCCAAATTTCTCTAAGTGGTGAAATTGAACCTGCATCCACCACTTCCACTGGCAGCTCCTTCCACACTGGCACCACCCTCGGAGTGAAGATGTCCATCTTCAGGTTTCCCTTAAATCTTTCACCTGTCACCCTTAACCCTTAATTCAGTGCACTGTCACAAATCTTATCACAGCAGGAGATTTGGAACGTGCCCTTTTGGCCTTCTGATCCACACCACTCAGCAACCCTCAACTTAACCTAACCATAGAACAATTTACCATGATTAATTAACAAAATAACCGCTATGTCTTTGGACTGCGGGAGGAAATCAGAGCTCCTGGAGTAAACCCACACATTCTGCTGGGAGGGCGTTGGAATTGAAATCCAAACTCTGATGCCCAGAGTTGTAATATCATTGTGCAGGCCACTATGTTATTGTGGCTTTGTGTCTAATGCCTCAGCAAATAAAAACAAATTGCCTTTAGTATCCCCTTAATTTAGCTCCCTGTCCAGCTAACTTCAGAGGTCTGTGAAAATGCACCCATAGATCTCTCTTTACCTCTGTGCCTCCACATTTCTTTCCAGGTCTTGGCCTGAAATGTCAGAGTTGGAACAGAATTAGGTATTATTTTTCTCACATATGTCGTGCATTTTGTTTTGTGGCAACATTACATTACAATGCATAATTACAGAAAAACTACAAATCACAATAAGCATATATGCAAACATTAACTTAAATAAATAGTGCAAAGAGAGAGGGGAAAAAGTGAGGATTCATTGTCCATTCAGAAACCTGATGCAGAGGATATGAAGCTGTCTCTGAGATGTTGAATCTTCAGGCTCCTGTACCTCTTCCCTGATGGTAGCAGTGAGAGCAGTAACTGTTTATTTCCCTCCATAGATGCTGCCTGACTTGCTGAGTTTCTGCCCCATTTTGTGGGTGTGGCTTATACATTTGTGTCTGAAGTTTAACATGGAACTCACAGGTCTGCCCTGTGGGAACTAACTTACATCGTCTTCCTGTGATTATCCTTTGGTTTCTGCCATGGATCTAATTTTAAATTGAACTTTCCATTTTTCCCTTGGACCTCATGCACTTTTCAAGTTCAAATTTAGTTTATTGTCATTCGACCATATACATGTTTATCACCAAATGAAACAATATTTTTCCAGACCAAGGTGCACAACACAGTACATATAACTCACACACATAACACATAAAGTAATATTATCACAAATAAATTAACAAATAATAAGGTGCATTTACAACACAAATTAAAAAGTAAACAGTATAACATTACTGGTGCTGGGACCCGGGTGGTGTCTGGGTGGTGTATGGTAGTCTTACAGCCTGGGAGAAGAAGCTGTTTTGCATCCTAACAGTTCTTATCCTAATGCTATGATGGCTGCTGCTTGATGGGGGGGGGGGGGTGAAAGACATTGTTGGATGGATAGGAGGGATCATTGACAATACTAACAGTCCTGCATATGCGGTTCTCCTGAGATATATCTCTGATTGGTGGATTTGATTTCAATGTATGGTTTGGGTCTTTGTCACACCTTGCTGAAATCATTGTTTTACATCCTATGAACCACTGTCATTAACAACTGAGAGTTAATAACAAAACCATGATTATTGACCCACTATAATTTATATCAGATTTCTGCATGATAAGACATAAAAGACGAATTAGGCCTTTTGGCCCATCGAGTCTGCTTTGCCATTCAATCATGGCTGATCCTTTTCTTCCCTCCTCATCCCTACTCACCAACCTTCTCCCCATAACTTTTGATGCTGTGTCCAATCAAGAACCTATCAATCTCTGCCTTAAATACACCCAATGACTTGGCCTATAAGACAAAGCAAATTTCCTTTCTTCAGCAGGTCAAGAGTCTTTGATTCTCTTCCTCTAATCGTGGTGGGTGCAAAGTGATTGAGTGTTTTTAGGAGGTTCGCAAGGACTGTCCCAGGAGTGAATGGCTTAATGTATGAGGAGCATTTGATGTCTCTGTGCCTGTACTTGATGGAGTTCAGAAGAGTGAAAGAAGATTTCTGTGAAACTAACCGTATACTGAAAAGTCTGAGTAGAGTGAATGTGGAGAGGATGTTTCCGTTACTATGAGAATCTAGGATCCCAGGGTATAGCCTCCGAATAAAGACATGTTCCTTTAAAACTGAGATGAGATGCAATTTCTTCAGCCAAAGTCTAGTAAATCTTTGGAATTTGTTGCTACAAAAAGCTGTGTAGGCTAAGTCATTCTTGATTGTTAAGGGGTTAAGGGTTACAGGGAGAAGGCAGAGGAATAAAGCTGAAGAAAAATTATTTAGAAATACAGTGTGGAATAGGCCCTTCCTGAACAACGAGCTACACCACTCAGCAAATTGCCTTTTTAACACTAGACTAATCACAGGACAATTTACGATGACCAAATAACCTGCTAACCATTGTGTCTTTTGACTGATGGAGGAAATTGGCGCATTGGAAGGAGAGCCATGCACTCGTGGGGAGAACGTATAAACTCCTTCCAGATGGCACTGGAAGTGAATGCCTGAGCGGTTATAATGTCGTGCTGACCACTACACTACCATCATGGTCAGCAATGGTGGAGCACATCTGATGGACTGAATGGCCAAATTCTGCTCCTATATCTTGTTATGGTATTATCATAGTCTGATAATATTGTAGACCTCAGGCTGAACTAATAGCTCTCCTGCCTGCTGGAGGGAACCCAAACCTAGTGGTGTCACAATGTCAATTATTGTAGAAGGTATTCACTGCGGGAGATGAAGGTAATGTGTTTTGAAGATGAACAGCTTGTTTATGTATTTAAGTTGTACTCCTATAAACAAGAGTAGGGCATGTGTAATACCATAAGACATTGGACCAGAATCAGCCCATCCGTCATGGCTGATTTATTATCCCTCTCAACCCCATTCTCCTTTTTTTCTCCCCATAACCTTTGACATTCTTACTAATCAATAACCTGTCAAACTCCACTTTAAACATATCCAAAGACTTGGCCTCCACAGCCATGCATGGCAGTGATTTCCACAGATTCACCACCTTCTGGCTGAAGCAATTCCTCCTCATCTCTGTTCTCCATTCTGAGCCTGTGCCCTTTGGTCCTAGACTCCGCCACTGTACGAAACACCCTCTTCACATTCACTCGGTATCATACCGAGTTCACTCTTTACAATTACGCTAATAATATGTGTGGACAGGGAGAGGTGACTTCAGTTCAAATGGCTCACGATTCAAAATCTAACTTGATTTGATCAAATTATCCCAATGTCAACATCTCAAACTGCATGCAAAATGTTGGACTATTCAAAAAATAACATCAATTATGCACTCTGATGTTTCTGTGTAATGTTTTCTGGTGAAAATAATTAGAAAAATTATTTTCATATATTTACTTTGAGTGCCAATTTCATTACCTCGATTCTACAGCAAGATGTTGACACTCAGTAATATGCTGTCTATTGGTTAAAATGCAAAACGGGGACTCTGTATGAGACCAATTAAAAATATTTAGTCAGCAGCAGACTGAATGATAATACTGCCAGCACGCTATAAAGTGCTTTTCCTCATTTCAGCTCTGGCAAGCCAGCCTAAAATGGATTCAGATTGTATGGGGGTGGATGTCCAGCTTGCAGTAAATAAGCTCTTGAGCTTCAACACAAGTAGTCACATGGTTTCTTGTTATACTGGTAACCTCTCAGACCTGACAGAAACAAGGGGAGGGATGGGTAGTTATTATACATCGCGTGGGGGTGTCAATGATACAACAGTGGTTTTTTGACAGCAATGGATCCACTTGAGCATTCAAAGGCAGATTCTGTCTAATTATTACTAATTCTTTCTTTCTGTATTTATACAGTATGTTGTCTTTCGCACATTGGTTGTTTGTCTATCTTGTTGGTATAGTCTTTCATTGATTCTATTGTGATTCTTGTATTTACTGTGAATCTCTGTGTTGTATATGGTGACATATATGTACTTTGATAATAAATTTTCTTTGAACTTCGATTAGCATTAAGCAGAATGGAGGGGGTTTATTTGGGGGGGTTTTTTGTACTGGCCATCAAATAGGGCAGACCCGCCGGCAAGGTGAAAGAAGGAGAAAATTATAGTAGACTGACTATTGTAAACAAGAGAAATTCTGCAGATGCTGGAAATCCAAAGCAAAACACACACAAAATGCTGGAGGAAGTCAGCAGGTTAGGCAGCATGAATAAACAGTCGACGTTTCAGGCCGAGACTATTAAACCATAAGTCCATAAGACATAGGAATAGAATTAGGTCAGTTGGCCCATCGAGTCTGCTCCGCCATTTCATCATGGCTGATCCAATTTCCACCTCAGCCCCAATCTATAAGACTATAAAATATAGGAGCAAAGTCAATACAGAGACCCTTCTTCAGGGCTGGAAAGGAAGGAGGAAGTGACTAGAATAAAAAGGTGTGGCCAGGGGAAGGAGGACTAACTAGAAGGTGATAGGTGAAACCAGGTGGTGGAAAAGGTCAATGGCTGGAGAAGAAGGAATCTGATAGGAGAGGTGAGTGCACCACCAGAGAAAGGGAAGGAGGAGGGGAGCTAGGGGGAGGTGATAGATCAGGAAAGAAGAGAATCCAAAATTAGAGCTTGCCAAATAATTAAAGATACAGGGAATAAAATTTAACAAAGGAAATTTAACAGAGGAATAACAAGGTCAAAAGTTGCCAGGTGGAACAAAGGAAACTAAAACTGAGCAACAAGAAGAATGTCTAATAGATTAGCTTGTAACATAAGTATCAGATCTGCACTGACAGGCATCTCCCAGCTAACAGAATTCACGTTCCACAAACAAGAGAAAATCCAAGTAACACAGACAAAATGCTGGAAGAACTCAGCAGGGCAGGCAGCATCTATGGAAAAAAGTACAGTCCATGCTTTGAGAAAAATAGATGAAAAATAGATATAAAAGCTGGGGGAGGGAAAGAGAAATACAGGGAACAGGTGAAACCGGGAGGGGGCGAGGTGAAGTAAAGAGCTGGGAAGTTGATTGATGAAAGAAATACAGGGCTGGAAAAGGGGGAGCCTGAAGGAGAGAACAGAAGGCCAATGAAGAAAGAAAAGGAAGGAGCTCAACCACTTGTTTCCAACTAATTACCTGCAGCCTATTTAAACCCAGCTCTTATCCACAGCCTTTTGTTCACCCATCAAACCAGCCAGCCTCAACCAGTTACTCCTAGCATCCAGTTATCGTGTTGTCTTGTCGTGTTTAGTATCTGTTCTCTCTTGTTCTTATGCCTCTTGTGGCTTTTTACTTCGCAGTTTATTAGTAAATATCGTTTACTGCTAAATCACCTGTGCTGCACTGCTTTTGGGTCAACCCTCCTCACAATAAAAGCATATTAATAGACTGGTAAAATATATAAATAATAAAAGAGCTGAGGGCTGGTGATGGAAGAGTGTCATCAGACGACAGAATGATTGCTCCACTGTTCAAGAACATGAGCAGCTAGATAAACTCAGAACTTGTGTGCAAGTTCCAAAGTCAATCACTGTGCTTTAGAATGGAGAACAAATATGGTGTGATACCAAAAAAGAAAGCTTTCAGTTCTGTGGAGAGACTGGAAGCATTGGACTGTTCTCATTCAAGCAGAGCAGGTTGAGGGGAAAAGAGATTGTCCAGTCAAATAAAATGGAGTTACTTCCTGTGGTGGATGGGTCAGAGGTGGAATGAAGTAACTTTCAAAATTTAAGGAAAAGTTATTTAGTATATTGCTAAGATTCTCCCTACAACGCACACAAAATGTTGGAGGAACTCAATAGGTCAGCCAGCATCTATGGTAATGAATAAACAGTTGACGTTTTGGCCAGAGATCCTTCAGCAGGACTGGAAAGGAAAAGTGAAGATGCTAGAATAAGAAATTGGGAGGGGGGAGGAGAAGAAGAACAAGCTAAAAGTTGAAGCCAGATGGATAGGGGAAAGGGGATAAAGTAAGATGGTGGGGATAAAGTGAGAAGTTGGAGAAGGAATCGAGCTGGACAAGAAGAAATCTGAAAGGAGAGGAGAATGGACCATGGGAGAAAGGGAAGGAGGAGAGTCACTAGGGTTTGGTGATAGGCAGGTGAGGAGAAGTGGTAAAAGGCCAGATTAGGGGAATAGAAGAAGAGGGAAGGGGAAGGAGAAAAATGACTGGAAGTAGGAGAAATCAATGTTCATGCCATCGGGTTGGAGGTCTTCTATATCCTAGTACAATGGTTCACATTCCACCCACCATCCCGGGCCTCTGTGCACTACTAGTCACCAGCCTCCTGGTATTGTGGCATGCTACACATGTGAAAGGCCATTACTGAACAAATACACTCCACCAATCAGTTGCCAGCCTATCATGTTAAGATGATTCATCCAGTCCTTGATGGTACTAATACATTCCAAGCCCATATATGTCAGGAAATGTAGCAGAGGCTTGATCCTAACACAGAGCAGTGGAGGTGATTTAGCGGTGGGAGATCACTTTACTAATAAACTGCAAAATAACAAACCACGAGGGGCCACAAAACGAAAGAGAACAGAAACTAAGCACACAAAACAACAAGGTAACTGAAGGCTAGCAGCAAATGGCTGATGATGGCTGGTTTCGATGAGCAAACAAGGACTGTGGTTGAGAGCTGTGTCTGCATCGGCTGCAGGTGATGAGTTACAGGTGATCTTGCTTGGCTGGGTGGAGACTCAGAGGTGCACAGGCCTGAAAATATACTTAGCTTTAAGCCACTTCCTCTGCCTTTTATCTAAGTATTAATACTAAAAAGTTAGACTGTTTCTATCCACTTGAAATTAAATCTCTAAGCTGAATCATGAAGTGAATTGAAACTAGATTAAAAGTGCTTTTTTTTGAAACTCTGTGTCTCAAATATCTCTTGAATGAAGATTGAAATTGGAAAGGGTTACTTAGGCAGAGAGTGAGACAGTGCTGTGCACATCTTTACCGCATCCCTTTTCCCTTCCTGTGGAGGGTCCATCAGTTTGGAATAGCTCTTGTCCTCTTTGAAGATCTCTCCAATTTCACTGAAATCAGATTCCTTATTCCCATGGCGCTGTTCTGCAATGCCAGCATAAACAACTATCAACAGCTGTAGAGAACCTTGAAGAGTTTGGGAAAACAATGCCGAACTGTGTGTGTATGAATCAACTTCCTCTTAAAGTAGCATTTCAGCACCTCAGTGCTAAATATGTCATTTAGATATTGTTTAGTGAAATAGGTCAACCATGACACTCCCAAATTCCAAAGGCAGATGTTTATGTTCTCTTAACACACAATCATGATGATAAATAACTGGTCTAATTGCTGACAGCAGAACCAAAGAAAATGAATAATAAACATAACTATCCACACTTGCAGTGTTCACTCCTCTAATGTAAGTGCAGTGGAATCTTGGAACAAAATGTGAAAGTTCATAAAAGTTTTTGCTTCACTAGAACACAGTTGTCCCCAAATCAGTTTTTCAGCGTGATATCCTGAATACTTTCAACTAGCTTTGCCGAAAGCAATATACATCGCAGACCATGATCTGTCCACATCGTTTAATTGATATATTTTGGAGACCAAAACCTCTCTGTATTCCCAGTTATTCACCAGAATTTTGCTTATAAAATATCATCTCTTTCCCACAATCCACTATGACTCATTTATCTGAGCGTTACATAACTAAGACCACAAGACATAGGGGCAGAACCAGGCCTTTCAGCCAACTGAGTTGCTCCACCATCCCATCAAGGCTGATTTATTTTTATTCTTATTCCCCATTCTCCTGCTTTCTCCCTGTAACCTTTGACATCCTAACTAATCAACCTCTGCTTTAAATATACCCAATGACTTGGTTTCCACAGCTGCCTGTGGCACCAAATTCCACAGATTCACCACCCTCTGGATAAAGAAATTCCTCCTCATGTCTGTTCTAAAGGGGCACCTTTGTGTTCTGAGGCTGTGCCCTCTGGCCCTAGACTTTACTCTGCACATCCACTCTATCTAGCCCTTTCAATCTACAATAGATTAGTTAGAAATAAGGGCTAATACCTTGTTATAAATATTTTACCTGTTCAAAATATTTAAAAAAACATTATATCTGTACTTGTTTTTTGTTCAGTGCCTGCATTTTAAACCAAAATCTTGGAGGCTAGTATTTCACCTTCACTTGCCAATGATTGACATTCTGTTCCATTTTTATCAATGGAATTTTGGAAATCAGTACAATGGACAGAATCACATTTAATATGACCAGCATATGTAAGACCATAAGACATAGGAGTAGAGTTTGGACATCTGGCCCATTGAATCTCTTCAGCCACTCAATCATGGCTGATCCTTTTTTTTCTCCTCCTCAACCCCGGTTCCTGGCCTTCTCCCTGTAACCTTTGATGCCATGTCCAATCAAAAACCTATCAATCTCTGCCTTAAATACACCCAACAACCTGGCCTCCACAGCTGCATGTGGTAACAAATTCCACAAGTTCACCACACTTTGGTTAATTAAAATTTCCACATCTCTGTTTTGAAAGGGTGCCCTTTTATCCTGAGGCTGTATCCTGTTGTCCTAGACTCGCCCACCATGGCAAACATTCTCTCCACATCTACTATGTCTAGGCCTTTCAACGTCTGAAAGGTTTCAATGAGATCCGCCACCCCCCCCCCCCCCCCATCCTTCTGAATTCCAGCAAGTACAGGCCCAGAACCATCAAATGTTCCTCACATGATAACCCTTTCATTCCTGGAATCATCCTAGTGAACCTCGTCTGGACACTCTCCAATGCCAGCTCACCTTTTCGAAGATGAGGAGCCCAATACTGTTCACAATACTCAGGGTGAGGCGTCACCATTGCCTTATAAAGCCTCAGCATCACATCCTTGCTCTTGTGTTCTAGACCTCTATGAATGCTAACATGGCATTTGCCTTCCTCACCACCGACTCAACCTGCAAGTTAACCTTCAGGGTGTTCTGTACAAGAATTCCGAAGTCCCTTTGCATCTCAGATTTTTGGATTTTTTCCCTATTTAGAAAATAGCCTGAACATTTATTTCTACTACCAAAGTGCATGACCATGCATTTTCCAATGTTGTATTTCATTTACCACTTTCTTGCTCATTCTCCTAATCTAAGGCCTTCTGCAGCCTACCTTTTTCCTCAACACTACCTGTCCCTCCACCAATCTTTGTATCATCTGCATCATATGTTGTGAAACTTGTTGTTTGGCAGCAGAAGTACAGTGCGATACATAAAAATCCTATAAAATACATTAAGCATATACATATATAATACATAAATTAAATAATTTGTGTAAAAAGAGAAGAAAAATATAGAGATAATGTCCATGATTAATTGTCTATTCAGAAATCTGATGGCAAAGGGGAAGAAGACGTTCCTGAAACATTAAGTGTGTGTCCTCAAGCTCCTGTACCTCCTCCTTGATGGTAACAATGAGAAGAGGACATGTCCTGAGTGATGGGGGTCCTCAATGATGGATGTGTCTTTTTAAGATGGATCCTGGGGAAGCTAGTGCACAACTTTCTGCAGCTTTTTCTGATCCTGTGCAGTGGACAGACACTGCTGTACTGTGCAATTATTGCAAATAGCTGTGGAGGGATTTACACCTTTGTGGGATCTCCTATCTAACAATGTCATTTATCATGAAGCACTTTGACACAGGTAACTTTCTCAGGTTAATATTATTTTAATGGACGCAGCACCGAGGTCATCTCCTGTTGTGATACAGTATGACTGGGAACAAGAATAGAAGACATGGATTACAGGGTAAACCGTTAAGATAATGACATTCTTTTATTTATTTATTTATTGTTTGTCTGCTTGTTTATTTATTTACTTATTTAGAAATACAACGGATCCTTCCAGCCCAATGACCTGCACTGCCCAGCAAAGCACCTACTTAACCATCTAATCACAAGATAATTTATAATGACGAATTAACCTACTAGATAGAGGAAGGTCCTTCATTATTTTCTGGCCAGGAGAGATCTTCAACCATGCCCTACTCCTTCAGTGTCATCAAGAGGACATGGCCGCAAACATCATGAGGAAACATTGGAGGTGGATTGGGCACCTGATGAGAAGAGAGGCCAACTCTATCATCAAGACAACATTCTATTGGAACACAGAACATAGATCATAGAAATCTGTAGCACTTTACAGGCCCTTCAGCCCACAATGATATGCCAGCCACATAACCTACTTTAGAAATTGTCTAGAGTTTCTGTACCACACAGCCCTCTATTTTTCTAAGCTCCATGTACATATTTAACAGTCTCCTAAAAGAATCCTATTGTATCTGCCGCCTGCAGTGCATTCCATGCACCTACCACTCTCTACGTGTAAAATGTACCCTTGACATCCCCACTTTATCTACTACCAAGCACCTTAAAATTATGCCCCCTTGTGTTAGACATTTCAGTCCTGGGAAAACGCTTCTGGCTATGCACATGGTCAAAGCCTCTCATCATCTTATACACCTCTATTACGTCACCTCTCATACTCCATTGCTCCAAGGAGAAAAGGCCGCGGTCATCCAACCTACTCTCATAAGGCATGCTCTATAATCCAGACAAAGTCCTTGTAAATCTCCTCTGCACTCTCTCTATATTCCACATTCTTCCTGTAGTGAGGGCGACCAGAACTGAACACAGTACTCCAAGTGGGGTCTGACCAAGGTCTTGTATAGCTGTAACATTACCTCATGGCTCTTGAATTCAATCCCACAGCTGATGAAAGCCAACACGCCATACACCTTCTTAACAACATTCTCAACCTGTGCAGCAGCTTGGAGTGTCCTATGGACACAGACACCAAGATCTTTCAGATCTTGCACACTGCCATTAATACTATATTCGGTCTTCAAATTTGACTGACTAAAATGAATTAGTTCACACTTATCTGGGTTGAATGCCATCTGCCACCTCTCAGCCCAATTCTACATCTTATTGATGTCCTGCTGTAACCTCTGACAACCCTCCAGACATTCCAAAGCACACCAAACTTTTGTGTTATCAACAAACTTACTAAACTAGCCTTCTACTTCCTCATCCAGGTCATTCATAAAAATCACAAACAGGAGGGGTCGCAGAACAGATCGCTGCAGAACACCACTGGTCATCATCTTCCATGCAGAATATGACCCGTCTACAACCACCTTTTGCCTCCTGTGGGCAAGCCCATTCTGGATCTACAAAACAAGGTCTCCTTGGATCCTATGCCTCCTTACTTTCTGAATGAGCCTTGCATGGGGAACCTTATCAAATGCCTTACCGAAATTCATGTACACGACATCTACTGCTTTACTTTCATCAATGTGTTTTGTTACATCCTCAAAGAATTCAATCAGGCTCTTAAGACATGGCCAGCCTTTGACAAAGCTATACTGAGTATCCTTAATTGGTTTATAGAAACACCGAAAACCTACAGCACAATACAGGCTGTTCGGCCCACAAAGCTGTTAAGTTTCTCCAAATGCTCATAAATCCTGTCTCTCAGGATCTTTTCCAACAACCTGCCCCACTACTGCAGTAAGACTCACTGGTCTATAATTTCCTGGGTTATCTCTCCTCCCTTTCTTGAACAAGGGAACAACATTTGCAACTCTCCAATCCTTTGGTACTTTTCTTGTCCCTGTTGATGATGGAAAGATCATTACCACAGGATCAGCAGTTTCCTTCTTCACTTCCCACAGTATCTTGGGGTATATCTCGTCCTGTCCCAATGACTTATCCAACTTGATCCTTTCCAAAAGCTCCAAGTGTTTTAGTCTGCTGTAGGCCATCCCACAATTACCAAAGTCCTTTTACCTGGTGAATACTGAAGCAAAGTATTCATTAAATACCTTCGCTACCTCCTCCAATACCATGTACATGTTTCTACTATCGCACCTGATTGGTCCTATTCTCACACGGCTCATCCTCTTGCTCTTCACATATTTGTAGAATGTCTTGGGGTTTTCCTTAATCCTGCTCACCAAGGCCTTCTCATGGCCTCTTCTAGCTCTTCTAATTTCATTCTTATGCTCCTTCCTGGCAACCTTGTAGTTTTCTAGAGCTCTAACAGTACCTAGTTCCTTGAACCTTTTGTAAGCTTTTCTTTTCTTCTTAACTAGATTTTCCATGTCCTTTGTACACCATGGTTCTTTTACCCTACCATCCTTTCCCTGCCCCAATGGAACATACCTATGCAGAACTCCATGCAAGTGTTCCCTCAAGATTTGCCACATTTCTGCCTTGCATCTCCCTGAGAACATCTGCTCCCAATTTCGGCTCCAAAATTCCTGCCTAATATCATCATATTTCCCCCTACCCTAATTAAATGTTTTCCCAAATTGTCAGCTCCTATCCTTCTCTAGCACTGTGGTGATGGAGATAGAGTTGTGATCACTACCTCCAAAGTAATCTTCCACTGAGCGATCTGACCCCTGACCAGGTTCATTTCCCAATTGGAGATCAAGTACAGCCTTTCCTCTCATTGGCTAATTCCTGAACACACCTAACAGTCCACCCATCCAAACCCCTTGCTCTAAAGAGATGCCAGTCAATCTCAGGAAAGTTAAATCTCCCATCACAACAACCCTATTATTATCACACCGTTCCAGAATCTGCCTCCCTATCAGCTCCTTGATATCCCAGTTACTATTGGGGGGGGGGGGGGCGATGTCTATAACAACACCAAGAAGAGTTATTGCTCCCTTCCTGTTTCTGACTTCCACCCACAATGACTCAGTAGAGAGTCCCTCCATGACTTCCTCCTACGCTGTAGCTGTGATACTATCCCTGATTAGCAGTGTCACAACCCCATCTCTTTTGCCTCCCTCCCTGTCTCTTTTGAAACATCTAAAGCCCAGCACCCTCCGGGGCCAATCCTGCCTCTGAAACGTTCAAGTCTGTCAAACCATCTGGGTGAGTGCATTGTTGCTCTATCAACTGCCAATCCCTCCTCACAATCTCCCTACAATCTGTCTCCACTTGTGACCCAACCACCCCATCCTCTGTCTCTTTACTTCAGTTTCCACCCCCCTGCAAATCTAGTTTAAACTCTCCCCAGTAGCATTAGTAAACCTCTCTCCCGGGATATTGGTTCCCCTCCAGTTCAGGTGCAACCTGTCCCACTTGTACAGGTCACCCCTTCCCAAGAAAATGTTCCAATGATTCAACCTAAAACCCTGCCCCTGCACTATCTCCTCAGCCATTCTTTCGTCTGTGCTATCTTCCTGTTTTGACAATCCTTAGCTTGTGGCACTGGGAGTAAACTGGAGTGTACCACGTTGGAGGTCCTGCTTTTCAGCCTCCTTGGACCTCTAAATTTTGGTGAAAACATAAGAGACCAAAGACAACTTGGTGCTGTATCACAGAGGCAGAAATATGGACCCTGAAGCACAATAAAGAATATGGCCAAGGAAAGACAGAGATGGAGAACCTTCGCTGCTGTCCTCCATGTAACGGGCAGTAAGTAGGCAAGTCATTAACCTGCTAACCGGGTTGAGTGTGGGAGGAAACCGGAGTTCCCTCAGGAATCCTGGCTTTACAGATGGCACTGGAATTGAATTCCAAACTCCAGAATGCCCTGATCTGTAATAGCATGGTACCAACTGTTACACTACTGTGGCATACTGTGCTTCTTACCTTGGAACTAATACACTGACACTGAAATTGCTTGATATTAATCATAAGCCTACCTTGAAGAAAATGAAGTTGAGCCAAAATGTATTTATTTTTGTGAAGATTTAAAAATAAACAGCAGCTTTGTTTTAGTGACAATTCTGTGGATGTCAGAAGTGTAATAATAGATTCAAGTGTCACGTTTAGATAGATAGATAGATAGATAGATAGATAGATAGATAGATAGATAGATACTTTATTCATCCCCAAGGGGAAATTCAACATTTTTCCAGTGTCCCATACACTTATTGTAGCAAAACTAATTACATACAGTATTTAACTCAGTATAAATATGATATGCATCTAAAATTACCCTCCCAAAAAGCATTGATAAATAGCTTTTAAAAAGTTCTTAAATAGTTTACATTGAAACAAACAGAGAAATGCATCATTTGCATTAATAACCAACACACCTGAAGATGTACTGGAAGGTAACCCACAAGTGGTGCCACACATTCCAGCGCCAATGTCATACTGTCAACCATGGATAGAAAATTACCCTCTTCACTGGGCAAGTTTGTTATAAGGAGCAACAGCATACTGGTAAACACCCCTTGGTCACTGTTTTCCAACTGAGCTTGATGTGCCTTTGGAACCATCAAAATGGTTTCCATGATGTGTTACTACTGCAGGGTGGACATCATATTTGTGAATGCTAAGTGAAAGTTTGCATCCAGGTAAGATCATAAATTCAATGAATATGTCTTACTGATTGGATGCTATTGGTGCATCCAATTTTAATCTCATTGTTTTATTTTTTATTTAGAGATATGACATAGAATAAACCCTTCTGGCCCTTCAAGAATTCCACAGATTCACCACTGTCTGGGAAAAGCAGTTACTCATCTCCATCCTAAATCTACTCCCCTGAATCTTGAGGCTATGTCCCCTAGTTCTAATCTCACCTACCAGTGGAAACAACTTTCCTGCCTCTATCTTATCTATCCATTTCATAATTTTATATGTTTCTCAAAGATCTCCTCTCATTCTTCTGAATTCCAGCGAATACAGTCCCAGGAGACTCAATCCCTCCTCATAGTCTAATCCCCTCATCTCTGGAATTAACCTGGTGAAGTCATTGAAAAGCCTGGATAGAGTAAATGTGGAGAGCATGTTTCCAACAGTGCGGGAGTCTAGGACTGTGGGCACAACCTCAGAATAGAGGGATGCCTAGTTAGACCAGAGATGGGGAGAAATTTCTTTAGCCAGATGGTGGCGAATCTGTTGACTTCATTACCATTGATGGCTGCGGAAGCCAAGTCATTGACTAAATTTAAAACAGAGTCTCAAAGGTTCTTGATTAATTAGGGATTCAATGGTCTTATGGTTTTAACCTTGCATAAGTTCAGGGATTACAATTATCCCTCCCTTCTATTGCATTCATGACTTGCTAACAGTAATAATCAACTGTTTACAAATAATTTATTTCGGATACACTTCCAAAGGTGTTGGATATAGATGCTTCTCTTGCTGGTCTGGTAGATGTTGAGGACTTTTTTGTTTATTTCAAAGCTTCTGCACCAATTAGTTGCTCTCAGATATGCTTACATTTTCAGCCAAAATGTCTTTGAATAAAGTAACAAACACAAGAGGAGCTCAGTGGGTCAGGCAGCATCTGTAGAAATAAATAAAGAGTTTATGTTTTAGGCCAAGGCCTCCTTCCCTTTCTCCCATGGTCCACTTTCCTCTTCTTTCTGATTCCTTCCTCTTCAGCCCGTTACTTTTTCCACCTATTATCTCCCAGTTTCTTACTTCATCCTCTCTCCCCCACCCACCTGGCTTCACCTATTACCCACAAAACGCTGGTAGAATGCAGCAGGTCAGGCAGCATCTATCGGGAGACGTTTCAGGCTGAGAGCCTTTGTCAGGACCCTTCAGTCCTGACGAAGGGTCTCGGCCTGAAACGTTGACTGTGCTTCACCCGATAGATGCTGCCTGACCTGCTGCGTTCCGCCAGCATTTTGTGTGGTTACTTGAATTTATAGCACCAGCACATTTCCTCGTGTTTGCCTTCACCTATTACCTCTAGCTTGTCCTCGTTTCCTACCCTGCACCTCCTTGTTCTGCATCTTCCCCCTTCATTTCAAATCTTGATGAAGGGTCTCAGCCCAAAAAGTCAACTCTTTCCATTTCACTCCATAGGTGCTGCTCAACCTGCTGAGTTCTTCCAGCATTTTGTGTGTCTTGCTTTGGATTTCCAGCATCTGTAGAATCTCTTGTTTTTGAATAAGGAAGGGGGGTGTGGGAGGGGTGTGGGAGGGGAAGGACGCTCTCATTGGAAGAACAAATCCATGGAGAATGTTCTCCCATCTGAATCTCAATGAGGAACAATGCTTAAGATACCAGTTCCCAGAACTGTAAAGTTTCATATTTTATCATTCAGATTGTCTTAAGGGAGACTAAGCTGCAGTAAGTGGGTGGTTGGCTTTATAGGATTACAAACGCACCATGGTGCAGGATGCCACTCTTAAAGTTAATCATGCTTAGTTTTTAACCATTTTCAAAAAAGCCTTCCACCTACTTATCACTCAGCTGATGCAGCCAAGTATCAACAGTCACGATGCCTGCTTTCTGCCGGAATGTGCTGCCAGCTGCACTCCTTGGATCAAATCAAATCAAAGTCTGATCATAAAGTGTGGAGGATTATCCTCTGCTGAACTGGCTGACCAGAGGACACAGCATCAGAATACAGCGGTGTCCTTTTAGAATGGCGATGAGGAGGAATTTCTTCAGCCAGAGGGTGGTGAATCTCTGGAATTTGTTGGCACAGGTGGCTGTGGAGGTCAAGTCATTGTGTATATTTAAGGCAGAGGTTGATAGATTCTTGATTGTTCAGGTCATGAAGGAATACGGGGAGAAGGGAGGAGATTGGAGCTGAGATGGAAAATGAATGCAGCTCCCTGTATTCTTTCCATCGGTGCTGGGTTGAGTGTCAAGATAACAACTCTGTTTCACAGATGAGATAAATGCTAAAGAAACAGCAAGGTTGCCATCCAATGTGCTAAATAGGGGCAGGGAAGAACATGATGAAATGGCAGAACAGACTTGATGGGCCAAATAGGTCTAATTCTGCTCCTGTATCCTATTGTCTTATGGTCTAATTCCATTCCCATGACTTTTGTCTTATGGTCTTACGACACAAGGCATTCTCGAATGGCAATAAACATAATATGAAAGCCATTCTGTCACAGAAAATCTGATAGATTAGATCAATGGCATAGTGCATAAAATTTCTAAGTTAGCACTTGTATTGGTATATTAGTGTTTGTATCATGTATCAAGATACAGTGAAACATTTGCCTTGCATTATGTTCACCAGGGCTTCCAACCTGAGGTCTATGGACCCCTTGGTTAATGGTAAGGGTCCATGTCATATAAAAGGTTGGGGACCCCTGATATAGATCAAAACATTACACAGTGTATTGACTTGGAATAAGGTAAAACAAAAACAATGCAGAATAAAGTGTCATAATGAGGTTAATTGTGAGGTCAAGAATATATCTTATCATACAAGAGGTCCATAAAGTGTCTGATAACAGTGAGGTAGAAGGTGAAAAGTTCAAGTCAAATTAGAGTTTACTCATCATTCAACCATTCATGAATGTAACCAAATGAAACAGCAGTCCCCTAGGGCTAAGGTGCAAAATACATTACCAACAGCACACAGTACAAATAGCAGATATGGTCCTTGAGCCCGGTGGTATGTGCTTTCAAGCTTTCATATCTTCTACCTGATGGGGGAGGGGATAGAAGAGATTGTCAAGTTGCCTGAAGTGGGTGAGCAGGCTCTTTGAGTAGCAGACTGCTTAGCTGAGGCAGTGAGATACTTCTTTCTGGGTTCTAAAACACCAAACATAATGATCCTCTAATGTGTTTCATGTTAAGTGGAACATTGTGATTAAGTATTCCATATATAGGAGGGACTGACATAAATTGATCAAATTGTTGTCACCTATAGCTTCTTTCTTATTGGTTCTTCTTCAAAACTCGCAGATGATGTGCAGAAACAAGGATGAGGAGCTCAAAGTTCAAGGTTTGAAGTAAGCTTATTATCAAAGTACATGTTGGGGGCATACTCATAATGACAAGAAACATGATAGAATCAATGAAAGACCATACCCAACAGGATGGCCAATGTGCAAAAGGCAACAAACTGTACAAATATAAAAAAAGAAATAATAATAGAAATAATAAATAAATAAGCAATAAGTATTGAGAACTTGATTCTCAGAGCCTTGAAAGTGAGTACATAGGTACATAGGTATGTAATGAAATAATCTCCTTTGGTTCAAGAGCTTGGTGGTTGAAGGGTAATAACTGATCCTGATGGTGGTGTGGGAACTGAGGCTCCTGTACCTTCTTCCCAATGCAGCAGCAGGAAGACAGCGTGGCCTGGATGGCGGGATCTTAAGGCTCCTGTACCTTCTTCCTGATGGCAGTGGTGAGAAACCAGCTTTCCCAGGATGCTGAAGTCCTGGGGTTTCTGGACCTTCTTCCTGATGGCAGCTGAGTGAGGATCAGAAGGAGGAACAAGAGGAAAATGGAAGTCAACGTTAAAACAACCCCTGGAACAACATA
Source organism: Hypanus sabinus (assembly GCF_030144855.1). Lineage (NCBI taxonomy): Eukaryota > Metazoa > Chordata > Chondrichthyes > Myliobatiformes > Dasyatidae > Hypanus > Hypanus sabinus. The sequence goes on from NC_082710.1 coordinate 3,840,524, forward strand.
GAACAACACAGGATCAGACCACTCGGCCTACAATGTTGTGCTGAACTGAATAAATTAGTAATTAATCAAATTATTAATTTACCGTGCTACTATGGGCGTCACAGTAGCATAGCAATAGTGCAATGCTTACAGCTCAGGGCATTGGAGTTCCGAGTTCAATCCCAGCGTCTTCTGTAAGAAGTTTGCATGCCTTCCCCATGTAATGCTCCAGTTTCCTCCCACCATCCAAAAACATATCGGATAGGTTAATTGGTCATTGTAAATTGTCCTGTGATTAGGTTAGGGTTAAACTGGGGTTGTCAGAGGTTGCTGGGGTGGTGTAGCTTGAAGGGACAGAGCTGCCTACTCCGCAGAGTATCACTAAATAAACACATAAGTAAGTAGTCAATGAAACTAATCTCTCCTGCCAACACAATATGTGTAACCTTCCATTTTCTTTACATTCATATGGCTCCTATTTACCAGCCTTGTTATAACAATGCATTGATTGTGTCACCTGCAAACCCGGGCAAATTCCTCCTTCACCAGTAAATATTGCCTCCCTCTAACATTCATTTTTACACAGCAATACACACAAAATGCTGGAGGAACTCAGCAGGTCAGGCAGCATCCATGGAAGTAAATGAACAGTTGACGTTTTAGACTGAGACCCTTCACTGGGACCTCTGCTTGTTTAGTTTGGCTACAAATGGAGAGATACAAACCTCTGCAATTGCTGCTGGAAGACCAATTATCTTCAAAGAGGTATTGTAGAAGATGGGTGACAGCTGTAGATGTGGTGTTGGAAGCTGTTGCATCTGTCATTTGTTAATGATGCATGGTTTGGTTCAGAAATGTGTCACTGTAGATAATGTCCACTTTCATGCTAGAAGATATGGGCTACAGGTCAAATTATGGGCCAGATTGGTGCTGGATTTTGTGATATACTGTATATTAACAAAATTGAATTTTGAAATTCTATCTGTTTACTTCGAGATGCAATGTGGAACAGGTGCTTCTGGTCACCGAGCCACAACACGCAGCAACCCACCTATTTAACACTCCCCTCATCACAGACCAATTAACCTACTAACTGATATGTCTTTGTACTGTGGGAGGAAATCGGAGCACCTGGAGGAAACCCATGCGGTCACAGGGAGAATATAAAATCATTTTAAAGACAGTGCAGGAATTGAACTCTGATCATTGACTCCCGGAGCTATAACAACTACGCTACTAGGTTGTTAGCAGTGAGAAATATGAAGGATTGATAAGACAATGACTATTTGTGATGAATAATGCACTTTCTAGGATATAGTGCTCATGTTGCATCCATTGTGAGTCAGCATTCTTGTATGGTTACATAAACATAGAGGTGGCAGAGTAGTCGAGTGGTTGGCTGAATGCTTTACAGCACCAGTGACCTTGTGAGTTTTCTCTGAGCTCCAGTTTCTTTCCACAGTATTGGTTGTTAAGATGTATTGGTTGTTAAGTTAATTCATCATTGTAAATGGTCCCGTGATTAGGCTCTGATTAAATTGGGGGATTTGCTGGGTAGTGTGGCTTGGAGGGCCATGCTGTGTCTCAATAAATAAATAAGCAAATGGACAAACAAACAAACATAGAATATTACAGCACACTGTCACCTCCACATCAAAAAATACAGTGAAATGTGTTATTTGTATTAACAATCTAAGAATGTGCTGGGGGCAGCCCACAAGTGTCATAGAAACATAGAAAAACTACAGCACAATATAGGCCCTTCGGCCCACAAAGTTGTGCCGAACATGTCCCTACCTTAGAAATTACTAAGCTTACCCATAGTCCTCTCTTTTACTAAGCTCCATGTACCTATCTAAAAATCCCTTAAAAGTCCTTATCATATCCGCCTCCACCACCATTGCCAGCAGCCCATTCCACACACTCACCATTCTCTGAGTAAATAAACTTACCCCTGATATCTCCTCTGTTCCTACTCACCAGCACCTTAAACCTGTGTCCTCTTGTGGCAACCATTTCAGCCCTGGGAAAAAGCCTCTGACTATCCACATGATCAATGCCTCTCATCATCTTGAACATCTCTATCAGGTCACCTCTCATCCTCTGTCGCTCCAAGGAGAAAAAGCTGAGTTCACTCAACCTATTGTCATAAAGCATGCTCCCCAATCCAGGCAACATCCTTGTAAATCTCCTCTGCACCCTTTCTATGGTTTCCACATCCTTCCTGTAGTGTGGTGACCAGAATTGAGCACAGTACTCCAAGGGGTCTGACCAGGGTCCTATATAGCTGCAACATTACCTCACGGCTCCTAAATTCAATTCCAGGATTGATGAAGGCCAATACACTGTATGCCTTCTTAACGACAGAGTCAACCTGCACAGCTGCTTTAAGCGTCCTATGGTCCCCAAGATCCTTCTGATCCTCCACACTACCAAGTCTTACCATTAATAGTATATTCTTCACACTTATCTGGTTTCAACTCCATCTGCCAGTTCTCAGCCCAGTCACCACATATCTTGCGCCAACATAGCATACCCACAATGCTTGGCAGAACAACACAGAACAAAATAACAACACTGACACACACACACACACACACACACACACACACACACACACACCCCACCCCACCCCACCCCAACCCGAGGATAGCCTGTTTTACCAGTCTCTGTGTAAAACCTACCTTTGACATCCCTCCTATACTTTCCTCCAGTCACCTTCAAATAATGCCCCCTTGCTTTAACCATTACCACCTTGGGAAGAAGGCACTGTCTGCCCACTCTGCCTTATCATATACACCCCTATCATCCCCCTTCACTTCAAAGTGAAAAACTCTAGCTCGCTGAACCTTTCCTTACAAAACCCAAGTTTAATTTGGGACATTCACAATGCTGGCCCTGTGTTGACTCAAGTATAAACCATAAACAGATTATTTGGGCGGTCTCGGAAGCCTATCCAGGAACAGGCTACTTTAGATTTGACCATATGTAGTGAGGTAGGATTAATAAGTAATCTTAATGAAAATTCTTCAGGGATTCATGATTACAACATGACGGAATTCCGGATACAATTTCTATGACTCTATGGCAGTTTAAATGGTCCAGGATGGACCAGATGGACTGAAGGACCTGTTTCTATGCTGTACTTTTCTATTTCTAATTTGAGGATGATTACTGTGGATTCAAAACCCACTAAACTTAACTTAAAGAAAGGACATTACGCAGGAATCAGTAAACAGTTTGGATGGACTGGGAAAAGAGTCTATAGGAAAGGGAAGTAAATGAGCAGTGAGAGAAGTATTAAGCAGGCATTTCTTATTTCTGAGCTGAAATTAATCCTAATCATGAAAGGGGGAATATTAGAAATATAAGCCTTTTGCAGTTAACAAAGGAGGTCAAGGACAGTAATAAAATCAAAACAAAAGTACTCAAATTGTCAAAAACCGATTCTGGCATCTTCCCCCTTTCTTTTCAGTCCTGAAAAAGGGTCTCAGCTTGAAGCATTGGCTGTTTATTCATTTCTGTCGATGTTGCCTACCTGCTGAATTCCTCCAGCATTTTGTGTGTGTTGCCGTGATAGAATTGAGGACTTTTAAAAAAAGTATCAGAAGCTAGCAGTAGCAAACATTCATGCTGATAAGGAGAGGAAAACTGACTATGAGAATAATGGAACATTAGAAGAATACAGCACACTATAGGCCCTTCAGCCAAGGATATTGTGCCAACCTACAGGATATAAACACACTCCAAAATCATTCTAACCCTTCCCTCCTTCAGAGCCCATAACTCTCCAGAATGAGAATCAGCTTTAATATCAGTTATGAAATTTGTTGCTTTGTGGCAAGGTATAAAAGTACTATAAATTATAAAAAGAATAAAATATATATAAATGAAACAAGCAGAGCAAAAAGAGAGCAAAACGGTGAGGTAGTGTTAATTGGTTGCTGTCAGAAAGTTCGTGAATCATGCAGAGTTTTCTCTATTTCTGCATAAATATGACCTAAAATGTGATCAGATCTTCATGTAATCCCAAAACTAGATGAAGAAAACCCAATTAAATAAATAATACCAAAACATTATACTTGTTCATTTATTTATTGAGAAAAAATGATTCAGTATTCCATGTATATATTGAAAAAAATGTGAACCTTTGGGCAATGCCTTCTACAAAAGCTATTTGAGTCATTGAGATGAGGTTGGAGTTGTGGGTTATAGAGGTGCCCTGCCCTATAAAAAATGACACACTAAGTCAGGTTACTGGCAGAGCCTGCTCTTCTCTAGAAAGATCTGTGTATGTGCACCATGCCTCGATCAAAACAACTTTCAGAGGACCTTTGAAGAAGAATTGTAACATAGAAACATAGAAAACCTACAGCTAGAGATGCATGAAGCTGGGAAAAACTACAAAAGCATTCCTAAAGACTTGAGTATTCATTTGTCCACAGTAAGAGCAATTGTCTATAAATGGAGGAAATTCAGTACGATTGCTACTCTCACTAGGAATGGGCATCCTGCAAAGATCACACCAAGAGCATAACTTTCAATGCTGAAAAAGAAGTCAAGGGTAACAGCAAAAAATCTGCAGAAATCTCTAGAACTTGCTAAGTTCTCTGTTCATGTGTCCACTATAAGAAAAACACTGAACAAGAATGGCGTTCATGGAAGGACACCACGGAGGAAACCACTGCTCTCCCAAAAAAAAACAATGCTCCATGTCTCAAGCTTGCAAAAGACCATCTGGATGTTCTACAATGCTTCTGGGACAATGTTCTGTGGACAGATGAGACAAAGTTGAATTTTTTGGCAGAAATATACATTGTTAAGTTTGGAGGGAAAAGGGCACTGCACACCAACACCAAAACCTCATCCCAGCTGTGAAGCATGGTGGAAGGAGCATCATGGTTTGGGGCTGCTTTGCTGCCTCAGGGCCTGGGCAGCTTGCAATTGTTGAACAAGAACAAAGAACAATACAGCACAGTACAGGCCATTTGGCCCACAATGTTGTGCCGACCCTTAAACACTGCCTCCCATATAACCCCCCCACCTTAAATTCCTCCATATACCTGTCTCGCAGTCTCTTAAATTTCACTAGCATATCTGCCTCCATCACTGACTCAGGCAGTACATTCCACGCACTAACCACTCTCTGAATAAAAAACCTTCCTCTAATATCCCCCTTGAACTTTCCTCCCCTTACTTTAAAGCCATGTCCTCTTGTACTGAGCAGTTGTGCCCCAGGGAAGAGGCACTGGCTGTCCACTCTGTCTATTCCTCTTTCATTGAGGGAACAACAAATTCAAAATTGTATCAAGACATTTTACAGGAGATTGTCAGGGTAGCAGTCCATCATTTGTAGTTCAATAGCTGGATAATGCAACAAGATAATGATCCAAAAGACAAGGGTAAATCAACAACAGAATGGTTTAAAAAGAAGAAAATTGTGCTTTGGAATGGCCGAGTCAAAGTCCTGACCTCATTTCTATAGAAATGTTGTGGAAGGACTTGAAACAACAGTTCATGCAAGGAAGCCACCAATATCACAAGAGTTGAAGCAGTTTTGTAAGGAGGAATGGCCTAAAATTCCTCCAAGCTGATGTGCAGGACTGATCAACAGTTACCAGAAACATATGGTTCAGGTTATTGCTGTACAAGGGAGGGTCTCACTCGTAACTGAAGATAAAGGTTCACATACTTTTTTCAACAAATACATATATTATTGAATCATTTTTCTCAATAATTAAATGGACAAGTATAATGTACTTCTGTTATTTATTTAATTGGGTTCTTTTTATCTAGTTTCAGGACTTAAGTGAAGATCTGATCACATTTTAGGTCATATTTATGCAGAAACAGAGAAGATTCTACAGGGTTCGCAAACTTTCTAGCACCACTGTACACCTCACCATATACAGCCCTGAGATCCATTTTCTTGTGGGCATACTCAATAAATCCAGAATAGAATAAGAACCCCAATAGAACCAATGAGAGGCCTTACCAACTTGGGTATTCTACCAGCATGCAAAAGACAATAATCTGTGACAATCCAAAAAGAAAGAAATAATAATAATATATAAATAAGAAATAATTATCAAGAACACAAGATGAAGAGTCCTTGAAAGTGAGTCCATAGGTTGTGGGAATATTTCAATGATGGGGCAAGTGAAGCTGAGTGAAATTATTCCCTTTGGTTCAAGAGTCTGATAGCTGAGAACATTGAAATCTTCATCATATTAGAGGCCCTTCAGCCCACAATGTTGTGCCCACAATGTAACCTACTCTGGAATTACCCTACATTGCCCTCTATTTTTCTGAGCTCTAGGTACCTATCGATGAGTCTCTTAAAAGACCCTATTGTACCCGCCTCCACCACCGTCGCCACACACCCACCACTCTATGTGTGAAAAACTTACGCCTGACAGCCCCTTTGTACCTGCTTTCAAGCACCTTAAAACTGTGCCTTCTCAGGTTAGCTATTTCAGCCCTGGGAAAAAGCCTCAGGCTATCTGCATGATCAGTGCCTCTTATAATCTTATACACCTTTATCAGGTCATCACTCATCCTCTGTCACTCCAAGTTCACTCAATCTATTCTCATAAGGCACACTCTTCAATCCAGGCAACATCCTTGTAAATATTCTCTGCACTCTAGTAACTGCTCCTGAACCTTCCCATACCTTCTTCCCGATGGCAGTAGAGACAAGGGAGCATTGTCAGGGTAGTAGTGTGGGGGCCTTGATAATGGATGCTGCTTTCCTGTGACAACACTCCATGTAGATATTCTGAATAGGGGGATGTCAGACCATTGTAAATATTTAATCTATTTGTTATATTACAGGAAGGATGTGGAAACTTTGGAGAGGGTGCACAGATTTACCAGGATGCTGCTTGGATCTGAGAGCATGTCTTATGAGGATAGGTTGGGTGAATAAAGAACGATGAGAGGTGATTTGACAGAGGTGTACAAGATCACAAACACGAGAAAATCTGTCAACGCTGGAAATCCAAAGCAACACACACAAAATGCTGGAGGACCTCAGCAGGCCAGGCAGCATCGATGGAAAAGAATTAATAGTCGACATTTTGGCCCGAGACCCCTCGTCAGGACTGGAAAAAAGGAAATCAGAGTAGGAAGGTGGGGTGAGCAGCGGAAGATGTACGATGACTGGTGATAGGTGAAACTGGGAGGGGTTGATGGAAAGAGCTGGGAAGTTGATTGGTGAAAAATATAAAGGGCTTGAGAAGGGGAATCTGATAGGAGAGGGTAGAAGACCATGGAATAAAGGGAAGGAGGAGCAGCAGAGGGAGGTGCTGGGCAGCTAAGGAGATAAGGTGAAAGAGGGAAACAGGGATGGGAAATGGTGAAGGATGGGGTGCAGGGGTAATTACCTGAAGATTGAAAAATCAATGCTCATGCCATTGGGTTGGAGGCTACCAGATGGAACGTAAGGTGTTGCTCCTCCAACCTGAATGTGACCTCATCGTGGTAGTAGAGGAGGCCTTGGACTGACATGTCAGAATGGGAATGGGAATGGGAAGAAGAATTGAAGTGGGTGATTACTGAGAGATCCTGCTCTTTCTGGCAGGTGGAGCATTAGGTTTTCACTGGAGGGAGTTCTTAACAAGAGGACATGCTTGCTGGTTAAGGGGACAGTCATGTAAAAGTGAGGTGTGTTAGAGTTCCTTCTCACAGAGGGTGATGGAAACTGTTTAAAATTCTCCATGCCAGATATATTGGATGCTAGATCAGTGAAGGTTGTTAAAGAGGAGGAAGACACACTTTTTCAAAAAGACAGGGTAATTGAGGGCCAAGGGAAATGTACGCAGAAGAAATTGATGCCTGGGGCAGACCAGCCACGATCATGTTGGGTCAGGCAGACTTGAGGGGTCAATAAAAGCACAGCAGCTCTTACCTTTTTGTATAGATCAACACAAAACAGGGACAGAATTTGCAGGCTAATCAACCCATGTGGGATGTTCATTCACTATCTCTCCAGTTTCAGTATGTTACTTCCCATACTCTGGAGAGGGACCCTTGTGGTGACTCCAGGGGAAAGGAAAATCTAAAGGCACTGTAATGTCATTTTCACTCAGTGGCCATTTTATTAGGTACACCTGTACACCTGCTCATTAATGCAAGTATCTAATCAGCCTTTCATGTGGTGCCGAGTCAATAAATGCAGAGTTGGCCAAGAGGTTCAGTTGTTGTTCAGACCAAACATCAGAATGGTGAAGAAATGTGATCTCAGTGACTTTGACGGTAGGATGAGTGCTAGTGCCAAATGGGGTGCATTGAGTATCTCTGAAACTGCTGATTTCCTAGGAGTTTCATGCACAACAGTTTCTAGAGTTTACAGAGAATTGTTTTGAAAAACAAAGGACATTCAGTGAGCAGTAGTTCTACGGGTGAGAATGCCTTGTTAATGAGAGATGTCAGAGGAGGACGGCCAAGCTGACGGGAAGGTGTGGAGAAGAACATCTCTGAATGCACAACATGTCGAACCTTGAAGTGGATGGGCTACAGCAGCAGAACACCATGGGGTACTTCCCATATCCAATAAAGTGGCCACTGAGTGTATGATCCCAAGATCAAAGTTCAAAATTCAAAGTAAATTTATTATCAAAGTACATATGTCACCCTAGAGATTTATTTTCTTGCAGGCAATTCACAGTAAATTCAAAGAAACACAATAGAATCAATGAAACCACACACAAGATGGACAAACAACTACAATGCAAAAGACAACAAACTGTGCAAATACAAAAAAGGAATAAATAAATAAGCAATAAATATCATGGATGCGAGATGAAGAGACATGGAGTGACAGAGAAGTACAGCACAGAAACAGGCCCTTTGGCCCATCTAGTCCATGCCAAAACTATTTAAACTGCCTACTCCCAAAGACCAGCACTGGGACCATAGCCCTCCATATCTCTATTATCCATGTACCTGTCCAAACTTCTCTTAAACATTGAAATCAAGCTCAAGTAGACCACTTGTGCTGGGAGCTTATTCCACACTCTCATGACCCTCTGAGTGAAGAAGTTTCCCCTAATGTTCCCTTTAAAATTTTCACCTTTCACCCTTAAGTCATGACCTCTGGTTGTAATCCCACACAACCTCAGTGGAAAAAGCCTAATTGCATTTACCCTAGCTACACCCCTCATTGAGTCATTGAAAGTGAGTCAGTAGGTTGCAGGGTGCAGTTCAGTATTGGGGTGAATGAAGTTGAGTGAAATTATCCCCTTTTATTCTAGACAAAAATCAATGCTGAAGACATTTTCAGGATGCTATGATCGGTATTAAAGTCTATCCCTGTGATTGGAGAATGAAACAACCTTTCAGTGGATCTGAATCAGGTGCTGTTGGAAATAGAACAAACTGAAAGACAGAGGAAAAATCTAAGTGCTCCTGAAGCTTTTGAATTCCAGCATTAAAAATGCAACAAGAAGCCTAATGCAAACTGGCACAGAGTGCAGAAGTCGTTTTTAATTAGAGCCTGACTGTTCAGACTGTTTCAATAGTTCAGAAAGAGATTGTGAAGTGGTTACGAAGCCTCCATTTAGGACTGTGTTGAAACCAATATCCCCCAAGGAGCAGAGTGGAGAGAGATATCACTGCTCTCCAAGAGCTTATTTACAAAATAATCCAAACAGTGTACCAGTTCCCAAGATCTATAACTATCAGTGGATTCTCACAACCCACATTCAATCAATAGCCATTATTGTGAGAAATGTCCTGTTTGGGGAGTCTGGATTTCAAGACTGAAGATTCAAGATTGTTTTTTGTCTTTCTTCAGTACACAAATATAAAGGAGAACAAAATTATTGTTACTCCATATCTGATGCGGCATAAAAAAACACAATATGTATAAAGAATCCAGTAAAGAAAAATACAAGAAATAGAAGTACAAAATAGAAGTATAAACACCGTACAGGTAATTGTTATATACATAGACTGATTATATGCACATAAAGTGATGCTGGGTGTAGTGGTGGTTGGGGGTGAGGTGGGTTGGGTTAACAGATGGAGTTGTTGATCAGCCTTACTGCTTGAGAGAGGTAACTGTTTTTGAGCCTGGTGGTCCTGGCTTGGCTGCTACATTGTCTCTTCCCTGATGGGAGTGGGGCACACAGTGCTTGAGCAGGGTGGGTGGGATCCTTTGTGAGTTCACTAGCCTGTTTTTGGCATCTTTCTGAAAAAATTTTTTTTGCAGGCACCCACAAAACAAAGAAGCACAATAGAATTCATGAAAAACCTTTCACAGCAAAGTCCAATGTGTGAAAAAAAGATTGTGAAAATAAACTCTAGAGACTGTCGTGCGTGAGTTTCAGGAGATCTGCAGTTTCTGATTACTCAAATCACCCCACCTGGCACCTGCAATCACTCCAAAGTCACTTAGGTCACATTTCTGCTTCATTCTGATATTTGGTCTGAACAACAAATGAACCTCTTATGATTTGATAAACAAGAGAAACTATGCAGACAGACAGACAGACATACTTTATTGATCCCAGGGGAAATTGGGTTTCGTTACAGCAGCACCAAACAAGAATAGTATAGAAATATAGCAATATAAAACCATAAATAATAATAAGTTAATTATTCCAAGTGAAAATAAGTCCAGGACCAGCCTATTGGCTCAGGGTGTCTGATACTCCGAGGGAGGAGTTGTAAAGTTTGATGGCCGCGGGCAGGAATGACTTCCTATGACGCTCAGTGTTGCATCTGGGTGGAATGAGTCTCTGGCTGAATGTACTCCTGTGCCTAACCAGTACATTATGGAGTGGATGGGAGTCATTGTCCAAGACGGCATGCAACTTGGACAGCATCTGGACAATTTGCAGATGCTGGAAATCCAAGCAATATACACAAAATGCTGGAGAGAGAAGGATGAAGCAAAGAGCTGGGAAGTTAAATGGTGAAAGCGACAAAAGGCCATGGATGAAAGGGAAAAGGGGAAGGAGCACCCAAGGGTGGGCAAGGAGGTGAGGTGAGAGAGGGAAAAGGGGTTGGGAAATGGAGAGGGTGGGAGGGGGTAGGGAGCATTACTGGAAGCTTGAGAAATCAATGTTCATGCCATCAGGCAAGTTCCATCAACCACACCTCCCATTTCTACCTCCTACCCAAGATTCACAAGCCCACTTGTCCAGGTCGACAGATTGTTTCAGCTTGTTCCTGCACAACTGAGCTCCTATCGACATACCACAACTCTATTATAACCCTGCTAGTCCAGTCTCTTCCTACCTACATCCATGACACCTCACATACTCTGGATCTTTTCAAGGATTTCAAATTCCCTGGCCTCCATCATCTCATTTTTACCATGGATGTCCAGTCCCTACAGACCTCCATCCCCACCAGGAAGGCCTCAAAGCTCTCCGTCTTTCTCTGGACACCAGACCCAACCAGTTCCCCTCCACCACCACTCTCTACCACCTAGCAGAACTTGTCCTCACTCTTATTAATTTCTTCTTTGGCTCCTTCCACTTCCTTCAAACAAAAGGGGTAGCTATATTGACAACTGCATCGGCGCTGCTTCCTGCACCCATGCTGAACTCATCAACTTTTTCCACTTTGCCTCCAACTTTCACCCTGCCCCCAAATTTATCTGGTCCATTTCTGACACTTCCCTGCCCTTTCTTGATCTCACTGTCTCTATCGCTGGAGACAGCTTATTCACTGATGTCTAATACAAACCCATGGACTCCCACAGCTACCCAGATTACACCTCATCCCACCCTGCTACTTGTAAAAAAGCACCATCCCCTTTTCTCAATTCCTCCATCTCTGCAGCATCTGTTCTCAGGATGAGGCTTTTCATTCTAGAACATTTCAGCCCAAAACATCAACTGTACTTTTCTCCATAGATGCTGCCTGGCCTGCTGAGTTCCTCCAGCATTGTGTGTGTGTCACTCTTATGAATTGAGTTGCTGCCTCATGATTGGCTGATTAGATATTTGCATTAACGAGCTGGTGTGCAGATGTACCTAATAAACTGACCACTATTATTATTATATATATGTAAAATGTGCAAAAGACAATATGCAAAATAATAATAATGAATAAATAGCAATAAATATTGAGAACATGAGATGAAGAGTCCTTGAAAATGAGTCTGTAGGTTGTGGGAATAGTTCAGTGTTGGGGTGAGTGAAGTTAAGTGATGTGATCCCCTCTGTTCAAGAGCCTGATGGTTGAGGGTTAATAACAGTTCCTGAACCTGGTGGTGTGAGTCCTGAGGCTCCTGTACCTTCTTTCTGATGGCAGCAGTAAGCAGACAACATGCCCTGGATGGCTGGGGTCCCTGCTAATGAATGTTGCTTTCCTGTGATATTGTTCCTTGTAGATGTGCTCAATAGGGGGTGGGGGAGGACCTTACCTGTGATGGGCCAGACTGGTCACCTATTTATAGGACACACACACACACATCTCTCTCTCTCTATAGATATATATATATGTAAATATACACACACATACACATCCATATATATGAAACCACGAAAACAAATAAATATGCCTGACACCATTCATTCAGCTGAAAGGCAGTATTTCGTGAGCAGTTCCACAATACTAATTTGCAACTTGTTGAACACTGACCTCTTTTATCTAAAGTAGGAAGGCTGGGTTTGATTTTCCATTAAAATCCTATTTACTGAGGCGTGTTGCTTTTGCTGCATCCCCCTTATCACTGGGCCGAACTAAATAGTTCATGTTTCCTCTTCCATCCTTGAACGGCCAGGGTGCTGAGGGATTGACAGATAAGTGGAGTGTGTACATCTCACACACAGGGATTTCAAGTACCGGACCTGCAAGGGTTTTAATCACTGGAGTGCTGATGTTAGGCCTGGGAAGGCTCACCTTTCACATACTTATTCAAACAAACAGTAAACATTGCCTCCAGTGCTATCCCAGACATTTCCTGCTCTCTTTCCCATTGCTGAAGGCATTTGCTCTGATACTGGGTTTCTCTTTACAAAAGTCAAGATGGATAATTAACTGTAACCAAAAATAGCTGGCAATAGGGAATAGGGTGCTGCGGCAGTGTAGTGGTTAGCACAATGGTATTACAGCTTGGGACATCAAAGTTCCAACGGCATCTCTAAGTAGTTTGTACTTTCTTCCCATGAATGTGTGTTTCCTGCGGGTGCTTACGTTTCATCTCATAGTCCTAAAATGTACCGGTTAGTAAGTTAATAGGTCATCCAAAGATTCAAATATTCCAAATAGATTTCTTATCAAAATATGTCTGCAGTGTACAGCCTGAGATTCATCTTCCCACAGACAACCAGGAAACAAAGAAACACGATGGAACCCATTCAAATTGTGCAAATAGCAAAATATGAGTGAATAACACGCAGCTTAAATTTACAAAGGTAAATTGTCTTGTGATTAAGCTGGGGATAAATTGGGGGTTGCTGGGCTGGAAGACCCTGTTCCACATTGTATCTCTAAACAAAAAAGCAAGCCAAGCGTGTCCCATGGAAACAACACGTAGAGTGCACGATAACTAACAGAATTTGCTGATTCATCCTTTTATTGAACTTTATATTTAATTCATAATGTGTAGAACTTTTTTTATCAAAGGGCAATAAATGATAATAAATTCTGTCAATCAATATGCACTATCACTCAATTCCTTGGCATTTGCTTAGCTGCATGACTATATGCACTGCTGTATCATTATAGCTGTCACATCTCTACACTTCCCTGCTGCTTTAAGATTGTTCAATTTCCTTTCAGACCTCTAAATATTTAGTTGAGGTTATGTCACTGTGAAAACATCTGGAGCATTTTGGATGTTTTTCTCACTAGCATATGAGACTCGATGAATTGCCATTGGTAAAACCAATAATGTTTTTATATTAACACACAGAATGCTGTGGGTTAGGTGAAGGGCTTCATCAGGACAAGAAAGGAAGGAGGAAGGAGCCAGTGTAAGAAGGTGTGGAGTTGGGAAGGAGTACAAGCTGGCCGGTGACAGGCGAACAGGTGATTCTGCAGACACTGAAAGTCCAGAGCAACACACATAAAATGCAAGAGGAACTCAGCAGGCCAGGCAGCATCTATGGAAACAAATAAACTTACGATGTTTCTGGCCTAGACCCTTCATTGGGACTAGAAAGGAAGGGATGCGATAAGAAGGTGAGGATGGGTAAGGAATGAGGGCAAGCTAGAAGGTGGTAGGTGAAGCCAGGTGGGCGGAGGAGGTGGGGATGAAGGAGGAAGCTGGGAAGTGATAAGTAGAAACGGCAAAGGTCTGGAGAAAAAGGAATGTGATAGTAGAGAGAGTGGACTATGGGAGATAGGGAAGGAGGAGGTAAGTAACCAGAGTGAGGAATTGAAGAAGAGGAAGAAGGAGGGAAAGCTGACTGGATGTTGGCAAAGCCAAGAGAAGGGGAAGGTAGGTGGATGGATAGATAAGCACAACCCCAATTCCGTATTTAAATTTGCTGAAGACACCACTGTCATTGGCAGAATCAAAGGTCGCAAAGAGAGAATGAAAATATGACTAATGGTGCCACAATAACAACCTTTCACTCAGTCTCAGCAAGGCCAAGGAGCTGATTATTGATTACCGGAAGAGGAAACTGGAGGTCCACGAGCCAGTACTCATTGGGAAATCAATGGTGGAGAGAGATGGCAACTTCAAATTCCTCGATGTTATTATATCGGATGATCTGTCCTGGGCCAAGCAAGTAAGTGCAGTTATGAAGAAAGCATGGCAATGCTTCTACTTCCTTAGAAATTTGTGAAGATTTGGCATGACATCAAGTCCTTTGACAAACTTCTATTGTGTAGTGGAGAGTATACTGACTGGCTACATCACAGCCTGGTGTGGAAACACCAGTGCCCTTGAATGGAAAATCCTACAAAATGTAGTGCATATGGCCCAGTCCATCCTGGGTAAAGCCTTCCCCACCACTGAGCACTTCTACACAAAGCATTGTTGCAGGAAAGCAACATCCATCATCAGGGACCCACACCACATAGGATATGCTCTTTTCTCACTACATCCATCAGGAAAGAGGTAAAGGAGTTTCAGGACTCACAGCATTAGGACCAGGAGCAGTTATTATCCCTCAACCTTCAGGCTTTAGAACCAGAGGGGATAACTTCACGCCTATCACTGAACTGTTCCCACAACCTGCAGACTCACTTTCAATGTTTCTTTATCTCATGTTCTCAATATTCATTGCTTTCTTATCGTTTCTTTCTATTATTGTTAATGCCTGCAAGAAATCAATCTCAGGGTTGTATATGATGACATATATGTATTTTGATAATAAATTTACTTTGAGATTTCCGCTTTGAGTGGGGGGAATGAAATGAGAAGCTTGGAGGTTATAGGTGGAGGGCAGAAAATGACGGAAGCTGATCGGAGAGGAGAAATTGGAGACCATGGGAGAAAGGGAAGGAGGAGGGGCACCACAGAGGGTTGATGGGCAGGTGAGGAGAAGAGGAGCAAGAGGTTAGCCAGAAAGGAGAATGGAAAAAGAGAAATGCAGGAATGGGGGAGAAATTACCAGAAGTTGGAGAAAATGATGTTCATGCCATCAGGTTGGGCAATACCCAAATGGAACTTGAAATATTGATCTTTGAACCTAAGAGTGGCTTCTTCATAGCAGTAGAAGAGGGCATGGACTGGTATGTCAGAATGGGAATGGAGATTGGAATTAAAATACTTGGTCACCGGGAAATCCTCCCTGTTGTGGATGGAGAGAAAGTATTTCACAAAGAAGTCCCGCGACTTATGTTGGGTCTGTACAATTATTTTTATAGTATCTATATTTCATCACCGATGTTGTAATGCAAATTTACCTATTAGAATTATGGCCACTCACAGATGTTACACATTTCTGATGTCATAATTCAGATTTACCTATTAGTATTATGGTCATGCAGATTTGAAATATGAAAGTATGTTTATTTACTTTATTGTCTATTTAAAGACTGAAACAATAACCATTGATGTTGTCACTTGAGCAAAAACATTGCTTTGTCATCTGGAGATGAGATATGAGCAATATTCAATGGATTAAATTCTGGAGTCCTCTCTAGAATCTCATTAGATTAATCATGAATAATCATGAATTACCATAACTGGCAATGTTATGTAACTTCCTGGATTGAAATGAAATGTTAAACTTTTGAAGTGGATGGAACTCCAGTAATCTTATCATTCTTTTCCATTAATGGTAAGTTGATCAAAAATTCCAGAACTATTTTCACCAGTAATAAGTTTTCAGTTTCCAAGATAAGTTTGTTTGGCACACGCCTGGTGGGAGGTGATCATTTTGGGAGGAGAGAAATACTGAATCACCATTTAGACACCATAGAAGGTTGATCAGTCATTATGCTGGAACATGCTGACATTGCGAAAGAGGATGGCTTATTTATATATTTATTTATTTATTTATTTATCTATTGATTGATTGATTGATTGATTGATTGATTGAGGTACAGGATGCAACAGATCCATCAGGTCGTTTGAACTATGACAAATCAGCTTGACCCTAACCTAATCACAACACAATTTAGCATGACCAATTAACCAATTAACCAAAAGAAGTACCGGTTGGTTGGTTAATTAGTCATTGTAAACTGTCCATGATTGGGTTAGGGTTACATTGTTTTGTTGCTGGCGTGCAGCTCAAACGTCCTGAGTGGTCTGTTCTGCACCATATCTTTAAATAAAATATATTACCTATTAACTGATAAAAACCTGACGGCATGAACATTGATTTCTTGAACTTCTGGTAATGCACCCCCCCGACTTCTTTGGCATTCCCCATTCACATTTCCCTCTCTCACCTTATCTCCTTACCTGCCCATTTCCTCCCTCAGGTGCTCCTCCCTCTTTTCGTCCCTCCAAGGGCTTCTGTCCTCTACTATCAGATTCCCCTTCTCCAGCCCTGTATCTCTTTCACCAATCACCTTGTGTTTCCTCCTCCCCTTCCCCCACTCCTCACCTTTTCTCTCCAGTCCTGATGAAGGGTCTCAGCCTGAAATGTTGACTGTGCTCTTTCCTATAGATGCTGCCTGGCCTGCTGAGTTCCTCCAGCATTTTGTGTGTGTTGCTCGAATTTCCAGCATCTGCAGATTTTCTCTTGTTTGAGATTTACCTTTTAACTGGTATGTCTTTAGACTGTGTGAGAAGACACATGTATTCCACAGCGAGGGTGTACAAACTCCTTACAGAGGACACCGCAGGATTTCACTTGGAACTGCTATGCTACTGTGGCGTGATGTGCTGGAACTGTTTGAAAAACATTAGGTAGGTAAGTCCCTGGGGCTGGATGGGATATACCCCAGGTTACGACAGGAAGGAGGGAAGAAATTGCTGTGCCTTTGGTGATGAACTTTGCGTCTGCACAGACCACAGAAGTTTGGGCAGAGCTTTGGAGCTAGCAAATGTTATTCCTTTGTTTAAGTGTTAGCTAGATCTTGGAGTAGTTTGAAAGGCCAGCACAACATTGTTGACTAAGAGGTTTGTTCTGTTTTGTATATCCATGCCATGAGTAAAAGAGCTCTCCAATCTAATCCTGCATTCCTACACAAGATCCCTATAGCTGAAGACCAGATAAAGTACTGTTTAAATTGATTTAAAGAGCAAGTGGAAATAAACCTGAGGGGGATCCTTTACAAACAGAGAGTAAGTAGTAGGTGAAAGCAGCTACCAGAGGAAGCTCTAGAGACAGGTATAATGAAGCTTAAAAGGCATTTGGACAAGTATTAGCATTGTTACAAGAATCACCCCTTATAATAATCATCAGAGAGGCACAGAGAGATCTATATTTACCGACAAGTACCTTTATTGCTCAAACTATCATATATGTGAATTCATACACTAAATACCTTGTGTGCACACCCACTAGGTTTCCTGACTCTCCTGAATAGTTAAAGAAGAGCAAAGGTATTACCTGGGCAAAGGAGTCTACACTGGCCAGGCATAACGATTCACTTGCTGTGTGTTCCACACGGGGTCACTCACGCTTGTATCTACGATGGTTATTCTTCGAAGTTACCGCTGCCAGCACACATGCAGCATCCACTTTTATAACCATTTTATCAGTTCAAATGTTGCATTACAGTCTCACTGGCTACAGGTCACTTGTCTGACTTTTAACACCTTGTTATTGGTTCTGCTCCAAGCCAGTATCCATTTATTGCCCTTTTCCCCCAAGCGATATTCAATAACTTATGCAACACACATAAAATGCTGGAAGAACTCAGCAGGCCAGACAGCATCTAGGAAAAGAGTACAGCTGACGTTTCAGCCCGAAATGTCAACTGTACTCTTCTCCTAGATTCTGCCTGGCCTGCCAAGTTCCTCCAGCGTTTTGTGTGTGTTGCTCAGATTTCCAGCATCTGGAGATTTTCTCTTGTTTTTGATCATTTATGGCTCTTTGCTCTCAATCAGTAACCAGCTCCAATCACTCCAGGCAGCCACTTATCTCAAAATTTATAAACCTCATGTTATATCCAACCAGAGAACATTTCACAAATAACTTCTTATTTGGAAATGATCTCTAGTCCAGCAGATTACCTCAAGTATCATTGTGTCTTCTTTAAAACATTGATAAAACCAGGCACTTCAAACTCACAAAATGGAGAAGAGAGTGTTTTCACAAAATGGCAGCCTCCATCCCCAAGCATACATCAAGAACAAAGACAATTAATCTGTCTGCTTCCACTGTCTTCGATTCATTCAAATTTACTGATTTTTCTCACGAATTTCTACAGAATCACTAAGTGAACAATAAAGAAAGGGAAGATAGATTCTGGAAATAAACTAGCACAAAATATAGAAATGGATCATAAAAGTTTTTATAATTATACAAAGCAAAAAAGGGTGGCCAAATTGAATTAGGTTCCTTGGAGGACAAAAAGGGGGAATTGATATTGGGTAATGAGTAAATGCCCGAGGGTTTGAATGATTACTTTGTGTCGGTCTTCATGGTGGAGGACACATCTAACATGCCAAAGAGAGATGTTATAGATGCGATGGGAGGTGAGGACCTCGATACAATAGCTATCACTAAAGATGTAGTGCTGAGCAAACTTGTGGGCCTGAAGATAGACAAGTCCCCTGGTCCTGCTGGAATACATCCCAGGGCACTGAAAGGAATGATAGAAGTTATAGTAGAGGCTTTGGTGATAATTTACCAAAATTCTCTGGACTTTGGACAGGTCCCGGTAGATTAGAAGAAGGTGAATGTCACATCACTGTTCAAAAAAGGATGTACGCAAAAGGCAGGTAACTATAGGCCAGTTAGTTTAACATCTGTAGTTGGGAAATGCTTGAAACTACCATTAAAGAAGAAAAAGCGAGGCATCTGGAAAGAAATGGATCCATCAGACAGATGCAGCATGGATTCAGCAAAGGCAGGTCCAGTTCGACAAGCTTACTGGAGCTCTTTGAGGATATAATGAGCGTAGTGGATAGAGGGGAACAGACGGATGTTATTTATTTGGATTTCCAGAAGGTGTTCGATATGGTGCTGCATAAAAGACTTATCCATGAGATAAGGATGCATAGAGTTAGGGTGATGTATTAGCATGGACAGAGGATTGGTAAGCTTACTAGAAAGCAGAGGGTTGGGATACATTTGTGTTTCTCTGGTTGTCAATCTGTGGTTAACTGTGTGCCACAGGAATTGATGCTGGCTCTGCAATTGTCCACAATATACATTAATGATCTGGAAGAGGGGCCAAGGGTAGAGTATCTAAGTTTGCTGATGACACTAATTTGAGTGGGAAAGCAAATGTGCAGAAGATACGGAGATTCTGCAGAGAGATATAGCTAGGTTAAGTGAGTGGGCAAGGATCTGGCAGATGGAGGACTATGTTGGTAAATAAAAGGCTATCCACTTTGAAGGAAAAATGGAAGATCAGATTATTATCTAAATAGTAAAAAATTGCAGCATGCTGCTGTACAGAAGAACTTGGGAGTGTTTGTGCGTGAATCACAAAAGGTCAGTTTGCAGGAGCAGCAGGCTATCAAGAAGGCTTTCATTGCTGGAGGGACTGAATTTAAGAGCAGAGATATTATGCTGCAACTGTACAGTGTATGGTGAGGCTGCACCTGGAGTACTGTGCGCAGTTCTGGTCTCCTTACTTGAGGAGGGACATACTGGCTTTGGAGGCAGTGCAGAGGAGGTTCACCAGGTTGATTCCAGAGATGAGGAGATTAGCACCTGGGACAGTATTCACTGGAATTCAGCAGGATGAGATGAGATCATATAGAAATATATAAGAGTATGAAAGGGATAGGCAAGATAAAGGCTGGAAAATTGGTTCTACTGGTAGGTGAGTGTAGAACTAGGGGACATAGCCTCAAGATTCAGGGGAGTATATTTAGGATGGAAATGAGGAGGAACTGTTTTTCCCAGAGAGTGGTGAGTCTGTGGAATTCTCTGCCCAATGAAGCAGTGGAGACTACCTCAGTAAATGTATTTAAGACAAGGTTGAATAGAATTTTGCATAGTAAGGGAATTAAGGATTATGGGGAGAAGGCAGATAGGTGGAGATGAGTCCATGATCAGATCAACAACAATCTTATTGGATGGTGGACCAGGATCGATGGGCCAAATGGCTGACTTCAGCTCCTACTTCTTATGTCCTTATGTACCATTGAGAGCATTCAAACTGAAGCATCACCATCTGGTATGGAGGGGCCAATACACAGGATCAGAAAACACTGCAGAATGTTGTAAACTCAGTCAGCTCCATCAAGGGCAGTACCCTCCCCAGTATCCAGGACACCTTCAAAAGGCAATGCCTCAAAATAGTGGCATCTATCATTAAGGAACCCCATCACTCAGGACATGCTCTCTTCTCATTGCTATAATCAAGGAGGAGGGACAAGAGCCTGAAGACTCGCACTCAGAGATGATAGGGTTATGGAGGGCTAAGGTCCCAGAGCAAGCAGATGGGAGTAGGCAATTCAAATGGCTCAGCATGGACTGGATGGACTGATGAGCTTGTTTCTCTCCTGTACTTATCTATGACTCTATGTATGATTCAATGTGTCAGGAACAGCATCTTCCCCTCTGCCATCTGATTTCTGAGTGATCTATAAAACTACAAATTACAGTAAGAAGTGTATGTACATATATACTTCTTACTGCAACTTACAGTTGTTTATTGTTATGCATTGCAATGTACTGCTGTTGCAAAACAACCTATGCCAGCCATACTAAACCCGGTCCTGATTCTCACTCTGAAGCACAGGATTAGAAAAGGCTGAGGGCAGGGGATGCCAGCCTTTTTTATGCCAAGGACCCCAGGTTGGAAGCCCCTGGTTTAGAGAGATATGGCCAAACACAGGCAATTGGGACTAATTTGGCATGGATTTGTTGGGCCCAGGGGACTGTTTCTAGACTTCTATGACTCTAAATGTGATAGAGCTTTTACTTCTATGATCCTTTCAGGAAGTAAATGGCAGATCCTCAATGTGTGGAAAACCTTTCCCTGAGCTCTCCTCTAACCTGTGGTTTGGAAGCCATTTCCCCTTATTTATGACCCCTCGGCTCTTCATTTCAAGAGGACTACAATATAAAAGCAAGAATGTGATACTGAAACTTTGTAAGGCATTTGTGAATTTCACTTAGAGTATTGTGAGCAGTTTTGGGCCCCATATCTATGAAAGGGTGTGCTGGCACTAGAGCGAGTCCACAGGAGGTTCACAAAAATAATCCCAGGAATGAAAGGGTTAACACGTGAGGAGCATTTGATGGAGTTTAGAAGAATGAGGGGGGTGGATTTCATTGAAATCTTTTGAATATTGAAAGGCCTAGGATAGAGTGGATGTGGAGAGGGTGTTTCTTATAGTGAGAGAGTCCAGCATCAGAGGGCACAGCATCAGAATAGAAGGACCTCCATTTAGAACAGAGATGAGGAGGGATTTCTTTAGCTAGAGGATGGTGTGGAATTCATTGCCTCAGAAGGCTGTGGAGGTCAAGTCATTGAGTATATTTAAAGCAGAGGTTGATAGGATCATGATTAGTCAGGGCACAAAGGTTACGGGGAGAAAGCAGGAGAATCGAGTTGAGAGCAATAACAAATCAGCCATGATGGAATTGTGGAGCAGACCTGATGGGCTAAATGGCCTAATTCTGCCCTTATGTCTTATGGTCAAAACTTTGCAAGTATTCAAGTTAAATTTGGTTTTGTAAAAATTGAACCTAAGGAATAGGGTTTCAAACTCTTTTGTTTGAATCTGTGTTGAGACGTGAATTACTGAACAGATTCTTGGCAAGACAAAAGGATATCCTAGAGAATATTTCCTCTGCCTAGCCATTGACAATGGGTTCTGGCTCATTGCAGATCAATAGAGCTTTGTTTTTAATTTTAGTCAATTATTATTCAGGATCGTAATTTTTAAAAAAATGCAGTCTAAAAACAAAGCTAGGAAAAGTAGCTCCTCCAGCATTTTGTGTGTGTTGTACAACTACAGATATCATTATGTATTAGCTAAGTATATTTACAAATGAACTCTGTATGTAACTGCAGAGTTGGTAAGAATTGTTAATTTAGAAATTGCCCAACAAGAGTTAGTAGTTCAGCATAGGAGTTAAGGGCGTAGCAGTTCAGAGTTTAATCCTGATGTCATCTGTAAGGATTCTGTACGTCCTCCCTGTGGGACACATGGGTTTTCTCCAGGTGCTCCAGTTTCCTCCCACACTCCAAAGACATACTGGTTGGTAGGTTAGTTGGCCATTGTAGATTTATACAAGATTAGGCCAGGGTTATTCCAGGGTTGCTGGGCAGTGTGGCTTGAAGGGTCAGAGGAGCTTATTCTGCACTGTATCTCCAAATAACTAAATAAAATAAGTAGATCTCAGATTTCTAAATTATACAAAACATATCACATAAGTCTGGCAGTAAAGGAAATGAAGTAGTTCTTTCTTCCTTCAGCCCTGCTGTGAGAAGGAATTTCTGGGCCTTGAAAGATTTCTCCTACATTCCTAAAGGTACAATGGCATGACTGCATCTGGAACCTGAATAACTTATCAACAGCATTTGTTTATATTAAGGGCAAGTGCGGACTATAATAAGCTCACTCAGTAACCAGCACAAGATTCCGTGGAAGGCCAAGACATGGGATTGCACACACAACAGATAGTTTTTTGGAATGGGTTTGGAGGTTCTTCGGAGAACAAATTACTTCCCATTTCTTTTGTTTAAATTATAAATCTTGCAGGGAAAACATGAGCAAAAGCTGTAAGTTTTCAAAACTGATCTGCAAGTGATTGTGCAGGACACATTTGCTTTGATACTTCCTGTAGACCACATAACTTCTACAGGAAACAGATGATATATATTTTATTTTCTGTGTTTTCATTTAAATCATGAAGTCTTTGCTAGCTGGAAAAATTACTGACAAATCAGGTACCACAGTAGCATAACGGTCAATGCAACACTAATACACCTCAGGGCACTGGAGTTTGGAGTTCAGTCCTGCTGTCCTCCGTAAGGAGTCTGTACATCCTCACTGTGGAATGTGTGGGTATCTCCGGCTGCTCCAGTTTCCTCTCACAGTCCAAAGATGTACCCATTGGCAGGTTAGTTGGTCATCGTAATTTGTCTTGTGATTACGCTAGGGTTAAATGGAGGGTTACTAGACAGTGCGGTCTGGAAGGGCCAGTTTCCACCGTGCTTCTAAATAAATACTAAAGGATAAAAGATTGGTAACGTTTACGTGAGACTCAGGTTCACATCAAACACTATGGAGAGAACATGAATGGCTTAATCTCATTTCTGGGCTCTAATAATCATAAATCAATGAATAACTTTTTCATTTGAGCCAATGAATTTACAAGGATGTTGCCAGGATTTGAGGGTCTGATGTATCGGGAAAGGTTGAATAGGTTAGGATTTTACTCCCTGGTGCATAGCAGAATGAGTAGAGATTTGACAGAGGAAAACAAAATGCCAGCAGGTTGAGTGGGACAACAACTAGAGATCGTGGGCTAAGGGTGAAAGATGAAGTGTTTAATGGGACCATGAAGAGACAACCCTTCACTCAGACAGTGGTGAGAGTGTGGAATGAGCTGCCAGTGGAAGTGCTGTATGTGGGGTCAATTTTAACATTTATGAGAAATGTGGATGGGTACATGGATGAGAGGGGTATTGAGGGCTATGGTCTGGGTGCATATAGATGGGACTAGGCAGATCAGTAGTTTGGCATGGTCCAGATACTTAACGCATCTGTTTCTGTGCTGTAGTGTTCAATGGCTCTTTGACTATACAATACAGGGACGTCCTCTTTCAGAAAGAATGTATTTTTAAGTTTTAAATTACTGTTGAGAAAATAAAGAGACTCTCTGATATTTCTTCTGTTGTTTACAATAACTCATCAAGAATCAGGTTTCTGTGCATAAACGGGGAGCAATATAGCCAGATGTCTGTTTCTCTTTAGAGATATAGCAATGTAACACAATGCAGGCCCTTTGGCCCATAATGCTGTGCTGTACGTGCACTTAATTAGAAATTACTAGGCTTACCCGTAGCACTCTACTTTTCTAAGCTCCATATACCTATCCAGGAGTCTCTTAAAAGACCCGATTGTATCTGCCACCATTGCTGGCAGCCCATTCCATGCACTCACCACTCTCTGAGTAAAAAACTTATCCCTGACATCTCCTCTGAATCTACTTCTAAGCACCTTAAAACGATGCCCTCTCAAGCTAGTCATTTCAGCCCTGGGAAAAAGCCTCTGACTATCCACACGATCAATGCCTCTCATCATCTTATACACCTCTATCAGGTCACCTCTCATTCTCTGTCGCTCCAAGGAGAAAAGGCCAAGTTTACTCAACCTATTCTCATAAGGCATGCTCCCCAACCCAGGCAACATCCTTGTAAATCTCCTCTGCACCTTTTCTATGGCTTCCACATCATTCCTGTTGTGAGGTGACCAGAACTGAGCACACTACTCCAAGTGGGGTCTGACCTGGGTCCTATAAAGCTGTAAAATTACGTCTCGGCTCCATGGTTGATGAAGGCCAATGAATCGTATGCCTTCTTAACCACAGAGTCAAGTTGCACAGCAGCTTTGAGTGTTTTATGGACTTGATCCCTCTGATCTTCCACACTGCCAAGAGTTTTACCATTAATGCTATATTCTGTCATCATACCTGACCTACCAAAATAAACCACCTCACACTTATCTGGGTTGAACTCCATCTGCCACTTCCTGTACCCTATCATCCTTTCCCTGTCTCATTGGAACATACCTATGCAGAACGTCACACAAATATCCCCTGAACATTTGCCACATTTCTGCTGTACATTTCTCTGAGAACATCTGTTCCTAATTTATGCTTCCAAGTTCCTGCCTGATTGCTTCATATTTCCCTTTACTCCAATTAAAAGCTTTCTTAACTTGTCTGTTTCTATCCCTCTCCAATGCTATGGTAAAGGAGATAGAATTGTGATCACTATCTCCAAAATGCTCTCCCGCTGGGAGATCTGACACCTGACCAGATTCATTTCCCAATACCAGATCAAGTACAGCCTCTCCTCTTGTAGGCTTATCTACATATTGTGTCAGGAAACCTTCTTGAACACACCTAACAAACTCACCACCATCTGCACCCCTTGCTGTAGGGAGATGGCAATCAATATTAGGGAAATTAAAATCTCCCACCATGACAACCCTATTGTTATTACTCTTTTCCAGAATCCGTCTCCCTATCTGCTCCTCAATGTCCCTGTTACTATTGGGTGGTCTATTAAAAACACCCAGTGGAGTTATTGACCCCTTCCTGTTCCTAACTTCCACCCACAGGGACTCAGTAGACAATTCCCCCATGACTTCCTCTTTTCCTGCAGCTGTGACAATATCTCTGATCAGCAGTGTCACACCTCCACTTCTTTTGCCTCCCTCCCTGTCTTTTCTGAAACATCTAAAGTCTGGCACTCCAAGTAACCATTCCTGTCCCTGAGCCATCCAAGTCTCTGTAATGGCCACAACATCACAGCCTCAAGTACTGATCCATGCTCTAAGCTCATCCGCTTTGCTCACAACACTCCTTGCATTAAAATAGATGCATCTCAAACCATTGGTCTGAGCGCATCCCTTTTCTATCACCTGCCTACCCTCTGTTTCACACTGTCTCCAAGCTTTCTCTATTTGTGAGGCAATTGCCCCATCCTCCGTCTCTTCAGTTCGGTTCCCACGCCCCAGCAATTCTAGCTTTAAACTCTCCTCAATAGCCTTAGCAAACCTCCCCGCCAGGATATTGGTCCCCCTCGGATTCAGGTCACATCTGTTCCAAAACAGGTCCCAATGATCCAGAAGTCTGAATCCCTGCCCCCTGCTCCAATCCCTCAGACTCGCATTTATCCTCCACCTCATTCTATTCCTATACTCACTGTCACGTGGTACAGGCAGTAATCTCGTGATTACTACCTTTGAGGTCCTGCTTCTCAACATCCTTCCTAACTTCCTGTAGTCTGTTTTCAGGACCTCCTCCCTTTTCTTACCTATGTTGTTGATACCAATATATATTAGCAAAAAAAGTGGCACACCTGAGGACTGGGAGAAATTCAGAGACCAGCAGAGGAGGACAAAGGGCTTAATTAGGAAAAGGAAAAAAGATTATGAGAGAAAGCTGGCAGGGAACATAAAAATTGACTATAAAAGCTTTTATAGATACGTGAAAAGAAAAAGATTGGTCAAGACAAATGTAGTTTCTTTATAGTCAGAGACAGGTGAGTTGATCATAGGGAACAAAGACATGGCAGACCAAGTGAATAACTACTTTGGTTCTGTCTTCACTAAGGAGGACATAAATAATCTTCCGGAAATAGTAAGGGATCGAGGGTCTAGTGAGATGGAGGAACAGAGGGAAATACATGTTAGTAGGGAAGTGGTGTTAGGTAAATTGAAGGGATTAAAGACAGATAAATCCCCAGGGCCAGATGGTCTGCATTCCAGAGTTCTTAAGGAAGTAGCCCAAGAAATAGTGGATGCATTAGTGATAATTTTTCAAAACTCCTTAGATTCTGGATTAGTTCCTGAGGATTGGAGGGTGGCTAATGTAACCCCACTTTTTAAAAAAGGAGGGAGAGAGAAACGGGGGAATTATAGACCGGTTAGTCTGACATCGGTGCTGGGGAAAATGCTAGAGTCAGTTATCAAAGATGTGATAACAGCACATTTGGAAAGAGGTGAAATCATTGGACAAAGTCAGCATGGATTTGTGAAAGGAAAATCATGTCTGACGAACCTTATAGAATTTTTTGAAGATGTAACTAGTAGAGTGGATAGGGGAGAGCCAGTGGATGTGGTATATTTAGATTTTCAAAAGGCTTTTGACAAGGTCCCACACAGGAGATTAATGTGCAAACTTAAAGCACATGGTATTGGGGATATGGTATTGATGTGGATAGAGAATTGGTTGGCAGACAGAAAGCAAAGAGTGGGAGTAAACGGGACCTTTTCAGAATGGCAGGCAGCGACTAGTGGGGTACCACAAGGCTCAGTGCTGGGATCCCAGTTGTTTACAATATATATTAATGATTTAGATGAGGGAATTAAATGCAGCATCTCCAAGTTTGCAGACGACATGAAGCTAGGCGGCGGTGTTAGCTGTGAGGAGGATGCTAAGAGGATGCAGGGTGACTTGGATAGGTTAGGTGAGTGGGCAAATTCATGGCAGATGCAATTTAATGTGGATAAATGTGCGGTTTTCCACTTTGGTTGCAAGAACAGGAAAACAGATTATTATCTGAACGGTGGCCGATTAGGAAAAGGGGAGAAGCAACGAGACCTGGGCGTCATTGTACACCAGTCATTGAAGGTGGGCATGCAGGTACAGCAGGCGGTGAAAAGGGCGAATGGTATGTTGGCATTCATTACAAAAGGATTTGAGTGCAAGAGCAGGGAGGTTCTACTGCAGTTGTACAAGGCCTTGGTGAGACCGCACCTAGAATATTGTGTGCCGTTTTGGTCCCCTAATCTGAGGAAAGACATTCTTGCCATAGAGGGAGTACAGAGAAGGTTCACCAGATTGATTCCTGGGATGGCAGGACTTTCATATGAAGAAAGACTGGATCGACTAGGCTTATACTCACTGGAATTTAGAAGATTGAGGGGGGATCTTATTGAAACATATAAAATTCTAAAGGGATTGGACAGGCTAGATGCAGGAAGATTGTTTCCAATGTTGGGGAAGTGCAAAACGAGAGGTTACAGTTTAAGGATACAGGGGAAGCCTTTTAGGACCGAGATGAGGAAAAACTTCTTCACACAGAGAGTGGTGAATCTGTGGAATTCTCTGCCACAGGAAACAGTTGAGGCGAGTTCATTGGCTATATTTAAGAGGAAGTTAGATATGGCCCTTGTAGCTAAAGGGATCGGGGGTATGGAGAGAAAGCAGGTACAGGATTCTGAGTTGGATGATCAGCCATGATCATACTGAATGGCAGTGCAGGCTCAAAGGGCCGAATGGCTTACTCCTGCACCTATTTTCTATGTTTCTATGTACCACGACCTCTGGCTGTTCTCCTTCCCACTTCAGGATATTGATCAAAAACATCCCGGATCCTGGTACCTGAGAGGTAAACTACCATCCGTGCTTCTTTCCTGCATCCACAGAATTGCCCGTCTGATTCCCTGACTATAGAGTCCCCTATCACTACTGCCTTCCCTACCGTTCTCCACCCTTCTGAGCCACAGGGCCGGACTCTGTGTCAGAGGCACGGCCACTGTTGCTTCCCCCAGGTAGGCCATTTCCCCTCAACAGTACTCATAGAGGAGTTCTTAGTGCTAAGGGCGACAGCCACAGCGTTACTCTCTAGTATCTGACTCTTGTCCTTCCCTCACCTGTTTACCCACTTATCTGGATCCCAAGGCCCAAATAAATAAAAGGAATAAAATAATTAAAATATGATTGAAAAATATAATGCCTTTGTTTGCCTAACTTTCTTTCCTGTCCCTCATGTGACTTAATATTTGGATAGTTATTTCCCTTTTGCCATCAAATCTGATGTCAACAACAGATACCTCATAAAATGAGTTCCTAGCCCATTTCTTGTCCTCTTTGTCTCCAAACACACATAGCTTCCTAGATATGTATCCACTTTTGTTATTTGCATGTTTCACACCAGATACCCATCCCTGCCACAGCATTATAATATTTATAGAAATTAATACTGACCTATGTGAGCGTGACAAAGAAAATCCTCCCCCTATTTGTTGATGTGTTGTAATCCTAAACTAGCTGACTGTACCATCTTCTTCCAAATGCTCCTCACCGTCACCTCACGGTGGACCACACTCGTTGGTCCCTTTATTGATTCAGTTATAGCTGCAGAATTGCTTGCATTTCCAGGTCGTTACCTTTGGTGTTTCCCAGAGATATATTCCACATTTCCTTTTATTTCTCATCCACAGACACTTCCTTTTCCTTGTAGCATTATCTGAAAAAATGGTATGAGAATTCAGAGATAAAAACCCAGATTTACCCAATATCAATTTCTCATTACTACTCCATCATTTCTAACTTGTCAGATTACTTGGTTGATATCTAATATTGGATATGAAAAAAAAATTGGAGAAATAAATTCTATTCCCTAGCCACAGTCTCTGACCCTCTCCCTAGCAACTATCTAAAATTGAACTGTAATGCTCAAAACTTTCATTTCACATTTGAACCTGCGATGAGTTTGGATTAGATACATATCTAACAATGTTGGAAAGAGAATTGTTAGAATTTAGTGTGAAGTGTATAATGACGGGGTGGGGGGGGGGGGGGGGGGTTAGTTTGCCAAATGGGACAATGGAAATTCTCTAATGATATGAACCTAGGATGCCCACGGGTGCCGGGGAGTGTGATGAGATGTGAAGGAGGTCACTAGGTTATTGGGCTCAGACAGGGCCTGCACTTGAGGTATCATGTCATGTTTAATCTTCTCACCTCAAAGAAGGACACATGCAGGATCCTTACCTGTTTTCATAAAATTGATTGCATTTATGCACTATTTCTCTATTTCTTTATTTTCCTGTAAGTGCTTGCAAGAAAGTGAATCCAGTGCAGTATACTGTGACAAAACCATAAGCCCATAAAGTACAGAAGCAGAATAAGCCATTTGGCCCATTAAGTTTGCTCCACCATTTCATCATGGCTGATCCATTTTCCCTCTCAGGCCCAATCTCCTGCCTTCTCTCTGTATCCCTTCATACTCTGACTAATCAAGAACCTACCAACCTCAGCCTTAAATATTCCTGATGACTTGGCCTCCACAGCTGCCTTTTTCAACAAATTCCACAGACTCACAGAATCACCACTCTCTAGCTAAAGAAATTCCACCTTATTTCCATTCCAGTCCCTCTTCTAAGACTGTATTCTCTGGACTTGGGCTCCTCCATCTCAGGAAACATCCTCTTCACGTCCACTCTAAATCCAGGCCTTTCAGCATTCTCCTGAATTCCTGAGAATACATGCCCACAGCCATCAAACACTCTTCATATAAGAAGCCCTTCACTCCTGGACGTACATGTACTTTGACAATAAATTTACTTTGACTTACCATGAAAAGGCCCTGATGTGGGGACTTGACTAAAATTGTCAATTACCCCTTTGCCTTAACAGATGCCCTGAGCCTTTGAGTTCTTGTAGCAGTCTGTTTTTTTAGCTCCAGGTTTCAGCATCTGCAGTCTTTTGTCTCCCAGTTGTCATGCCTACTTCAGTATTCAATGCCGTCATGGTGGATCTGATAGCAATCTCATCTCTGCATTCCCAGCAACACTCAGAAACCTTTCCCTCCATTTCATCACCAAGAATCTATCTACCTGTGTCTTAAAAATAGGCAAAGACTGCTTCCTCCTCTCTTTAAGAAAGTATGTTCCGGAGACTCTTGATTATTTGAGAAATATAAATACTCAATATCAGTCAAAATCAGGGATTCCCAACCAGGGTCCATGGAATTAAGAAAATTGGAAATCCCTGGTCTGAATGAATAATCCCTTGTTTATAAACTATCAACCAGAACCTTCTATAAGAGGAAACATACCCTCGATATCTAGCCTGGTAAGACCCCTCAAAATCCCACGTTTCAAATAAGTTGCCACCCATTCTACATACCATCAATAAATTGAAATCAAGTTTATGCACTCTTTTCAATTCCTGTGGACCCATGCCTTTCCTGACCCACCTTTCCTCAAGGGACAGTCCATTCTTTTAAGGTATTTCTCTAGTGAACCTTCCCTGAACTATGTCCCCATGTATTTATATCCCATTTTCTTTATGTATAATACATCACCAGCATTCCAGATGACATTTTATGTTAACAATTAAAAATATTTTAAGTTTTAGGCATTCCTATCAGCATTCTTGTTCCAAAAGGAAATTAAATTAACAAGTTACAAGGAGTGGGGTGACAGATTAGCACAAGTATACCCATCCTTCTGGGATTGCTTCTGGTCAGGAAAGTAATATATCCAAATAGTTCATTGGATCATTTCATGAGAGTTGTGTAATCTCCACCGCTGGTTAAATATTATATTTGAGTAGTTTGAGGAGATTTGGTTTGTCACCAAAAATAGTTGCAAATTTCTACAGATTAATGTGGAGAGCATTCTAACAGGTTGCATCACCATCTGGTATGGGGAGGGTCACTGCATAGGGACAAAATAAGCTGTGTAGAGTTATAAGTTTGGTTAGCTCCATCATGGGCACTAGCCACGGTAGTATCGAGGACATCTTCAAGGAGTGATGCCTCATGCCTCAAAAGACTGGCATCCATCATTAAGGACCGCATTACCCAGGACATGCCTTGTTCTCATTGTTACCACACAAAGGAGGTACAGAAGCCTGAAGATACACACTCTGTGATTCAGGAACAGCTTCTTCGCCTCTGTCATCAGATTTCTGAATAGACCTTGAACCCATGAACACCACCTCACTACTTTATTATTTCAATTTTTGCACTATCTATTTAACTATTTAATTACTTATTGTACTGTACTATTTAATTACTTACTGTAATTCAGTTTTTTATGTTTCGCATTGTACTGCTGCCGCAGACGACATATTTCATGGCATATGCCAGTGATATTAAACTTGATTATGATTTTATATTTACTATTTAAATTTGGCATATGCCAAATTAACATCAAAGACCTACAAAATCAATAATGCTGTAAAAATGCCGTGATTATCAGTTTTGGATAAAACTTGGCCAAACACAAAACTTGTGAACAATTGGTGTTTTGATTGACAAGAACTAACATGACCAAGAAAGAATGAAATACACTGGACAATAATATTTTTCAAAAGTGTTACTTCCTCAGAATAGTTTTTTTGTTTATGATACACTGCTTGAAACTGAACACAAATGTAATTTTAGATTACGTGTATCACGTAGGAATTTGGAGAAACAAGAAATTAACTTCTACTGACTATAATGTGTTTAATTGCATTAACAGTGTTGACGCTTTAAAACCATAAGAACATAAGACACAGAAGCAGAATTAGGTCATTCAACCCAGCGAGTCTGTTCCGCTATTCTATCCTAGCTGATCCCAGATCCCACTCAACCACATTCATCTGTTTGCTCACCATAACCTTTGATGTCCTGACCGATCAGGAAACTATCAATTTTCACTCTAAATATACCCATGGATTTGGCCTTCTCAGCTGTCTGTGGCAGAGCATTTCACAGATTCATTACTCTTTGGCTAAAAAAATCCTCCTTACCTTTGTTCTAAAGAGTCACTCCTCAATTTTGAAGCTGTGCCCTCTGGTTTTGGATACCCCCACAATAGGGAACATCCTTTGTAATAGTTCAACTAAGCTAAACATGTTTTGTTGATGTCGTTCATATGTACTCAGTGTCTGAAACTTCTCACTTAAGTCCAACAATAATCACCCAGCATTGATGGATTCCAGTTGCCCTGGTACTGTTTCTCCATGACTACAATGTCCTGATGAAATCTTTCTCCACACTCGTCATTGACAGCAGCCAATATTTGCAGGGAAGAAGTCTAAATGGGAAATCAGAAAATATATCTTTAGTGACATGTGGAACTTCATGATTTTGTATGCCTGAAGCATGTTGTCAACCAGCTGCACGTAGTTTGGTGCTCTGCAATTGCCAATAAAATTTTCAGAACATCCTTGAATACCCTCTATGCAATTTTCTCCAGTCTCACTCGGAGTCCTTCAAATTAACTGTCATTGATGACCCATTTGATTTGTGGACCAATAAAAATGCCTTCCTTAATCTTGGCAAATGTTCTGACTTGAATTATGAATTGAAATACCTATTATAGGCTATTTCAAAAAGTGGTGTGTGATGAAGTAATTTCATGGTGATGTTTCTGATCAGCAGCCCAAATCTATAAGATACACCCAAAAGTACTCAGGAAGCAAAATATTTTTCATCTAGTGTTATTAACAGATGATTCCCAAGGATTGGATAAGAATGACTAAATGCTGCAATGCAGACTATAAAACCATAACTAAACTGTTGAATGTTGAAAGGCCTAGCCAGAGTGGATGTGGAAAGGATGTTTCCCATGGTGGTGGAGTCTAGGAAAAGAGTGAACAGACTCTAGATAGAGGGACATTCATTTAAAACAGAGATATGAAGGAATTTTTTTAGCCAGGGGTTGGTGAATTTGTGGAATTTGTTACCCCAGGGCAGCAGTGGAGGCCAGGTCATTGAGTGTATTTAAGGGAGAAAGTGATAGGTTCTTGGTTGGCCACAGCAACAAAGATTATGGAAAGAAGGCTGGGGAGTGAGGCTGAGGAAGGGAAAAAGAAAGCATTAGCCATGATTGAATGGCGGAGCAGACTCGATGGACCAAATGGCCTAATTCTGCTCCTATGTTTTATGGTGTTATGGTCTAAACTAAATAAAATCTTGTCCCAAGATTTATATGCAGATAGCATACTGTACATATGCTGCCTCCATTTAGGGCAGCACATAAATCGTCCATCTCTCTCTGTCCTTGGCCACACACAGATGTAGATGATTCTTCATTGCTGTTTTTGTAACAGTTTTGTTTAACCAGTCAGGGTTGTAAAGCTTGAGATGAACCCCTGAAAATGGACCACTCTAAGTCTGGCCTCTACCCTTTGACCTGTTTGGCATGAATGAACCTACCAAGAGCCAAATTGTAAATCCTTGACTTTAGCCGACATTTGGAGGTGTGGGTGTCATTGAGATACCCAAACCTCCAAACCATAACAAGGACAAGGTTGTGGTCCTCTTGGAGGTAGTTAGGACTCAAAAATTTGAAAAAGTTGTACTTAATAAGGTAGACAGTCTTGAAGGAATATGGTTCCTTATGAAGTCAAATTGCCACCAACCAAGATGTATGAATAAGGCAGAGCTGTAGAGGTAAGTTGCATTCATGAAATAGACCAGTAGAAGATGGTAGGTGAAGGGGAGGGAGTACAGACTGGTTGGTTATAGGTGGGACCAGACGAGGGGGAAGTGGGTCGGGGAGGGGGTGACATAAGAAGCTGGGAAATGGTAGGTAGAAGAGCTAAAGGGCTGAAGAAGAAGGAATCTGATAGGATTTCTTATCTTTATTCCCACCTTCTTATTTGGGCTTTTGCCCCCTTCCTTTCCAGTCCTGATGAAGGGTCTTGGCTCAGTTCCTGTAGCACTTTGTGTGTGTTCCTCAGGATTTCCAGCATCTGCAGAATCTCTTGTGTTGGACCGACTTTGAATATTTTCTCTGGAGTGATAGAGGCTGAGGGGCAACTCCACAGAAGTATGTAAAATTATGGAAGTCCTAAAAAAGTAGACAGAGCCCTCTTCCTAGGGTGAAAATGTGAAATTCTCAAGGACAGTTTCAAGGTGAGAGGTCGAATATATAAAGGAGACTTATAAAGCAAGTGTTTTGTTGCACAGAGAGTGTTAGGCGCCTGGAACCAAGGATAGGTGCTGGACGTCAGTACAGTATACCATATGTTGATACAGCACTTGGAATATTGTGTCAGTTTACCTCTTTGGAGGAAGGATGTGGAAGCCTTACAGAGGGTGCAGATGAAATTCAGGAGGATGCTATCTAGATTTACAAACATGTCGCATGATTGCAAGAGCCAGGGCTCTTCTGTTTGGAGCGATGGAGAAGGAAAGGCGTCTTGATAGAGTTGTATAAAAGGTTATGAGAGGCATTAATGGTGGGGAGATAGCCTGCACCTTTTCCCCAGTGCAATACCAGAAGACATCTCTTTGGGGCAAAAGCTAGAAACTTTAGGAGTGATGTCAAAGGCAGCTTTTTTGCTCTGACTGATGGTTGAACTTCTGGGAACTGATACAATAGGAACATTTAAAAGACTCTCAATAGATAGACATGTGAATATCAGAAAAATGGAGGGTTATGGGCTGTGGGTTACGGGATGGTGGGGTGGAGATACATCTCTATCAAAAGAGGTGTAAGGTGCTCATTCCCTCCACTAGCCTGCAGGTCACCATTGGGCAAGGTGTAGCACCTGCTTCGTCCCCATGCAATGTCATGTGAAGCCACGGAAGCAGATGGTGCATGTCATGGGAGATAGGATGGGAGATGCCAGAGAGTAGTGGTGGATAATTGTTTATCGGGATGGAGGCCGGTGACTAGCGGGGTGCCTCAGGGATCTGTTTTTTTGAAGAAGTTACGAGGAATGTTGACGAGGGTAAGGCAGTGGATGTAGTCTATATGGACTTCAGCAAAGCCTTTGACAAAGTTTCACAAGGAAGGTTAGTTAAGAAGGTTCAGTTGTTAGGTGTTAATGCTGGAGTAATAAAATGGATTCAACAGTGGCTAGATGGGAGATGCCAGAGAGTAGAGGTGGATAATTGTTTATCAGGATGGAATCCGGTGACTAGCGGGGTGCCTCAGGGATATGTTTTAGCCCAATGTTGTTTGTAATATACATAAATGATCTGGATGATGGGGTGGTAAATTGGATTAGTAAGTATGCCGATGATACTAAGGTAGGAGGTGTTGTGGATAATGAGGTGGATTTTCAAAGCTTGCAGGGAGATTTATGCCGGTTAGAAGAATGGGCTGAACATTGGCAGATGGAGTTTAATGCTGAGAAGTGTGAGGTTCTACATTTTGGCAGGAATAATCCAAATAGAACATACAGAGTAAATGGTAGGGCACTGAGGAATGCAGAGGAACAGAGAGATCTAGGAATAACTGTGCATAGTTCCCTGAAAGTGGAGTCTCATGTAGATAGGGTGGTGAAGAGGGCTTTTGGAACGCAGGCCTTTATAAATCAAAGCATTGAGTACAGAAGTTGGGATGTAATGCTAAAGTTGTACAAGGCATTGGTAAGGCCAAATTTGGAATATTGTGTGCAGTTCTGGTCACCGAATTATAGGAAAGATATCAATAAATTAGAGAGAGTGCAGAGACGATTTACTAGGATGTTACCTGGGTTTCAGCACTTAAGTTACAGAGAAAGGTTGAACAAGTTAGGTCTCTATTCATTGGAGCGTAGAAGGTTGAGGGGGGGGATTTGATCGAGGTATTTAAAATTTTGAGAGGGATAGATAGAGTTGACGTGAATAGGCTGTTTCCATTGAGAGTAGGGGAGATTCAAATGAGAGGACATGATTTGAGATTTAGGGGGCAGAAGTTTAAGGGAAACACGAGGGGGTATTTCTTTACTCAGAGAATGATAGCTGTGTGGAATGAGCTTCCTGTAGAAGTAGTAGAGGACAGTTCAGTTGTGTCATTTAAGGTAAAATTGGATAGGTATATGGACAGGAAAGGAGTGGAGGGTTATGGGCTGAGTGCGGGTAGGTGGGACTAGGTGAGATTAAGGGTTCGGCACGGACTAGGAGGGCCAAGATGGCCTGTTTCCGTGCTGTGATTGTTATATGGTTATATGGTTATATGTCAAAAGTCCTGGTTACGTGACCACTGACACCAGGCAGACAGTGTCTAAAAAGTATTGATAATGGATGGGGTCACGCTGTCCAGAAGAAGGCAGTGGCAAACCACTTCTGCAGAAAAATTTGCCAAAGCCATTCATGGTCATGGGACCATGCTGATCCATGCTGTTTGGCATTTAATGATGATGATAATGAGCTGCGTAGGAGGGAAGGATGAGATTGATTGTGAAGTGGGTTTTTATAGGCTGGCCGCAGAGCCTGTACTGTTCTATCTGCCATGTTGTAACAGCAACATTTAAGAGGCAGTTAGATGTGCATATGAAGAGGCAGGGAATGGAGAGATAGAGAACATGTGCAGTAAGATAGGACTCGTTGAAATTGTTGAAAGGGTCAATACAGTTATGATGGGCTGAAAGGCTTATTTTGTACTCTACTGCTCTATATTTTATTTTTTACAATCAAGATGCAGGGTCAGCAGAATCACAGAGACCAGCTGGTGAAAAATTGCAGTGTGCTGACGTCTTGCCCTTTCACCTCAGAACAAAAGCAAAATCAGCCTCGAGATAAATGAAAAGTCTCTTTTCTCTATTAGATGCAGATGTTTCAAGTGGAAGCTGTTTCAAATAAATTCCTAATATATGCGAGTCCAGAAAACAAATCTAGACACTCTCTCAGGGGCCACTTTATCAGGAACCTCTTAAATCCAACGAAGTGGCCACTGCGTGTATGCCTGTGGTCTTCTGCTGCTGTAGCCCGTCCGCTTCAAGGTTCGATGTGTTGTGCATTCAAAGATGCTCTTGTGCACCCCACTTGGTTATTTGAGTTACTGTCATCTTGGATCAGTCTGGCCATTCGCCTCTGACCTCTCTCAGTAACAAGGTCTTTCCACCCACAGGACTGCTACTCACTGGATGATTTTTTTTTGTTTTTCACACCATCCTCTGTACGCTCTACAGACTGTTGTGTGTGAAAATCCCATGAAATCAGCAGTTTCTGAGATACTCAAACCACCCTGTCTGGCACCAACAATCAATAGATCTCTAATTAGATATTTGCATTAACAAGCAGGTGTAACAAGGCCACTGAGTGTAAATCTGAATGATTTTCAGATTGAGTGAATTTAAAATCTGAATGAAATTAAGACTCATGCTAAATGAGTTTGTGTGTGCTGCAGTGCAATAGTGGGAATAGAATGGAATCTTCACAGGTAGCAAGGTGGGAGGAAAAATAATCCTTGTACTTTGTGGGAGTCTTTGGGCCTGTTGGTGACTTACTTATCCCCCCGGTGAAGATGAAGAGATCCAGGGAGTGACAGAAAGAGTCAGAGATGGGCCATGTGAGGATGGGAGCTTTGTGGAAATTGGCAGTAAAAGTGACATCATTTTCATGTTCTTTACTAGCTCACCAATATAGTCATCAATCGAGGCCTCTGTTGATTAGAGTTGACCAAGAATATTGCATCCGAGCTGTCTGGATATGCGGTATGATAAGAGAGCAAGCTCCCCATCTCCAGGTATCTAATGAATCCAAAGGAGCAGCAGAGACCAATACAGTTTGGTACCTGCAGTGCTGCAAGAGTTGTCAGTCAGCATTGAGCTCATCACAGGACTTGCCTTAGAGACTCCAGCTCTAGATCTTTCCCTTGGGATTTACTCCCACAGTCTTCCCCAAGGGTGGGTATAGCTGCAAGGCTGTGGGGGTTTGAGATCAGAGTTTTCCTTCTCTAAGGTGAGCTGTCAACCATGGCTGAGAAACTCCATTGGCCCAAATATATAGTCGTCAATGTTCAGGAGAAAGAATGGGTAGGAGGCCTGAATTAGAGTGAGACACAGATTCTTCCAAAGTACAAAGTTCAAAGTTCAAAGTAAATTTATTGTCAAAGTGCTTATTAAAATACTTTAGAAGTTGCAGCTGTATTGTCCCTCTGAAATGATATGACATTATAAACCAGCGACACCATAAAAATAAAATTTTTCTCATTTATTAGTTCTCTGAGTATAGAAATGTCATACTTCGTACTTAGCACTTCCACATATGTCTGCATTGCAATGAAACACCAGCCGGCGTGAAAAGGCTGAGGCAATTTCAATGACAACACGGGTTTTATTGCACAGGATAGATATTGCTGCAGTGAAAATCACAATAGCAATCAAAAGGAATATTCAATATAAAAGTTTGCACATTACGGAGCTGGTTCTCAAATACAACTTCAGTTTAACTTTTGTTCCACTTAACAACTGTTAAATTTCCCTGGAGTAGTTTTTTTTGTTTAAAACTCCAAATATAAAATTTTGAAACTATACTTGAGGCAAACTGTAACTGTAGTTATTTCAAAGAAAAAAAAACAACCTAGAATTTCAATCACTAAGTGCAATTTTTGTGTGTAGTGAAAGTAAGTTGTTGTATAAAATAGATTGTGAATGCTACCTTGGCCTAACCGCATCCATCATACACAATGTGGCTTTGATCACAGCCTCCCCTATAACAGTGACTCACCCAAGTGCAACTGGGACTCTGTGTGGGCCAGGCAAAGGAAAAGAGATCTGAAAAGCAGTTACAAGCACTATCCCAGCACTATTTGAAACTTGAATCTTGATATCAAAAGAAAAGGTTTATTTCAGGCTTTCTGCATCTGCTGCTGCATTTTTGCTTTAGCATAGTAATACAGGTCAACCTTCACTAATCCGGCACCATTGGGACCTGCGGAGTGCCGGATTAAGTGAAAATGCCAAATTACAAAAGGATCACATTAAGCAATAGCTAACCGCCTCATCATACCTTTAAAATATCATGTAAATCAGTACAAGTTAGATAATAATGAAACAGAAGTATTAAATGAATAGCAAGTGAAATTTTAGTAAAGTAATATATTGTACAGGCACAGATAAAATAAAGGGTACTGGTAAATGTACAGGAATTAACTTATACTGAACAGTTGAGCACTTCCGCTTCTAAAGTGAGATGTTTGCAAGTGTGGGGTTGTCAGGATCATCAATATCTTCATCTTGAAAAATGAGTGAAGCATCAGGAACTGGTGCTGAAACTGGCACAACAGTTTCTTCAAAAGCTGTTGATGTTGGTGGCAGCACATCTGGGTGAGCAGAAGCAGAAGCTGGAGAAAGGGGGTCTTCTATACGCCACATTTCACGCGACCACCAGGCAGCCGGGGATTTGGCGCAGGGGCCTTCCCTCTTCACTCGCAGTTAATGAGGGAATTCTCTATAGTTTCTTTTCTTCTGCTTAGTAATATGCTTAAATTCAGTGGGTTGCCACATCTGATCTGAGGTCGTAGGCAGAGGAGAACGGAGCGCCGGCCAGGTGATGTCGGAGGGCGGTGCATGACTGCTGGCAGGTGGGTGAGAAGATGGACCGACCCAGCGCATTCCAGCTCCCCGCCGCTGGCGGGTGAGACGGATGGGTGGCGGGCGGCCGCGCGTCGCTGCAAATGATATTAATAAATACAGGGAAACAAGCAGGATTTGCCTGTCTGTGCCAACACGTGAACAGATCTAGCGCAACCAAAACAATGTGCAGCAGATTGGAATGGTGGCCCAGGAAATTTGAAATTATTGTTGCACGGAAAATTTGAAATCAGTGCTGGATTATTGAAGGAACCGGATTACAGGTAGTTAGATTAGTGAGGTCGACTGTACTTGGAATTTGTTTAAGATTCAAGATAGTCTAATGTCATTTCTTGCACACAAGTGTAAAGGAGAATGAAATAATTGTTACTCTGGATCTGATGCAGCACAAGAAAACATACAATAGATAAGAACACAATAATAATAAAAACACAATAAATATAAATACTTTAGATAGCTTATATACATAGATTGATGGTACTGTTTGTCCACAAAGGGACATTAAGGTGTACTCACTGACTGACTGAAATAATAAAGTAGTGGTGGAGATAGTGGGTGGAGGTGTTGATCAGACTTACTGCTTGGGGAAAATAACTGTATTTGAGCAACACACACAAAATGCTGGAGGAACTCAGCAGGCCTGGCAGTATCTTTGGAAAAAAGTACAGTCGACCATTTAAAAAAAATTATTTGTATTTATTTATTTATCTATATTTGAGTCTTGTGGTCCTGGCATGGATGCTATGTAGCCCCCTTCCCTGATGGGAGTGGGACAGGCAGACCATGCGCGGTGGGGGGGGGGGGGGTGTGGGATCCTTCATGGTGTGACTAGGCCTTCTCTGGCACCTTTCTGTATGTACAATATGCTTTTGATGGCACGTGGTCTGGTGACGTGCTGGGCAGCTTTGGAGAACTTTCTGTCCTCTACAGAGCAGTTTCCCTACCAAGCAGTGATGCATCTTGTCAGGATGCTGTCTGCTGTTCATCGGTAGAATGGCATGAGTAATTACATAACTGTATAGTAGTAACTGTAACAGTCTCCAGCACCTATTACTGAACACACCTGTGGAATTGATGAATAGAATACGGGGTTAATGGAGGGATTTTTAGCAGAGTGGAAGCGAGACGGATCCTTGTGTTCACGTCCACAGATCTCTCAGACTTGCCACTCACTCTCATAGGGTGGTTGAAAAGGCCTACGAAGAGTTGGCCTTCATTAGCTGGGGGGGCTGGATTCAAAGCCGCAAGGTTATGCTGCAGCTCTATAAAACGCTGGTTGGACCACATTCGGAACATTGCTCTGCCGGCTATGCTCACCCGGCTTAGCCTGTCTGCCGAAGTGGTGGACTGGGCTGTGGCCGCTCTCCAATGCAAACAGGTGAGAGCTGAGTGACCCGTGGGGACCAAAGCTGAGTGAGCTTCCTGGAGTGGAATGGACACAACAAGTCCCTTCATCTCCCACCCTTCGCTGGATCCCCATACATCCCTCAACTGCTATACCAGCTGCTCAATATAATAGAGATGAGTTGAAGTTCATCACTATCTGAAGGCAAATCATAATCATCTGGTTTATACTGATGTGCAGACATATGTGAATGAACTTGCAGTGATGCATTTTATAGCCAGCATGGATGTAGGAATAATATTGTTATTGCACAAACTGTTTCAGTGTTGAACAATTAAAGCTAATGAACATTGCACCTACACAGACATGGTAGGAGTTAAGTTTGTTGCTTGGTTAAATCAAAACCACTGGCAAATTGCCTGACTTCTACTGAAATGATTGCCACGCAGGGAGAAATAAATTTCACTAACCACTAAACCGTCATTGTTTTCAACCTTTCTACTTCAATAAAGCTGATGTGGCTGAAAATATAATGTCACAATGGTTAATAATCTACCAGAAATTAAAGTAACCATAATAAATAATCTGAA
This sequence comes from Hypanus sabinus, assembly GCF_030144855.1. Classification (NCBI taxonomy): domain Eukaryota; kingdom Metazoa; phylum Chordata; class Chondrichthyes; order Myliobatiformes; family Dasyatidae; genus Hypanus; species Hypanus sabinus. The sequence goes on from NC_082710.1 coordinate 3,882,655, forward strand.
TATATAGGATTTCTACTTCGGACTACTTAGACTTCCTATAATATCTGGAAACATTTAGAATGTGAATAGGTGTATACACAGGCATACTGTATATTGTGACATTTTTTGTTCAGTACACTGCAATACATTATAACGAACACAGTAAAAAAAATATATATAAGCAAGAAAAGAGCATGTCCTGGGTGGTGGGTGTCCCTGATGAAGCATGTCACAGGAAAAGCAGCATCCATCATCAGGGACACCTACAACCCAGGACGTGTCTCTGCTCACTGCTGCCATCAAGAAGAAAGTACAGGAGCCTTGGGACTTACACCAAGTTCAGGAACAGTTACTACCCCTCAAACATTAGGCTCTTGAACCAAAGGGGATAACTTCATTCAACTTCACCTACCCCATTATTGAAATGTTTCCATAACCAATGGTCTCATTTTCAAGTACTCTTCATCTCATGTTCTCGTTATTAATTTATCATTTCTTTCTTTTTGCATTTGCACAGTTTGTTGTCTTTTGCACTCTGGTAGAACACTCAAGTTGGTGTGATCTTTCATTTATTCTATTATGTTTCTTGGATTCACTGAGAATGCATACAAGAAAAAAACTATGGTTATTTGTCTATTATAGATTTATTGAGTTATGCCTGCAATAAAATTAATCTCAAACTTGTATATGGTGACATACACAGTATGTATTTTCAGAATAAATTTACTTAGGATTTTGAACTTTGGAGATAAAGAAAAATAATTTTAAAAGTAGTGCAGAAAGAGAAAAATATTGAAGTAGTATTCATGGGTTCATTCAGAAATCAGATGGTGAAGGGGAAGAAGCTGTTCCTGAAATGCTGACTGTGGCTTCAGGTTCCTGTACAAATATATTAAAAAGTAAAATTGATGTTTTGGGCCAAAATCCTTTCCTGCTGAAGGGCTTCGGCCCAAAATGTTGACCATACTCTTTTCCTAGAAGCTGCCTGGCCTGCTGAGTTCCTCCAGCATTTTGTGTGCGCAGATAGAAAGGAAGTGGAAGGTTAAAGTCAGAGTAATTCCGGTGGTGATAGAAGCACTTGGAGCTGTGACACCTGGACTGGGAGAGTAGCTCCAATAAATCCCGGGAACAACATTAGAGATCTCAGTCCACAAGACAGTACTACCAGGAATAGCAAGGACACTGCACTGAACCCTCAAGCTCCCAGGCCTCTGGTAGAGCACCCGAGATTGAGGGAAAGATACACATACATCATTACCCATAAGAGGTGAGGGAAAAAATGTGCACAGACTTTCGTACAGTACTGTACAGTCCTGAGATTTGTTTTCTTGGGGGTATACTCAGTGAATCCAAGAAATGAATAAATAAATAAGCAATAAATATTGAAAATGTGAGACGAAGTGTGTCCATAGGTTGTGGGAACAGTTCAGTGATGGGACAAGTGGAGTTGAGTGAGGTTATCCCCTCTGGTTCAAGACCCTGATGTTTGAGAGGTAATAACTGTTCTAGAGTGTGAGTCCTGAGGCTCCTGTACCTTCTTCTCTCCTGCTATGACCAAGGACAAAATATATAAAATTCTCTTCCTGTGTTTTTACTTTCCTTTGCCTACCTTCCTTCTTTCTTCTTCCTTGTGAGATTCTCTTAACCATTTCAGGACTACAAGTTTCAAGATTAGTGCTGTGGTTAGTGTGACGTTACTGCAACTTGGGGCATTGGAGCTTGGAGTTCAATCCTAGTGTTCTCTACAAGGAGTTTGCACGTTCTCTCCATGGAATGTGTGTGTTTTTCACTCCGGTTTACTTCCACTGTCTGAAGATGTACCGGTTAGTAAATTAACTGGTCATTGTAAATTGTGTGGTGAGGATAGGGTTAAATTGGGATTATTGGGGGTTGCCATGGTGGCACTACTTGAAGGTCTGGAATGGCTGTATTTTTAAATAAATAAGATTCAAGATTATTTAATGTCATTTCCTCTACACTCGTGTAAAGGAAAATGAAATCCAGATCTGATACAGCACAAAAAAAATCACAATAAGATAAAAAACACAGTAATAATAAAAACCCACAATAAATACAAATAAATAAGATAGCTTATCTGCATAGATTGATTGTATGTCCATTGAGTGATGCTGGGCTGCACATAACGTGACTGACGGGAAATGATAAAGTAGTGGTGGAGTTAGTGGGTGGAGATGTTGATCAGCCTTACTGCTTGGACAAAGTAACTGTTTTTGAGTCTGATGATCCTGGTGTGGATGCTACATAGACTCCTCTCTGATGGGAGTGGGGCAAACAGTCCATCAGAGGGGTGGGTGGGATCCTTCATGATGGTACTGGCCCTTTTCTGTACATGTCCTTGATGGTAGGTAGGCTGATTGACTACCCGTTGTAGAGCCTTCCAGTCCTCTGCAGTGCAGTTTCCATACCCAGCAGTGATGCAGCTCGATATATCATTGGAGACAAAAATAAAAGAAATCTATATTATTTTGAAGGATCTTGGCGCAAAATGTTGACTGCTTATTTCTCTGCATAGATGCTGCCAGACCTGCATTTTGTGTATGTTACTCTGGATTTCCAACATCTGCAGTCTCTTGTATTTAGTATTTTGAATAACGTTTATCATTGTTACAATCTACAGTACACCATTTACATATTTATTTAGAGAATCAGCGCAAAATAGGTCCGTCCATCCCAACAAGCAGCACAGCTCAGCAACCCCTGATTTAACCCATGCTTAATCATGGGACAATTTACAATGACCAATTAAGCTACTAACACAGAGTTATAGGAAAGTACAGTACAGAAACAGGCTATTCATCCCACCTAGCACATGCTGAGCAATTTAAAACACCTACTAACCGGTAAGTCTTTGTACTGTGGGAGAAAACAGAGTGCCCAGAGAAAACCCACACATTCCATGTGGAGCACATACAAATTTTGAACTCCAACACCTTGAGTTAGTGTCAAGCTAACTGCTACATACCGTGATTGTATAGATTTTGGCAATCTTCATGTTGAGCAGGAATTAATTCCAGTAGATAATATATAAAATTAAACATGCATTTGTCTAATACAGCACTTGACAGGTTAACTTAAATTTGCTATTTAAGTGTCAGTGTAGTTTCTCTTCTGTATTTTTAAACCATTCAGTCAAGCTTGCAAGAGGAGAACAGCCCTGTGTTCATGTGGTACAAATTCTGTTAGCCATTGGGAATGCATCTATGTGATGGCCAATTGTAATCCACACCGTGCTAATCTGAGTCAGTAAGTATTGATCTACATTATCTTACACATCAAGAGCATGTGTTCACATGCTGAGGAAGATGGCCATAAGCTCCAATTCCTTGTCGAGGCTCATTAACCTTATTTCAGAAGAAATGCTAAAACCATTATAAATGTCAGGCCAGCCAGTCTCTGTGACGAGAACAGACAAGACCTGTCAACATTTATTAGTAAGATCTTCCAGACTTAACTAAGAGTCCACACACCTGAAATGTTGAATTGTAACTTCTCCCCAAAGCTTCTAAGAGATCTTTCTAAATGTTTTCTAGCATCTGCAGAGTTTGTTTCAGGCTCCTGGCATCAGCTGCAGTTTTACAGTCAAAGTAAATTAATTATCAAAGAACTTATATGTCACCATATACTACCCTGACATTCATCTTCTTGCAGGCATTCACAGTACATGAAGGAAATACAATAGAGTCAGTGAAAAACTACACACAAAGACTAGCAAACTGTCACAGAACATAGAGTCTTGACTCGAATTCAGAGCAGCAGAGATAATAGAGCGATGAACAATAACTTTAATAATAAGCTCCAAAATAACAAGACATGAGGGGCCACAAAACAATAGAATACAGATACTAAACACATAGGCAACAAGGTAACTGAAGGCTATGAGCAACTGATTCAGGTTGGCTGGTTTGACAGGCGAGCAAGGACTGTGACTAAGTGCTGGGTTTAAAAAGGCTGCAGGTGACGAGTTTAAAATGAGTGGCAGGTGATACATGTTAGCTGGGTGGAAACTGGGAGGTGATTGCCTGTGGAGGCCTGACACAGACAATCAATATGCAAAAGAAGACAAACTCTGCAAATAATAATAAAATCAAATAAATAATTAAGTAAATAATCCTAACATGACTTGTGGAGTCCAGCAGTTGTGGTATCGATTCAGAGTTGAGGTGAGTTGGGCATCCACATTGTTTCAGAGGTAGTAACCGTTCCTGAACCTGATGGTGTGGATCCTATGGTTCTTGTACCTAACTTTAGTGTTGGGAAGATACAGTTTAATATTTTTAGTGTGAGACTTTCTCAATATCCTGTTTATTCTTTCTTTGTTGTGTAGTGTTATTTTTAAGGAAGAGGAAAATGATTTTGGAGCATAATTCATTGAACGAGCCTCTGGTAAAATTATGTTTAGGGAGTAGAAGTCACTGATAATTTAAAACAGGCTGAATATCTCCTAATGCTGTTTCCCACCCCATATGGTGGAACTGTGCCAAACCACAACCACTGTGAAAGGAGGAATACTACATTCTGACATTGTTAACGGAAGTTATGTATCTTGGGGCATTGTTTTTAAATCAGAACCAAGTTGTAATGAATAGAATTATGTCTAAATCACAACAGCTTAGCTACCTTTGAATTTGTGATTTTTGGTTTCTAGTTGTTTTAGAATAATATAAATAAAATATAGCCTCAGTGTTAAAGCATAGTTCTACAGGTCAGCTCTTACAGTGACAAGCTCTTTGCCTTTTCTGGATGTGGAGGGCTGAGTGAACTGACTCTGCCCCGAAGAGACATCCTGTGAAGCAGGTCAGGCCCTAGAGATGAGTAAACCTTAGGCAGTGCATCTTTCAGGCCCCACCCTGTGAAAGTGCTTGAAGACTTTGGCAGCTCATCATTGTGTTTCTTGAACTGTAATTAGCATCTCAAAGTTCCAAGTAAGTTTATTATTCGACTATGTACTGTATATATCACCATATACTACCTTGATATTTAGTTTCTTGTGGGCATTTGCAGGAAAATAAAGAAATTTAATGGAATTAAAAACTTTGAAAAACTTTACATAGGCTGTGGAGTCAGTACAGCATTGAGGTAAGTGAAGGTATCCTTGATTGTCCAGGATCTTAATGACTATTGTGGGGAAATAACTGTTCCTGAACCTGATCAGGACAGGAAAAGAAGAGGGTAAAGACCAGAAAAAAAACGGTACAGAGGGGAAGGAGAACAAGTTAGAAGGTGACTGGTGAATAAAAGAGATTCTACAGATGCTGGAAATCTAGAGCAAAACACAGCACCACAGATCCTGACTGACCTATTCCACATGGCTACTGGGACCAATGGAATTGCTCAGTTGCTCCATTCAAAGAATTCTGTCAGCTTCCATGTGATCTAGCTCACTGGCTGCTTTATCATGGATGGTATACGGTACTGGTCAGGCTTTGTGAAACTAGGGTGAGGCATTTTCACTTCATACTATTTCTGTCCTTGATACGTTTGAGTTTTCCAATTCCATCCTTGAACACTGCTGTGGCATCATCCAGTAACTTCCTTAATTCATTTTCAGTTAACTCTATTGCAGGGGGTGTGGCAATGGATCCCCAATCAAGTTGCAGTTGTCCCTGCTGATCACGTCCCCATAATGCTGGCCAATCCTGTTTTTATCACATACAAACTCAATGTTGCTTGTGGGTTGTTGTATTTCACTGTTACAAATGTCATTCCCACAGGACTTATCTTTTCTCCATTATAAGTACTTAGTTGGATATCTTCAGGCTTCAGTTTAGTATCTTTGAAATGCTGTTCTAACTCATTTTGTGGAACGACTGAAAAAGCGGAACCCGTGTCCAATTCCATTTTAATTAATTTGCTGTTCACTCTGGTGCAAGCCATATTGCTTGTCTATTGCAATGCACACAAAATGATGGCGGAACTCAGCAGGTCAGGCAGCAACTATGGAGGGGTATAAGCAGTCTATATTTCAGGTTGAGATGAAGTGTCTTGGCCCAAAATATTGGCTGTTTATTCCCCTGAATAGATGTTGCCTGACTCACTGAGTTTCTCCAGCATTTTGTGTGATCTACTGTTTTAACACATCAGGACCATGGTAAAGTGGGGGAAATGAGAAATTGAATTCCTACATCTCTGGTAAATTTCCTCCTGAAAGCACAAAATTTGCCTGTGTAATGTCAACGTAGCATTAGTGCCAACATAGCATGGCTGCAACTGGACGTAAGGGGTACATCTTTGGGATGTGGGGGGGGGGGGTGGTGGACTGTAGTACTTGCAGGAAATGCACGTGGTCACAGGAAAAATTTACAAATTCCTTACATTCAATAAAGTGGTGAGAACTGAACCCAGATAACCAGCACTGTAGTACGCCAACTGCTACACTACCATGCTGCCACCAATATTTAGTAATATTCTTTCCTTTTTTTAAACCACAAACAAGCAGGAAGGGAATATTGAACCATTGCTCCAATTGAAAGGTTCTGGGTGAAACGCTGGTTGTTATGAATGTCAGCCTGGGTGAGATTCTACTGGGCCTTGCTGGCTCTGAAAACGTATCCGATCTTCACTATCTATCTTCCATGACAAGAACTGGGTAAGTCATCAGGAAAATCTGTGACTGCGCTTGACAACAGCTCTGGTCTTCATGCTGGAACATGACTGAAATCCCTCATTCAGGTTCAGCCAATCTTACATCGAACTGCACTCTGGCGGATGGGGTATATATCTATAGAAAGATGCTGGAAAACAGCCAGAAACTTCATGAAGACTCCCACATACCCTAGGCATCACACACAAACTGCTGGAGGAACTCAGCAGGTTGGGTAGCATCTGTGGAAAAGAGTAAACAGTCAACTTTCAGGCTGACTCAAAACTGGTTGCCTTCCCCAAGCAGTAAGGCTGATCGACACCTCCACCCACTAACCCACCCCTCCACACCCCCAACCACCACTACCACTACCGTCAGTCTCCTTATGTACAGACACTCCTGTGCCTGGCGTCACTTTATGGACATGCTGTACAATCAATCTGTGTATATAGCTATCTTACGCATTTATAATTCTTGTGCGTTATTTTTATTATTATTGTTTTCTTTACTTTTTTTGTGCTGCATCAGATCCAGAGTAACAATTATTTTGTTCTCCTTTACACTTGTGTGCAGGAAATGTCATTAAACAGACTTGAATCTTGAGTCTTGAACCAGACGATCGGAAGGTGCTAAATCTCTGCCTGTGGCAATAGCTGAGGCGTAAGCAAATCCATTGGTGAGTGAGTTCAGTGATAAGGGACAAGTACAACCCTGAGGGAGGATCGCATCTGTATGCATTCTCTATCAAGGGATTTGTGGTTTTGGTAAATCCAGGCCAGAACAGTGGAGAAAAGTGATACCTTAGATTTCCTACACATATTGCATGTTGAAAAAAAACAGTCAGTCTTCCCACTGTGCACTGCAGGTATGTAAAATCACACCATCCTGTTATTTAAAATTGTAGGATTCTAATTTAATGGAGATTTTATAGACATATATTCTCCAAGTGCCATACATGATACTTTTTATTGGACCAACTTAATGGGTGTGTAGTACAAATGCTTCACAGAGCACAGGATATCATTCATCTCGTGAGAGAGAGCAAAGCCAAGAGCAAATGAATGGATTCTAGGTGTCTATTGAAATCTGCAAGCAGCCACTTCCATCGCTGAGCGTTCAGTTATCTCGGTGATATTATTTAAACATTTTGCCTCGCTGCTTTAATTATTAACAAGGTTGTTTTGTTGCCAAATCCATTGGAGAAAAAAAGACCTTTATCCTGCACGCAGGCCATCCGTTGGGCGGTTGGGGGTGGGGGGGTGGAATTGTGCAGCTTTACATCCTGTTGTTTTGTACACCGTTGCCCCTAATCTTTCACTGCTTGGATACACAGCTGCTTAAGGGATGAGGCGGATTCACATTTAAGACCACCCTGTACCTTCTTTCTTCACCTAATTGTATGAGAACTCCACCTCATGGGATGACACAGGAGTTCTGCAAATCTCTGTGAGACTGCCGGGGAAAATCAAAGTCTCAACGTCTGCTAGTCCACAAAGCTGAAGGGTGGATGTGGAGAGGACGTTTCCTATGGTTGGGAAGTCTAACATCCATTTAGAATGGAGATGAGGAGGAATTTCTTTAGCCAGAGAGGTGAATCTGTGGAATTCATTGCCACAGGAGGGCAAGTCATTGGGTATATGTGTATATATATGTCAAGTGTATAAGATGATGAAAGGCATTGATCATGTGGATAGTCAGAGGCTTTTTCCCAGGGCTGAAATGATTGCCACAAGAGGATACAGGTTTAAGTTGCTGGGGAGTAGGTACAGAGGAGATGTTAGGGGTAAGTTTTTACTCAGAGTGCATGGAATGGGCTGCTGGTAATGGTGGTGGAGATGGATATGATAGGGTCTTTTAAGAGACTTTTGGATAGGTGCATGGAGCTTAGAAAAATAGAGGGCTATAGGTAAGCCTAGTAATTTCTAAAGTAGGGACATGTTCAACACAACTTTGTAGGCTGAAGGGCCTGTATTGTGCTGAAGGTTTTCTGTGTTTCTATTTAAGGCAGAGGTTGATGGGTTCTTGATTAGTCAGGGCATGAAGGGATATGGGGAGAAGGCAGGAGTTTGGGGCTAAGAGGGAAATGGATCAGCCTTGATGGGCCCAAGAGCCTAACTCTGCTCCTATATCTTATGTGAACCCCCCTTTTTATACTGGGCATCTCTAAAGATGTGGCTCATTAGCTCCTTGCTATTAGCTACCAGATTCAGACGTGAGAAAAACACCTTTCGCAGAATCTGTATGCCTAGCTAGGGTCCCACCAAACCCAGGAAGTTGGGATGTGTCTCTCAGGCAAACACTGGTCTGTGTGAACACTGTGTAACTATTGTCCCCATGCAATTGCCCATTGGCAAGAAATAAAAGATCATTATAAAGAAAGTATATTTACAAATGGCAGCTTTATCGACCAGTTAGTAGGAAAAAGAGAAGGAAAAAAAATAAAAAGGGCCTATTACAGTTAACCCAGTTCAAATGTGCATGTAGGTTGGAGCTCATCTTGAACTTGTCTTTAACTCATGCACCAGACTCACAGCTTGTGTAAAAGCCACTCACCACTTTCCAAATGTCACTTGAAATTCGCCCACGGGAGTGATGTTCCTTGAAGCTGCTCACTTGCAAGAGGGATGGCCTCCTCAGCCATCCTCCCTCCCGTCTGCTCCCAGCCCCCGCCAATTAGACTCCGATCCACACCAGCGTCCATTAACAAAACTTCTCCGCCCAGCGTTCTCTGGAACCTTCTCCCAATTCCACCATCCTGATAGGCTGACACAACATAGTCTTTAGCTCAAACCCATACATGCTGAAAGCAGAACAGACTACTCTTACAGAGCTGTTGAAATGTAACACCTACAGTATAGCAGTAAAGATTTTAACCAGGGTGTTCCATCTTCTGGTTTTCTGGTCTGCCATGGGGCTGCAGGATTGTGTGTGTATGTGTGGGTAGGTGGGCAGGAAGGAGGAACGGGGATGTTGTGCTGTTGTTGTTTTGTCACTTGGTATGGTCTGTGTCGTCCTACCGAGCATTGTGGTCACCAGAATGTATGGCGACATTTGCAGGCTGCCCCAGCACATCTTACGTTGTGTTGGTTGTTGACACATTTCACCGTATGTTTTGGTACACAGGTTGTAAGTAAATCTGAATCCCTCCGCTCTCCATCAGCATCACAATCAAGTTTGGCTTTCCATCAATATTAGGGCTACCTACTTCATCACCCACTCTGCCAAGGATGTTCCCAAGCCTGGCTGTGGAAGGAGAAGGGTTGGGCATGGTGCTAGCAACCCCATCTCATAAAAGCCCAGAGTACAGAAATGCCAACAGAAACTCCAAAGACCTCATCCCCGGAAGAGGAAGGATCTTCACCTAGGAGGCATATGAAGTTTTGTGGTGAAAGTGAAAGCTGGAGGGCCGATCAGTCTTTGGCCAAGGACAGAGCACTCTGGTGAGCTGCTGTTGGTGGCCGATGATCTAGTAATCTGATGTTGCTTCAGTAGAGGAGGAAGAATTTCATCATCATTGCAGGATTATAGAGCTCAGTCCAGAATGAGAGAATGTTACATGAGAATATTTGTAGTTATTTTGTCTAATTCTATTTGCATTTTCTATCTTTATTTATTAAAATCTAGTAATACTGTGGGAGTAAGCCCTTTTGGTCCTTTGAGCTGAGCCTCCTAGCAACCTCCAACAACCCTGATTTAACCCTAACCCACTCATGGGCCAACTAACAATGACCAATTAACCTACCCTGTTTGTCTTTGGACAGTGGAAGGAAACTGGAGCACACTGGGAAAGATCACACATTCCATGGGGAGGACGTACAGACTCCTTACAGAGGACATTGTGATTGAACTCTATATTCGAATGCCCTGAGCTGTAATAGTGTTGCACCGTGGTGCTCTTTGTAACATGTTTCTTCAGTATTGTCATATTGCCACCTAGCTTTTGCTGAAACATTATGATTGGTTAGTTTTAGTAGTTCATTGCAAGAATGCTTTGTTTTCCTAGGTTTGAAATCCTCAACACATCTCATCATCTATTTATTTATTTGGAGAGAGAGTGTGGAAAAGGCCTTTCCAGCCCTTCGAGCCAAATTGCCCAAGAACCCCCAATATGACCTGAGCCTAATCACAGGACAACTTCCATTGACCAATTGACCTACCAACTGGTACAGCCTTGAACCGTAGATGGGAACTGGAGCGCCTGGATAAAAGCCACACATTCCATGGAGAGTACATGAAGAGGATAGAAACATAGAAAATAGGTGCAGGAGTAGACCATTCCGCCCTTTGAGCCTGCACCGCCATTCAGTATGATCATGGCTGATCATCCAACTCAGAACCCTGTACCTGCTTTCTCTCCATACCCCCTCATCCCTTTAGCCACAAGGGCCATATCTAACTTCCTCTTAAATATAGCCAATGAACCAGCCTCAACTGTTTCCTGTGGCAGAGAATTCCACAGATTCACCACTCTCTGTGTGAAGAAGTTTTTCCTCATCTCGGTCCTAAAAGGCTTCCCCTTTATCCTTAAACTGTGACCCCTCATTCTGGACTTCACCAGCATCAGAAACAATTTTCCTGCATCTAGCCTGTCCAATCCCTTCAGAATTTTATACGTTTCAATAAGTTCCCCCCTCAATCTTCTAAATTCCAGTGAGTATAAGCCTAGTCGATCCAGTCTTTCTTCATATGAAAGTCCTGTCATCCCAGGACTCAATCTGGTGAACCTTCTCTGTACTCCCTCTATGGCAAGAATGTCTTTCCTCAGATTAGGGGACCAAAACTGCACACAATATTCTAGGTGTGGTCTCACCAAGGCCTTGTACAACTGCAGTAGAACCTCCCTGCTCTTGCACTCAAATCCTTTTGCAATGAATGCCAACATACCATTTGCCTTTTTCACTGCCTGCTGTACCTGCATGCCCACCTTAAATGACTGGTGTACAATGACACCCAGGTCTTGTTGCTTCTCCCCTTTTCCTAATCGGCCACCATTCAGATAATCATCTGTTTTCCTGTTCTTGCAACCAAAGTGGATAACCTCACATTTATCCACATCAAATTGCATCTGCCATGAATTTGCCCACTCACCTAACCTATCCAAGTCACCCTGCATCCTCTTAGCATCCTCCTCACAGCTAACACTGCAGCCCAGCTTCGTGTCATCCGCAAACTTGGAGATGCTGCATTTAATTCCCTCATCTAAATCATTAATATATATTGTAAACATCTGGGGTCCCAGCACTGAGCCTTGCAGTACCCCACTAGTCACTGCCTGCCATTCGGAAAAGGTCCCGTTTACTCCCACTCTTTGCTTCCCATCTGCCAACCAATTCTCTATGCACATCAATACCATATCCCCAATACCATGTGCTTTGAGTTTGCACACTAATCTCCTGTGTGGGACCTTGTCAAAAGCCTTTTGAAAATCTAAATATACCACATCCACTGGCTCTCCCCTATCCGCTCTACTAGTTACATCTTCAAAACATTCTATAAGATTCGTCAGACATGATTTTCCTTTCACAAATCCATGCTAACTTTGTCCAATGATTTCACCTCTTTCCAAATGTGCTGTTATTACATCTTTGATAACCGTCTAGCATTTTCCCCAGCACCGATGTCTAACTGGTCTATAATTCTCCCGTTTCTCTCTCCCTCCTTTTTTAAAAAGTGGGGTTACATTAGTCACCCTCCAATCCTCAGGAAATAATCCAAAATCTAAGGAGTTTTGAAAAATTATCACTAATGCATCCACTATTTCTTGGGCTACTTCCTTAAGCACTCTGGGATGCAGGCCATCTGGCCCTGGGAATTTATCTGCCTTTAATCCCTTCAATTTACCTAACACCACTTCCCTACTAACATGTATTTCCCTCAGCTCCTCCATCTCACTAGACTCTCAGTCCTTTACTATTTCCGGAAGATTATTTATGTCCTCCTTAGTGAAGACAGAACCAAAGTAGTTATTCAATTGGTCTGCCATGTCTTTGTTCCCTATGATCAACTCACCTGTCTCTGACTGTAAACAACCTACATTTGTCTTGACCAATCTTTTTCTTTCCACGTATCTATAAAAGCTTTTACAGTCAGTTTTTATGTTCCCTGCCAGCTTTCTCTCATAATCTTTTTTCCCTTTCCTAATTAAGCCCTTTGTCCTCCTCTGCTGGTCTCTGAATTTCTCCCAGTCCTCAGGTGTGCTGCTTTTTTTTGCTAATTTATATGTTTCTTCTTTGGACTTGACACTATCCCTAATTTCCCTTGTCAGCCACAGTTGCACTACCTTTTCTGGTTTATTCTTTTGCCAAACTGGGATGAACAATTGTTGTAGCTCATCCATACGATCTTTAAATGCTTGCCATTGCATATCCACCGTCAACCCTTTAAGTATCATTTGCCAGTCTATCTTAGCTAATTCACGTCTCATACCTTCAAAGTTACCCTTCTTTAAGTTCAGAACCTTTGTTTCTGAATTAACTATGTCACTCTCCATCTTAATGAAGAATTCCACCATATTATGGTCACTCTTACCCAAGGGGCCTCGCACGACAAGATTGCTAACTAACCCTTCCTCATTGCTCAATACCCAATCTAGAATGGCCTGCTCTCCAGTTGGTTCCTCGACATGTTGGTTCAGAAAACCATCCTGCATATATTCCAAGAAATCTTCTTCCTCAGCACCCTTACCAATTTGGTTCACCCAATCTATATGTAGATTGGAGTGACCCATTATAACAACTGTTCTTTTATTGCACGCATTTCTAATTTCCTGTTTAATGCCATCCCCAACCTCACTACTACTGTTAGGTGGCCTGTCCACAACCCCCACCAGCGTTTTCTGCCCCTTAGTGTTATGCAGTTCTACCCATATCAATTCCACATCCTCCAGGCTAATGTCCTTCCTTTCTATTGCATTAATCTCCTCTCTAACCAACAATGCTACCCCACCTCCTTTTCTTTCCTGTCTATCCCTCCTGAATATTGAATATCCCTGGATGTTGAGCTCCCATCCTTGGTCACCCTGGAGCCATGTCTCTGTGATCCCAACTATATCATATTCATTAATAACTATCTGCACATTCAATTCATCCACCTTGTTACGAATGCTCCTCGCATTGACACACAAAGCCTTCAGGCTTGTTTTTACAACACTCTTAGCCCTTATACAATTATGTTGAAAAATGGCTCTTTTTGATTTTTGCCCTGGATTCGCCTGCCTGCCACTTTTACTTTTCACCTTACTACTTTTTGCTTCTACCCTCATTTTACACCCCTCTGTCTCTGTGCACTTGTTCCCATCCCCCTGCCACATTAGTTTAAAGCCTCCTGAACAGCAGTAACAAACACTCCCCCTAGGATGCTGGGATTGAACTCCAAGCTCTAACACTCCGAGCTGTAATAGTGTTGTGTTAAGTGCTACGCTACCGTGGCACTCCTCAGAGGAAAACAAAACTTCATATCTCCAATACAAAGATGGAGAAGGATGGGCGATGGATTGGTGAAAGACATCGAGAGAGGGTTAGAGCTGAACGTTCCATCCTGCCAAGACAGTTCGATGAGGAAAGGCAAGACAGAACCTGGGCAAAAGTCCAGATTATACGTACAAAATTAAGGGAGGGTAGTTTAGCGGAGACATCAGGGGTAAGTTTTTTACACAGTGGGTTGTGAGAGCCTGGAATGACTTGCCAGGGATGATGGTGGAAGCTAAAACATTAGGGGTATTTAAGAACCTCTTGGACAGGCACATGGATGAAAGAAAAATAGAGGGTTATGGGGTAGTGTGGGTTTAGTACTTTTTTTTAAGGATTCTCTGGGTCGACACAAGATGGAGGGCTGAAGGGCCTGTACTGTGCTGTAGTGTTCTATGGTTCTATGGTTCTATTCCACTTTGAGAATATGACAACTCTGTTCCATTCCACCATTACATAACAACAGAAACATCAAATTTTTGGCCACCCTTTTGAACAGAGATGAGGAGGAACAGTGGTGAATCTGTGGAATTCATTGCCACAGACAGCTGTGGAGGCTGAATCATTGGGTATATTTAAAATAGAGGTGGATTGTTTCTTGAATAGTCAGGGCATCAAATGTTAGGGGGAAGAAGGCAGGAGAATGATGTTAAAAGGGAAAATAAATCAACCAAGATGGAATGCTGGAACAGGCTCGATGGGCTGAGTGGCCTAATTCTCCTCCTATATCTTAAGATCTTATGATCACTACTGTGCATAAGTGGGACGTTGATTATATTATGGGAAGTCTTTTGGAATGTGTGAGGAAACCTGAAAGCTTGGAGGAAATCCACACTGTCACGGGGAGGGACGGGAATTAAACCAAAGTCGCTGGTGCTGGAAATTGTTCTGCTAACCGCTATGCTAACATGCTGCCTTTAGGCTGAAGATTCCTTGCTGTTAGGCTAAAGAAGATAAGCCTATGGCAGTCTATGTCTCAGGCTATACACAACAGTGTTCAGAGCAGAAACAGAATCAGGTTTAATATCACTGGTGTATGTTATGAAATTAAATAAGTAGTGCAAAGAAGTAGTGAGGTAGTGTTCATGGATTCAATGTCTATTCACAAATCTGATAGCAGAAGGGAAGAAGCTGTTCCTGATTCACTGAGTGTGCACCTTCAGGCTTTTGTACCCCCCCTCCCTGCCCTCGATGGTAGAAATGAGAGGAGGGCATGTCCTGAATGATGAGTTCCTTGATTATGGATGCAGCCTTTTTTTGAGGCATCACCTTTTGAAGTTGTCTTGGATGCAGGGGAGGCTGGTGACCACGATGGAGTTGGCTGAGATTAAAACTTATCGCAGTTGATTTCGATCCTGTTCAATATCTTCCCCCCCCACCCCGCCCCACAATACCAAATGTGATGCAGTCAGTTAGAACACTCTGGAGGGGATACACTCAGTCACCTTCACTTGCACCATCACTGAAAGGTTCCCACAACCTATGGAGTCACTTTCAAGGACTCTTCATCTCATGTTCTCGATATACTTTTCTTATTTATTTATTTTTTCTTCTTTTGCATTTGCACAGTTTGGTGTCATTTGCACATTGGTTGTATGCCCTGCTGGTGTGGTCTTACATTGATTTGATTATGGTTATTGGAATTATTGAGTATGCCAGCAAGAAAGTGAATCTCAGGTTTAATATGGTGACATATATGCACTTTGATAACAAATTTCCTTTGAGCTTGGAAATGGACTAGGGTTAAATTGGTGGGTTACTGGCAGCATGACTAGTTGGACCAGAAGGGCCTATTCCACTCTGTATCACTAAGTAATTAAATAAATTATCACCATATGCTAAAGTACTCAGCCAAGGATGGATGTAAATGAAATAATAGTAACACATACAAAATGTTGGAGGAGCTCAGCAGGCCGGCAGCATCTGTGGAAAGGAATAAAGAGTCAACGTTTCAGGCAGAGACCCTTCATCAGGACTGGAAAAAAAGATGAGGATTCAGAGTAAGAAGGTGGGGGAGGAGGAAGAAGTACAAGTTGGTAGGTGATAGGTGAAACCGGGAGAGGGAGAGGAGGATTGGTGATGGAAAGAGCTGGGAAGTTGATTGGTGAAAGAGATAAAATGCTGGAGAAGGGGAAATCTGACAGCAGAGGTTAGAAGACCACAGAAGAAAGGGAAGGGGCAGGAATACCAGAGGCAGGTGATGGACAAGTCAGGAGATAGAGTGAGGGAGGGAATCAGGCATGGGAAACGGTGAAGGTGGGGGAAGTTACTGGAAGTTCAGGAAATCGTTGTTCTTGCCATCAGGTTGGAGTCTACCCAACGGAATATCAGGTGTTGTTCCTCCAACCTGAGTGTGGCCTCATCGTGACAGTAGAGGAGGAGGCAATGGATTGACATATCGGAATGGGAATGGGAAATAAATTGAAATGGGTGGCCACTGGGAGATCCCACTTTTTCTGGCGGACAGAGCGTAGGTGCTTGGTGAAGCGGTCTCCCAATCTATGTTGGGTCTATGTTAGAACTGTGTCATACAATTGGGTTATTTGGAGGAAGGGGACATACGCAAATTATATTCTGGAGAGAACAGGTGAGAAGCTCTTGGGGACAGTTACTGAATAAGACAGATACACAGTCACAACCATGCAAATTGGTGTCTTCAGAAAACCTATATTCAAATTTAAGGAAGTGAGACTAGTCAGGTATCAGCTTGTCTCAAGGCTCTGGGTATATCTACTAAAGTGGAAGTAATTATCATCGCCAAATAGGCAGATGCATCTGCTTTCATTGTAAAGTTGAGCTTTACTTGCCACACACTCATCGAAACATCAAAATGTATAATAAAATATGTCCTTTTGTGTAAATGACCATAATAGTCCCAATGATCAACGCAACCAGAGGTTCAGATATGACTTACAGAAAGCTATTTTAAGAATAGGAAAACAATTCTGATTGAAGTTAGAAATGGAATTGGATGCTTGTCAGCTGTGGCATCGTTTGCAGGCCATTACTCCTACACGGGCAAACCTAACTTAACATCATGAATGGCTGTGATGCTTCACTCCCAGATGAGCTCAACACCTTGAAAGGGAGAATAAAACTGCACCTGTGCAAATCCCTGGAGCATCTGGTGACCTTTGTCTCCGAGGCTGACATCAGAACACCTTTCAAGAGGTTGAACCCTCGCACGGCTTCAGGACCTGGTAGGGCACGGAAAACCTGTGCCAATCTCCGGGAAGGAGTGCTGAAGGATATCTTCAGTCTCTCACTGTTGCAGTCGAAGGTTCCCACCTACTTCAAAAGGGCAACAATCATACCAGTGCTCAAGAAGAGCAGGGTAAGATGCCTCAATGACTATCACCCAGTTGCACCACACCTACTGTGGTGAAATGCTTTGAGAAGTTGGTCATAGCCAGAATCAACATCTGCCTAAGTAAGAACATGAACCCGCTGCAATTTACCTGTCACTACAGTGGATGCAATCTCATTGGCTCTCCACTCAACCTGGACCACAGCTATACCTAAATTACGGTAAGCTACTGTTTACTGATTACAGTTCAGCGTTCAACACACTCATGCCCTCAGTTCTAACAACTAGCATCAAAACCTGGGCCTCCCTACCTCCCTCTGCAAATGGATCCTTCACTTCCTCACTGGGAGACCACCGTCAGTGCAGGTTAGAAATAACACCTCCTTCCCACTGACAAGTAACACCGGTTTACTACAAAGATGTGTGCTTAGCCCACTGCTCTACTCTTTCTGCACCCATGGATGTGTGGCTAGGCACAGCTGAAACGCCATCTATAAATTTGCTGATGATGCAACTATTGTTGGCAAAATCTCAGATAGTAATGAGGAGGTGTACAGGAGCAGGATAAATCAGATGGTTGAATGGTGTAACAATAACAAGCTTGCACTTAATGTCAGTAAGACCAAGCAATTGATAGCGGACTTCAGGAAGAGGAAGTCAAGAGAACACACTCCAGTCCACATTGAGGGATCAGAAAGGGTGAGCTGTTCAAGTTCCTGGGTGTCAATATCTCTGAGGATTTATTCTGGGCTCAACATATTAATGCGATTACAAAGAAGGCATGACAATGGCTATGTTTCATTAGAAATTTAAGGAGAATACATGTATCACTAAAGACACTCACAAATTTCTACAGATGTACTGTGGAGTGTGTTCTAACTGATTGCATCAGCGCCTGATGTGGGGAGACCACTGCACAGGGTCGGAAAAAGCGACAGAAAGTTGTAAACTCAGCCAGCTTGTTCATGAACTCTACCTTCCCCAGTATCATGGACAACTTCAAACAGTGATACCTCAAAAAGGTGGCATCCATCATTAAAGATCACATTTACCCAGGACATGCCCTCTTCTCATTGCTACCATCAATGAGGAGGTACAGGAGCTTGAAGACCCACACTCAATATTTCAGGAACAGCTTCTTTCCCTCCACAGTCAGATTTCTGAATGTACAATGAACCCATGAATAGTACTTCACTATTTTTTTCTTCTTTTTCACTCTATCTCTGCACTAATTTAACTTAATTTTTAAATATTTTTAATTTTATTTTATAGTTTTTTATTATGCATTGTATTCCTGACGCAAAACAACAAAGTTGATGACGTGTCAGTAACATTAAACCCGATTCTGGTTTAATGTAGTGGGTGCAGCCTGCAAGAGTCACTCACACGTCCTGCAGCAACCTACCAGTCCGAACTGTAAATCTTCGGAATGTGGGAGGAACCGGAGCATCCGGACCAAAACCCACGTGCTCGAGGGTGACCATACAAAATTCTCACTGGCAGTGGCTGGAACTGAGCCCTGATTGCCGATTGCTTGTGCAGTGAAGTGTTACACTAAGCATTATGCTATGGTGCTGCCTCAAGTATAGCCCAAGTAGGAACAATTTAAAAATCTGGGTGGAACACCATTGGTAAATGCACGTGTAATATGTGGATAAATCTTGAAGGTCTGTGGGTGCACGTTCTAGGAATCCATTCAAAAATACAAGAGAGTCTGCAGATGCTGAAGATGCACAATAACAGAAAACAGATTTATGGAGGAACTCTGCAGGTCAGGCAGTATCTGTGGAGAGGAATAAAGAGTTGATGTTTCGGGCTGAAACCCTCATCAATGTTCAAAAAAGGCAGCATCCATCATTAGGATGTCCATCACCCAGGACATGCCCTCTTCTTACAGCTACCATCAGGGAGGAGGTACAGGATTTTGAAGGCACATGTTCAGTGATTCAGAAATAGCTTCTTCCTCTCTACCATCGGATTTTCGAATGAACATTGAACCCATGAAAACTACCTTTCTACTTTAATTTCTGTTTGCATTACTTAATTAATTTAACTTTTTTTAAAAATATATATATATATACTTTAATTTACATTTGTTATTGTTATGTATTGCAATGTACTGCTGCTGCATAACAACAAATTTCACAACTTGTGCCAGTGATATTAAACCTGATTCTGATTTGGATTCCACTGGACCAGCTCTTTCCCATTATGGGTATTGGTAATTAAGACCTCTAGAATATCTTTAGCTATTTAATAGTAATAATATTAGCAAATTTTCTGTCAAAATACTCAAAGGTTTGCAAGTTAATACCCAGTGAAATCCATTGGTAAAAGAGACACATCTTCCTTCTTGAACGTACCATTAGCCAAGCTAGCTCGACAATAAAGTTTGCAGTATTGCTCAAATCTAATAACCCTTGGCATTGTGTGGAGAGGTCTCACCTTATTTTTTAGGCATTGTTTTACCTTACCAAAGAGATATATTTCTTTTCTTTTTTTTTTGTCTCTCTCTTTTTGATTATATGGCGACTCTTAATCAAACTAAGCCTGGCTTCCGTATCCCTGGGGCGGCATCTCTTAGTTCCCTGTCAAACGGTGCTGAAACACAATCAATCTTGCTCTTGTGCTTGGATGGCGGAAGTGCCAGAACACGAACAGTGTGCTGCTATGCTCACGCCGTGAAGCTTGGGTGACAAAAGTTTTTACAAGAAGCTGACTGTACTTAGGGTCATGAATATGCAATGATTCTCATTAGCATTGAGGCGCTGGAGCTGGGGCTGACACCCTGAGCCACTTTTGGTTGCTGCTGAATTGTATAATGAATTGTCTCTCTTTCAATCAAAATCTTTTCTGTCATGACTCCCCTTCCAAAGGAGGTAGCCAGTCCAAGAATGCCAGTCCACGGCAGAAATTAATTGCAAGTGCCCCAGTTGTTTTTGTTAAACAACATTGCGATAGTGCTCCAAATGTCAAAATAAAAAGATATATTAACATTTTTGTAAGCCGGGGTGGAGGCAAATAAAACCACATGAAGGCGGTTAATGTGACGAGAGACACAAAGCATCCACCGGCTCAGCTGTCCGCTTATTGTTGTTTTGTTGAATAGGAGTGATTCCAGCAAGGTTACTCAAAACTAACTCTCAGTATCTCCTTGTTTGTTCTATTCTCCTCCGACAAAACACCCTCCTTTCCATCTCCCCAACTCAAACGAGGGCTAATTTGCAGTGATTTCATGCATACATTATAAACCTATTCTGTAACATAAAAGATAACATTCTTTTCCTCTCAGAAAACTGTGCCTGATTCTCTTTCCTCAAATGTGCTAGTGAGCTTGGCTTACCTCTCGACCTGCACCCCAACAGTACAAATTTCCAAAGGGCTGAAGGAAAAAGGTAATAAAAACAGAAACAATATATACAGGTTGAAGTTAAATATCAAACGCGGGTCTGGTGTAAAATAAATGCAGTTCTGACAAAAGTATCTCAAGTATCATACATCAAACACTTGTTACCTCGACTGGCCTTTGTGATTCCACATGACTCGGAACAAGTCAGTGATAAAATGTGAAGAGAGATGAAACCAATCCAGCCCTTTTTAAAGATCATCAATCACTCGACGCAACCATGATATTATTAGTTCAAGTAAAGCCCCGCTCTTCCATTTTATGGACATCATAAAAAGCCTAGCTCTTCAGCTACCATGGGAATTCATTTTTATGAGAAACATCTTAGAAAGAACCAATCAGGTCTGGGGCATAACAAGCTACTGAATAATTCAGAATCCTTCACCATCCTGTATTTTCAGCACATCCAGTGAGGCAATGTTTAATTAGTATACGTTTGTGTTTTTGAAACAGATTACCACAGAACTACCGAGAAAACATAACAAATTAATGTTCTGTTATTCACCCTGTAATCTGTGTTATACTTATATTAAAACAGGTAACACAATAAAACTCCCCAGGAATTGATTTGCATGATGCAGTTTCATTCACCATTGAGACTTTTAAAAAAAAAATTTGGGAATGAAACACAAATGTGATTATTTCCAGATTGTTTCGTGGCATTTTGTAAAACTGACCAAGTCCTTGCTGGTGTGACTCTCGCTTTGATGAGAAGAGAAAACAGAACATATTCGTTTAATGCAGGTAAAATGATGGAGTGTATTTTTAAATAAGTAGATCAAGGAAGTTAGAAATTGGACTGGATGCAAAGTTGTGAAAGGGGAAGCTCATTTTTGAGAAATCTGAGCGAGATTTTTGAAGTTGTAATTTGCATAATAGATAAGGGTGAACCAATAAATGTGGTGTGTTTGTGCTTTTAGAAGGCCTTTGGTAAAGTGTCACACAGAAGGTATTAGATGAAATTTTCAATTGGGGCAAAGTTATTTATTTATTTATTTATTCATATATTCGTGTATTTAATTAGAGATACAGCACAGAATAGGCCCTTCCAGCCTTTACAGCCATGCCTCCCAGCAACCCTTGGCTTAACCCTAGCTTAATCACAGGACAATTTACAATGTCCAATTAACCTAGAAAACTGGGACGTCAGACAGCAGTGGAAATTGAACTCGCGTCACTGGTACTGTTAAGTATTGTGCTAACCACTACACTACTGTGCTGCCCAAATAATATTTGGGGTGTATCAGGAATTGGTGAATGGAAAAAAAAGGGAGATGGAAATGGGTCATTTTTGGATTATGGAAAAGTGATTAGTGAGGTGATCATAGATTGACTTTACTTCACAGCCCATTTGGATGAAGGAATCAAATCTCATATATACAAGTTTTCAAAGGCTATAATACTGGGTTGCTATGAGGGCAGTCAGAGAGGTGCCAAGAAACTGCTAGAGAACTTATATAGATTAAGTGAAAGGATAAGGATATAGCAATGTAGAAAGTAGGAAACCATTCACATCAATGGAAAAAAATAGATCAGGAAGCAGAGCAATTTTTAAATGGTAAGGTTAACAGGTGTTGGGCTTTAAAGGGGATTGGACGCACATGATTCACTCAAAGTTAACATACAGCACAGCAGAAATAGGAAAATAAGTAACAGTTTGCAAAAAATTATAAATTAGAGTTAAAATGTCCTGCTTCAGGTATATATAGGCATCTGGTGACTAATGTACACAGGTCTGGTCTCCATACCCAAACAGAGATTTAAATATGATAGGGGAATGCCGCCATTTTGTCTCTAGGGATGTAGGTTTTTCAGATGAAGAGAGATTGTGGAGTTTATGCCTATAGTCACATGTTTAGAAGAATGAGAAGAGATTCCCATTCCAAAGGGCTAGAGGGAGGGTAGACGGAGGTGTGGTGTTTCACTCACTTGGGATGTTTAGTACTGCAAGTCTGGTTCACTGGTTTATTGGTGAGACTGATTGGCAGGGCTGCTGTGTGGCCTTGGTTGTAGTGTGGACTAGGACTGATGCTGTGAGAATACCTGATGCAGCTGCCCAGGAGAGGAGATGTCATAGGCAGTGTGTCACGGTGTCCATGCTGGGTTGGAGGCTGGCCCCTCCTATCAGTTCTACCCCCCAGCTTTTGCTTAGTGGAAGACAAACTGCACTGCATTCGTCTGTGGTCTTTTGTTGGCTTGTTCTCATAGACAACATCCATGCACCATCAATCTGCAGGACAGGACACTCAGGAATGGGCCATATTATATTTTTTGTGTGACTGTATGTTTACTGCTATCTTATATGTGCTATGTGTGCCTTGTGCTGTGTGACCGTTGGTACTCTGTTTTTTGTACCTTAGCCCTGGAGTAATGTTGTGTTCATGGGTGATCATGTATGGTTGAATGATAATTAAACTTAAACTTGAACTACTTGAGAGTCACATAAAGGATTCAAATAAGGGTTTAAATGTACGGTGGGTTAAGAGTAAAGAATCATATTCTGAAAGAATTAGAGAACTTTTATTTACAGTCATAAACAAATACGTCTTAACCCAGCCACATGCTGAAATATTCTAGCAATCCTGTGCATGCTCAGTGCTCTGTCCAATCATGTACTGGCACATCATTGCACGTGATACAACTACATCTTCCTTTCCTTAAAAAGAAAAAGCAATTAACAACGTTAATCAAGACACATCTATATCAGATAACTGAAACTCTGAAGTTGGCTCTTTCTTAAGGTCTTTGTGATTGCTTCTTAACACTGTTCCCTCGTCTGTTTGGACCATGTATGGTCTGCTTTATGTCCATATGTTCATTTTATCTTGTATCTTGTATCTTCACTTTGTCTCCTTCAGTCAAATGTCTCCTTAGATCAGTCAATTCACGTTCCACTTCCATTTGTAATGAAATAAGAATCTTCTTTTCTTCATCTAATTCATTAATTAACTGTGTAATCTCTTTTTTATGTTGAAACTTCATCATTTCAATAATACTTCTCAATTCCTTCACTTGTGCTTTCACAACTTCCTTATACTGTGCCCACTGTGAGCATTCTTGCTCTAGACGGTGATGAAACTGAATCTCATATTCTCTCAGTGTCTCTTTCATTATTGCTTGCATTGAAGCAACCTCCTCCTGCCATTGCTTTTTCACATCATCAGTTGCCTTCTGTTTGGTTGTCTCAGACACCGTAGCTCCTGTTTTTATATTCTCCATGTCAGCATTTGCCTCCATGATCTGGACCTGCAGTTGAGTTACATCACCTTCTGCCGACTGTAATGCAACGTTCTGTCATTTCAGCTCTGTGTCATTCTCCAAGACTAAAACTCTTTGCACCAAATTAAGTCTTTCACAGGCACATAAACCCAGAATTGACTCTACATTTTTTGGCACAACCACAAATGAAAGCGTGTGTACAATATTTTTGCACCTGCATACCCAGTCACTTTTATATTCATCAGATGTACCTTTGATCTTGGCTTTAAAGCATGGAACTCAGATTCTGCAAGAACATTTATTTGTGCTCTGGTATCAAGCTTAAACAGAATATTGTTTTGATTCACTTGCAATGGAATAGTCCAGTCATTCTTATTTTGTTTATTTTCACAAAGCACATCAATATAAAATTCCTCACGTTCATCTTCAAGCACAGCATTTACTTGTTTCATTTAATTTTCCTTCTTTCTACTTCTACAACAGCGTGAAAAATGATTAATCTTACCACACCCATTGCAAATTTTGCCATATGCTGGACACTGATTTGGATGATGTTTCTGTGCACAGCAATCACATGACTTTTTTCTTTCTTTCTTTTCCAATTTTTTTATTAGTTTCTACATAGAAGAATATAGAGTACAAGAAAGTGTATATAAAAGATCAAAAAGATTTTAAAAACTATCAACTACATTATATCTGTTCATAATAACAATCTCATTACCCCATATTTATGTAAGTTAATCAATAGTTATATTGAAATTCATTGATTTATTACAAAAAAAAGAATTTAACCCCTACCAAGCTGTTCATTAAGGATAAAAGAAGGTAAAATACCTTTTCATATAATAAAACTTAATAATTGCCAACATCTGGGTTTAAACAATGAATTGAAGGTTTTGAAAGTAATTCAGAAAAGGTCCCCACAACGTCTGAAAGTCTTGATGAGAATCAGAAATTGAACAACGAATCTTCTCTAAATCTAAACATGACTTAACGTCACATAACCATTGAACACGAGGAGGAGGAAAAACATCTTTCCATTTAAACAAAAGCGTCCTCCTAGCTATAAGAGAGCTAAAGGCCAAAATATGTAAATCAGATGCCTTCAGCTTAATATCTCGTCCTGCAAAAATACTGAATAGGGCCGTCAGAGGGTTAGGCTTAAAACTGACTTTAAAAAGTAAGGAAAAAGTTTGAGAAACTTCCGATATTTTTCAAGATTCGGACAAATCCAAAACATATGAATTAATGAAGCTTCTCCATTATTACATTGTCACAGTAGGGAGATATATCAGAATAAAAGTAAGATAGCTTATGCTTAGTCATATGAGCTCTATGACTTTTTTCTTACAAATGCCGTCTTGTTCTGTCAGTTTTGTCGACGTATTATTATATTTCTTGATATATTTGCGCTTTTTACAGCATTTACATTGCAGTTTTCGACAAAAAGCTCTTCAGCCTGCAATGTCACGATCTCAGAAGCTTTGCAAATCGCCAAAGCTTTTTCAAAATTTAAATCTTGCCCTCTCAACAACCTTTCTCTCAGAGCATTATCTCGAATGCTACAAACAGTTCTATCTTTCATGAGAGAGATCGTGAGCAATCCAAATTCACATGTTCTACTACGCTTTCTTAACTCAGTAACATACTGATCAATTGTTTCAGCAGCTCTCTGCGCACATGTGAAGAATTTATATCGTTCATATGTTAAATAACATTTAGGTATACAAAATACTTCAAATCTGTCCATTATTGACTTTAATTGGAAATTATCTCCATCTTCAAAGACAAAATTATTATATACCTCTATTGCGTCATTCCCGATTACATGGAGCAGAAGCGCATCTTTGGTTTTTTCTGATTTTTCTTCATAATCGATGGCCGATAAGTACAGTTCAAATGTTGCTTGAATATCCTCCGATTCTCAGTTACATTGCCAGTCAGCTGAAGTTTTGATGGGGGTTGTAACCCTTCCATTTTACCGTTTACAATTCCAACTTTTCTTTTCTTCTTTTTTTGACTATCTTTGATTCTCGATTCTCTGGTATTATTCTTCCAGAACCACTCCTGACACTATGTTATGTTACTTCTGTTTAAACGTACTATGGGTTAACAGTAACGAATCATATTCTGGGAGAATTAGAGAACTTTTATTTACAGTAATAAACAGACACGTCTTAACCCAGCCACATGGTGGAACAGTCTAGCAATCCTGCGCATGCTCAGTGCTCTGTCCAATCATGTACTGGCACATCATTGCACATGATATCACCACAAGGGACTTTCTGTTTTGTACAGAAATGAGAAGTAAATTTTTCACTCCAATGATAAAGTATCTTTGAATATTCCTCTGAAGAGGGTTGCAGAGCAAGAGTAAAGGAGTATATGTAAGACAGTGATCTTTGCACATCCATAAACATTTCATTCAATGGATGTGCATTAGAGATTTATTGTGGCAAGCTGTATCACTGTTTCATACTGTGGTGGACAGGAAAGATCTGCAATGGGTAGTCAAAACTATCCAATACATCATAGGCATGCCTACCTGCCATCAAACACATATAGACAGAAAAGTGCTGGAAAGGGCCAGCAATATCATGAAGGATCTCACCTAACCTGCTTATGGACTGTTTGTCTCACTTCCACCAGGGAGGAAACTACATAGCATCCAGGACAACCAGACTCTGAAACAGTAACTTTCCTCAAGCATGAAGGCTGATCAATGCCTCCACAGACTAACTCCACCATGACTTTGTTATTTCCCATTGGTCATCTTATGGACAGCTTAGTGTCACTTTATGGACATACAATCAATCTACTATGTATATAAAGAACACAATAATAAACACAATTAAATATAAGTACATAAGATATTATCTATTTGTATGGAATCATGATTTTTTATTATTGTGTTCTGATCTTTTGTGTATTTTTTTATGCTGCATCGGATCTGGAATTACAATTATTTTGTTCACCTTTAAACCTGTGTACAAAATATGACATTAAAGAGTCTTGAATAGAATCTTTTGTTCATAAATGAATCAAGGGATTTAGTGTGGCAGAGTGAAATTGGAATTGGTGTATTATTGTCATGCATACAGTGAGAAGCTTTTCTTGCATACTCTTCATACTGATCAAATGATCACACACTGAGGAAAGAGGTCAGCCATGATTTTATTGACCAGCAGAGTTGAGACGGCAGTCGAGGGGTGGGAGGGGGTGCTAAATGATCTCCACTTATTGGTGGGCTCATGCTTTTATACTCCTGCAACTAGAATTTTTTTTGCAGCATTTTGGCTGAACTTGAACTGTGTTGTACAAGTTCCAACTGTCAGTGAATGCTTTTGGAACAATAAACATGAGAAATTGTGCAGATTCTGAAAATCCAAAGAAAAACACACAAATTGCTGGAGGAACCCTGCAGGTCAGGCAGCATCTGCTTATCTGTCAACTGCATCTATTGACTGATTGTTCATTTCCACAGATGCTACCTGACCTATTGAGTTCCTCCAGCATTTTGTCTGTGCTGCTTTTGGAACAAGCTGGTTTTCCAGACGTTGGCTCCGCTGTTTCAGTCGTTCCACAAAATGAGTTAGAACAACATTTCAAAGATACTAAACTGAAGCTTGCAGATATCCAACTAAGAACTTATAATGGAGAAAAGATAAGTCCTGTGGGAATGACATTTGTAACAGTGAAATACAACAACCCACAAGCAACATTGAGTTTGTATGTGATAAAAACAGATTGGCCAGCATTATGGGGACGTGATCGGCAGGGACAACTACAACTTGATTGGAGATCCATTGCCACATCCCTAGTAATAGAGTTCACTGAAAATGAATTAAGGAAGTTACTGGATGATGCCTCAGCAGTGTTCAAGGATGGAATTGGAAAACTCAAACGTATCAAGGACAGAAATAGTATGAAATGAAAATGCCTCACCCGAGTTTTACAAAGCCTGACCAGTACCTTATACCATCCATGATAAAGCAGCCAGTGAGCTAGATCACATGGAAGCTGACAGAATTCTTTGAATGGAGCAACTGAGCAATTCCATTGGTCCCAGTAGCCATGTGGAATAGGTCAGTCAGGATCTGTGGCGATTTTAAGGTTACCATCAACCCAGTACTGCAAGTAGATCAATATCTTCTGCTCAGGATATAGAATATCTTTGCAGATTTTCTGGAGGGAAACACTTCAGCAAAGTGGTCTTAGCTGAGGGCTACCTACAGATGGAGATGGATGAAGAGGCCTAAGTGTTTCTCACCATAAAAACTCACAAAGGGCTTTATTAGTATAATAGGCTTTTTTTTGGAGTAGCATCTGCACTTGCACTCTGGTTAAAAAGCTATGGACCAGGTGCTACAAGACTATCAGGCACTAAGTGTAACCTGGATGACAAGAACATCTCCAAAATCTCAAAACAGTGTTAAAAAGATTAGAAGATTATAGGCTCAGAGTAAGGTGTGACACGTGTGAATTCTTTAACCTTTGCTGTGGTTACACCATTGACACACAAGGATTACACAAGTACGCTGAGAAAATTCAAGCAGTGGTGGATGCCCCAAGGCTAAAGGCTGTGTCTCAGTTGTGGTCCTTTTTAGGATTTGTCAATTACTATAACAGATTCCTGACAAATCTGAACTCATTACTGCAGATCTCAAAGAAAGGCAATGGACAAAACAAAGGCTTTCAAAATGGCAAAAGAAATGATGATGTCAGACACTGTATTCACACATTTTGATCTACACCACCCAGTGAAGTTTGCCTGTGACACCTCGCCTTATTTACAGGTGCAGTCATGTCACATGTTATGAGTGATGGAAGAGAATGCCTCATAGCTTTTGATCACATTCCCTTACACTACAAAGACAAGTTGCACATAAATTGACAGAGAGGTCTTGTGACCTGTTTGGGATACAATATATTTCAAGCAGTACTCATTTGGGAGAGTTTACCCCCATTACTGATCATCATCCACTAGTGTCCATTTTCAATCCATAGGAGAGTGTTCCACGAACAGCAGCAAGCGAGCTAGCTGGAGTGTTTGCTGATATCTTTAACTGCTCCCTGCTTCAGTCTAAAATCCCCTTGAGTTTTAAGAAGGCAACGATAATCCTGGTGCCGAAGAAAAGCAAGGTGGCATGCCTGAATGACTACCGACCTGTGGCTCTGACATCGATTGCTATGAAGGGCTTCGAGTGATTGGTTATGACACACATCAACCATAGCCTACCGGTCAACCTCGACGCTTTGCAATTCGCCTACCGGAGCAATAGGTCAATGGCAGATGCCACCTCTCTGGCACTACATTCCTCCTTAGAACACCTGGAGAATAAAGATGCATATGTAAGGCCCCTTTTCATCGACTACAGCTCTGCCTTTAATACCATCATTCCAAATAAACTGATTCCTAAGCTCCGGATCCTGGGTCTTAGCACTCAGATCTGCAGCTGGATCTTCAACTTCCTCACAGACAGGACCCAGGCTGTAAAAATAGAGGACAAGCTCTCCTCTACAATCACTCTGAGCACCGGTGCCCCACAAGGCTGTGTACTCATCCCCCTGCTGTACTCACTGTACACCCATGATTGTGTAGCCAAGTTTCCATCAAACTCAATACATAAGTTTGCTGATGACACCATAATTGTAGGTCATTTCTTGGGTAATGATGAGTCTGAGTACAGAGAGGAAATTAAGAACCTGGTGGCATGGTGCAAAGACAATAACCTATCCCTCAACATCAGCAAAATGAAGGAATTGGTTGTTGATTTCAGAAGGAGTAGTGGACCGCACGACTCCATCTACATCGGTGGTGCGCAGGTGGAACAGTTCAAAAGTTATAACTTCCTCAGGGTGAATATCACAAATGATCTGACTTGGTCTAACCAAGCAGAGTCCACTGCCAAGAAGGCCCACCAGTGCCTGAGAAAGCTGAAGAAATTTGGCCTGTCCCCTAAAACCCTCACTAATTTTTATAGGTGCACCGTAGAAAGCATTCTTCTAGGGTGCATCACAACCTGGTATGAAAGTTGTCCTGTACAAGAAGCTGCAGAAGATCATGAACACAGCCCAGCACATCACACAAACCAATCTTCCATCCTTGGACTCACTTTACACCACACGCTGAAGGAGCAGTGCTGCCAGGATAATCAAGGACACGACCCACCCAGCCAACACACTTTTTGTCCCTCTTCCCTTTGGGGGAAGGTTCAGGAGCTTGAAGATTCATACAGCCAGATTTGGGAACAGCTTCTTTCCAACTGTGATAAGACTGCTGAACGGATCCTGACCCGGATCTGGGACGTACCTTCCAAATTCCGGACCTGACTTGCACTACCTTACTTCCCCTTTTCTATTTTCTAATTATGATTTATAATTTAAATTTTTATTATATTTACTTCAATTTGCACTTCAGGGAGTACGAAGCGCAGAATCAAATATTGCTGTGATGATTGTACGCTCCAGTATCAATTGTTTGGTGACAAAGTAAAGCAGTGTGAATGCAGAGATTGGCTGTTTCTTGGAGGACACAGTTACAAGATCAAATTCAAGAGGGCAGCTTAACGTGGAGATGCTGATGGATTGTCCTGTTTACTCTTGGGAAAGGAAATATCTGAAAAATTGCCAAAAGAGGACATTTTTCTTGACATATTCTCCCTATTGCAAATTGAAATTCTCTCTATAACAGCAGAGATGACTCAAAGGGAAACCAGAAAAGACCCCACACTGTCTCAGGTCTACATAGCAACTCAAAATGGCTGGAATGTGCCCCAGAAATTCCAGTTCCCCCAGTTTTACCAGAGCTGAGGTGAACTTGCCCTTGTCAGGGGTTGTCTTATATGGGGATTCAGAGTTAATGCACGATCCAAGCTGAGAGCTAAACTGTTTGAGTTAACATGCCAATCATCTAGGCATGGTCAACATGAAAGCATTGGATTGAACCTGGGATAGATCAGCATGTCAAGCAGCTCGCCATGCACCATTCAGATCCATCATGTTCAAAAGATGCCAAGAGCGACACCTTGCCATCCCTGGGAATGACCTGTATTACTCTGGCAGAGTGACCCCTGTTTTCAGGAAACATGTTATCCCAGAATAGTAAGGAATTCCTAATGGGACAATTTATAACTTACTATACTGCAGATGTCTATATAGTAGTTGTATTATATAGTGTATTGTGTACATAAAGATTATATGTTACATACTTGAGTTGAGATGCATTCTGTATTGAGTTGGAGTTTAGCTAAGCAGGGAGGAGTGTTATGTAGTTAATATTTGAGTAATATTGTGAATATATTGTTTGATTAAGCATTCTTTGTTGTTTACATAATCTGTTACGGGTTATGTGTATGAAGTACGTCAATGACCTACATCATTATGCCCACCGTGTCATTATTGCGCGCCTCACTGAAAGTGAAAACCAAGTACACACGTTTGTCCCTGGGGTCCTGGGTTTTTCTATTAATTAGTTTTATGTTTTGGAGTTACGAAGTGTAACAGGCATGTGCTATAACAATAGGTTGGACAAACTTGTTTTTTTTCTCTCTGGTGCAGAGGAGGCCGAGGGGAGATCGGATAGAGGTTTATAAGATTATGAAAGGCAGAGATAGAATAGACAGACAGGATCTTTTTCCCAGGGCTGAAATGTCTAATACCAGAGGGTAAGCATTTAAGGTGTGAGGATCAAATATTTTTACACAGTGTATGGTGGATGCATGGAATGTGCTGACCGGGGTTCTGGTAAAGGTAGAAGCATTAGAGATTTTTAAGAGATGTTTAGATAGGCACATGAGCATGAGGAAAATAGATGTTGAGTAGGAAGAAGAGATTAGTTCAGTTAGCTATTTGATTACTAATTTAATTGGTTTGGCATAATATTGTTGGCTGAGGGGTCGGTTCCTGTGCTCTATTGTTCTGAGTTCTTTGTTCTAATTCACTGACTTCATTACAAAGTTGGAAAAAGTCTTCAAAACATTGCTTCTATTTCACTCTTTCTATGGAGATTTTCAGCTAACAGGATTTACCTGGGAATATGCAGTCTGGTTTCAGATTTCACTTAATGACACTGCTTTGAGTTGCCATGAGCTATTTAACTGGGGCAAATCTCCTGCTTGGGAGAGAGTGCTTTTATCAACTTTTGCCTGCTTTCCTCTGTGGAGCAGCAAATCATAAACACAAAAGATCCAGAAGATGCTGGAAATCCAGTGCAACTCACATAAAATGCTGGAGGAACTCAGCCGGTCAAGCAACTTCTATGGAAATGAATAAACAGTTGATGTTTTGGGCCAAGGCCCTTTATCAGGACTGGAAAGGAAGAGGAAGATGCTATAATAAGAAGGTGGGAAGAGGAGAAGGAGGACAAGCTAGAAGGTGATAGATGAAGCCAGGTGAGTGGGAAAGGTAAAGGGCTGGAGAGGAAGGAACTTGATAGGAGAGGAGAGTGGACCATGGGAGAAAGGGAAGGAGTAGGGGCTGCAAAGGGAAAGACCCTCTGCAGGGCCAAATGGATTAAGAAGGCAGGGCGCAGGCTATTGGGCCAAGAGGTGAGGGTCTAGTCACTCCTGCTCATTTCTCCACACTTACCCAGCTCTGCGATGAACTGGGGCTGAGGCTCTGACCTGCTCCAGGATTTGTATCTACAGATTCACTTTCGTTCGGAACGCTGTGCTTGCTTTAATTGTTTGCACAATTAGTTTTTGTTCTCTGTCCACGTTGGGTGTTTGACAGTACTTATGGGTTCTTTTGGTTTTCTTTGTTTTGTGACTGCCTGTAAGGAGATAAATCTCAATGTATACATTGTCGTTCCTTTCGGTGCCTTGTGGCACAATGGACAGCAGCCTTGCCGTTTCATTAGCGTTTTTTTATCTTGAGGCCAAGTTTCTAGCTCAACACAACCCAGTGTGGATGGAAAGCCTGCAAGGATTCTACAGGAGTTGGAAATCCAGCGCAACACACACAAAATGCTGGAGCAGCTCAGCAAGTCAGGCAGCATCAATGGAGGGGAATAAACAGTAAATGTTTCATGTTGAGACCTTTCATCAGGACTAGAAAGGAAGTGGGGAGATGCCAGAGTAAGAAGGTGTGGATATAGGAAGGAGGACAAGCTAGAAGGTGATAGGCAAAGCCAGGTGGGTGGGGGAGGAGGATGAATTAAGAAGCTGGGATGTGAGAAGAGAAAAAGGCAAAGGGCTGAAGAAGAAGGAATTTGATAGGAGAAGAGAGTAGATAATGGGAGAAAAGGAAGGATGAGGAACATTAAGGTGAGAAGATAGGCAGGTGAGTAGAAGAGGTATGAGGCTGGAATGGGGAAATGACGAAGAGGGAAATGGAGGGAAAAATAATTCCCGGAAGTTGGAGAAATCAAAATTCATGCTGTCAGGTTGAAGGTTACCTGAATGGAATATGAGGTGTTGCTCCTCCAAAAAGTGATTATAAGAAGTGATCAACTACATTTACTGAGAGTAATTTCTGTTGTATATTGGCTGTTGGTTGTTTTTTTTAATGGATCTCGAAGTTGTATAATGCACACATTCTTTTTTGAACTTTTGAACTTTGAACAAATATGCAAGTTCAAGTTCAGTTTGTCATTCAACTGTATAGATGTACACTGTCAAATGAAACAATGGTCCTCTGGACCAAGGAGCAAAGTACAGTACATATATCTCACATACATAACACATAATGTAATATTACCACAAATAAATTAACAAATAATAAGGTCCATTTATGACACAAGTTAAAACATAAGCAGCATAAAGCTACTGGTACTTCATTAGTGATGAGACCTGTTTGATGACAAGGAGTTCAGTAATCTTACAATCTGAGAGAAGAATTATAATTCTGAAAGATAGTTTAAAGATATTGTTAGTTTTATTATTTTACTTCCGCTCTTAATCACCTGGTTGTTTTCCAACTTTTATTTAGTTTCCAGTAAAGTGTTTAAAGTGTTGATTAAAAATGGTGCTCTTTTTTTTCTGGTTAAAGCTTCAGTGCTATGGTCTGCTCAAACATCTAGTTGACCTCACTGTCACTGATGAGGGATCCCACTGACCTGACTCCTGAGTGCAAGTAACATGAAAATCGTTTCCACTGGGTTTACTGGCAAACCTCACTGAATCTGACTGAAAATCTGGGCCATTCATTTATTCCAAGATGCTTAAATGCAGATTTTGGTTTAATGTCAGAATCAGGCCGATTATCCCTGACATATGTTGTGAAATTTGTTGTTTTGTGGTTGCAGTACATTGCAATCAAAGTTAGCTTTGGCAAACTGGGGAAATGAGATCTACATTGAGACTCAATGGCCAGGAAGATGGCTCTGCAACTTTCTGTGGAGAGTGAAGGGCACGATGAGCACAGAAGACATCATGGTCATCCACTAAAACCAAGGAAGACCCCAGTGTGACACTTGATTGTACCGCTGGACCCAGATCTCTGAGGTTGAGAGAATGGAACTGCCTAGTGCAATGGCTTTTCTGCTTTGAACACTCTCCTGTACAGGTTTGCTGTCATTGTTGGACATGCTGGACAACTAACACAGTGCAATACATAAAATATTCCATAAATTATAATGAATTTATAAATCTTTATGTGAAAACTAAAAACTGTACTTGTGTCATGATTCTTTGCATGCTGTGAAATGTATCATATTGCTCTGGATCATTTTCTTCAGAAATCAGACTCAACCCCCATGTGGTGTATTATTATTAATTTCTGTGAAAAACTGTAAAGAACATAGTGGGGCAGGGAATGTGGTTTCAAGTGCAGTATATAATGTATAACCATGTGCCTGCTTCGGGCTCTGTGAGGCACCAGATGGTACTTCAACAGTGAAATTGATGCACAACACTGCAAGGCAAAGACTCGCTCCCATTCAGCAATGAGATACCGAGAGTCAGCGTCAGCACTTCCAGTAGTGCAGCTATTTTGCAATCCTCCTCCACAAAACCAACATTCCAGAGACTCAAAAACAGAATCCAGGCTCATCAGTACTGAATAACTTCTCTAGACATTTCAACAGAAATCAGAGAGTGAATTTAAAGCAACCATCAGGTTTCAGTATAAAATTCATTCTATGTGGACAAATTAATTATTCAACGGATTTTTACATATATGGAACATAGAACTTTACAGCACGGTACACAATGTTGTGCCGACTCTTTAAACTACTCGATGATCAATCTAATCCTTCTCTCCTATATAGTCTTCCATTTTTCTTTCATCTATATGCCTATTTGAAAGCCTCTTAGATGCTCATAGTGTACCTGCCTCTATCACCTCCTCTGGCAGCATGTTCCACATACCCACAAAATACCTACCTCTGACGTTCCCCTGAAACCTTCCTCAAATCTTCTTAAAGTTATGTCCCCATTTCTGACCTGGGACAAAGGCTCTGGCTGTCTACTCTATCTATGCCTGTATATCTCTATTGAGTTACCTCTCAATCTCCTTCACTCCAAAGAGAAAAGCCCTAGCTCACTCAACCTATCCTCAGAAGACATTCTCTCTAATCTAGGCAACATCCTGGTAAATCTCCTCTCCTTCCTCTTTAAAGCTTCCACAAACATGTACGCACAAGAGGTCTGCAGTTGCTGGAAATCCAACACAACACACACAAAATGTTGGAGGAACTCAGCAGGTCAGGTAGCATCTATGGAGAATTGAATTGAATTTCAGTTTTTTGTCATTGAGAAACCACAACCTCAATGCAGTTAAAAAATGAAACAACATTCCTCCAGAATGATATTACAAAAGCACACGACAAAACAGACTATACCAGAACATCCACATAACATTTGGCAATCCCCAAATCCAGAGTCCAGAGAGGCTGCTGCGCATTAATATTGTGCTACCATCTTAGCATGTTCCCCGGAAAGGAGCTCCAATCCCACCAGACAAGACAAGACTACCCAGACTCACCAAGTCAGGAGACCAACTCTACCACCCAACAAACCAAAAACTAAAGCTACAAGACCTACACAAAACCACATAGTTACAACACACACAAAATGCTGATGGAACACAGAAGGCCAGGCAGCATCTATGGAAAAAAGTAAAGAGTCAATGTTCCAGGCCAAGACCCTTCATCAGGACTGGAAAGTTCTCTCCCCTTCCTTTCCAATCCTGAAGAAGGTCTCGGCCCAAAGCATCGACTGTTCACTCTTTTCCATAGATGCTGCCTGACCTGTTGAGTTCCTCCAGTGCTTTGGATTTCCAGCATCCGCAGATTTTCTCATGTCAGTGATCATTCATTCTCTTTTAACATTAAAAAATTCATAACAATTATAATTCTCTCTGTGATTAATTTGAATCAACGATTTTATATTTTTAGATGTGGGTTCAGAAGGAGCTTTCAGACAAGTAGCAACTTTTGGGTGTTCTGCAAACAAGGCAATTACTGAAAGAATTCTTCATGGGTGAAGGACTGTTTCTCTTATCGTCTGACACCTGTCATGGTATAACAGAGCAGAGGAATGAGAAAACCCCAAAATACTAAAATCAATAATTTACCAGCAAGAATGCAGGCTATTTTGTACTCCATGCATGATGTCTTTATGCCGACGCTTACTTAACCCTGGCCTGACTTAGAAAGAGCATTATAAATTGAGTGTGAGTTCAATACTTGAGCAAATATATGGAGTCTGTCCTAGTTTATCATCTCTTAATGATCTCTTACTTTAAAATGATTGGAGGAAGGTGTCCAGGGGTTGGGGGGGAGTGAGGGAGGTTTTTTCCACAGAGTGGTGGGTGCATGGAACATGCATCCAGACCTGGTGGTAGAGACAGATACAACAGTGACATTTAAGAGACTCTTAGACAGGCACATCATCATCAGCACAACCATCGTGTGCCGTGTCATAGGACATAGGAGATCATGGTCTTGGCCAAGATCATGATTATTCTTGGCAAATTATTCTACAGAAGTAGTTTGCCATTGCATTTTTCTGGGCAGTGTCTTTACAAGACGGGTGATCCCAGCCATTATCAATGCTCTTCAGAGATTGTCTGCCTGGCATCAGTGGTCACATTACCAGGACTTGTGATATACACCAGCCGCTTGCGACCACCCACCACCTGCTCCCATGGCTTCAGGTGACCCTGATCAAGAGGCTAAGCAGCTCTACACCTTGCCCGAGGATGATCTGCAGGCTAGTGGAGGGAATTGAATGAATGCCTTACACCTCCTTCACCACCCCGACACCCTAGATAGGCAAATGGATGATAGAAAAATGTGGGACGCAAGTGTACTAGCTTGTCTGCTTTTGCATTTTTTGTTAGACTCAGAACATTATACAATGTATTCTCAATGCAATCTCATGCCTTTCTTGCTCTTTATGTGGTGCTTGGGGTGTCTATTATGAGGCGAAAGGAATGGACTTTTAAATAGAAATGAAGATCATAAACACAAGAGATTCTGCAGATGTTGGAAATCCAGAGCAACACACACGGAAGATCAGGCAGCATCTATAGAATGAACAAACAGTTGACGTTTCAGGCCAAGACCCTTCTTCAGGACTGAAAGGACGATTGTACTTTGTGAACACATATGCAGCTTTTGCTCAGCACATCACTGGGTTGCATTTACCGGACCTGGAGACAATCTGCATCTCTTGATGCCGACAGTATGTTCGTAACATCATTAAAGTCCCAGCCCAACCCAGACACTGTCTCTGGTATGAGATACAGAAACATTTTAGCCAAGACAATAAGACGGAAAAACAGCTTTTTTCCTGAAGGCTGTTGTGCAGTTGAATAATGCTACACCCCGGCTTGCCAATGGCCTTTGAGTGCTATGGACCATTGAAGTCACTTGTTGCATGTAATTATGGGATTTTAAACAATTAAGCTGTACCACATGCATTGTGAGTATCTGTTTTGCAAGGTCTGGAGTAGCACCGCAATCTCGTTGTTTTGAGCAATGACAATAAGGTACTAATATGTTTTTGTCCTTACATTGGAAGTTAATGCTTTGTTAATAAAAGTTAGGTAAAATAATGTGTTATTCTGAACTTCAGTGAAATTTTGACATCTATTACTTTGAATCGTAGTTCTGATATTGCATCGAGAATCGCCATCTTGTTGTGGTGGAGAGGCTTATGAGTTACTGAGATCCCAAGGGTGATGTTGTCTGGATCTTAGCTCCTGGTTGGGTGGAAAGGTCAAGGGGGAGATTCCATGCAATGAGCAATCCGACCAAGACCTCAGCGATGGAGCTGGCAGAAGATGATGACATATTACAATGGCAGTGAAGATGGAGGAAGATTGCAGGGTCCCCAGTCATCTTGCATTCCATGCCACAGAACCCTGAGCCTGATCTGGCAACGACTGCGTGATGGACACTTCTGCATCAGTGTCCTCACATTAAAATACGTCACACGCAGGCATTCCCCAATGGGGAAACCACCCATTCGTACTTATAATGGACTATTGAGTGTTATAGATTTCAAAGTCACTTGATGCATGTAAATATGTGAAAAAACCCTTATGACATAAAACCTTAAGTCTGCTTCTCTTCAGATGCTGCCTGACTTTCTGAATATATTCAATAGTTTCCTATTTTTTATTTTTATTTATTGAAAGATACAGTACATTAAGAGGCCTTTCCAGCCCAATGTGTTCATGCCGCTGAATTACGCCCTACTAACCAGAACACCTTTGGACTGTGGGAGGAAACTGTGGCCCTGGAAGAAACCCACATGGTTACAGAAAGAACCTTCACACTCCTCATAGACTATAGCAGGAATTCGACCTGGGTCACTGGATCCTTTATGCTACTGTGCCACCCAACTTCTGTTTTCATATTACTTTTGAAAAGTATTGAATTTTTTTCAGCAAAGCAGATGGATACTCACACTCTCAAATAGAACAGCCACTAATTCATATATTAAGCTATCCATTCAGAAATAAAACGTGACCCCACAGCAGATGTTGAACGATACTTTGAAGTGAAGTGCTCAGATATTTAAAGAAGTATCAAGGATGGTCTTCCAAAAATTTGTCTTTGGTAAACATGCGCACCATTCCCAACCCGACTCCCCCCAGTCCTTACGCCTATCAAATCCTGGCATTCTGACAAATTGCTTGCTTCTGATGAGTATATACAGACTTTTTAAAAATCTAGTGTTGCTTTACCAGACCAATCAGCATGGCCTTGAAAATTACTTAACATCTGGCATAATCAAATCACGTGAAAGTTAATGGCAGATCCTGCCCCTAACATCAATAACATTCAAAATTAGCCTCCCTGCAGGTGAAAAGGTCAGCTTGCCTGTTCCACAAAAGTACATTTCTTTGTCATTATTTTACATTGAACAGATTTTCTCAACAGTGCACAGAATAAGTTAAGAATGACAAAAATAACTTGCAGCAAAGTAACAATTTCCACACTTTGGGAAAATAATCCCATTGCTCGGTTTGCAGATGACTCCTCACTGAAACAGAGAACAGACATGCAAAGTTTCCCAGAGCTGGTGAGCATTTTTACATGCTTAAACATGCAGACATCATCTACAATGTCTTGAAAATTCTATGAATACAGTCCCCTGTGAAAAAAATACTGTGAATTATTTGCATAGATAAAAAAAATTGCAGTGTCTCAGCACAAGGGTTCTTTAATGTGCTTTGTCACAAGCTATCATCGAGAGAGTACGGATTAAATTACTGCAATAACTAGCCACGTTAAAGTGCTTGTGCCCTACACTAAAAGTAGCCAGGTGTGTTTGTTGGCAACTGCTTCCTAATGAAAACCTGATGTTTAGCTGTAAGCTGTAATACATGGTTCTCTGAGGATTAAACTGCCTGGAAAGGCAATCTAGAGCAACGAAAAGCCGAGACCTAAGACACAGCTTAAATGTATAAAAACAAAGCAAAAATCTGCTCCAGCTCTTAAATGAACACGTAGTTTCAAATGCCTCAGGGAAAGGAATACGAACAGCACTTCATGAACAAGATCTCCGAGATTATGGCCCTGTTAAATTCACAAAGCTGTCACAGAGCTAATTTCTAAAATGATACTTCATGTAAATTAGTTTTTCCATCTTTAAATGCTATTTTCTTCTTTAAATTATATTAAATAGGAGTTTGCAATTGATACAGTGGAAACTTAGGTTGTATATTTGCTCACACACACACACACACGCATGCATGCACACACAAGATTGCGTGCACTCATAAACACACACATGCGTGGGCACATAAACACACATGCACGCGCACACACATACACACTATTTCATTACAATGGAAACAGCGAGCAGTTTCAAACATGTGAGAGTGCACATCTTGCACAACCTCGCATAGTCCCATAACACATCTTACACAATCAGGAAAACTCAGTCATGCCTCTGCTTTCTGAGGAGGCTGAAGGGAGCTGGACACTGTATATTTATACTCGGGTCGTTCCACAGATGCACGGTAGAAAGCATCCTAACAAGGGAGAAAACGGGACCTTTTCCGAATGGCAGGCAGTGACTAGTGGGGTACCGCAAGGCTCAGTGCTGGGACCCCAGTTGTTTACAATATATATTAATGATTTAGACGAGGGAATTAAATGCAGCATCTCCAAGTTTCTGGATAACATGGAGCTGGGCGGCGGTGTTAGCTGTGAGGAGGATGCTAAGAGGATGCAGGGTGACTTGGATAGGTTAGGTGAGAGGGCAAATTCATGGCAGATGCAATTTAATGTGGATAAATGTGAGGTTATCCACTTTGGTTGCAAGAACAGAAAAACAGATTATTATCTGAACGGCGGCTGATTAGGAAAAGGGGAGAAGCAACGAGAACTGAGTGTCATTGTACACCAGTCATTGAAGGTGGGCATAAAGGTACAGCAGGCGGTGAAAAATGCAAATGGTATGTTGGCATTCATAGCAAAAGGATTTGAGTACAGGAGCAGGGAGGTTCTACTGCAGTTGTACAAAACCTTGGTGAGACCGCACCTAGAATATTGTGTGACATTTTGGTCATCTGAGGAAAGACATTCCTGCCATAGAGGGAGTACGGAGAAGGTTCACCAGATTGATTCCTGGGATGGCAGGACTTTCATATGAAGAAAGACTGGATCAACTAGGCTTATACTCACTGGAATTTAGAAGATTGAGGGGGGATCTTATTGAAATGTATAAAATTCTAAAGGGATTGGACAGGCTAGATGTGGGAAGATTGTTTCTGATGTTGCGGGTCCAGAACGAGGGGTCACAGTTTAAGGATAAAGGGAAAGCCTTTTAGGACCGAGATGAGGAAAAACTTCTTCACACAGAGAGTGGTGAATCTGTTGAATTCTCTGCCACAGGAAACAGTTGAGGCCGGTTCATTGACTATATTTAAAAGGAAGTTAGATATGGCCCTTGTGGCTAAAGGGATGAGGGGGTATGGAGAGAAAGCAGGTACAGGGTTCTGAGTTGGATGATCAGCCATGATCATACCGAATGGCGGTGCAGGCTCGAAGGGCCAAATGGCCTACTCCTGCACCTATTTTCTATGTTTCTATGTTTCTAAGTTGCATTACTGCACGGTGTGGAAACCGCACTACAGTGGACAGGAAAACTCTACAATGGGTAGTCAAATGTGCCAAAGCATCATCAGCACCAGCATACCCATCAGTAAGGACATATGTATGTATAGAAAGGTGCCAGAAAAGGGTCAGTAACTTCAGAAACTATCCCACCCGTCCTGCTCATGGACTGTTTGTCTTACTCCCATCAGTGAGGAGGCTATGTAGCATCCACACCAGGATCACCAGGCTCGAAAACAGTTACTTTCTCCAAACAGTAAGGTTGATCAACATCTCAACCCACTAACCCACCTCCTCCACACCCCCAACCACCACCACTTTTTTTATTTCCTGTCTGTCACCTGATGTACAGACACTCCTATGACTGGCATCACTTTATGGACATACAACCTGTCTATAAAAATAAGTATCTTATGTATTTACTGTACATTTATGATATTATTTATTGTTGTGTTTTTTGTCTTGTTGTGCTTTTTTGTGCTGCATCAGGTTCGGAGTAACAATTGTTCATTCTCATTTACACTTGTATACCGGAATTGACATTAAACAATCTTGAACCTTGAATAACTTTCCCTCTATATTTTTTTACAGCTGTGTGGACGAACCATTGCTCTGAGCAGGAAATTTTTACATGTCCTGAAAACTGCATGACGCTTTAAGTGTTTATGAAACTTTAAATCAAAAACTGAAAAATCATTTTTTAATCAAACACAAATCATAACTCACAACACAAGTAAACGATGTCAGGCAGTCAAAATGACTGACGGGCACAATGGCAAAAGTAAAATGTTTTGACTAGACAGTGTCAGCGTTCCGTGGGCTAGCAGTTAATGAACAATGAGCTTCAGATTTCCATTCTGTGTTTATTGTTACAATTTGTAACAGTGCTGTAACTTGAAACACTGTCAATGCAGATACATTGAAGCTTTAAAATGTTTCAAAGTAAGGGCTGAGGTATGTTTAATATTTAGAAAAATATGGATTATGTTTATTAACACATAATTAATTAAGGTTATTTCACTCACAATTATATTAACATAGATTACCAAA
This sequence comes from Hypanus sabinus, assembly GCF_030144855.1. NCBI lineage: Eukaryota > Metazoa > Chordata > Chondrichthyes > Myliobatiformes > Dasyatidae > Hypanus > Hypanus sabinus. The sequence continues at coordinate 3,925,201 of NC_082710.1, forward strand.
TTATATTTGCATGATTTCAAACTTATATTAACATTATACAAAAGAAAATTCCAGCTACTCAGCCACAAAGGGCATGTGCACAGGAGCATCTCAGTTACTGCATGGCTGCACACCCTCACGTCTTAGAGGGAGCAGTGATCTTGAATACACAGTAAATATACTATACAGTCATTGAAAGTGGGTCTGTAGGTTGTGGAATCTGTTCAGTGTTGAGCTAAGTGAAGTTGTCCGCATGTGGACAGGAGCCTGATGGTTGAGGGGTAAGAACTTTTCCTGAACCTGGTGGAGTGAGACCTAAAGCTTCTGTACCTGTTACATTACAGCAGACACCAAGAGAACTTTAGCCTATTGAGTATGTTAATAAGCACATATGTAAAGAATTTAGCATTGGAAAATAATGAACAGTAATGGATCTTTCAGATAATATCTGTCAGATTTAATGCCTGTGAATCCATGCTATGGGCTTGGGCACCTCTTGATAACAGGGCATGAAGCACTTGTGTTTAGTTTGGACATCAATCCTGGCATATACCTATTACCCAAGATGAGGTTTGCATTTCAAATTGGCAGTTACCAAATTTTACAACTATTTTCATCAAGGGAAATTATTTGACATAAGTGACTGTCCAGGAGATAAAATCCATTGGAAGAACATGATTCAAGCAGAATAGGAAAACGGTTCACTACACTTGAAAAGGATGACAAAAGGCCAATCAGACCCTGTTCAGTAATCCTTGGCTGAAAGGACTCTTGAGAGCACTTGTAGGAATTATCAGAATAATAATTATAGAAAATAAATGTATTACAAATTGTTCAAAATCATCCAGTGTAGAACTAAATTACAGTAATGCTTTTATCACCCTGAATTAACAGGGAATAGGTTCCACTCATCAATGCCACGGTAACGTGTTATTTGACTATTAGTTTATAAATTCTTGTGAAAATAGACTATTTCTGCACGGCAAAGCTAAGAAATAACATCCATTTTGTGAAGAGGCTGTGATTATGCTACTAACATTCTATGGCTTTGTTGCTAGTCCTTTCAGCTTCCATTGCTACATTTGCACACAGATTCAGCATGATCGTTCAATTTCTCCCTTTTACATTTCACTCACAGGTTTTATGTCCGAATTCTGTATGTATTCAAATTTTGTTTTGTTCATAACATTTCTGGTTCTGTATTGGAAAAGTGGTTTGGAGTACTTAGATTGGAGACAGATTAGATTAGCTTTACGCTCAGTGGTCACTTTATTAGGTACACCTGTACATTTTCTTGGAAATGCAAGTATCTAATCAGCCAATCGTGTGGCAGCAACTCAATGCATGCAGATGCGGTCATGAAGTTCAGTTGCTGTTCAGATCAGAATGGGGAAGGAATGTGATCTAAGTGCCTTTGACAATGGAATGATTGTTGGTGTCAGATGAGGTGGTTTACTAATCTGCTGGGATTTTCATGCACTGCAGTCTGTAGAGTTTACAGAGAATGATGCAAAAAACAACGAAAAAGTCCAGTGAGTGGCAGTTCTGTGGACAAGAACACTTTGTTAATGATAGGGGTCAGAGGAGAATGGCCAGTCTGGTTTATACTGGCAAGAATGCAAGAGTAACTAAAATAACAATCCCTTATAGCATTGGTGTGCAGAAGAGCATCTCTGGATACCCAACATGTCGAACCTTGAAGTAGATGGCTAGAACAGAAGAAAACCATGAACATACACTCAGTGGATACTTTATTAGTAGCCTTTGAGTGTATTTGTCACAAGTATATTGAAACCTGCAGCGAAATGTGTCTTTTGCATCAACAACCAACACAGTCAAAAGATGTGCAGGGGCAGCCCATAAGTTCAAAGGTTCAAAGGTTTAATTTAATGTCAGAGAAATGTATACAATATACATCCTGAAAGATGTATACATCCAGTGCCAACATAGCATGCCCACAACTCACTAACCTTAACCCTAACTTGTATTCCTTTGGAGTGGGGCAGGAAATCGGAGCACTTGGAGGAAACCCACACAGTTATGGGGTGAATGTACAAACTCCTTTAATGCAGTATTGGGAATTGAACCCATTTGGTGATCATTGGAGCTGTAAAGAGTTTCACTAGCTACTACTTGACAGTGCTGCCCTTGACTTAAACGCTAAGTTAAACTGACCAGATTGACACCTAATATTGGAGGAACTTCAAGAATGACTTTAACGTTTTGTTACATTTTTCGAATGCTTCTAATTTAATTGCATCATCACTCTGTCTGGTATAGATGTTCCAGACGGTCATGTCAGCTGAAGGGAAGGAAAGTTCACATACATCACATCCACAATGGACTCTGAAATTACCCAAATTGTTAAGGTGAAGAGTAAAATGTACTTTGGATGCCCCTGGTGTCTCACTGACACCTCACAGATGTCACAATGGGATTTAAAATGAAATCGTCTTCTCTGCTGAAACCCACATTCCCATAAACGTGTCCCAGATTAAACTATTCTTAGAACATAGAATAGAACAGCAAGTACAGGCCCTTCCATCCGACTTCTTAGCCTACTCTAAAATTAGTCTAATCCTTCCATCCTACATAACCGTCCATCTTTTGAAAGATAGAAACATAGAAAACCCACAGCACTATACAGGCTCTTCAGCCCACAAAGTTGTCCATGAAAAGGTCTTGACGAGCAGGATTAAAGAAAACCCCAAGGCATTCTACAAATATGTGAAGAGCAAAAGGATAAGTCACAAGAGAATAGGGCCAATCAAGTGTGACAGTGGAAAAGTGTGCATGGAACCGGAGGAGATAGCAGAGGTACTTAATGAATACTTTGCTTCAATATTCACTACAGAAAAGGACCTTGGTGATTGTAGGGATGACTTACAGCAGATTGAAAAGCTTGAGCATATAGACATTAAGAAAGAGGATGTACTGGAGCTTTAGTAAAGCATCAAGTTGGATAAGACTCCAGAACCAGACGAGATGTACCCCAGGCTACTGTGCGAAGCGAGGGAGGAGATTGCTGAACCTCTGGCAATGATCTTTGCATCATCAATGGGGACAGGAGGGGTTCTGGAGGGTTGCATATTTGTTCCCTTATTCAAGAAAGGGAGTATAGATAGCCCAGGAAATTATAGGCCAGTGAGTCTGACTTCAGTGGTTGGTAAGTTGATGGAACAGATCTTGAGCGCCAGGATTTATGAACGTTTGGAGAGGCATAATATGATTAGGAATAGTCAGCATGGCTTTACCAAAGGCAGGTCATGCCTTATAAGCCTGATTGAAATTTTTGAGTATGTGACTAAACACATTGATGAAGGAAGAGTAGTAGATGTAGTGTATATGGATTTCAGCAAGGTAATTGATAAGGTACACCATGCAAGGCTTATTGAGAAAGTAAGGAGTCATGGGATCCAAGGGGACATTGCTTTGTGGACCCAGAACTGGCTTGCCCACAGAAGGCAAAGAGTGGTTGTAGACAGGTCATATTCTGCATGGAAGTTGGTGACCAGTGGTGTGCCTCGGGGATCTGTTCTGGGACCCCTTCTCTTCGTGATTTTTATAAATGACCTGGATGAGGAAATGGAGTGATGGGTTAGTAAATTTACAGATGACACAAAGGTTGGGGGTGCTGTGGATAGTTTAGAGGGCTGTCAGAGGTTACAGCGGGACATTGATAGGATGCAAAACTGGGCTGAGAAGTGGCAGATGGAGTTCAACCCAGATAAGTGTGAGGTGGTTCATTTTGGTGGGTCAAATATGATGTCAGAATATAGTATTAATGGTAAGACTCTTGGCAGTGTGGAGGATCAGAAGGATCTTGGGGTCCAAGTCCATAGGACACTCAAAGAAAGCTGCTGCGCAGGTTGACTGTGTGGTTAAGAAGACTTACGATGCGTTGGCCTTCATCAACTGTGGGATCGAGTTAAAGAGCCAAGAGGTAATGTTGCAGCAATATAGGACCCTGGGTAGACCCCACTTGGAATACTGTGCTCACTTCTGTGGTCACCTCACTACAGGGAGGATGTGGAGACCATAGAAAGGGTGCAGAGGAGATTTACAAGGATGTTGCCTGGATTGGGGAGCATGCCTTATGAGCATAGGTTGAGTGAACTTGGCTTTTTCTCCTTGGAGCGATGTAAGATGAGATGTGACCTGATAGAGGTGTACAAGATGATAAGAGGCATTGATCGTGTGGATAGCCAGGGGCTTTTTCCCGGGGCTGAAATGGCTAGCATGAGAGCGCACAGTTTTAAGGTACTTGGAAGTAGGTACAGAGATGATGTCAGGTGTAAGTTTTCTACACAGAGAGTGGTGAGTGCGTGAAATAGGCTGCCAGCAACGGTTGTGGAAGCAGATATGATAGGGTCTTTTTAAGACTCTTGTATGGGTACATGGAGCTTAGAAAAATAGGGGGCTATGGGTAACCCTAGGTAATTTCTAAAGTAAGTACATGTTTGGCACAGAATTGTGGGCCGAAGGGCCTGTATTGTGCTCTAGGTTTTCTATGTTTCTATGTTTCGAGAACAAGAAATCCAAAAGAACCTATTGAGAAAAAAAACATCAAACAGCCAATGTGCAATAGAGATTACGCTCAGTAAATGTAGTTGATCTCTTCTTATAATCACTTTTTGGAGGAGCATATTCCATTCAGGTAGCCTGCAACCTGACAGCATGAATATTGATTTCCCCAACTTCCAGTAATTACTTTCCCCTCCATTTCCCTCTTCTTCATTTGCCCACTCTAGCCTCATACCTCATCTACTCACCTGCCTATCTCCCCTTATCATAAGAATCGTCAGAATTAAGAGTTCTACATGTCCTCTTTTTTTGTGTAAAGGTGTGATGTGGTGAACAGGATTGTTAGGACTAGTCCATATGCTATCAGTAACTCAATGGACCAACTGGCCTCTTTCTATGTCACAACCACGGACTACCACAAGTCCTGTGCACCCTGCAGTTGGGTTTGGCAATCATGTTCATGAGTATGCATATTCCAACCAATTGTTGTTTCATCGTAGTGGTATTTACTCCCATTCTCTTGTTTCAGTCTTGTCGAGACAGTGATGTCAGTGGTCCTACTTCCAGGAAAGACCACTACTATTTAGACTTACACTGTTAATGAGTGGTGTTTATTTAATACTAACCAACTATTGCTGGTCTGCTATATCAGTGTTGGCATTTTGGCCAAAACCACACAACTTGTATGAGTCTACATTTTCAAGGGAATATGACCTGCTGAAGGGTCTTGACATGAAATGTGACTCTATTCTTTTCTATTGCTGCTGCCTGACCTGCTGAATTCCTCCAGCATTTTGTGTTGCATGTAGAAATGTAATATCATTATCATTGTCTGTCATGTCGTGTGACATGGGCGATCATACTCTTCCCATGAACATGATTGTTCTTGGCTAACTTTTCTACAGAAGTGGCTTAGAATTGCCAGAATCTGGGTAGTGACTTTACAAGATGGATGACCCCAGGCATTATCAATACTCTTCAGAGATCGTCTGCCTGACATCAGTGGGATCGCATAACCAGGACTTGTGATATGCACCAGCAGCTCATACAACCATCGACCACCTACTCCCATGGCTTCACATGTCCCTGATCGGGGAGTGGGGTCTAAGCAGGTACTACATCTTGCCCAAGGGTGATCTTCAGGTTAGTGGATCCAAGGAGCACCTCACACTTCCTTTGGTAGAGATGTATCTCCATCCATCAACTTGAATATGCTTTCTCTAAATTCCCATTTTGATTTCAATTTAATTATCTTGTTACTTAGTAGGTTAGAACAGGGGTGCCACACAAATTAGGATATAGAATCAATATCACTAGTGGATTGTTGAGACGGCTCAAGATTAGTGCAGTGGAGAGCCTACCTAGAAGGACATAAAGAAGTGAATTTGAGCATGAAAGAGTCAAAATCCAAGTATGGGTATTACTGAGAATGTGAGGAAAGAACTGTCTGTTAAGTTGACCAATTTGATGATGGGGTTTAAAGTTCAATTGAAGGATAGAGAGAAAACTGGGTTGGGAACTCTTGGATGACGCGTGATTTCAATGTTTCTCTAAACAGAGGAATCTGAAATACAATCTCCGTACCTCTTTTCAATGCCTCCTGCTGGAAAGTGTTGCTGTTCATGTCTTGAAGACATATTTGTGCTCAGTTTCCATGTTGCCCTCTCCTGAACCCTACCACACCAGCTACTAATGATCAGTACGTGGATGTGGCTGTTTTCCCTCTCGGATTGCTCTCTGAGAAGTAACTGCAGCAGAATTTCAGATTCTCCCTTTGTTTTTCCAGAATTTAGAAGCTTAATGCATTTAAACACAGCTGTCATTTTCAAATTTGTCCAATTGTGATAGCTACTTTAAAACCAGACTTCATAATTAAAACAATACAATGTCCAGTTTAGTTGGTCCATTAAATATTTGATGTACTGATTTGAAAAGCTTGTGCAAATTCACAATTACTACAATAATTACATAAGTAAACAGTTTCGATTTCTCCAGCCTGCTCAAAGGCAGGATAGATGATTTATACATCTAACAGAAATGACATTATCTTTCTACGCTGTGCGTAATCTCAACTTTTTAATGACTGCCACAATTCAAGTCACTTAATTACTTAACTGCCTTATGAGCACAAATAATTATACTGTGCAATGATTACCAGATGTGCTATGATTATTCAATATTTAACATATTTTTCAATTAGAAGCTCCTTTGCTCCTGCATTGTTAAGTTCACAGTGTGATATGTGTGAACATCAAGAAGCCTGTGATGCTAATGCCGGGAGTAAGAGAAGAAGCAGAAATCTGAGGATATGCTCTACATTGCTTCTGGATTTAACAGCTGCCAAAATGTTTAACTTTACCAATAACTAATAAAATAAAAATTTGCTTGTTGCCATAAATTGTCCAGGATATCTTCAAATAACAATACCTCAAAAAGGTGGCATCCATCATTAAGGACGCTCATCACACAGGACAAGCCCTCTTCTCACTGCTACCACAGGTATGCTGGTCTATTACACATTTAATAATAATCAATTATTCTGAAATCAATAATGCACCAATTTAGCTTAGGTACTTACTGCCCATTATGCTACTGGCATTTAGGGCAGCAATGAAGGTTCTCCATCAGGACTTCCTTCATCACATCAGTAGCTTTCTCTCGGTTTTCCTACGGTCAGCCATGCAAGTCCTGAGTGGAGACTCGGGAATACTGTTGCACTCAGGTGTGGACGGATTCTTCACTGGTCTCTCTGTAACAGTTTTGTTTTACCGGTCAGGGTGGTTAACCCTGAGCTGCACTCCCAAACCTGGAGGACCAGTGGACCACTCTTAGTCTGGCCTCTGCCCTTTGACCTGAAGCCATGAGTGACCCTGCCAAGTGCCAGAGGATAAAGTCTTGGCTTCAGTCAGCATAGCTCTCCAGGTCATTGAGGCACATGAGCCTCCAAAACCAATGAGAGGGTTGTGGTCCTCTTGCAGATTAGCTTCAAGTGCAGTAACTCTAAGCAGGTATTCCTAATCTTGAAGTCTTTGAAGTGTACCTGCACTTACAGGTGTGGTAGCAGCATATATATAGGTAAGAGTGAGATATTAAATATTCACACTGATAATATTGCAATAATCCATACTGAGTTATGGTGAAGATTAGAATTAAGGGTAAAATACCTTACTTGATAGATGACAAGAATATTGAACTCATTTACAACCAGTAGTTACTAAGCTAAGATGCATTTAAGAAGAAGGAAAACCCCAGGAGCATTTTGGAACAGAAAAAGACTAAAACCATATGCTGATGGAAGAACAGATAGTGAAGTAGAAGAGGAGCTTACCCACATAAAATGCTGGAGAAGTCAACAGGTCAGGCAGTATCTACGAAGAAGAATAAGCAGTTGACATTTCTATTGGCCTGAAACATAAACTGTTGTTCTGTTGGCCAGAAATAACTACAATCTATAAATCAGCGAATGGTAATGAGGCAAGGGCAGTGGAAACAGTTGAAGCAAAAGTCTTTGTTCTTGCCATGTGATGGCAGGGATAGTGGTGGCCATCTAGTGAGACTGGCCTTATAGCTGCCATTTTGTGAACTATTTGGTGAATTGATTCCCGCTCTTGGATAACTTATTCAGAGCAGCTGAATGTGAACATGAGGAGTTTCTGCTAATGATCTGCTAAAAGTAAACCTGAGAGTATTCTCAGATAAGAAACTGGTTTTTATGTAAAATGGCAGGCTTGCAGAAGGAACAGCCTGTGATCTGGTCGTCTGTGCCCAGTGTTTGGGTGACCTAATTAGACTGGTTTGAGCCAGTCTGAGTTGGATAGAACAACAAAAGTAATCACCTCAGGGACAAGGCTGAAGGGAGAGCCCTAAAACAATATGGCTTGTAGCCCTGGGTTACACCCAATGAGAAGCTGACACACGCCAGTCAGATGACCTTGAGCCAAAGAAACTGAAACATCAGAGGTTGATCTGATAGGTTAAGGAATAAGGATGGAAGATTGTTGGAGCTCAGTCAGCGACAACTCTCTGGAAACCAACCATTGTGGATGTTGGGAACCCCATGTCAGGCATGTGAAGATCATACTGAGACCATGAGAAATACCTGGTCAACTAAGACTGTGTTGTCTTTATGACAGTTATTTAGTTTATAATATTTTCACTTAGTAATTCATTTGTTAGTATTTTCTAGTTAGAATTAGAAGTGTTTAAAGTATATTCATTGCCTGTAAAATATATCGGCATGCGATGACGTCACATCCGGTTTCGCCGCGTCTTGTGGGAAAATACCGGTTTGAGATCGACACGAGGGTGGGGGCTCACCACGAGGCAGACCCGAGCAGAAGTTGTTTTGCAAGCATTAGAAATCACAGTGAGAGCAACACTTTTTCACTGTAGTGCTCTCGTTCGGGTGTAAGTGAATGCCGAATTAAACGCCGAGATAAACCACAGTCAATGAAAACCAGGTCGCAGTAAGATTAACCATTTACTGTTCACTCTTCACATTAACATATGGTGAAAACTGTTGATAAAACAATACAAGATTGATACAGTATTTGTTCCTTTCTTAATATCACATTCCCATTGTAAATACTTGTAAAAGTGACTATAACTACATTACATTAAGGTGCAGTATACAGGCAGAGTTTATCTATGCCATTGACTACTTTAAATACACTTCAATGCAAACTATCCGCAATTCTTTAACTAATGAAAACATAAACATTATCGATATATTGAACTAAGATGTTAACGCCGATCCTGTTAAAAGTAACGACGGTCGATAATGTTTATGTTTATGTGCAAAAGACAAAAAGCTATGCAAACACCAAATGAAAAAAAAAAGTAGATATATCAGCAATAAGTATCAAACTCATTAGATGAAGGGTCCTTGAAAGTGAGTCCATTGATTGTGGGAACATTTCAATGATGGGGGAAGTTGAGTGAAGTTATCCCCTTTGGTTCAAGAGCCTGATGACTGAGGGGTAATAACTGTTCCTGAACCTGGTGATGTGAATCGTCAGGCTCCTATACCTTCTTCCTAATTGCAGAGGCAAGAAGAGAGCTTATCCTGGGTGGTGGGAATGCCAGATGATGGATGCTGCTTTCCCGCCACAGCATTTTGTGTAGATGTGTTCAGTGGTGGGGAAGGGTGCAGGCATTTCATTCTGTTGTTTCAAAGGAAAGGCCATTGCCAAAAGAGTGTAAGAGGGGAACTCTGCAACCTTGTAACATTCAAGTCCTCATGAAAGAATCAAAAAGTAAAGACTGGAAGAGATTGTGGTGGTCTGTCAAGATGATGGTATATTGAGAGGCAGTAGCCGGTATGTGGGGAATAGGGGGTGGGGGAGCAGGAATTGACTTGGGGCTTTTTCAGAGTTGTGAAATTGAACAACTATAGCAAAAGGCATGACTTTTTTGAACAATCATTCAGCAGCTAAACCTTTAGAAAATCTAACGGATGACTTGGAATAATTAGTGGAAGAACAAACCAAGATTCATTGGGACTCACAATCATCAAAAGCTAATGTGTCAGACCTCACGAATACTCACCCTCATTACTTCTTGAACGTTATATTTTCAAACATGGCCCGGTGCCAAGTTCATATCCACAGGAGTGTTGTGGAAGCACTTTTGAAAATGAAAATAGAAAGGAGTAAAAAGGTGATCTCTGTATAGACACTGGGAGGTGAGAGGTGGAAGAGGTAAGTGGCTGATGAAGAAGGAACCTGATAGGAGACTAACAAAGGAGTAAAAGAATGGAGGTGGGAAGCCCGAGGTAGGCAACAGGCAGCTCATGGGAGGAGAAGATAAAGTTTGACATCATCAGTACGTGCAGGACCAAATGGCCTGTTCCTGTGTTGTACCATCCTACATTCTACACTCCTTCAAGCTGAATGAGGATTGAAATGTATTAGTCATTTCTGCAGAGCAGTGTATATCCAAAAGCAACAATTGCCTTCATTTGTGCAACTTGAATGGATTAGGATGTAAATGTTAAATCAGGGACAAGGTGGACAAACCAGCATATGTGAAGCCAACTCCACACAAGGGAAGGCAATCCCTTGGAAAAAGATCTGGTTTACTGAGAAATAACTGGCACAGCTTTGGGGCAATAAACCATAAGACATATGAGCAGAATTGGGCCATTTGGCCCATAATCTGCTCCACCATTCTATCATGGCTGATTTATTTTCGCTGTGAACCCCATTCTCCTGCTTTCTCCCTGTAACCATTGACACCCTGATGAATCAAGAGTCTATCATCCTCTTGCTGTAAGTATTCTCAATAGCTTGGCGTTCACAGCAGAACTCTAGACTCACTAACCTCCAGCTGAAGAAATTCCTCAACATCTCCATTCTAAGTAGATGTCCCTGTATTCGGAAGTTGTGTCTTCTGGTTTTAGACTCCTCTACTATAGGAAACATCCTTTCCACATCCACTCTATCTAGGCCTTTCAATATTCAATAGGTTTCAGTGCAATCCCCCTCAATCTTCAGAACTTCAGCGTGTACAGGTCCAGAGGCAGCACATGCCCCTCATATTGTAACGTTGGCTACAACGTTTCCAGTTTTTGGCAATAAAAATATTTTTGTTTCTTTGTACATGAATTGTTTATGTCACTGTCAAGAGAGGCTTTCTTCTTGTTGTTGTTGTTTCTTCCTAATTGTAATGAGAAGGCGATGAACAAATTTCCTGAAATGTTTCACTTCAAGTAGTGAAGGCGGCATGCGGTGTGACCTAGCGATGACATAAGAACACAATGAATATTCAAGACAGGATGGTGTGTGACTTTACAGAGAAACAAGCTTGTTGGTTTGGGAGATCTTGTGAGCATAGTCTTGGCAGCAGCTAGTGTATATGGTGACTAAGTAGCTACTGTGTGCTGGTTGTAGGAAGGTAAATAACTAATAATGAAGATTGGGGAGGTGGACACTGCCAATCACCAGGCTGCTCTGTTCAGAATGCTGCTCACCTTCTTGCGTGTTGCTTGAGCTCCATTTACCCCGGCAAGAGGACAGAAGGGTCAGGTGATGTTAAACTAAAATTAATTTTGAACTCTTCCCATCTGCAGAGCTTTGTTCGCCAGAACCAAATCTAGAATTGGGAACCCTCTTAGAATAAATCATGGCTAGCCTTATTTATTCTAAGACCAGGCGTGTCACAAGAACAATGTTATGATACTCATGGGAGATTTTAACATGCAGGTCAATTGGGAAAATCAGGTTGGTAATGGATCTCAATGAGTTTTCAATGAGTTTGTTGAAAACCTACGGCTTATGGCTTTTTAGAGCAGTTGAGCCTTCTTGGGGATCAGCTATACTGGTTTGGGTGTTATATAATGAACCAGAGGTGATTAGAGAGCTTAAGGTAAAAGAGCCCTTAGGAGACAGTGATCACAATATAATTGAGTTCAAATTCAATAGGAAGCAAGTAAAGTCTGATGTAGCAGTAATTCAGTGGATTAAAGGAAACTACAGTGGTATGAGAGGGGAATTGGTCAAAGTAAACTGGAAGGCGATGCTGATAGGGATGACAGCAGAGCAGTAATGGTGTGAGCTTCTGGGGAAAATGGGGAAGGTGCACAACAGATGTATTCCAAAAACAAAGAAATACTGAAATGGCAAATACTACAACCATGGCTGACAAGGGAAGTCAAAGCTAATGAAACAACAAAAGAAAAGGCATACAACAAAGCAAAAATTAGTGTGAAGATAGAGGATTGGGAAGGTTTTTAAATACCTTTGGTGAGCAACTGAAAGAATCATTGGAAGAGAAAAGATGAAATATGAAAGCAAACAAGCAAATAATATCAAAGTGGATAGTAAAATTTTTTTCACAGATGTAAAAAATAAAAGAGAAATGAGAGTGGATATAGGACCGTTAGAAAATGAGGCCGGAGAAATAATAACAGGGAACAAGGAGCTGGCAGATGAAATAAATGATTATTTTGCATCAATCTTCACTGTGGAAGAATCCACAGTGTGCCAGATGTTGTACTGTGTGAAAGAAGAGAAGTGGGTGCAGTTACTATTACAATAAAGAAGGTGCTTGAAAAGCTGAAAGACCTAAGGGTACGTAAGTCAACCTGCCCAGACGAACTGCACGCTAGGTTTCTGAAAGAGGTAGCGTTGGAAATTGTGGAGGCATTAGTAATGATCTTTTAAAAATCATTGGACTCTGGCATGGTGCCAGAGGACTGGAAAATTGCAAATGACACTCCACTCTTTAAGAAAGGAGGAAGACAGCAGAAATGAAATTATAGACCAGTTAGCCTGACCTCAGTGGTTGGGAAGATTTTGGAGTCAATTGTTAAGGATGAGGTTATGGAGTACTTAGTGACACAGGACAAGATAGTACAAAGTCAGCATGGTTTCCTTGAGGAAAAATCTTGCCTGATAAACCTGTTGGAATTCTTTGAGGAGATTACGAGTAAGATAGATAAAGGGGATGTAGTGGATGTTGTATATTTGGATTTTCAGAAGGCCTTTGACAAAGTGCCACACATGAGGCTGCTTACCATGTTAAGAGACCATGGTATTACAGGAAACTTTAATGTGGTTAGAGTATTGGCTGATCAGTAGGAGGCAGTGACTGGGAATAAAAGGATCCTTCTACGATTGGCTGCCAATGACTACTGGTTTTCCGCAGGGGTCAGTGTTGGGACCGCTTCTTTTTATTCTGTATATAAATGATTTAGATGATGGAATAGACAGCTTTGTTGCCATGTTTGCTAATGGTACGAAGATTGATGCAGGAGTAGGTAGAGTTGAAGAAACAGGTAGCCTGTAGAAGGACTTAGACAGATTAGGAGAATGGGCAAGAAAGTAGCAAATGAAATACAATATTGGAAAATGCATGGTCGTGCACTTTGATAGTAGAAATAAATGCTCAGATTATTTTCTAAATGGGGAGAAAGTCCAAAAATCTGAGATGCAAAGGGACTTGGTTGTCCTTGCACAGAACGCCCTAAATGTTAACTTGTAGGTTGAGTCAGTGGTGATAAAGGCAAATGCAATGTTAGCATTAATTTCAAGAGGTTTTGAATACAAGAGCAAGGATGTGATGTGGTGGCTTTATAAGGCACTGGTGAGGCCTCACCTTGAGTATTGTGAACTGTTTTGGGCTCCTCATCTAAGAAAAGATGTGCTGGCATTGGAAAGGGTTTAGAGGAGGTTCACAAAGATGATTCCAGGAATGAAAGAGTTATCATACTAGGAGTGTTTAATGGGTCTGGGTTTGTACTCACTGGAATTTAGAAGGGTGAGGGGGATTTCATTGAAACCTTTTGAATGTTAAAAGATCTAGACATGGTAGATGTGGAAAGGATGTTTCCCATGGTGGGGGAGTCTAGGACAAGAGGGCACAGCCTCAGGATAGAGGGGTGTCCATTTAAAACAGAGATGCAGAGAAATCTTGTAAACCAAAGGAAGCTGTGGAAGTCAGGTAGTTGGGTGTATTTAAGGCAGAAATTGGACACGGCATCAAATGTTATGGGGAGAAGGCCGGAGAATGGGAGAATGGAGTTGAGGAGGGGAAATAAGGATCAGCCTGATTAAATATCAGAGCAGATTCAATGGGCCTAATACTGCTCCTAGGTCTTATGGTGTTATTTATCACATGTACATTGAAATATCCTGGTGGCGAGGTGGAGATATGTCTTTACCAAAAGACATGTAAGGTGCTCCTTCCCTCCACTAGCCAGCAGATCACCTATGGGCAAGGTGTAACACCTGCTTAGCTCTCCACCACAACCCCCCCCCCCCCCATCCCAATCAGGGTCATGTGAAGCCATGGGAGCGGGTGGTAGATGGTCATATGAGCAGCTGGTCCATATCACAAGTCATGGTTATGCAACCACTGATGCCAGGCAGAGAATCTCTGAGAGTATTGATAATGGCTGGTGTCACCTGTCTTGTAGAGATACTGTCCAGAACAAGGAAATTGCAAACGACTTCTGTAGAAAAATTTGCTAGGAACAATGACGGTCAAAGATCATGATCACTTATGTCATATGATACGGCAGATAATGATGATGACATTGAAACATACAGTGAAACGTGTCATTTGTGTCAATAACTGAGGATGCGCTGCGTGCAGCCCGCAAGTGGCGCCAATATAGTGTGCTCTCATCTTATTGACCCTTGGTAACCCATATGCCTTTGGAATGTGGGACACAACCCATGTGGTCAAGGAGTGAATGTACAAACACTTTACAGACAGTGGTGGGAATTGAACCCAGGTTGCTGGCACTCTAGTAGTGTAATGCTAATCCTCATGCTGTCCTAGCACCCCTTTAAAATGAAAGCAGCTACGTTAATAGAATTAACCATAGGCTAGAGAGGAGGATGCATGAGGGTTTCCTGGATTACTGCCTTTTTGTCTGTCTGGAAGTCACTGACTTCCCACCCTGCAGCCGTGTACAGCTCTTGAATCATCCTGTCCATGAGATACTCAGCCTACTAGATGGGCTGAGGTAATGCCAGCTGTTGATCAAAGTCCAAAACCTAGAGATTAAAGCTCCTCTCACTGATAACTCTTCCTATACCTGTAGTGCCTGGGATATGGGAAACATCCTACAATTCATCGGTGCCTCAGGAGATGCATTCCACCTGCCTGAGCTGACTTGTAATCTTATTAAAATAACTTATTCAAGGCTCAGGATTGTTTAATGTCATTGCCTGTATACAGGAAAATGAATTAATTGCTACTCTAGATCTGATGCCGCAGAAAAAATACTCACAAAAGATTAAAAACATAATATAATAATAAATACACACAATAAATACAAATGCACAAAATAGCTTCTATACATTGATTGATTGTATGTCCATAAAGTGAGGCTAAGCTGAACATAAGGTGACTGATGGGAAATAATAAAGTAGTGGTGGGGTTAGTGGGTGGAGGTGTTGATCAGACTGACTGCTTGGGGAAAGTAACTTTTTTGAGTCTGGTGGCCCTGGTATGGATACTACATAGCCCCTTCCCTGATGGGAGTGGGACATGTGTCTATGAACAGGGTGGGTGGGATCCTTTCTGATCTTACTGGCCTTTTTCTAGATATATGTCCTGGATGGCGGTTCAGGCTGACACATGATTAAAAGATTAAGAAATTATTAAGCCATGATTAATAGATGGGAATAGATTTTGGTTATTTGGGAATAAGGTGCCCTTCTGCATCTTGTTTCCCATTTTACCAGTATCTAGGGATTTGTACTTTGTGTAGTTGAGCTCTAATGTAATTAGACTGCAAGCCACATGTCCAAAAACACTACACAAACTCTGATGAGAACATCAAAATGGGTTGAAGTAAGACAGATGAAATTTAATGGAATTAAATTTTAATTCTGTATGGTAGTTAATGACTTATTCAGATCTTAGTTAAAAATTCTTTCACAGATCAGGTGAAATATTATCCCAATATCAATATGCCATCCTCCAAGGGGACCACAACCTTGTTCTGGTTTGGAGGCTTGTGTGCCTCAATGACCAGAGAGCTATGTGGCTGGAGTCAGGGATTTATGCTTTGGCTCTTGGAAGGGTCACCCATGCCAAACAGATTAAAGGGTAAAGGCTAGATTAAGAGTGATCCACTGGTCCTCCACATTCAGGGGTTTGACTGGTTAAACAAAACTCTTATGGAAACAGCAATGAAGAATCTTTCTACATTCAAGTATGATGATATTCCTGAGTCTCACCTGGGACTTGTGTGACTGACAGTAATGAAAATCCATGGAATGCATGGGATTTCTCTGGGTGCTCTGGTTTCCTTCCACAGTCCAAAGACATACCAGTTAGTAGGTTAATTGGTCATTGTAAACTGTCCCGTGATTAGGCCAGGGCTAAATGGGGTGGGGGTGTTGTTGGTGGCGTGGCTTGAAGTGGCTATCTGCACTGTATCTCTAAATAAATAAAGCACAGAGGAATGGAACATTTGGGGAAAAATACTTGTGGGTTAGTATTCTCTATTTATCTTCACCTCTATAAAAATAGAGTCTGTTTAATAGAAAGCGCTGCAGAACATATTCAGAGCAAATGGGATGAGAGATCAATGTAGTTCTGACCCCTGTGCATCCACTGTGACCAAATGAAAATAAAGGTATCCTTGGTAAGAATCTTAGAAACCGGGGTTTTGCAGCTTTGGAAGTGAAGAACTACAGTGAATTGAACACTGTTTCTTCCTCTTAAGCCCATTGCTCCTACTGAGACACCGGTTGCCAACAACAGCTCACCGAAGTCCTCTGTCCTGGGCCAGTCTTTCAAATTGTCTCCAGGTGTAGCACATCTTCAAAGATCCTTCCTCTCCCAGTGATGAGGTCTTTGGAGCTTCTGTTGGTGTTTCTTTAGGTCTGTTGTTTTACGGGATGGGGTTACCAGCTCCATGCCCAACCCTCCTCCTTTCACAGCTGGGCTAGGAACTGTCCATGGTGAAGTTAACAATTCTAATTTAAAGCAATCATTTCTTCTGCAGATTCTGCAGGTATTCGTAAATCAGTCAGGATTTTTATGACATCATCCAATCATTTGATTGATTTACAGTGTTATAACTTACTACAAGTCATTGGTTATTCTGCATTAATTTAATTGCAGTGGCAAATCAAGTCACTTGCTGGGGAAATGAGGAGATACGCTTATAAAGTAATTAAATCTTTCAGAATTGTAGTTGTTTCCATGCCAGGATTTTCCAGATATGGTTAATGATATGAGGATAAGAGGACAGAAGGAAAGAAAGAAGAAGTTGAAATGCCAAATAGCTGTCTTATTAATGAATCAATCCTCACAAGCCAGTGAGTGGTATGTAAAAACAGCTGTGAACACCTGGATAATCATCCCACATTTGAACCAGTGTAGTTGATAACTACAGTAATGATGATCTCAAATAATACAAATAAAATGATAGACAGTGGTAACAAATTTGATCAGTTTTCTCCAAATTTTGACTTTGATTCTTGGAATATATTCTGTAAAAGTGCTTCAAATACTCTTAAAGTTTTATATTAAGACTAAAATTGAATTACTACATTATATTTTTCAAATAAATAAATTATGTTTTGAAACCAAATGAAATACAGTTTAGGTTCATTGTTGAGATTTGAGTACCTGAGTTACAGGGGAAGGTTGATGTGGTTAGGACTTTATTCCCTGCACCGTAGGGCAGATTTGATACAAAATCATGAAGGGTATAGACAGGGTAAAAGTAAGGAGGGTTACTAATGCTAATTCATGTTCAGCTGAGTTAAAGTTGTCTATCCCATAATTGAATAAAACACATGTTTAGGACGTGCAACACTTCCCCATGTCTGAGTTCTAAATATGACTGAAACAGCCTGGTCCTTTGAAATGGCTCATTTACATGTTGTTGATTAAGCTGAGGCTGAGCATTTGGTTCAACAGCTCAATTCAAACTGTTTTAAATGCCAATGTTGTCAGCGCATTAACAGAATTTGACATTCAAAAATTAACCAGTAATAGGAGGCAACGTGACTGTGCTGGGTTTCTCAAGTGGGAGAACATTGCGTGTGCGGATGGAGTGTCAGAGTGAAACAGTGACCCGTGTTGTGCACATTTATTGCAGTAAGCTAATTGGAGGGCCAAGTGATGGGAGCAGCTTTCAAAATTGTCCTATTAGAACAGAGCCTCAGAGCCAGAATAATGATGTAGATAGCACATCAACACAGCATAATTCTTACATGATTTCCAACCTGTAATTTTACACATTTGAATACTTGTTCACAGCTAAGATATCATAGAGAGGCGATAAATGGAACTAAGAACTACTCCAGCAACTCACAGGGAATTCTGTTTTTGCTTGCCAGTTTTAATGATTCCAGAACCTCTGCTATGAATTTGAACGCGCCTACAAAGAGACCCACACAATAGAAGCCAATGCCTTAGATGGATGTCGAAGTACCATAATAGAAGCAACGTGTAGCATAGGTACTTACAGATACCTGGGCGCCACAGTAACATGACGTTATTACAGCTTGGGGCGCGAAGTTCACAGTTAAGTTCGAGTGCTGCTTGTAAGAATTTTGCACATCCTTCCCGTGACCATGTGGGTTTCTTCCGGGTGCTCCGGTTTCCTCCCACAGTCCAAGGGTGTACTGGTTACTAGGTTAAATGCTCATTGTAATTTCAAAATGAACTTATTATCAAAGTACATATATGTCGCCATGTACAACCTTAAGATTCATTTTCTTGCAGGCTTTCACAGTAACTACAAGGAACACAATAGAATCAATGAAAGATCGCATCCAACAGGATGGACAGACAACCAACTTGCAAAAGACAACAAACTGCAAATACAGAAAGACAGAAAAAACAGAAATAATAAAATAAATAAATAAGCAATAAATATCGAGAACATGAGGTGAAGAGTTATTTGAAAGTGAATCCATCGGTAAATTGACCTGTGATCAGGCTAGGGTTAAATAAGTGGGTTGCTTGAAAGTGCGTTTCATTGGACTGGAAGGGCCTGTTCTGCGCAGTATCTCTAAATAAAATAAAGAGAAAAGGGAAGGAGAATTGCTGACTGGCTATAAATTTTAGTGTAAACATGATTTATGAGACATTGCATGAGCTTCTTACTCCAGCAATCAACAATAAAGCAATGTAGGTCTCCAATTAGCAATTTAAATTCTTTATTTTTAAGCAATGTTTTAAATAATTAGACAAACTTCTCGAGAAGGTTGGCAAAATTGGGGAATTTTGCAACATTCTACACAATACTGCTATCGTTAAAGACAGCACCATAGATTCGAGGAATATGGATGGATTGAGAGCACAGAAGAGAAGGAAATGTAATCAAAAAGAAAGGTGATTTTGCTTAATTTTCTGATGAGATCTGCAGCTGCACACAGCCAATTTGGTCAATGCAGACCTATTCCCAAAGGTGTTTATATGATCTCCCTGTGACTGTGTGGGTTTCCTCAGGGTACTCCGTTTTCCTCCCACAAAGAGGGTTAGAAGGTGAATTGGCTGTAATTGGGTGGCGCAGGCTTGTTGGGCCAAAAAGGCCTGTTACCATGCTGTATATCTAAATAAATATATAAACAAGTGACCAGGAAACTTCTATTTACTTTAGTTCTCATCTTAGGTGATGATATTTAACTTGCTATACTTTAGTAAAATTGATTGTTTTGCTTCTGTGCTGTTATTAAAAGGAATATATTCAAAGTAATATCTATTTTTCCCTTTAATTTGGGTGTTCATGGTTTTTGCATTCAATATGTTTTGTTCTTTTTTTTGAGTTTCTGTTTGCAATCCACAATACTTTGCATATGCTCTGTGTACTTGTCCTGTTTCTAAGAATCCTTTATGCTGAATGAATAACAATGGTAGAGGGCTGTTCAGCCAATTAGCGAAATGCACAGGACTGATCAACTGTGTCTCTAATGAACCTTAATATACAGGATTCAGTATCACATTTTACTTTCCTGGTGCCATTATAATCTGCTTATCTTTAAAATCAGAGTTCTTGCAAAGTTTTCACCAAGTCTTGATAGCAAAGAATTGAGTCTGGCATAGACGGTAACCTCTGCTTCTCAATATATGTCACTGCTGATGAGCATGTCCTCGTGAGGCCACTGATCTGTGTGAGCACAGAATGTTGCCGTCAATCCTTCCTTCATGGTTGTCATTCTCCTTGGAAATTGAAGCCAACCAAGACTTTGTGGTCATGGACATTGCCATAGCTTAACCTGCCAGAGCAGAGGTCAGCCCTTCTCTAAAGGCATTCTAGATGGCAGTCCACAGTGTGGTCACTAGAGAGAGAGAGAGAAACACTGCATCTACTCAGTCTTTTTGAATTTGTCTCCAGGGCTTAACTGAAAAGTTTTGCAGACTCTGCAGTTGGAAGAATGAATATTTTGATGCCTAAGCCACTTAAGAATTCCGTTAGCTATTAAGAAGTATGAAAAGAATATTTTTCCAAGCATGCCAAGATTTGTGGGATTTCAGTTGTGTGACAAAACCATTCTAACCCATTGTTATGATTGGCAGTTGTTAAAATGACAAAGAATAGCATTATGAAATTGCTGTTCATATGGAGGAAATATTGTCCCGAGAGAGGAAACAAAGGGGAACCCAGTAGTAGTCCCTCTGCACACCTCATAATGTCGGGATAGAAAGAACCATTGACAAAGCCAAAGGGGTTTTGAGGGATGCTGTGAACTGAGAGGGACATCCTAATGACAGAAAAATAAAACGTAGTTCTAAAATCAAACATCACCGTTTGGCAGTGCATCTTTCCCCATGAACGAGCATGCAAAGTTACTGCAATTTTACCTTCTTGTAGAACATAATTAAATATTTAGCATAATGTTGTATTCAATTGCATATGCAATGAATTTTGGAAAAAAATCAGTATTAATCTGAATCAGAATCAGGTTTAATATCACTGACATAAGTCGTGAAATTTGCTGTTTTGTGGCAGCTTTACAGTGCAAGATATAAAAATATTATAATTACAATAAGAAATACAAATGCAAAAAATGTTTAACTAAGTAGTGAGCAATAATGGTACTTTTATAGCAAATCACAGGGTTGATAGGAACCTTGCATGAAAAAAATAGAATAATCTAAAGAATATATTTTGCCTGACTGGGGGGAAAAGGAACAACATTTGCATCTCATATAATTAGCAGCATGAAAACCAAATTGCTTCCAAGGGTTTCTGAAGACAACTACATTGCTTGCTATTACTGGTTAATTGTTGAACGTCAAAGACTGCACATCTTAATTTCAGGAGAATAAGCTGAATTGAACCTGCTCCACAGTTATGCAAAACTGCTCAGAAAACGAATGGACACTACAGTAATGAATGCAGATATTAAATTGTTTCAATTGAAAGAACTCTATTCTTACAGCACTATAATGGGAACAATTTATCCCCACTGATCGGCCTGTCTCTTTTTTCAGTGCAGACTTTGATCTTGCAGCGTATTGCAGTGATGTGTTCTATTGAATAGTGAATCTGGGGCAATTCTAATGCTTTTGTACCTCACCAGTGCTCCATTTTTCGCTGTTTAAAAATAGCTGTTAATTATATCTGCAGTTTAAATGTCTCCAGTGACCCAGAAATGCAGGTTGGAATGAAACAGATTGTGCAATCTCATAGAAAACCAAGCCACGTTTCTTTACAATAAGAAAGGAGAAACATATATTCATTCCACCAATTGAAATAAGGCATATCTGATAATTTAAAAATATTAATTCTTGAAATATGCATAATATAAACATATCTCTTCTTTCTTAAATTTAATGCAATTAATGCAGTTTTCAAGACACTGGCCGAAATTTTAAACCAAATATAATAATGACATTAATTATTTTGCAGTAATGCTTCATTTGAAAAATATTTTAGGAGAATAATATTAAAGCTCTTTCTTCTGAATGTTATGGAAATAGCTCATAGCTTTTATGCAATGTTGTTATTAGCGACTTAACAATCAACCAACTGAGAACTTCATTGGTTCTTAGCCAATGAATTGCTTGTCAATTTCATGTTGTTTTCAGTAATCCAACCGTGGAGTGGAGCTCTTATATATATTTTTGGCTATCTACAGTCTATAGGAAAACAAGGCATTTTTGATTAATTTGGTAGGAAGGGTAGAAAAAAGAAGTGAAACAAAAGACTTGGACCATTACACACCTAATGAAATGTTGTTCAAATGAGTATTCATCTGGCTACACCCCAAACATCAGTAAGACAGTTGATGTCTTTAGCTTAACACTCCAAATATTAATAACTCATTCAGAGGAGACTTCAAATTTACATAAACATCTAGAGCAGGGATCCATGGGCCCCCTGGTTAATGGCAGGAACCCATGGTATAAAAAAGGTTAAGAACCCCTGTTCTGGAGACCGTTATGCAAATATTGACACATTGAGGATAGGTGGATTTGTCTTTTTCAGCAAACTACATGGGAATTAGGTACGTTGTTTAATGACAACATTCTAGAAATAGCATTAATATTTTAGTTCCCTTATGGAACTTAGAAGCAAAATAAGTTTGTTCAAGTTTATTGTCATCCAACCATACACTTGTAAAATGCCAAACGAAACTCTCCGGACACAGTACATATAACTCACACACTTAACGCATAACAGGTAAAGTAATATTACCACAAATAAATTAACAAATAACAAGGTGAATATATGATACAAGTTAAAAAGTAAACAGAATAACGCTACTGGTGCTTCAAACGTGATGAGACCTGGGTGGTGGCAGGGAGTTCAGTACTTTCACCATCTGGGGAAAAAACTGTTTCCCATCCCAACTGTTCTTGTCATAGTGCTATGGAACCTCCTGCCTGACGGTGGGGGATCAAAGAGATTGTTGAACAGATAGTTTGACCAAACAGAAAAATATTTTACCCATAAGTTGTTAATCAAAGACAGATTTATTTTTTTGAAAAAAAATCATTAGGCTCAGAACTAGCAATTATTTGATGAAGATATATTGGGTAAGAAATGGTTTACAAATCCACTCTCTAAACTGCCATAATGTGGAAGGCACAGCTCAGTTTTGTGTGAGGCTCTATTCTCCGAGAGGCCCAAGGTACTAAACACAGAAGAAAGGGCTTCCATGATTGGATGGATGTCTATAACTACCAGCCATTTTGGAGACTGGATCTACTGAAGTGTGTAAGAAAAGGAATGATAGGAGTGGGTAGGTAGTGGAGTGCATGGGCAAGACCAACCTACAGTAAGGATATCAATAAGATTGAAAGAGTACAGAGAAAATTTAAATGGATGTTGCTGGGACCTGAGGATGGGTTAAATAGGTTAGGACTTTATTCCCTGGAGCGCAGGAGAATGTAGAATTATCTTCAAGAGATACACACTAGCATGAGAGGTATAGATAGGGTGCATCCATGCAGGCTTCCCCCCTCCTCCTCGGGTTGGGTGAGACTAGAACTGAATGTCAAAGTTTAAGGGTGAAAGGTGAAATACTTAAAGGGAAGCTGAGGGGAAACTTCTTCACTCCAAGGGTGCCAGCAGAAGCAGGTTCAATTGTAACATTTAAGAGAAGTCTGGATAGGTACATGGATGTAGAGCTATGGAGAGCTATGTTTTGAGAGTCGGTCGATGGGATGAGGCAGAAAACCAGGCAAGCAGGGACTAGATGTGTCAAAGGTCTTCTTTCTGTATTATCATTATGTGTGTTGTCATATGATATGGAGGATCATGGTCTTTCTATGACCATGATTGTTCTTGGCAAATTTTTCTACAGAGATGGTTTTCTTCTGGGCAATGTCTTTATAAGACATGTGGCCCCAGCCATTATCAATACTCTTCAGAGATTGTCTGCCTGGTGTCAGTGGTCACATAACAAGATCTTGTGATATGCACAGCTGCTAATATGACCATACATCACCTGCTCCCATGGCTTCATGTGACCCTAATTTGGGGGGGGGGGAAGGGCTAAGCAGGTGCTACACCTTGCCCAAGGGTGGCCTGCAGGCTAGTGGAGGGAAGGAGCACCTTACACCTCCTTTGGTAGAGATGTATTCTGCCCTCCCCCAACCAGTTTTGTGCTACTGTACACCAGGAATCCAGGAATCTATGACTTTATGGCCAGAGGGCTGGAGAAATTCTGACATGGACATATGGAACCATAGACTCAAAAAGCTATATAGCATAGAAATAAGAGTCTTCAACCAAACTCACGCTTGCTGACCAAGTTGCAATGATATAGCCCTAGTTGTTTATGTTATGTGGAATGTGGGGAGGGAACATGGACTCTAACAGAAGGAATAATCAGAAAGAATGAGGAGTACAGGTGTGAGGTCACCTAGTTAAGGAGATAACTTTGGAAAAGAAATTCCCTGGGGAACAATGGAGGATGTGGGTTTGGGAGTATGATCATGATGGTATGGTTTGGAACTACATTGCAGGATTTGGCACTGAACCATTGACAAAGATAGAGGTGCTTGGGAGCTTGTCACAATCAATGAAAAGTTTCAGAACTAAATTTCCTAATGCAACATTCATGTTTCAAACAGTTCAGCAAAAACCCAAGGAGGGATGGCACTATAACTAATATGGAAACTGGTCTCATCTCTCCATTTCAGAATTGTTTAAGTTTTGCACCCATCACAATTTTCACAAGTATAGTAAAATTTCAAAATTCAAGTTCAAAGTAAATTTATTATCAAAGTATATATGTCACCATATACAACCCTGATTTATTTTCTTATGGCATACACAATAAATCCAAGAAACACAATAGAATCAATGAAAGACCACACCCAACACGATGGACAAAAAAATGTGCAAAAGACAACAAACTGTGCAAATACAAAAGAAAAATAAATAAATATCGATAACATGAGGTGAAATGTCCTTGTAAATGAATCCATAGGTTGTGTAACACTTTACTGATGGGGCAAGTGAAGTTGAGTGAAGTTACCCACTCTGGTTCAAGAGCCTGGTGGTTGAGGGGTAGTAACTGTTCTTGAACCTGGTGATGTGAGTACCTTTTGCACAAGTCAAGTCAAAAGGATCACTTCTTCACTATGCACTCCCAAGACTAATCACATTCAATAACTTAGATGTTCTTTTAACTTGATCATATGATTTGTCACAACACTGATAGATTTTTAAGCCACTGGACAGTGCCTATCTGTTAAGCTAACTGTTTTATGGTTTAAACTTTTGAAATATTAATTACCTTATCATAATGAAAAAACAGACAAAACCTATTGCTAATATTAGCAAACCACAGCAACAATGTTTAAGTGGCTTTAAACAGAATAAAGTGACCCCTGTGTTTTACACAATGTACACCTTCACAAAATTGATAGTGTGGTACTTCAACAAGGCTATAATCTTATCTGATCTTGTGGTTTAGATAACAGTTATAAATTACTGTAGATTTGGTTCTCTTGCCATGGACCCTGTCTTTCCTTGGAAAATGTCTCATACATTGCAAGACAATTCAACACTTTGATGGCATATTTGATCCTGAAGTGGGCTTCACATCACACATAAATCAACATAAAGGTTGCTTAGTCTCACCTACATTGCATTCTCTGTCTCCAACTTTGCTGTTGAAACTTATATCTGTGTATTTACTAAATCCAATCTTTACTCGTTCAACATGTTCCAGTCCATCCTCCTGCAAGCTAGAGTCATAGAACAATACAACAGAAAAACAGGCCCTTCAGCACAGTCTACTGTCCATACTGAACTCCCTTTTGCTTACTTCCATCCACCTTCACCTGGACCATATCCCCCGACACCCCTCACATCCATATACCTATCCAAATTTCTTTTAACTATTGAAATCAAGCCTATGTCCATCACTTCCATTGGAAAAAACATGAGAAAATCCACAGTAACACACAAAAAGTGCTGAAGGAACTCAGCAGGTCAGGCAGTATCTATAGAAAAGAGTAAACAGTTGATGTTTTGGGCCGAGACCCTTCATCAAAACTCCACTTGAAGCTCATTCCACACTCTCACCACCCTGTGAGTGAAGAAATTCCCCCCCCCCGTGTTCCCCTTAAACACTTAACCTTTCACCTTTAATCCATGACCTCTATTTCTAGTCTCACTCAACTTCAGTAGAAAAATCCTGCTTACAATTACCCCATCAATACCCCTCATAATTTTGTATACCTCTATCAAATCTCCACTACACTCTAGGGAATAAAATCTTAACCTTTTCAACCTTTCCCTATAATTCAGGTCCTCAAATCCTGACAACATCCTTGTAAATTGAGAATCTAACCTGGACCTGACATATTGATACAGCTACAAAGAAGGCAAGACAGCAGCTATATTTCTTTAGGAGTTTGAGGAGATTTGGTTTATCACCTAAAACAGTCAAAATCTCTACAGATGCTTTCCACCATGGAAAGCATTCTGTCAGACAGTCAGGTATGGGGGTGGGGACTACTGCACAAGATTAAAAGAAGCTACAGAAAATCGTAAAATCAGTCAACTCCATCATGAGTACTAGCCTCCATTGTATTAAAAGAGTAGTGTCTCAGAAAGATGACGTCCACTATTAAGGACACCTCCCCCTCCATTCAGGATATGCCCTCTTCTAATTCTTACCATCTGAAAGGAGGTACAGAAGCCTCAAAAACACACACACAATGATTCAGGAACAGCTTCTTCCCCTCTGTGATCTGCATTCTAAATGGACATTGAACCCATGAAACAACACACACAAGAACGGATCTGCAGATGCTGGAAATCCAAGCAGCACACACAAAATGCTGGAGAACACAGCAGACCAGACAGCATTTATGGGAAAAAGTACACTTGATGTTTTGGGCTAAGACCCTTTGGCAGGACCATTCTGGTCTCGGCCTGAAACTTTAACTGTACTCTTTTTCATAGATGCTGTCTGGTCTGCTGTGTTCTCCAGCATTTTGTGTGTGCTGCTTGGATTTCCAGCATTTGCAGATCCATTCTTGTTTGTGATTGAACCCATGAGCACCACCTCACTATTTTTTGCACTATTTTTAATTTAACAGTTTAATATACATATAAATACTTACTGTAGTCGATTTACTTAGTTACTTATCACGTATTGCATCATAATGTTGCTGCTAAGTTAACAAATTTCACAACATATGCCGATGATGTTAAACCTGATTCTGATTTTAAAATTCTCTCTGTACTCTTTCCATCTTATTAGTATCTTTCCTGTAGGTACGTGATCAGATCTGCACAGTATACTCCAAATTGGGCATCACAAATGCCTTTTACAACAACTCTAGATAACTCCAGGTCATGAACTACTCTGCTGGCTGTGTACTATATCACACTATCCAAATTTACACTGATGATGAGATATTAAACTGAGACTCTTTCTGCTGTCTTAGGCACAAATGATTCTATGATGCTATTTTGTCACATACCAGAGAGTTTTGACCATTATCTAAAACTTTGTCTTCGCAAAAAACTTTGACAAACTTCTAGGGTTGTGCAGTGGAGAGCATCCTAACTGGTTGCATCATTGCCTGATATGGAAACTCCAAAGACCAGGAATGAAAAAACTCCACAGAAAGTGGTGGACACAGCCCTGTCCATCACAAGCAAAGCCCTCCCACCACTGAGCTTATTTACATTTCACAACAATGTAGTATCCGTCACCAAGCACGCCCACCATCCAAGCCATGTTCTCTTCTTGCTGTTACAAACAGGAAGGAGATACAGGAGCCTCAGTACCATATCACCAAGTTTAGGAAAAGTTATTACCCTTCAACCATCAGGTTCCTGAATCAACGTGGATGACTTCACTCACAACTCTGAACTGTTTCAATAACCTACAAACTTACTTTTAAGGATTCTACAACTGTTGTTCTCAGTGTTATTGTTTTATTTGCGTAGTTTTTCTTGATTTGCAATTTGTTGCTTGTCAGTATTTATTTATGCATATATTTTCATAAATTCTGTTGTATTTCTTCATTTTCCCGTAAATGCTTTCAAGAAAATGAATGTCAGATGATATATAGTAACGCATTGGCAGTTTGATAATAAATTTACTTTGACGTTATCTCTTGACCATTATTTATCCCTTACCTAACATCAGAAAAGCAGTTTAGCTGGCTCTGGTCATGTATTTGTGGAGCAGACGAGATGGGCTAAACAGCCTAATTCTGCACTATGTCTTGTTGCAGCTTGCAGTCAATGCATTTTCCTTAACTATAATACCTCCATTTTTGAAAGGCACATCATTGGCTCTAAAGAGCCAATGTTATCTTGAGGTTCTGAAAAGGCAAAAATATATTTTATATATCAGCAACTGAAGTGGTATTGAGGGAAGGGAAATTCACCCCCCACCCTTTTTCAAGGATATGACATTTTATGCCAACTGGGAAAGCTGACAACACCAGAGGGACTGCAGATGCTGTAACTCTGGATCAAATTCTGGAGGAACTCAGCAGGACAGGCAACATCTATGAAGTGAAATGAACAGCCAATGTTACATCAGGATTATCTGACGTTTCATCAGAAAGACAATGCTTTTAACTTTAGACTAAAATCCAAAATTCAAATAAAAGTTGTGGCGTCACAAAATCTTGTAAATATTATTAACTCAAGTTGACAAGTCCATGTATTTCGAAGTTATTTCTTGTGATTAATTATGCTACAATAGTATCACACCTTTAAAGAATTGCTCTGTGCAAGTCTAGTCTTTTCAGTTATGTTCCTGAGGAAATGGCGGTTTATTATGGCAAAGCATCCGATGAATGTTCCTGAAAGAAGGCATGTTTCACTAAGTAGTACACAGGAGATTCTACAGATGCTGGAAATCCAAAGCGACACACACAAAATGTGGAAGAACTCAGCAAGTCAGGCAGCATCTATGAAGGGGAATAAATAGTTGTAAAGAGGGTTTCTTCTTTTTTGTTAACTAGCAGGAATGCTAATTTACTGATAACGAGAATGGTATTCCTTTGTAAACCAAATGGGGATTAATGTTCTTTCTTCTGAGTCTGTAAGCTTTTGTTGACGGGCTTTTGGGCAGATCGGCGCGAGGGGGTCGAGAGAGAGGACGCAATGCTCTAAGCTGGGCGAGGATCGGACCCCAAAGGGGGGTCCGAGGTCGGGAGATTCTCCGAGGAGGGGGGGGGATGAAGCTAGATGTGCTTGGTTGACCACTCGGAGGGTCCTGAGCTGTTTGGAGAGTCCGAGGAGTTCGGAGGGTCCTGAGCTGCGAGTCGAGGAGTTCGGAGGGGATCGAATGGTGGCCAGAAGACTTCAGTAATTGAGCTCCAACGGCTGTGCACGAAGTGGTTTGGACTTTGATAAGTTTGGCGCCTTTTCTTTAATTTTCTCTTCATATATACTGTATCGTTATTAATCACTTAGTTATAGTAACCTTTATAAATTGTACTCATTTAATTGCATATGGTGTACTGTCTGTTTTTGGGTGAGGCGGGGACATCACACAGCATCCACACCAGCTGATTACCCAGTTTGGCGGGGCCGAAGGCTGCTCCCCCCAGACGAGAACGAGCTGAGCGAGCCTGAGGCGACCCAGGGGGTTACATAGTCAATGTTTCAGGCCGTGATCCTTCATCAGGACTGGAAAGGATGGGTAAGAAACCAGAGTAAGAAGGAAGGGGGAAGGGAAGGATTACAAGGTAGACGATGATAGGTGAAGCCAGGTGGTTGGGGGAACGGGGAAATGAGAAGTTCGGAGATTATTGTGGATAAGGTAAAGGGCTGAAGAGGAAGGAATCTGACAATGCATGAGTGATTACAATTTTAAGACGGAAACATTATAAATATGTAAAAGACTTATTCAAGCGGCAACATTTTGGTTTACTGATGCATTTAGAGTTTTGGCACCTGCAATCCTTTTCAAAAGGATCATGTGGTGCAGCAGTAATTGTTTCATCTCTGGAATTTCTATGATTAATTTGTCAAACAATTGTTTTGGCACATGCTGCTGAGCATTGTATTATTTCACCTAAAGAAATGTTTCCATTTGCCAAAGTGTGTCTGAATTTTAAATAAACAATTAAATTATTGGTTGTAAAAGCAATAAATGCAGAAATCAGATATGTACCCATAAGTGCGATTTATTTTCAATGTTCTAAAGCATCTTAAAAGGTTTTCCATCAACGTAAAACCATAGCAATGTGAGAACATCATATAAATAATTAGAGAATTAAAAGATTTAGAAATAATTATGTGTGCTATAATTATTTACTTTCCAAAGGATTTAAAGCTACTGTGAAGCCTTTGTTGGTAGTGTGATGCTATTCAAAGTACAAAGTAAATATATTATAAAAGTGCAAATACATCACCATGTACAACCTGAGATTCATTTTCTTGCAGGCCTTCACAGTAAGTACAAGAAACACAATCGAATCAGTGAAAGACCACCCCCAACAGGACAGACAATCAACCAATGTGCGAAAAAAGCCCAACAAACTGCAAATACAAAAAGAAATAGAAAAAAGAAACAACAACAATAATAATAATAAATAAATAAATAAATAAGCGCTAAGTATTGAGAACGTGGGATGAAGAGTCCTTGAAGGCGAGTCCAGTTCAGTGATGTGCCAAGTGAGGTTGTGTAAAGTGAAGTACTCCTCTCTGGTTGAAGAGTCTGATGGTTGAGAGATAGTAACTGTTCCTGAACATGGTGGTGTGGATTCTAAGGCTCCTGTACCTTCTTGCTGATGGCAGAGAGTACGGCTTGAATGGTGGGGTCCTTGACGATGGATGTTGCTCTGAGTAGATGTGGTTAGTGGTGGGGAGGGTTTTATCCTTGATGGATCAGGCTGCGTTTACTACTTTTCAAGGCTTAATTA
The DNA here is from genome assembly GCF_030144855.1 of Hypanus sabinus. Lineage (NCBI taxonomy): Eukaryota > Metazoa > Chordata > Chondrichthyes > Myliobatiformes > Dasyatidae > Hypanus > Hypanus sabinus. The sequence continues at coordinate 3,955,990 of NC_082710.1, forward strand.
TTATTACTAATTATTCAAACCTTTGTTTGTGTCGACCATGGACACTGTGTCCTAGTTATTTTTGTGATATGTACGCCAGGGCGTTACGATGTGGAGAACAAGCTCTTGTTCATACAGGAGGCAATCCCTCTCCATGCAGCTGACAAAGCCAGTGGACTGGCAGTGACCGATGCAGCCTGGCACCAGTGGTATCGTAGGAGTTACCAGTCAGCATAGGACTCAACAGAGAACTGCCTTAATGATTCCAGCTCCAGATCTTTTCCTGGGGTTTACACCTGAAGCCTTCCCCATGAGTAGGTATAGCCACAAGGCAACAGTGATTTGAGAACAGAGTTTTCCTAATACATTTATCTTATTTCCTGTTAGAAGCTAAACACAATTTAGAATGTTACGGCAACAAATCAGTGTGTTATGATTCAGGACTACATCAGATTCTGACAGTGTGACCATTTCTACAGGATTCAAAATTCAAGATTGTTTAATGTTATTTCCTGTACACAAGTGGAAAGGAGAACAAAATAATTGTTTCTTTGGATCCGATACAAGATAAATCAGAATCAGACTTTAATCGCCAAGTACCTGTGCACATACAAGGAATTTACTTCCGGCAGATGTTGCTCATAACAATAATAGTGATAAATATAAATGAAAATATAGATTATACATACAAGTAGTGCAATCCAAGTAATAGTTAGCCGACAGTTAACCGGCAGTTAACTGTTCAGCAAAGTGACCGCAGTAGGGAAAAAACTTCTCCAGTGCCTATTAGTCTTAGTCTGGAGGGATCTGAAGCGCCTACCAGACGGAAGCAGTTCAAACAGTCCTTGCGCAGGATGGAAGGAGTCCTTTATGATGTTCCCCGCCCTCTTCTTCAACCTGGAAGAGTACAGGTCCACAATAGAGGGCAGGGAGGCTCCAATGATGCGCTCGGCAGTCCTCACTGTGCGCTGTAGTCTGGTTCTATCCTGCTTGGTGGCGGCTCCAAACCACACAGTGATGGAGGTGCACAGGACAGACTCAATGACTGCAGTATAATGCCATTTTTTGGGCCTTATTTCAAAAAGGGGGGCAGTGCGCTTGCAGCTCCGAGAGCAGTTTGGCTTCTGCCCGCCTGGTTGGAGGCCATTTAATGGCCAAAAAATGACTGCTCGACAGCCAGTTTTGTGGCCAGTAACTTTCATGTAGGTTAACACTCTGAAGATGTTGAGCGGACTAAGATTAAGATAAAGATCAACTTTATTTGTCACATGTACAGCAAAATATCGAAACATAGCATGAAATGCATTGTTTACGTCATTGTTTGCATGTCTGCCTTGCTGAGTTCCTGCACGATTTTGTGGGATTAACTAAAGGAGCTCATTCTTGGTGGCATGGACTCAGTGGCCTTAAGGCGATATTATGGATGATAAAGTTCCATAATGTAAACTTTGATCTAGGTGCAGGATACGGAGCCTGGAGACTGGAGGCCTGTTCTGGCGTTGGGGCGCTGTGTATGTGTGTGGTTGAGAGGGAGGAAGGATATTCTGCTGTTGTTGTTTAGTTGCTTGTTGGTTTCTGTGTTGCTCTGCTGAACATTGAGGACATGGATCAGTGTGCTGGTGCCGAAATGTGGGGTGCCACTTCATGATTCAAGATTTCTTAAAGCCGTTTCCTGTGTAAAGGAGAATGAAGTAATTGTTACTCTGGATTCGATGAAGCACAAAAGAACACAATAATAAAAATATTGAATATAAAACACACAATAAATATGAATATGTAAGATTTATATACACAAATTGATTGTATGTCCATAAAGTGACACTAGGCTGTACATAAGGTGACTGACAGGAAAAATAAGATATTGGTGGAGTTGATGGGTGGAGGTGCTGATTGGCTTTACTGCTTGGGGAAAGTTGCAGTTTTTGAGTCTGGTGGTCCTAGCATGGATGCTATGTAGCCGCCTCTTTTGTGGATGTGTTGGTTTTTAGTGCAAATGACGCATTTCACTGTATATTTTGACGCACATGTGATAAATGATTCTGAATTTGAAGATAAGTCAGGTGTGGGACATGACACTTTCAGTCTGTTTACAAAAATCCTATCCTACTAACACTAAGGGACGTCATATCATCCTAGATGAAGCAGCCTGCTTACTTGGCACCCTTCCAATGCCCATGACATCCACACCCTCTGGCAGCTGAGTATTGCAGCTGCAGCGTGCTCTGCCTAGAGACGTACTGTCTGAGTTTGCAGTCTTGCCTGGCAGCACCTCCTGAACCTGCAACCCCTATTGTCCAGAAGAATAAGGACACCAGCTGCAAGTTCTCCCTGGAGTCACACTGCATTCTGGCTTACACATACATCACCGATTCCTCGCGTCACTGGGTCAGAACTCTAAAGCTCTCCATTGAATAATGCTGCAGGAATACCTTCACCACCACACTCTCAAGGGCAGGCAGTGACATGCACTCAGCCTCACTTAGCAAGATTAGATGATGCAAAGTTATTAGCAAATGCTTGTTATTAGCATTCTATAAATGTACCATGGAAAACTTTCTAACTGGCTGCATCACTGTCTAGTATGGAGGGGCACTGCACAGGATTAGAAAAAGCTCCAGAAAGTTGTAAACTCTGCCAGTTCTATCATAGGCACTAGCCTCCGCTGAATCCAGAACACCTGCAAAAGGCACCATCCGCCATTGAGGACCCCCATTACTCAGGACATGCTCTCTTCTCAGAATCAGGCTTCATATCTCTGGCATACGTCATGAAATTTGTTAACTTTATGGCTGCAGTACAATGTAATACATGATAATATAGAAAATTGATTGCAGTAAATATATATATATATAATCATTAAAAATAGTGCAAAAACAGAAATAATAAAAGTAAGTTAGTGTTTAGGAATTGGATGGCAGAGGGGAAGAAGCTGTTCCTGAATCACCTTCAGGCTTCTATACCTCCTTCCTGATGGTAACAGTGAGAGGAGGGCATGTTCTGGGTGATGGGGGGTCCTCAATGATGGACACCGCCTTTCTGAAGCACTGCTCCTTGAAGATATCTTGGATACTGTGGAGGCTAGTATTTAGGATGGAGCTGACTAATTTTACAACTTCCTGTAGCTACCATTGCAATCATCAAGGAGAAGGTACAGGAGCATGAAGACAGTCACTCAACAATTTAGGAACAGCTTCTACCTCGCTGCCAAGAGATTTCTGAATTCACACTGGACCATGAACACTACATTACTATATTTTCTCTCTTTTTGCACTGGTTATTCAATTTAATTTTTATAAATACTTCATATTGTAATTTACAGATTTTATTTTTAGGTATTGCAATTTACTGCTGCCACAAAACAACAGATTTCATGATATATATCAGTGATATTAAACCTGTTTCTGATTCTAAATGATCATAGTTATATCAATGATTCTCACTTGAAAGTGCAAACAGGAAAACTTGTGAGGTATCCAAGTCAGAGAAGGAACAGGTTAGAATGCTGTGACCAGATTCAAATTCAGGTTCCGGTTCAGATACAGATTAATTTATTTGTCACAAAGCATACAGTGTAATGCATCATTAGCCAGCCTGACGAGCCTAACCACTGTCTAAGGATGTGCTAGGGCAGGCTGCAAGCTTTGCTGCATTTCTAGCATGAACATAGCATGCCTGCAATGTTCAGCAGAACAACACACAAGCACCATCACCAACAACAGAATGGCCACACATCAACAGCTCTAACTCCAGACTCACTAAGTTGGGGTGTGTGGTGAATGCCTCTTGTCTGTATGGAACTCTGACCCCAAGGTCCCCTGACCTGGGGAGACTTGCAGAGTTCGGGGTCACACTGCTCTTTGTCCACAGCGTTTGATGAATTAACATCCATTGAGGGATAGAACCATAGAACCATAGAACACTACAGCACTCTACAGGCCCTTCAGCCCTCAATGTTGTGCCGACCCATATAATCCTAAAAAATGTACTAAACCCACACTGCTCCATAACCCTCCATGTTTCTTTCATCCATGTGCCTGTCCAAGAGGTTCTTAAATACCCCTAATGTTTTAGCCTCCACCACTATCCCTGGCAAATCATTCCAGGCACTCACAACCCTCCGTGTAAAAAAACTTACCCCTGATGTCTCCCTTAAACTTCCCTCCCTTAATTTTGTACATATCCCCTCTGGTGTTTGCTATTGGTGCCCTGGGAAACAGGTGCTGACTATCCACCCTATCTATGCCTCTCATAATCTTGTAGACCTCTATCAAGTCCCCTCTCATTCTTCTATGCTCCAAAGAGAAAAGTCCCAGCTCTGCTAACCTTGCTTCATATGACTTGTTCTCCAAACGAGGCAACATTCTGGTAAATCTCCTCTGCACCCTCTCCATAGCTTCCACATCCTTCCTATAATGAGGTGACCAGAATTGAACACAATACTTTAAGTGCAGTCTCACCAGAGATTTGTAGAGTTGCAACATGACCTCCCTACTCTTGAACTCAATCCCCCTGTTAATGAAGCCTAGCATCCCATAGGCCTTCTTAACTACCCTATCAACCTGTGCAGTGACCTTGAGGGATGTATGGATTTGAACCCCAAGGTCCCTTTGTTCATCCACACTCTTAAATAACTGACCATTAATCCTGTACTCAGTCTTCTGGTTTGCATCACCTCACACTTGTCCGGATTGAACTCCATCTGCCATTTTTCTGCCCAACTCTGCAGCTTGTCTATATCCTCTTGTAACCTTCGACAACCTGCAGCTTCACCCACAACTCCTCCAATCTTCGTGTCACCTGCAAACTTACTCACCCATCCTTCTGCCTCTACATCCAGGTCATTTATAAAAATCACAAATAGCAGGGATTCCAGGACAGATCCCTGTGGCACTCCACTAGTCACCGACATCCAGGCAGAATACTTTCCTTCCACAACTACCCTCTGCTTTCTTCCTTTAAGCCAATTTTTAATCCAAACAGCCAAGTTTCTACTTATCCCATGCCTCATGACTATCTGGATGAGTCGCTCATGAGGGACCTTGTCAAATGCTTTGCTAAAGTCCATGTAGACCACATCCACTGCCCTACGCTCATCAATTTCTTTTGTTACCTCTTCAAAAAACTCAATCAGGCTCGTGAGGCACGATCTTCCCTTCACAAAGCCATGTTGACTATCCACGAAGAGATTGTACATCTCCAAATGTTCGTAGATCCTATCCTTAAGAATCCTTTCCAGTAGTTTGCATACCAGCGACGTAAGACTCACCGGTCTGGAGTTCCCAGGTTTCTCCCTAATACCTTTATTAAACAAGAGAACTACATTTGCTATTCTCCATTCCTCCAGCACTTCCCCTGCAGCCAAAGAGGATTCAAAGATCATAGCTGATGCTCCAGCGATCTCTTCTCTCAATTCCCACAACAACCTGGGGTGTATCATATCTGGCCCTAGGGATTTATCAATCTTAATGTTTTTAAGAAGATTCAGCACTTCTTCCTCCTTAATCTCCACATTGTCCACCACACAGGCCTGCTCTACTTCGACCTCATCCTGATTAAGATCCTTTTCACTTGTGAATATCGAAGCAAAGTATTCATTTAGGACCTCCCCAACCTCCTCCGCTTCCAGGCACATGTTGCCCTCTTTATCTTTTAGCGGTCCCACCTTCATTTTTGTCATCCTCCTATTCTTCACATATGCATAGAACGCCTTGGGGTTCTTCTTAATCCTACATGTCAAGGCCTTCTCATGCCCCGGTCAACCTCTCCTAAATCCTATCTTTAGCTCCTTCCTGGCTACCCAATATTTCTCATAAGCCCCTTCTACTTCCTGCTTCTTATATCTAACATATGCTTCCTTTTTCCTCTTGACGAGTTGCCTCATGTGATTCGTCAGTCACAGTTCCCTTTTCCTACCATTTTTTCCTTGCCTCAGTGGGACAAACCTATCCTGAACCCAGCTCAAGTGGTCCCTAAACTTCTCCCACATTACTTCTGTGCTTTCCCCTTTGAACATCTGTTTCCAATTTACTTTCGCTAGTTCCTGCCTCATCCCTTCAAAGTTAGCCCTTCCCCAGTTAAGCACTTTACCATTTTGTCTGACTTTATCCCTTTCCATAGCTATGCTGAAGCTAAGGGAGTTGTGGTCACTCTCACCAAAATGCTCCCCCACCAAGAGGTCTGTCACCTGACCAGGTTCATTACCCAGAACTAGATCCAGTACAGCCTCTCCTCTCATTGGCGGGTCCACATACTGTGTCAGGAATCCTTCTTGAACACACCTGACAAATTCAGCCCCATCTGTCCCCCTTGCACTCAGGAGGTGCCAGTCAATATGAGGGCAGTTGAAATCACCCATAACTACTACCCTGTATTTCCTGCCATATTCTAAAATCTGCCTGCTTATCTGCTCCTCGGTGTCCTGAGGACTATTTGGGGGCCAATAGACTACTCCCAGCACAGTGATTGAGTGATTGATCCCTTCCGGTTTCTGACTTCCATCCAGACTGAATCCATGGACACTCCTTCTGCAGTGTCCTCCCTTTCTATAGCCGTGATACTATCCCTGACCAACAATGCCACTCCTCCCCCGATCCTTTTCTACCTCCCATCCTATTCCTTTTAAAACACCTGTACCCCGGGACCTGCATCATCCAATCCTGCCCTTCCTCCAACCAAGCTTCAGTAACGGCCACAACATCGTAGTTCCATGTACTAATCCATGCTCAAAGTTCATCCTCCTTGTTCCTAATACACCTAGTATTGAAATAGACACATTTCAACCTCTTTAACTGGCTACAATTATGTTTTGTCCCCTGCCTGTCCTTCCTCATCAACTCAGATCTTAGCATTATGCCCTTGTCCTTCTACCTTAATCCCTGCACGCACATTCTGTTTCCCACACCCCTGCCAAACCAGTTTAAACCCTCCCCAACAGCTCTATCAAACCTGCCCAACAGGATATTGGTCCCCCTGGGATTCAAGTGCAACCCAGACTTTTTGTACAGGTCACACCCACCCCAAAAGAAGTCCCAATGATCCAGAAATCTGAATCCCTGCCCCCTGCTCCAATCCCTCAGCCAGGCATTTATCCTCCACCTCATTCTATTCCTATTCTCACTGTCGTGTGGCACAGGCAGTAATCCCGAGATTACTACCTTTGAGGTCCTGCTTTTCAACTTCCTTCCTAACTCCCTGTAGTCTTTCAGGAGCTCTTCCCTTTTCCTACCTATGTCATTGGTACCAATATGTACCATGACCTCTGGCTGTTCTCCCTCCCACTGCAGGATATCTTGGACGCGATCCGAAACATCCCGGACCCTGGCACCTGGGAGGAAAACTACCATCAGAGTTTCTTTCCTGCGTCCACAGAATCGCCTATCTGAACCCCTGACTATAGAGCCCTCTATCACTACTGCCTTCCTCTTCCTTTCCCTACCCTTCTGAGCCACAGGGCCAGACTCTGTGCCAGAGGCACGGTCACTGTCGCTTCCCCCAGGTAGGCTGTCCCCCCCAACAGTACTCAAACAGAAGCACTTATTGTCAAGGGGTACAGCCACAGGGGTACTCTCTAGTACCTGACTCTTCCCCTCCCCTCTCCTGACTGTGACCCATTTCTCTGTCCCCCGTGGCCCCGGAGTGACCACCTGCCTGTAACTCCTCTCTATCATCTCCTCACTCTCCCTGACCAGACGAAGGTCATCGAGCTGCAGCCAAGTTCCCTAGCACGGTCCGTTAGGAGTTGCATCTCGATGCACTGGGTACAGATGTGGTTGTCCGGGACACTGGGAGACTCCAGGACCTCCCACATCTGACACCGACCACAGAAAACTGGCCTCACACACATACTACCTCCTTTTGCCATCAACAACTGCCTCACCTCATCCCTTTATCACTGAAGCCCGTGGAGCCAAAGCCCTTTCACTCTGCTGCCTCTCACTCCGCTGCCCGCTAGATATGGCTGCCTTCTTTTTAAACCGTTCGTGCTCAACTGGCTGACGTCACACGCCTGCGCAGTCTGTCCTCTCTCTTCCCCTGAGAACTCAAAGTGTCTTCTCACTGGAAATCCTTAGGTGCTCTCCCGTTGCCTTCTTGTTCCGAATCTGATGTCTGTCATTGCTGGCCTGTGAACGTGGAATGTGGAACAGAGGCCTAGATAAAAGCATGACCTTTGACACCGCTACATCCCTGTCTCTAAACACTAACCTGACCTCCAGCTCCCCTCCTGGACTCCAAAACCATCCCTATGAACCTAAAAAACAGGTAAATCTGAGCCACAGCCTGGACAAGGCTGCCCGAACTGAACGTGCTACCAGCAGCCAGAATGGAAATGATTAGGTGTTTCTCCTGCTTACACCTATAGTAACTATGAGTAACCTCATTTTACTTCTATTTGTCATTTTTTATTGAAGGTCATCATCAAACAAACATTTCCATAAGATGTATTTCAGACATTGTACATATGTATCATATAATCATATATGTCACAGATCTCCACATGGTATTTATCTGGGGTATACACTTAAAGAAAAGAGTGGAAAGGAAAAACAAGCAAAAGGAAAAAACTATGTACAAGTAGGGAGTGATCTTTTTTTTACAACATATTCATTGATCTGTGAGAATAAAATCAGGCCTATGAGGCATTATGTAGTTAAACCATTTTTCCCAGTATGAATCAAATTGTTCCAGCTTATGATTAACAGATGCTGTTATCTTCTCCATCTTGTAACTGTCCATTGTAATTTTCATACACGCATTTAAATTTGGGCTCTCCTGTGATAACCATTTCCTAGTAAGAGTCTTTTTACCAGCCCACCAATAGTATATTCATTAAATATTTCACACATAGTGCTGATGTAACACAGCAGGCAAGGCAGCATCTATAGGGAGAAGCACTGTCAACGTCTCGGCCAGAAACGTTGACAGCACTTCTCCCTATAGACGCTGCCTGGCCTGCTGTGTTTCACCAGCATTTTGTGTGTGTTGTTGTTTGAATTTCCAGCATCTGCAGATTTCCTCATGTTTGTTCATTAAATATTTATCTCTTTTCAACCATTCTTGAGGTATATATCCAGAATATATGGTCTTACTCTCTAAGGGTATTTCACATTTAAAGATGTCTTGTAGGGCATTGTGTTTCCCCCTCCAATAGTCTTTGATAACAGGGCAGTCCCAAAAAATATGATAATGGTTTGCATTGTGATTTCCACAATTTCTCCAGCAAACAGGGAGGTTACCATCAAAATAAGACTTCTGAGAGGGTGTAATAAAATATCTTATCAAGTTTTTCCATCCAAACTCCCTCCATCTCTATGAACTGGCACACTTCCATTGATACCTCCATATTATTGTCCATTCTTCCTCAGATATAATTATCCCTCCTTCCTTCTCTCATTTTGTTTTAATGTATGAAGTTGAATGCGTTTTAAGATTTGACAACTCCTTATACATGCTTGAAATGATTCTACTACCGTTATCCGAATTATATGCTTTTCTGAATAGCTCTATCAAGCATGTACTTGCCTTGGTTACATTTTTAAGCATCTTATTAACATATTGTTGCATCTGTAAATACCGATAAAAATCTTGTTTTTCTGATAAGTGTTTCTCTTTAAGCATTTCAAAACTGAACATTGTTCTTTCTTTCATTATGTTGCAAAGAACTATTATTCCTTTAGCTGTCCAGTCCTTAAATCTAGCATCCAATTTATTTGGCATAAAATCTGAGTCATATGCACACCATTTAAGAATTGCAATGTCTCCCTCTAGATTATATTCTTTTATAGTAGTTTTTCATATTTTAAGAGTCAATTTCACCCATGGGTTATCAATAGTATTTATGTACCTTTGCAGGTAGTTATCAGCCAAAATTGCTTGTATGGGGATGGGAAGTACCCGCTCCTCAATGTTTTTCCATTGAGCGTCATATGATGGGTTGCACCAACATATCACAGCTCTCAACTGTGTGCAAAATAATAATCTCTAAGAGAAGGTAGGCCCCATCCCCCTTTCCCTTTGCTAATTGCAAAGTTTTGAGATGAACTCTAGTCCTTTTACCCTGCCAAATATACCTTGATAACATCTTGTTCCATTCATTGAATTGATTTTGATTAGATTCTGCAGATGCCAGAAATCCAGAGTAACACACACATGTTAGAGAACCACAGCAGGTCAAGAGCATCAGTGGACAGAAATAAACAGCTGAAATTTTGGTTCCAGATTTCTGAAACATTGACTGTTTATTCCACTTCCATAGATGCTGAATGGCCTGCTGTTCCTCCAGTTTTAGAATGAACTTTGACACTGCTCTCCTGAATCTAAATGCAATCATTCTAATCCAAAATGAGAGCTTCACCAACTTTAAGAGAGCTATTGTATATCAGTTACTTGCTAGTTATCACACATATAATAAGCACATGAAGTCTGATTCCTTTAATTAGAATCCATAATGAACATTCCCAGTTTACTTTTGGGAAATGAAAACATAAAACGCTGTAAACATTTAGAAGACCAATAGCAATTTGAAAGGGAGAAGCATAAGACACATGTATCAGTATCACAGTGGAGTAAAGGGAATTACAGAGGCATGAGAGAGGAGCTCGTCCAGGTGAATTGGAAAGTGATACTGGTGGGGATGATGGCAGAGCAGAGATGGCTGAAGTTTCTGGGAATAGTTCACAAGGCGCAGGATAGGTAAGTCCCACAGAAAGAGAAGTTCTTAAATGGCAGAGGTAGGCAACTGTGGCTGACAAAGGGAGTTAAAGATTGCATAAAAACCAAGGAAAGGGCATAAAAGAGAACAAAAGTGAGTGGGAAGTTGGATGATTAAGAAGCTTTTAAAATCAAATAAAAGGCAACTAAAATGCTATAAGAAGGGAAAGTACAAAATATGGTGTAAACTAGCCAATAATATAAAGCAGGATATCAAAATTCTTTTCAGTTATGTAAAGAGTAAACAGAAGTTGAAAGTTGAATATTAAACCACTGGAAAATGATGCTGGTGAGGTAGTAATGGGGGACAAAGAAATAGCCAATGAATTTAATAGGTACTTTGCATCTGTCTTCACTGGGCCAGAGGTCTGTGAGTGTTAGGGAGCAGGAATGAGTGCCATTGCTATTACAAAGGAAAAAGTGGGAGGCAAACTGAAAGGTCTTAAAATGGGTAAGTCATCTGGACCAGTCATCCCAGAGCCTTGAGAGAGTTTACTGGAGAGATAATGGATGCATTGGTCATGATCTTTCAAGAATCACTTGATTCTGGCATGGTTCCAGATGACTGGAAGATTGCACATGTCACTCCACTCTTTAAGAAGGGAAGAAGGCAAAAGAAAGGAAATTATAGGCCAGTTAATTTAACCTCAGTGGTTGGGAGAGTGTTGGAGTCTATGAGGTTTAGAGGTACTTGGAGACTAATGATAAAATAATTCAAAGTTTGCATGGCTTCTGTATAGGGAAATCAGGCCTGACAAATCTGTTAGATTAGAGTTCTTTGAGGAAGTAACAAGCAGGGTGGACAAAGGAGAGGCAGTTGATGTCATTTACTTGGATTTTCAGAAGGCATTTGATAAGGTGCTGCAGATGAGATTGCCTAACAACACTAAATCCTATAGCATTACAGGGAAGATACTGGCATGGATAGCGGAATGGCTGACAGGCAGGAGGCAGCGAGTGGGCCTTTTCTAGTTGGCTGCTGGTCACTATTGGGGTTCCTTAGGGGTCAATATGGTTAATATTGGGACTGCTGCTTTTTACATTGTTTTCCATTTCACCCCTGGAAAAAGCCTCTGGCTAGCCACATGATCAATGCCTCTCATCATCATCTCATCTCTCAATGCCTCTGTCAGGTCTCCTCTCATCCTCCATCGCTCTAAGGAGAAAAGGCCAAGTTCACGCAACCTATTCTCATAAGACATGTCCTCCAATCCAGGAAACATCCTTGTAAATTTCCTCTGCACACTAGAATTTAGAAGAGTGTGGGGGGGATCTCATTGAAACCTACTGAATGTTGAAAGGACTAGATAGGGTGGATGTGGAGAGGGTGTTTCCTATGATGGGGGAAATCCAGAACTAGAGGTCATAGCCTCAAAATTGAGGGGAGATCCTTTAGAACAGAAGTAAGGAAGAATTTTTTTAGCCAGAGTGTAGTAAATGTGTGGAATGCTCTGCCACAGACTGCGCTGGAGACCATGTCCATGCGTATGTTTAAGGCAGAAGTTGATTATTTCCTAATTAGTCAGGACATCAAAGGATATGGCGAGAAGGCAGGTGTATGGGGTTGATGGAGTGGTGGAGCAGACTCGATGGGCTGAATGGCCTAATTCTGCACCTATGTTTTATGGTCTTATAGTGGAGAGGTCAATAGAGTTAAATTTTCATCATGAGAGAACATAGATATATCCTTTCCTATGGTTTTTTCCTATAATTCATATAAAGTTGATTCCAGTTAATTGGTATGCACTGGGACCAGTACATTTTGGGCCAATGAAGCAGCTTCCCCAATTAGTCAATGTTTCATGGAAGTAGTTATAAATATTTTAAAAAGACAATTTACTATTTAACTGAGTAACAAATTATGTATTTAAATGAAATACAGAACAAATTAGAACAACGTCAATACCTGAGGTGCTTAAGGAGATCAGCCTCAAAAATGACTGGTCAACTTTTATCGATGTGTGATGAAGAGCATGTACAGAATGACAGTGTAGTACTCTAGCTGCAGTAAGACAGATCACAAAGCACTCCAACGGGTGGTTAGGATGACTCAGCACATCATTGGGACTTAACTACTGGTCCTGGAGACAATCTACAACTCTCGATGTCCACAACACACTTATAATATCATTAAAGACCCATCCCATCCTAGGTACTGTCTGTTCAATCTCCTTCCATCTGGTAGGAGATACAAAAACATCTCGGCCAAGACAGTAAGACTGAAAAACAGCTTCTTCCCAAGGGCTGTTGTGCAGCTGAATAATGCTACACCCGACTAGCCAATGGCCTTTGAGTGTACGGACCACCGAAGTCATTAGTTGAACATAAATATGGGATAGTAAGCCAGACTGCATGCATTTTAAAAAGCTGATCTGCAGGGACTGGAGCAGCACCGCAAGCTTGTTGCCTTGAGCAATGAGAATACAGTTCTGTTCTAATTCTACAATACTATAACCTGTGTATTAGTACTTAATAGTTATTGACAGAGGAATTAATCTAGGCTGCCATATTCTTTTGAAATTTGTCCCAATAGACGAGAATCCACTGTATATAACAATCTATCATCCGACAGAAAGCTAGAATAGAAGGGTGGAGTTGGGGATCTGAGAATACAAAGTGTGGAGCATAGAGAAGTGAGATGTCTGATAGAATGGAGAGCAGTAGTGATTAAATAGTGTCTGTGTGTGTCTGTTGGTGTGAGGGAGACAGAGAGAGGAAGAGAGAGAGAAATAGTTATTGATTATTCAATGTTAAATCAGTATTTGATCTGACATGAGATAATCCAATGGATGCATTGAATGTGCCTCTACCTCCAATGTACAGTACTTTCAGGACTTTTTACCTTTAGCTCACATTTCTCCAATCTCTTGTGTATTCATTTTGTTCAGCCATAAGATATTGTCAAATTCGGAATTACTAACAGCTTGATAAAGCTTTGCGGTCATTTTTGGGAAAAATTTCACAAACAGTATAAGAGAATGGGGCAGTTTATTTCATTCACATTTATTGAATCATTCTCTGACTCACTGCCAAGGTCACATTACGCTAACTGCTTACTGTAACTGGACTTGAACTCTTTGTTTTCATTATTTCATCCAAGTGCCAGTAAGACAAATGCACTGAGCTGTTCCGGTCACAATAGTATCTCTCACATCCTGCTGCGGACTGTATGTATGTAAAGAGCCTTTGTGACCATGTTGGTTTCCTCCTGCTGCTTGTAATTCCTCCCCCATTTCTAAGACATATGTATTAGTACAGGGGTTCCCAACCATTTTTATGCCATGAAGCAGTACCATTAATTAAATGATCCATGGACTATAGGTTAATTGAGTGTAATTGGATGGCACGGGCTCATGGGACAGTGTTGTGAGCTCCCGAGATTCCAAGAGCTTAGCTCCTGCTAGAGTCACCCATGATGGGAAGGGCAAGGGGGAGCTTCCAGACAAAGATCTCAACAGTGGAGCTAACAGAAGATAGTGTTGAAGGCTGCAGTGGTGAAGGATCACAAAAAGCTGGCCTTCATTCCATGCCACTGGACCCTGACCACCATCTGCCAAGGACCATGTGGTGGCTGCCCATGTTAAACAAAGTCAGGTGTTCTCCATTAACGAATAACTCCTTAGGACAGGAGTTCCCAACCTGGGGTCCATGGACCCCTCGAATAATGGCAGGGGTCCATGACATAAAAATTGGGAACCCCTGCCTTAGGAGAACATCATACCCAACCGGTTTCCTCCCACGGTGCCAAGACACACTGGCTGGTAGGTTAATTGGTCATTGTAAATTGTCCTGGGGACTGCTGGGCAGCGAGGCCACAAGGGGTAGAAGGGCCTGTTGTGTGTTGTATCTCAAAATAAATAAATAAATAAGCTTGCAATCACACTATCTCTAAATAAAAATAAAACTGTTGTCAGCTGCAGCAAGTAATATTGCAATAACTTGTTTTCTGAGCACTAACAGCATCATGATACTAAAGTGTTAATAATTACAGTTATAACAATAGTTTGATCAAAATCTGCAAAATATTATATTTGTTTTCTATTTAAAATAAAAAAAGGTAGGGAATCCAACAGGACTTCCTCAGCTGCCAAATGAGAAGAGATGAGAGAAAACCTTGATGAGAGAAGGAGCAAGGTAACAGGGTGAACATTACTTTAGTAACAAAATTCAGTGCATGCAAAAGGGTTGGAAAGTGTGACCTTGCTAGGAAAATGCCTGCTGAGTCAGCAGTGCATTCCTCCCAACACCGCAGCTCTTCCATTTGTAATCTACGGGAAGTTCAGAGCTTCAGATCAGAGTGCTGTGGCCTACCACAACATGTTTGAAAACATGAAGCACAGAACTGTCGCCACAGGAGACAAGCACCACCAACTATGTCACAACTGGCTTGGCCTGCAATGAATGTTACGTGAGTAATGAACATAATTTACAAAGCTAACCTTACTCCTCCAGTGCAGGCAGAAAGGCCCGATTGATGAAACGCAGATGGCCCCATGCCCAGTAGGAACTCAGTGTTAAAGCAAGCAGAATTTAACGCTAGAACTGTTTCAGGACATTGTCCAAAAATGTCTCTTGTGAACAGAATGAGCGAGGAAATAACTTGCTGCTGTAAAAGGGAAGACTAGTAGCAAGCTATGAAGGTGAAGATATTACTAACGGGACAGAGAGTGCACGGAATTATTGAAGGATAGAGGGTATTGAACTGGAAATGCCGAAGATCCAGCAAAGTGAAGTGGGAAGCAAGGACGGCTTGAAACATAAACACATCTTAATGGGAAACGAGACCACAGCCAAGGAAAATAATGTACAAATAATTAAAGGATAAAGCTGCGGAAATGGGAGAAAGAGGAGTTGAACTTAAGTATTGCAGAGGGATTTAAAATGATTTAAATTGAAAAATAAATATGTTCTGTTGGCACAGTAAGTAGGAAAAAGAAAAAAAATAATAATTAAAATTGCCGTACTGAGGACTCTGTCACACTGGAGTAACTATAAAATATTTACATTATCCAAACTAACTAATACTATGAAATCTGTGCATTTTTGAATCACAAGATATGAAATCACAAGCCAGGAGAAAATTTTGTGTTGTGTATCTTCCTGGGGCTGTGTGTGGTACATACTCTTTCCCTCCTCCCTCCATTAGATAGAACGGGAAACAATTTCCCAATTACAAGCACAAGAGATTCTCAGATACTGGAAATTCAGAGTTACACATGCAAAATGCAGGATGAACCCAGCAGACTGGGCAGCATCTATGGGGAGGAACATTTCAGGCCGAGGCCCATCCACAAGACTGAAAGATAATTTATCAATCATTTTTCTGTAGCATCCACCCAGAATTCTGATTTCAGAATTAAATACAGTGGAGAATTATTAAAATCCTTCTGGCCACCAGTGCAATTGGTGAATGATGAAACTTGTGTTTGAGAATCAATCCAGTTTGATTGATAATTCTTAACTAATTGATAACAAATAGACTTTATATGATTTATAGGGATAACCTACAGGACAGAACAATGCAAAGTTTAAGCTGTGTGTTCCAAATGTAATTCCGAGCTGCACTTAACTCCTTGTTAAAGGATGACAGTACATTTAACCATTTTCTCCTGAACTGAACTATTTTTCCTTCAGAACTGAGGCCAGGGTGCCTTTGTGGAATCAATTATTTTTGCAGCTTTTTTTTGTTAACTTATAGAAGTTATGATTTGCCAAAAAAAAGCAACAAACCAACCTGTTTGAACTCCCGTGTAAACTAAATTTTGTTTAACCAGGAGAACAAAAGCAGAATCAGTTTATTTACCAGAACACACACAAAATGATGGTGGAACACAGCAGGCCAGGCAGCATCTATAGGGAGAAGCGCTGTCTGGTGTGGTATACTGCGTCTGGTGCTCCCAGTGTGGCCTTTTATATTTTGGTGAGACCCGACACAGACTGGGAGACCGTTTTGCTGAACACCTACGCTCGGTCCGCCAGAAAAAGCAGGATCTACCAGTGGTCACACATTTTTATTCCACGTCCCATTCCCGTTCTGATATGTCTATCCATGGCCTCCTCTACTGTCAAAATGAATCCAAACTCAGGTTGGAGGAACAACACCTTATATACCGACTGGGTAGCCTCCAACTTGATGGCATGAACATTGACTTCTCTAACTTCCGTTAATGCCCCTCCTCCCCTTCTTACCTCACCCCTGACATGTTTCGTTGTTTGTCCGTTCTCCATCTCCCTCTGGTGCTCCCCCCCCCCTTTCTTTCTCCCGAGGCCTCCTGTCCCATGATCCTTTCCCTTCTCCAGCTCTGTATCACTTTCGCCAATCACCTTTCCAGCTCTTAGCTTCATCCCACCCCCTCTGGTCTTCTCCTATCATTTTGCATTTCCCCCTCCCCCCACTACTTACTACTCTTACTATCTTTCCTTTCAGTTAGTCCTGACGAAGGGTCTTGGCCTGAAACGTCGACAGCGCTTCTCCCTATAGATGCTGCCTGGCCTGCTGTGTTCTACCAGCATTTTGTGCTTGTTGTTTGAATTTCCAGCATCTGCAGATTTCCTCGTGTTTGTTATTTACCAGAAACTGATTCCTGATAAAGATATATTAACTCACTGCAAACATGAACTAAAGAGTTGATTTCACACACTATTGAAGGTCTAAAAGTACATCAACAAAGAACAAAAAAATAATTCTAGCCTCATATCTTTTGCTTTTACCACACACAATAGTGGATGACACACACCTGCTGCTTCTTGACTCTGGGACAACACAAGAACAAAAACTATGCCTATATTTTCATGTAAAATTTCTCCAAAGTATGAAAAACCTAATTTATGGGACATGATGTATTCCTGTGAGAGACAAATGTTTATTTAATCTCAAACCAATTGTCAAATAAGTATTTTCAGATAAAGAGATAAAGTGTATGATACAGAATGACTGATTCTGACTTTTATTTTCATACCCTCACTATCAGCTGTTCCTGATAGTGAGGGGTGGTGGTGTCGAGATATTTCTCTATATGTCAAGGTGCTGAGTATAGCAGTTGAGATATTATGTTGCAATTGTTTAACTCTTTGCTGAGGCCATACTTGAAGTACTGTGTCAGTTTTGGTCATCTTGTTATAGAAACGATGTGGTTAATCTGGTAAGTGTGCAATAATGACTTACGGCGATGTTGCCACGATTAAAAAGCTTCAGTTGAACTATTCACCTCAACTCTGAACTGACTCAACCATGTATGGACTCACTTTCAAGGACTCTACAACTCATGTTCGCAGTATTTTATTATTATTATTATTATTAATTTATTTATACAGTTTGTCTGCTTTTGCACATTGATAGTTCATCAATCTGTGTGTAATTTTTCATTGATTCTATTGTATTTCTTTGCTCTACTGTGAATGCCTGCAAGAAAATGAATCTCAAGGTAGTATATGGTGAGAAATACATATTAAATTTACTTCAAACTTTGAGTTAGAGGGAGAGGTTGGCCAGTGTAGATCTTAATTCCTGAATCATGGGAGAATGAGTGGAAATCCCAGAGGTGATTAAAATTGAGATATATAGATAAGGTGGACAGTAGAAGTCTTTTCTCCAGGGTTGAGCAGTCCAAACCTTGTGGTCATCAGTTTTGTGTGAAAGGATAAAAATTTTAAAAGGTCCTGAGGGGCAACATTTTAACACAGATAGTGGTGAGTACGTAGAATGAGCTGCCAGAAGAAGTGGTTGAGGCAGTTATTATTGTACTTTTTAAGAAGCACTTCTCAAGACAGACAGACATACTTTATTGATCCCGAGGGAAATTGGGTTTCATTACAGTCGCACCAACCAAGAATAGTTTAGAAAATAGTTTAGAAATATAGCAATATAAAATCATAAATAATTAAATAATAAGTAAATTATTCCAAGTGGAAATAAGTCCAGGACCAGCCTATTGGCTCAGGGTGTCTGACACTCTGAGGGAGGAGTTGTAAAGTTTGATGGCCACAGGCAGGAATGACTTCCTATGATGCTCAGTGTTACATCTTGGTGGAATGAGCCTCTGGCCGAATGTACTCCTGTGCCTAACCAGTACATCATGGAGTGGATGGGAGTCATTGTCCAAGATGGCATGCAACTTGGACAGCATCCTCTTTTCAGCCACCACCATCAGAGAGCCCAGTTCCACCCCCACAACATCACTGGCCTTACAAATGAGTTTGTTGATTCTGTTGGTGTCTGCTACCCTCAGCCTGCTGCCCCAGCACACAACAGCAAACATGATAGCACTGGCCACCACAGCCTTGTAGAACATCCTCAGCATTGTCTGGCAGATGTTAAAGGACATCAGTCTCCTCAGGAAGTAGAGACGGCTCTGACCCTTCTTGTAGACAGCCTCAGTATTCCTTGACCAGTCCAGTTTATTGTCAATTCGTATCCCCAGGTATTTATAATCCTCCACCATGTCCACACTGACCCCTGTGTGGACATGGAGGGGCAGAGCTTAGAGGAATATGGGTCAAATCCATGAAATTGGGACTAGCTGAGTGGGTACCATGATTGGGATAGACTGGCTGGTAGGAAGGGCTTAGGCTCTATCTCCATCATCCTATGACCCTCAGCTCTGCTTTCAAGTTCAAGGTTCAAACTTCAAACCATTCCAGAATCAATGATAGATCACCCAACTAAGGCATTTGACTGGAGTGCAGAAGACAACAAATAGAAAAAGAACTAATAATAATGAAACATACCTGAAAGTGAGTCCATAGACTGTTGCAGCATTTCACTGATGGGGCAAGTGAAGTTGAGTGAAGTTATCTCCTGTGGTTCAAGAGCCTGGTGGCTGAGGGGTAATAACTGTTCCTGAACTTGGTGTTGTAAGTCCTGAAGCTTCTGTACCTTCTTCCTGATGGCAACAGTGAAAAGAGAGTATGGCCTGGGTGGTGACGGTCCCTGATAATGGATGTGTTCAATGGGAGGGCTTTACCTGTGATGGGCTAGGCTGTATCCACGTGTAGGACTTTCCATTCAAGGACATTGGTGCTTCTATGCCAGGCTGCGATGTAGCCAGTCAATATACTCTTCACTCCACGTCTATAGAAGTTTGTCAATGCTTCCACTGGTTGTAGGTTTCCTAACTGAATGACTCTTTGATCCAACTCACTGCTTCTTGCTAATTAGCCATTCTTTTGTCCACAGTAATATAGTGCTTCTCATGCCATGAGAACCAGACTTGTGAGTAACATCTTGCAATGCATGTAGACCAAGCTGAAATTCAGTTTATTTTTATTCATCCATACACATGTGCACCATCAAACAAAACAACGTTCTCTCGGACCAAGATGAACAATACAGTACATGTACCTCACACACATAACAGATAACGTAATATTACCTCAAGTAAGTTAACAAATAAAAAGATGCATGTACAATACAAGTTAAAAGCAAACAGTATCACGCTACTGAGGCTTCATACTTGATGAGACCTGGATGGTGGCAGGGAGTTCAGTAATCTCACAGCCTGAGGGAAGAAGCTGTTTCCCATCCAAACAGCTCTTGTCCTAATGCTACGGTACCTCATGTCTGATAGTAGAGGGTCAAAAAGATTGTTGGACCGATGGGAGGGATCATTGATAATGCTAAGGTGCTGTGTATGCAGTGCTCCTGATAAATATCTCTGATGAGTGGAAGAAATGATGGAAAAAGAATATTTAAATAAAATTTGAATATTCTTCTGAATATTTAAATTTTATGCATCAATCCACTCTTCTCTGCCAATTCAGGCTGATACTCAAAGAACTGGATGAACTTTGACAAACGTAATGGTTTTTCCTTCATGAAGCTATGCTGATTAGAATCAGAATCATGTTTAATATCACTGGCATATGTTGTAAAATTTGTTGTTTTGTAGAAATGGTGTATTAAGATTCAGATTCATTTGCTTATGACATATACTTCGAAGTCAACAACCAACACAACTTAAGGATATGCTGGGGGCAGCCTGCAAATGCCATAATTTATTCAGATGCGACATAGCATATCCACAGTGCAAAACAACACAGAACACAATGTTACAAAACAAAACTGCAAAAAAAACAGACCTTCTCTTCCCTCACACTCATCCAAACGCACGGATAGCCCTCCAACCCCAAGACTGACCTTTGGGTCTCCAGCCTCCAGTCTCCATTCTTCAGCCTTTGATTTCCAGACTTCCGATCGTCCTTTAGGCTTTGATCTTTGGCATTGACCTGTGGTCTAGGAGATAGCAGTACTCCAAAATCCAGGTGACTCTCATTGATGAGATTTGCCTTCAAATAGACCATGCTGAGATTAGCTTTAAGAGAGGCCAAAAATAACAACTAGAAAATAAATCCAGTGGCAGGAATGAAATGGCATTGATTTAAAATAATTGCCAAAAGTGCCCAAAGTAAGATGTGGAGAAATATTCTGCAGTGTCAATTGTTATGATCTGGAATGCATAGCCCAGAAGGTAGTGGATTGATTCCAAAGCAATTTTCAAAAGGGAATTGGGTTCGGGCTGTCGAGCAATTAAAAAAATTAATTGCAAGTTAATCACAATTTTAATTGCACTTTTAAACAAAAATAGAATAAAAATAATACACAGATTTTTGAATGAATTTAGCTTAGTGAAATATTATAATTGTTGTTAAGTTTTTGGTGCCTTGCTTACTTTTGGAAAAGAAAATTAAATTGTTCTGTTAATTTGTTTTTACAGTTTTGGAGTATTTTTGAAAGTTTGAGGCTTTTTTTAATGTCATTCAGCAAATCCAAGATGTAAGGCATGGTCACCTGTCAAATTCTTTATTCAGCAGTGTGTCCTCAAGGCAGTTTCTTGTTTCCTGCTTCCCGCACCATGCTCGGACGATCAAAACAAATTATGGCAATGATGTCAAGTGGAGCTCGATGCTAAGCACTTGGGATGCCTTCAGGGAGGAATTCCCATTGGAGTATCCCATAACATCAGCAAGGACAGTGCCTAGATGGCTTAATATAGACCAGGAAATTTAGTTCAATTTTCTTTTGCTTTAGTGCTATTGTTTCCTTTTGACCCATCAACAGCTGCTTTTGTCTTACACCTTAGGCCAGTTTTAATTTAATTTCTCAAACTATTTGCTCTTTTACTGATGTTTCCCTTTGTTCTTTCTTCCCCGGATTTGTTCCCGGCCTCCTTAAAATGTGTTTAACTTCTAACATTTTCATTTTCTGATGAAAAACAAAAAAAAAGCACTCAGAGGCCACTTTATTAGGTACCCTTGTACACCTGCTCGTTATTGCAAATATCTAATCAGCAGATCATGTAGCAGCAACTCAATGAATCAAAACATACAGACATGGTCAAGAAGTTCAGTTGTTGTTCAAATCAAGCATCAGAATGGGGAAGAAATGTATCTGAGTGACATTTATTATGGGATAATTGTTGGTACTGGATGGGATAGTTTGAGTATCTCAGAAACTGCTGATCTCCCGGGATTTTCACACACAACAGTCTCTGGAATTCACATCAATGTACAATTTACAGTCTCTGGAATCTCATCAATGGTGTGAGAAAACATAAAATATCCAGAACTCTGGGTGAAAATGCCTTGTTAGTGAGAGAGGAGAGGGCCAGACTGGTTCAAGCTGACAGGAAGATGACAATAACTCAAATAACCATATGCACAACAGTGGTGTATGCAGAAGAGCATCTGTAAACACACAACACGTCAAACCTTGAAGTGAAAAGGCTACTACTTCAACAAGTTAGGAACCACGAAGAATTTGAAGTTATGGACAATCATCTTGAATGAAAATGAAGATTTGGAGGAGGTCTTCATCGAAAGGATTGTTTGAAGGTAGTCCATTATCTGCACTTGTGTTCCTTTAGTGTCAATCAAAAGAACACGCCAGTGCACACTGAATTAATCTCTCTGTTGATAACTACTAGGAACTAATACACATTTTTTATAGTTCTGTAGTAGTATTGATAGTTTTCTAACTTGTTATGTTTTTCATCTAATGCTCGATTAAAGAGTAGTTTGGGCTTTTTATATATTGTTTTAACTATTTCCATGAAATTGGCTAATTGAGGCCACTGCTTAATCAAGACAAAATGTACTGGTCTACATTGTGACCTAATTAACCGGAATCCACTGTAATTTACTTTGGAGTTGGAACTTTGAAATTACAACAACAAGTTGACCAATCAGACAAGTGGGAAGCTGTTGTGTTATACGAGTGTGTTAGCTAATGGATTATGTTAGCTTGAACACCAGGAAGAGTCTCTACTTGTGAGTAATCTCCACGTTTCTGAAATGGGCCTTGTTTTAACATCCATCTGAATAATTGTTTTAAAACCACAACACCCCATGTTCCAACTGATCAGGCTAAATTCCTTACATTCCATTTGGGTAGCTGCTAACCTGTTGGCGTGAATGTTGATTTCTCCACCTAGTAAAAATAAACTTTTCTTTCCCCTCCTCTCTTCTATTGCCACTCTGGTCTCTTACCTCTTCTCACCTCACCCTGATCTCCTTCTCCTTCCCTTTCTCCTGTGGCCCACTCTTCACTCCTATTGGATTTACTCTTCTCCAGCCCTTTACCTTTCTTACCCACTTGTCTTTATCTATCACTTCTTAGCTTGTCCTCCTTCCCCTCCTCCCCCCACTCTTTTACTCCAGCGATATCCCCCTTCCTTTTCAGTCCTGAAGATGGGTCTTGGCCCCAAACTTTGCCTGCTTATTCATTTCCTTAGATGCTGCCTGAGCTGCTGAGTTAGTTCCTCCTGTACTTTGTGTGTTGATTAACCTATTTGTTTAAATCACCAGAATAGGGTTCAAACCCAAATATGGAAAATTTGGTTTGCCACTGAAAGCTGACAAAGCTGGACCTGCCAGTAGGAAATACAACCTTGAGCTGTTTTAAAGTGTTTCACAAAATTAATTAGCTTAGCAATACAATGACTAATGTGCTGTCATCCATGGCCTATAAACAATATTATATATATATTCAAGGTCCTTTATTTGTGTAATTTCCATCCATAAGTTCCTAATTCTACTTCAATCAAGTAATCATAAGTAAATTTAAAAGCATTGAGTCTAAAAGTGTACCATATTTGTTATTAAATGCAGAGAGAGACCATTTCCTCCAAGTATAATCTGCTTGATTTTCACAATATTAAACACAATATTTCCTTTCCCTACACTCCCCTCCTCACTATTTTCCCCTCTGCTTTTATACAGTATATTTTTTCAGATCTTGCTTAACATTATGCTTTATGCTTTATGCTTGCTCTCATGAAGGGCTTTGGATTTGAAGCATTGACCTGGTGAGAGTTTCTTGTCAGGAAATAAAGAGGAGTCTTGACAGAAGTAGAGCAGCAGAGATGATTTAGCAGTAAATTATATTTTACGATTAATCTGCAAAATAGCAATCCATGAGGAGCCACAAAACAAGAGAGAACAGATACTAAACACAACAAGGCAACTGGAGGCTAGGAGCAACTGGTTGAGGCTAGCTGGTTCGACAGGTGAACAAAAGACTGTGGATGAGAGTTGGGTTAAGGTAGGCTGCAGGTGATGAGTTAGAAATAGATGTAAGGTGACTCCTGTTAGCTTGGTGGAGACTGGGATTAGGCCTGACATTTCCAGCATTTTTGTTTTTTTTTATGTAATGCTCTGGGGAACGTTTCACTGCTAACGTAATGGTCTTTCTATTGAAGTAGCGTTTGGGTTAGAGATAATGGGTTCTTTGAAATATGAGCTAGGTACTTTGTTTGGCGGGAGATGAAGAGAGAAGATGCTGGAGAGAACGGGTCGTCAGATTCGACACGGTGGGGATAGAGCAAGGTGCTGCTGGCAACTGAGGATCAGTGAATATGACTTTGGAGGAATTGAGCTCCAACTTGTGCACATTTGACTGTTTAATTACAATAGGCTCTCTTTGTTTCTTTCTTTATTTTCTTTACCAACCCTTCAGTTATGTTAAGATTCATAAATGTAATTTCTTTAGTCATATGCAGCGTGCTGTCTGTTATTTCTTGGCACTGAATCATAACAGGCTAGTAAATTGCACAGCATGCACACAGACCGGGTTTGGAGTGGGAGAGCTGTCTCAATCTCACAGGTTTGGCGGGACCGGAGTGTGTATTCCCTAGACGTACGCAGCCAAGGAAACCAGGCAGGGTTTCATTTAAGTTAAACTTAATCCATTAATTTTAAATGTCAGAGTAACTATTAAAGTAATGGAATCAGAAACTTCATCATAACTGGCTGGTGACTGGAAGTTGGAGGCCCCATGTCTGTGAGCTTGAGATACTGGGGCTGAAGACCAGAAGCCTGGAGGTGGCCTTTCATTGACGTTGAAGGTCCATGTGTGTGAGGGGGATGTGGGAGGGTGGGGTGGGAAAGGGGCTTGTTTTGCTGTTGTTGTCTTGTTTTGCGCTGTATTGTTGTTCACTGTTGCATATTATGTTGAAAATTGTAGACATGCTATGTTGTTGCAGGCCACACCTGCAGGTTCCCCCCAGCACATTCTTGCATACTTTTTTTGTTAATAGAAATGAATCATTTCGCTGAATGTTTGGATCTACTGTATCTGCGATAAATTAATCTGAATTTGAATCTAATCAGATACAAGGGTCTAAGTGTTCATTTCAAATATATATTAGAAGGCATAATTATAAGATATTACTGTTGATTTTCAGAAGCAAATCTTGAACAATTCATGCTAATTTATCTTTATATATATTTATTTATAGATGCAGGGCAGAATTGGCCATTCCAGCCCTTCGAGCTGCATCGTCCAGCAAACTGCCAATTTAACCCCTACCTGACTACGGGGCAGTTTGCAGTGACCAGTTATCCAAACCTTGCAATGCTGAGGTTAACTCAAGTACCTGGACGAAACCCATGCATTCCACAGAAAAAACTTACAGGATCCTTATAGAGTTCACCAGGATTGAACTCTGAACCCTGACATCGTGGGCTGCAATAGTGTCATGCTAACTGCTATACTACTGTGGTGCCCTCTTCAGAATCAGAATCAGGTTTATTATCACTGGCATGTGTCATGAAAGTTGTTAACTGAGCAGCAGCAGTTCAATGCAATACATAATCTAGCAGGGAAAAACAAAATAAAGTAATAATAATAATAAATAAATCAATCAATTACAGTATACATATATTGAATAGATTAAAAATCGGGCATAAAACAGAATTAATCTCTACTAAGAAATTGAGGTAGTGTCCAAGGGTTCAATGTCCATTTAGGAATCAGATGGCAGAGGGGAAGAAGCTGTTCTTGAATTGCTGAGTGTGTGCCTTCAGGCTACTGTATCTCCTACCTGACGGTAACACTGAGAAAAGGGCATGCCCTGGGTGCTAGAGGTCCTTAATAATGGATGCTGCCTTTCTGAGACACCAGTCCCTGAAGATGTCCTGGGTAATTTGTAGGCTAGTGCCCAAGATGGAGCGGACTAGATTTCTAACCCCCTGCAGCTTCTTTCGGTCCTGTGCAGTTGCCCCTAGATTGAAGTTAGGATGCTCTCTTCTGCATGTCTGTGATTGCACAAATATACATATTTGCATGTGTATTTTAACAATAATGAAAGTGTAATTCTATTAGTATCCATAATTAGAGCACACACACACAGACACACACACACACACACACACAAATAAATTTAAAATGTATGTATTTATATATATAAAGACAAAATATTTTGAATCTGAATTTATTAACAGTTCATAGTGATGCATTAGAGAATGATAAAATTCTCCTGATGTGGAAATTTCCAAGACAAATTTACTGACACGGGAGATTCTGCAGATGCTGGAAATCCAGAGCAACACACATAAAATGTTGGAGAAACTCTGCAGGTCAGTCAGCATCTATGGAGAGGAATAAAGAGTCAATATTTCAGGCCAAGACTCTTCATCATGACTGGAAAGGAAGGGGGAAGAAGCAGAATAAAAAGATAAGAAGGTGGGGGAGGCGAAGGAGTACAAACTGGTAGGTTATAGGTGGGACCAGGTGATGGGAGTGGTCGTTGGTGGGAGAAGGGGAATAAAGTAAGAAGCTGGGAAATGATAGTTGGGAAAGGTAAAGGGTTGAAGAAGAAGGAATCTAATAGGATTTATTCTTATCCCAATTCCCATTTTCTTCTTCTGATTTATTCTCCCCCTTTCTTTCCAGTCCTGGTCTCAACCCAAAATGTTGACTGTTCATTTCTCTCCACAGATGCTGCCTGACTTGCTGAGTTCCTTCAGAATTTTGTGTGTATTCCTCAAGATTTTCAACATCTGCAGAAACTCTTGGATTGGACAAACTTGGAATATTTTCTCTAGAGTTTCAGAGGCTGAGGTCTGAGCATGAAACGTCCACTCTTTCTTCCTTTACATAGATGATGCCTGGCAGGATAACTTTATATATTTGGCAAAACGAGTGCTAGTGGCAATTGACCTTTTATAAGATTTCATGATTCGTTTCCACTTTTATCTCACTCTTCTTGACTGTTGCTGCATTGGAATAAAGTTTAAATTGATTGAATATATTTCTCATAGATCCAATAAATTCAGAACTTGTATTTTATTTCCAATTGTTTTCAATGTTTGGTTTTGAAGCTGGGTTGTCTAAAGTTATTGACATTAAATGTGAGTGTTCAAGAAGTCAATTTGCCATTAAATAACTATGGTTTGAATGATAAAACATTTGTACCTCCAATGTTTCCTTTTAATATCAGAAAATGTGTAGAGCGTACAAGCTGAAATTCTTACTCTTTGCAGAAATCTACAAAACAGTAGAAAAACTCCAAAAAATGAATGACAGAAAAACATTAGAACCCCAAAGCTCCACTTGCATGCACAAGCAACAAAGCATCCAACCTCCCCCTCCCCTCCCCTCAAAAGCCTCAGTGAGAGGGGAGGCCATCAGCTGGCTGTTTTGATGTTACAGTCTGCAGCGTCGCTTATTTCAACAGCAGCGTACATTGCCGGTTCAATGTTCTGAACTCCCACGATGCTTCAGTCCATGACACTGGAGAGGAATCGCATCATCCACAGGATCACACCCTGAAGGCGCACATCTTCCAGGCTGCTTGTAGAGATATCAAAAACATTGTCTAATATTTGATTAATCTTGTTATTTCTAGCTTCACTTTACCTGGATTATTGGTGTTAATTTGACACTCATCCTTTTGTTATGTTGCTCATTTGGTCTTTGCAAAATTATTCAATGCACTGAAACCCTATATTGTTAAACCTCAGCATTAATTTCTCTAGAAATCTTACTTGTGCCATTATTAGTTAACTGTGGACCATTTAAACTTCTACTTTCCATAAATATGTATGTCAATTAATGTCCATGAGCATCCTAAATAGGGTCATCTTCATTATGCGCCATGTCGTATATGACGTGGGCAATCATGGTCTTCCATCTGTCTTTAATTTACTTATTCTTTTTTCTATCTATGACCATGATTGTTCTTGGCAAATTTTTCTACAGAAGTGGTTTGCCATTGTCTTTTCCTGGACAGGTGACCCCAGCCATTATCAATACTCTTCAAAGATTGTCTGCCTGACGTCAATGGTCACATAACCACTTATGATATGCACCAGCTTCTCATACGCCCATCCACCACCTGCTCCCATGGCTTCACGCGACCCTGATCAAGAGAAGGGGCTAAGCAGGTGCTACACCTTGCCCAAGGTTGACCTGTAGGCTAGCAGAGGGAAAGAGCACCTTACACAGTCAATGGTAGAGACATATCTCCACTCTGCCACACATCTAAGTAGTGTATCACTTGGAAGGTATACTGTATGGTAGAAGACCTACAGAGAATGGAGAATAATTGTGTGTTGCAATGTATCAGTATGGCACATTATATTTCAGAAATTGTATGATAATGCTTGTGTGTTGCAGCTACAAAAATATTCAAGACTATTCTTTCCCAGCAAAGTTTAGAAGTTGCACTACATCTTCTAGACGACATGCTAAACAACGTTTCTCTTAGCAGAGTTCAGATGTTTTGAAATTTTGACAAAATATAAAACCGTAAGATAGAGGAGCCCATTGAGTCTGCTCCGCCATTTCATCAAGGCTGATCCATTTCCCTCTCAGCCCCATTCTCCTGCCTTCTCCCTGACTCATCTAGAACATTTCAACCACCACCTTAAATATACCCAACGACTCGGCATTCACAGCTGCCTTTGGCAATGTATTTCACAGGTTCATCACCTGCTGACTAAAGAAATTCCACCTCATTTCCATTCTAAATGGATGTCCCTCTATTCTGAGGCTGTGTCCTCTGGCTCTAGACTTCCCCCATCAGAGGAAACTTCCTCTCCACATCTACTCTTTCAAGGCCTTTCACCATTCGATAGCTTTTCCATTATTTTGCTGAATCCTGGTGAGTATAGGTCCAAAGCCATTGTATGCTCCTGATATGAAAAGCCTTTCAATCCTGAAATCATTTTTGTAAACCTCATCTGAACCTTCATTATGATATGAACTTGTTTTTGTGGACATATCACTCTGTAACTCCTTGATCATTGATAGTGGATATATGACACTAGAGATTTAGAGAGAGGATAGAATAACATATCCCGTATATCTCTGATGTTTAAATGGAAAGATCAATGAATAGTATGGATATCATTGTTAGTCGGGACTACAAATGATTCCAGATGGTAATTAGCAAGCCAATGAGCTTGAAGACAGATAATAATAGTGATTGAAGGGAAGAAACAAGACATCATTTAAAGATCCCACAATTGGAGGGAGTTCTGGAATTTCACCAGAGGTGATCCCACTCCCTGGATAGGAGGGGAAGGATATGCAAAGAGTAAAATGGGAGATAGGTCACTCTGGAAGAGATTATACCATTGCAGGACATTATTGGCTGCAATATAGGAAGCGGTAATATAAATTAGGAACTAATATTAGGACAAGAACTTTAATTTAGACAAATTGGGTGTCTTAATGGTGGAGGAAATGAATGGTAAATGAGAAGCAGGATTGAACACGATGCTATTACAGCTCAGGGCATTGCAGTTTGGAGTTGACTCCCAGCGACCTCTGTAAGGAGTTCTCTGTCCTCCCCATGGAACGCAAGGACTTTTTCCGGGTGCCCCAGTTTCCTCCCACAGTGTGAAGGTGTACTGGGTATTTGGTGAATTGGTCGTTGTGAATAGTCCTGTGACCAGGCTAGTGTTGAATTGAGGGTTGCTGGGTGGTGGGGCTCAAAAGGCTGGAAGGGCATATTCCTCGCTGCATTTCCAAGTAAGTAAATAAATCAATAGAATAAACACAAGACAAGATATACAGGACCAGAAGATGTACAAAGTGAGGTATTCAATAAATGTAAGTTTGAAAAGTGCAGGGACTAACCTCCTTATTAGATTCCTGATTTTTAACTTTAGCCAATCTAGTCAATAGATGCAGCAGGCAGCTGTGGCTGAGTAGATTGAAACAGGCATTACCCTGCTGAATGGAATATGTGCTTGGGACACTAATTGCAAATCAGAAGTGCCAAAGTTGTGAGCAGCCTGGTTTGATCTGAAGGATGGTTTGGAGGCCGATAGAAACTTTGTCGACGATCCAGATTTGTGCTGGGAGCTGCAGATAATTGCATTGGTTTTATCATCACTTCAACTGTGGCACAGCCTGAGCTGCATGTTGGAAAAAACAATGAGACAATTAACCCAGCAAGTGAAACAATGGGGAGAAGGATTACTTTGTCACCAAATGGAAGTTGACTGCATACAACCAGCTATTGTCATTCTGGAAAAACCAGTGAATCTGTGTACAAGAGGGGAGGGTTAAGAATAGATTATTAATAGTGTTCTGCACTCTTGGGGGCAGAAAAAGGAGCTGTTGTTGATGTCTGGCTACCAAGTGACTAGATGGCAATAGGATAATGTGAGGTCAAATTATCTGAGATGGACAATGAAGGAAATATATTGTTGTTAGTTGTGATTGGTCACATCAAATGCCCAAGAAGATTAAGAAGGTAGAATAGCACACACAAAATGGAGGAACTCAGCAGTCCAACAGCATTTATGGAAAGAGTCAACATTTCAGGCTGAGACCCTTCATTGTGTCTCATCAGGAGTCCTGATGGTGTGTCTCAGCCTGAAATGCCTACTCTGTATTCTTCTCCAATAGATGACGCCTGACCTGTTGAATTCCTCCAGCATTTTGTAGGTGTTACTCTGGACTTCCAGCATCTACAGAATCCCTTGTGTTTAAGAAAGGTACAGGAGCCTTAGGACTCACACCACCTATTACCCCTGAACCATCAGGCTTTTGAACCAAGAAGAATAGCCACACTCAACTTCACTTGCCTCATCATTGAAATGTTCCCACGGACTATGGACTCTATTTTGAGGATCTTCATCTCATGTTCTCAATATTTATTGTTTATTTATTTATTATTTTTATTTCTCTCTTTTTATATTTGCACAGTGTTGTCCTCTGCACTCTGGTTGAACATCTAAGTTGAGCAGTCTTTCATTGATTCAGTTATGGTTACTATTCTATAGCTTTATTTGTATGCCTATAGGAAAATAAATTGCAGGATTGTATATGGTGACATATATGTACTTTGACAGCAAACCTATTTTGAACTTTGAACTTTGAAAGTGAAGTGCCATTTTGATTGCTGCAAGTAAGGTTAAGAATCAAAGCGTCTTTTAAACTGATCGTGTGATTTGGAGAACAAAGCTTTTTCTGCTTCCTAATAAACGGTCAGGCCACAGTGGGGTTGATATTAATTTCCTACATGCACTGGGACTGGGTGACTGACAATCACAGCAAATGCCAGTGATAAAGCAGCCAAACTCAACATATTTTATGGTTAGTTCTCATTTCAACTCCAACTCACATTGTTAATCCTAATAGGCATCACATCATTTGAAGTGAGTGGGGGTGAAATTCAGTTTTTGCATGGTCTGTAGATTCACATCAACAAGTTAACAATGTCGGATTGATAATAGTCGTGCGGAGAAGTTTACTGATGTGGGAATGAAGGATCAGATGCAAAAAAACTGAGGACTTCCATTGGGTGGGACTGACCCATGGATGTTATGTCCTAGCTAATACACAAACCAGGGCAGTGCGGTATGGAGAGCAAGCTGTTGCCCATGCAGCAGGTTCCTTTTCTCTACACAACTGATGAACCCAAAGGAATGGCAGAGACTGATACAGTTAGGCACCAGTGGCGTCACAGGAGTTGCCAGTCAGGACTGAGAGACTCCAGCTCCGGAGTTTTTCTCCAGGGTTTACTCCCGAAGCCTTCCACATATAGCCTCAATGCAGAAGAGTTTGAGTTCAGAGATCATGTTCTCCTAGAGGAGCTGCTATCTGTGGCTAACGAGTCCTACCTGCATGAAGCCAGTGATTTTAAGGCATCTGTAACCTGCCTTTGCCCCTTCTACTGTTAGTAGAAATGGTTCCGCCAGGCTTAGGAGCTAAGTTACACGTGATGGCCAGGAGCTGGACTTGGTTGTCAGAGGCTATTTGAGATGCGCGCCATCGGGAGCATTTAATAGGTAGTGGGAGCTTGTCCCCACTACTACCCCTGGCTATGACAACCTTATGGATTCTGCAATTAACGAGGAGTTTAACCCAACAAACCTCATAAGGTTCAAAAATCAAAGGAAAAACAAAAAAAAATCTGTATTTATGTGGCACCTTCATGACTTCAAAGACCACCCAGAGTGTGCAGAGTTTCTGAGCTGTAGTCACTGCAATTTAATGGGATAAGGAGCAGCCAATCTTTGCACAGCAAGGAGTCTAAAATGACAACAGGATGAAAATGATCACATGGTTGGAGAACACCTCTAGTTCTCTTTGAATCATACTTTACAATATTTTACATCCATTTAAGAGGTCAAGTGCTTGCAATGTTTCATCTGAATGGCAGCATTCTGAATAGGAAGTCCCCTCTGAACTTCGCCACAGTGCCAGCCAAGATTATGTCTCTGGCATTTGAACCCTTGTCCTTTTTACTTCGAGACAAAAAGATTATTGCCGATTCAAAGTTAAACTTGTACACCAAACAAAATGAAAATATAATTTCCAACCTCACATCACTTTCCTAACTCCAGCTCCTTCCCCAATATTGAGCACATCTACACGAAACACTGTTGCAGGAAGGCAGCTTCCATTGTCAGGGTCCCCCACCACACAGGCCATGCTCTCTTCTCACTGCTGCCATAGGAAGAAGGTACAGGGCCTCAGGACTCACACCACCAGGTTCAAGAACAATCATTACCTCTCAACCAGAGGGGGTAACTTCACCTAAATTTGTTATTGTCACCATTCTATATTATGCCCACAAGAAAATGAATCTCAAGGTTATATATGGTGAAATACATGGACTTTTATAATAAAGTTATTTTCATCCAGAGTAAAAATGGCTGCCCATAATTCACAGGTAAATTAAAGTAATTCTGATTGATATGGAAATGCCTGAATAATGTCCTGTAACACTCACTAGACATATAGCTTACTCACACATTCAATTCAGGCAAGTGTCTGAACGTGTAAGTTGAAGACCCAAAGCCATAAATAGTGACGTCGATGGTACTTCAACATTGTTATGTGATTGGCAGTTTGCTGCATCCCTATTTATTCTGGGAACTCGAGCACGAGGAACATGAAAATTGTCAAATTATTCTCCTTTCACTACCAAGCTATATTCTTGACTTCACAAACACGAAGAAATCTGCAGGTGCTGGAAATACAAACATCACACACAAAATGCTGGTGGAACGCAGCAGGCCAGGCAGCATCTATAGGGAGAAGTACCGTCGACGTTTCGGGCTGAGACCCTTCGTCAGGACTAACTGAAAGAAGAGATAGTAAGAGATTCGAAAGTGGGAGGGGGAGGGGGAGATCTGAAATGATAGGAGAAGACAGGAGGGGGAGGGGTGAAGCTAAGAGCTGGAAAGTTGATTGGCAAAAGGGATACATGGCTAGAGAAGGGGGAGGATCATGGGATGGGAGGCCTAGGGAGAAAGAAAGGGGGAAGGGAGCACCAGAGGGTGATGGAGAACAGGCAAGGAGTGATTGTGAGAGGGACAGAGAGAGAGAAAAGAGAGAATAGACAGCAATAAGAAAAAAAGGGGAAATAAATAAGTAAGTAAGTAAATAAATAAGGGATGGGGTAAGAAGAGGAGGGGGGCATTAATAGAAGTTAGAGAAATCAATGTTCATGCCATCAGATTGGAGGCTACCCAAACGGAATATAAGGTGTTGTTCCTCCAACCTGAATGTGGCTTCATCTTGACAGTAGAAGAGGCCATGGATAGACATATCAGAATGGGAATGGGATGTGGAATTAAAATGTGCGGCCACTGGGAGATCCTGATTTTTCTGTCGGACAGAGAGTAGGTGTTCAGCGAATGCCACCATTCAGGGTCCCAGACAGTTATTCCAGGTGAAGCGACACTTCATCTGTGAGTCGTCTGGTGGGATATACTGTGCGCGGTACTCCAGGTGCGGCCTTCTATATTTTGGTGAGACCTGATGCAGACTGGGAGACCATTTCACTGAACACCTACACTCTGTCCGCCAGAGAAAGCAGGATCTCCCAGTGGCCACACGTTTTAATTCCACGTCCCATTCCCATTCTGATATGTCTATCCATGGCCTCCTTTACTGTCATGATGAAGCACACTCAGCTTGGAGGAACAACACCTTATATACCAGCTGGGTAGCCTCCAACCTGATGGCATGAACATTGACTTCTCTGACTTCTGTTAATGCCCCTCCTCCCCTTCTTACCCCATACTTTATTTATTTATTGACCCCCCCCTCCTTTTTTCTTTTCTCTCTCTTCTCTCTCTGTTTTCTCTCTCTCTCCTTCTCACAATCACTCTTTGCCTGCTCTCCATCACCCTCTGGTGCTCCCCTCCCACTTTCTTTCTTCCTAGGCCTCCCGTCCCATGATCCTTTCCCTCCTCCAGCTGTGTATCCCTTTTGCCAATCACCTTTCCAGCCTTTGGCTTCACCCCTCCCCCTCTGGTCTTCTCCTATCATTTCAGATCTCCCCCTCCCCCTCCCACTTTCGAATCTCTTACTATCTCTTCTTTCAGTTAGTACTGATGAAAGGTCTCGGCCGGAAACGTCGACTTTACTTCTTCCTATAGATGCTGCCTGGCCTGCTGCATTCCACCAGCATTTTGTGTGTGTTACTTATATTCTTGACTTTATTTTTTTATTTTTTACTTGGAGGTACAGTGTGGAATAGGCCCTTCCAGCCCTTTGAGATGTGTTACCCAGCAACCCCAATTTAATCTAGCTGAATCACAGGACAATTTACAGTGACCAATTACCTACCAACCCGTATGCCTTTGTAACGTGGGAGGAAACCAGAGCACCCAGAGGAAAC
The DNA here is from genome assembly GCF_030144855.1 of Hypanus sabinus. Classification (NCBI taxonomy): domain Eukaryota; kingdom Metazoa; phylum Chordata; class Chondrichthyes; order Myliobatiformes; family Dasyatidae; genus Hypanus; species Hypanus sabinus. Next base: position 3,991,044 of record NC_082710.1, read on the forward strand.
CAATGCACTTCATGGGGATGACGTACAAACTCCTTACAGAGGACATCAGGATTAAATTCCATATTCGGACTTTCAGAGCCGTCGCGATAACCAGTATGCCACTAATCTTGATGATTATCCCTTTGTGCTTCCTATGGCAGAACTATGAGTGGCTTGTGGGCAGGGAGAGGCTGCTCGTACATTGGAACTAAATATAATTTAATTCGGGGAATAAAATTCAATTTGGGAAGGTTGTTATTTAAAATAAAATTTAACATCTTTATGATTCTGAAACAATTACTGAGTTCCATTTCAATCTTTTGGAAGATATTGCTGTAGATTTTTTGCAGTTCAGTATACCCCACAGAGTACTTTGGTTAGTATCTGTTAGCCAAGTAATAATTGATATTGTAGAAGAGGAGACATATCAGTAAATAAAAGGGAGATTGAAAATCTGGATGAATGGTGCCACAACAACATTACCATCAGCAAAACCAAAGAGCTGATGATCAACTCCAGCAGTAAGACTGGAGGTCCATGAGCCAGTCCTCATTTGGGGATTGGAGGTGGACAAGGTAGCAACTTTAAATTCCTTGATGTTATCATTTCATAGGATCTCCCTGGGACTAGGATATAAGTGTCATTACAAAGCAAATACAGCGATGACTCTGGAAGTTTACCCGATTTTTCATGTCATCCAAGACTTTGACAAAGTTCTGTAGATGCATAACGGAGACTATCCTGACTGGTTGCATCGCAGCCTGGTATGGAAACACCAATGCCCAAGAAAGGAAATATCTGCAAAAAGTGCTGAAAACAGCTGAGTTCATCAGAGGAAAAGCTGAACTACCATTGAGCACATCTGTAAGGAGTGTTGTAACAGGAAGGTAGCATCCGTCATAGAAGGCCCTGTGCAGTCTGTGCTCTCTTTTGATTGCTGCTGTCAGGAAGAAGATCTTAGGCCATCAGGTTCAGGAACAGTTATTACCCCTCAATCATCAGGATCCTAAAACAGTGTGAATAACTTCATTCACCTCAATACTGACCTGATTCCATAACCTTTGTTTGTGTGTGTTTTGTTTTATCAACTTTATTTCTTTATGTCCCACTGTGAATTCCTGCAAGAAAGTGAATCTCTGGGTAGTGTATAGTGACATGTTTGTACATTGATAATAATGGACTTTGAATTTTGAGCTTTGAGAAGTATGTAAGATATAAATTTTCATGCCCACATGTGATATTGGACAACAAATATGCTCCAGAATTGAACAGCTTTTGTTCATTACTGTGCTCTGAACAGAGAGTATGGACTGAGGTAATTCTGATGTTAAACTGACTTAAAGCAAAAGGCCGCAACTTTGGATCAGCTACGAAAAAACAGGCATGCAACTTACAATGGATTCTGTGGTGGGTGCCTTTCATAATCCCTTCCCTCCTCAAGTCAGTGACGACAAATAAAAGAAAAATTAAGCCCATAAGATGTAGGAGCAGATTTAGGCCATTTGGCCCATTGAGTCTGCTCTGCCATTCCACCATGACTGATTTATCCCTCTCAATCCCTATTGCTCTCAACTCCATTCGACTGCCCTCTCCCTGTATCTTTAGACACTCTTACTGATCAAGATCCTGTCAAACTCCACTTTAAATATACTCAATGACTTGGCCTCTACAGCCATCTGTAGCAATGAATTCCACAGATTCATCATCTGAAAGAAACTCCTCTTTATCGCTGTTCTAAAGAAATGTCCTTGTTCTCTGAGACTGTGCCATCTGGTCATAGACTCTCCCACTATTGCAAAATCCTTTCCACGTCCACTCTGTCCAGGTTTTTCAATATTTGATAGGATTCAATGAGATCTATTGAATGTTGTAGAATCATATAGATCTTTACAGTGTGCAAAAGGAGGCCGTTTGGCCATCATGCCCAGCCATTTTAATAGACAAAGATGAGAAAAAGATTGATAATCATGCATCAGCGTTTCGAAATGGAACTCTTCCAAGAGACCATAAGGTTCTCATTAAAAATCATCTCACGTTCTCCAATGAATTGCACACTATGTCAACCCTTTTTGTGTTGAAATAGTTAAATAACACAATTATATTAAAAAAAAACTTGAGAGCTAACAAGAAATAACCCCTTTCAATAAGAACCAATAAACAGGTCCAAACTCCTTGCTAAACAGCAACCAACCCCCCGATTAAGCTGATAAGATATATAACATCTATTTAAATTTGAATTCTTTCCTGATTTAAAGCCGAGCAGCTGGGAGACATCAATATGAATAAGTTGTCATGTCTTTAAATGTGGATGTAAATCTCAAATTCAGTTTGCTGCAGGCGTTTCTTTTCTCTTTCTTTCTTTGGTAAAGTGGCTTGCTTAGGTATTGAGGATAAAATGCACTGAAGAAATATCTTTGCATCTGCAAGGAAGTCATATGTATCTTTTTTTTAACTTAATGAAGACCCCAAGTGTTGTTGAATATGTAAGCTACCTTTAACCTTTTTCTCAAGAGCGTTGTTTAACCTGGTTAAATTCTCTGAAGAAATGCAATTGTTGAGGAGGAAGATATGGAAGGAAATAAGGCGGTATTTCATAGTCAGGGGATTTTTCTCCTTGCTTCATTTTAAGAAATAAAAACTGTGTATCATTAAACCACAGGTATTTCAGCAAAATTATGAGTTGATGTTCTACTAGAATTTGACCCAGAGGCCCAAGGTGAACTGCAAAGCATAAAACTAATTGAAAGAAAAAGACAGGGCACAGGGGAAAATGTACTTTGACTTTTCTTCTTAGTGAGGAATGTGCATTTATAATATGGTTGTGTAATGATGTAAGCCATTTACATACTTTTACATAGAACCCACGATGCATTATGTAAACAATAAAGAATGCTTAATTGATCAATTATATTTACAATATTCCTCAATTATTACTGAAATATTAAATACATGAATTTCTCTCTGCTTAGCTATAAACTCCAACTGAATATACGTGGGGTGATTGTTAAGTTCATGCCCTAAGGTGGAAGGAGTCAGTTTTAGAAAACCAAGCACATTTATTTTTCAACATAGTCCCCTCCTACATTTACACACTTAGTCCTGTGGTCATGGAGCATATAGATCTTGGACCTCCAGAAAGTGTCCACAGATGGGTGATTGATAAGTTCATGGCCTAAGGTAGAAGGAGGTGAGTTATACAGCTCTCATTACATGCACATGCAGTTCAACTCTTTGAATGTTTATGCAGAAAGTTTGAAGTTAGCTCATCTCCTTCTACTTTAGGCCACAAACTTATCAATCACCCCGATGAGTTATTAACTTCAAACTTTCTGCATAATCACTCAAAGAGTTGACCTGCATGTGCATGTAATGAGAGCTGTATAACTCATCTCCTTCTACCTTAGGCCACGAACTTATCAATCACCCATCTGTGGACACTTTCTGGAGGTCCAAGATCCGTATGCTCCATGATCGCTGGACTAACTGTGTAAGTGTAGGAGGGGACTATGTTGAAAAATAAGTTGTGCTAGGTTTTCTAAAACCGACTCCTTCTACCTTAGGTCACAAACTTATCAATCACCCCTCATAGAATGCATCTCAGTTTATATACACATACACATATACATATATATATGTTTACAATTTAATAATGCCGAGGGGGGTAGCACCACTGGTAAAGAGGACTGTCGTGTCCATTCTAGGGGAGTTCACTCACCTTTGGTCCCCAACGGGCACTCACCTCTCATCTGTGTCACCAAGTAGCTGTTTGAATGTGACAGCGGCCACACCCGGTACACCGCTTCGACAGGTGAGCTAAACCAGGCGAGGGTAGCCAGTGGGTCTGATACCCCGGTGAGATGGGGACATGGTCAGCGCCGGCGGACTGGGCGGATGAGATTAACAGTGAGATCCAACGGCCAGGAAGGTGGTTATACAGAGTGAAGGGCATGAAAAGGCACAGAGGAAGTCGTTGTTATCTACGGCAGCCAAGGAAGACTCCAGTTTTGATGACTACTTGTACCACTAGACACGGATTTCTGAGGACACGAGTGTGGAACTGCTGCAGGGCAATGGCTTTCCCACTTTAAAATCTCTCCTGCACGGGTTTCCTGTCGTTGCTGGGTTTGACAGACAATCACCACTTTCTTCCAATTCAGAATGAGTAATTCAATTCTGTACCTTGTTTTACCTTTCCGATAACCCGAGAAATGCATGTCTTGTCCACTTATTTGGAGACTGTGACTTATTTAGTGTAGAAATTGATTTCCATTTCTATGGTTTGTACACACGCATCTCTCTTGTTTCAACATTATGCCCAGAGATATTGTATGAAAACATAGCCCATAAATACTTTGGATGTCAGACTGATTGGTAGGTTGACAAAACAATCAATATATCACATTTACCATAATTTCAATCCTACAAAAGGTAGTGGATTCAGCCCAGTACGTCATGGGTGAAATCCTCCCGATCACTGAGCACATCTACATGAAATGTTGCCGTAGAAAAGCAGCATTGATCATCAAATATCCTCACCACCTGGGTCATGCTCTTTTCTGACTGCTGCTGGATCCAGGTGCCTCAGGACTCACACCACCAGGTTCAGGAGCAGTTACTACCCCTCAACCATCAGGCTCCTGAACAAAAGGAGATAACTACACTCATTCTACTTCTGGTGTTCCCACAACATAGAACATAGAATAGTACAGCATAGTACAGTACAGGCCCTTTGGCCCACAATGTTGTGCCGACCCTTATATCCCCTGCCTCTCATATATCCCCCCCACCTTAATAGAAAACAGATGGCCTCACCTTAAGGACTCATTATCTTGTTATTTCATGCTCATTATTTATTGCTATTTATTTCTATCTGCATTTTCACAGTTTGTTGTCCATTGATCCTGTTTACAGTTACTGTTCTATAGATTTGTTAAGTATCCCCACAGAAAAAGAATCTCAGGGTTGTACATAGAGACATGTATGTACTCTGATAATAAATTTTACTTTGAACTTTAAAAACAAAACACAGAATGTTTTAAAAAATTCAAACTTCAAACTAAATTTATTATCAAATTACATATATGTAGCCATATATAATCGGAAATTCATTTTCTCACGGGTATACTAAATAAATCCATAAGACCATAAACCCATAAGACATAGGAGCCATAGGAGTCTGCTCCACCATTTCATCATGACTGATTCATTTTCCCTCTCAGACCCAATCTCCTGCCTTCTCCCAGTTTCCCTTCGTCCCCTGATCAATTAAAAACCTTTGAATCTCTACCTTAAATATATATAAGGACTTGGCTTCCACAGAAAGCAGTGGCAACAAATTCCACAGACTCACCACTCTTTGGCTAAAGAAATTCCTCTTCAACTCCATTCTAAAAGGATGCCCCTCTATTCTGAGGCTGTCTCCTCAGGTCTTAGGTTCACCCACAAGAGGAAACATCCACTCTATCAAGTCCTTCTGCCATTTGATAGGTTTCAGAGAAGTCACCCCTCATTCTTCTGAATTCCAGTGAATACAGCCCCTGAGCTGTCAAAAACTCTTCATGTGACAAACCGTTCAATCCTGCAATTATTTTCGTGAAGCTCCTTTGAACCATTCCCAGTTTCAATACATCTTTTCTAAGATATAGGCCCAAAAACTCAATATTGCATCCTTACTTTTATAGACCAGTCCTCTTGAAATAAATGCTATCATTACATTCGCTTTCCTCGTTACTAACTCATCTTGCAAATTAACCTTTAGGGAATCCTGCATAAGGATGCCCAAGTCCCTTTGCATCTCAGATTTTTGTATTTTCTCTCCATTTAGAAAATAGTCTACCCTTTCAAAGTTCCTGACCAAACACTTTCTGGCACTATGTTCCATCTTCCACTTCTTTGCCCATTCTCCTAATCTGTCTAATTCCCTCTGTAGCCTCTCTGCTTTCTCAAAACCACATACTCCTCCACCTATCTTCATATCATCTGCAAACTTCACAACAAAGCCATAAATTCTATCATCTAAATCATTGACATATAACGTAAAAAGAATCAATCCCAACACAGAGCTCTGTGGAACACAATTAGTCACTGGCAGCCAACCAGAAAAGGCTTCCTTTATTCTCACTCTTTGTCTCCTGCCAATCATCCACTGCTTTATCCATGCTAGAATCTTTCCTGTAATATTATGGTCTCGTAACTTGTTAAGGAGCCCCATATATGATACCATGTCAAAGGCCTTCTGAAAATCCAAGTACACAACATCAACTGATTCTCCTTTGTCTGTCCTGCTTGTTATTTCTTTATAATAATCCAATAACCATGATAGAATCAATGAAAGACTGCACCAATAGGGTGGAGAACAATTGTGTAAAAGACAACAAACTGTGCAAATTCAAAAAGAAAGAAAGAAAAAAAATAACAACAATAATAAATAAATAAGCAATAAATATTGAGAACATGAGTTGAGCAGTTGTGAGAATAGTTCAGTGATGGGGCAAGTGAAGATGAATGAAGTTATCTCCATTGGTTGAAGAACCTAATGCTTTACAGATAATAACTGTTCCTGAACTTGGTGGAGTGAAATCTGAGGTTCCTGTATCTTCTTCCTGATGGCAGCGGTGAGAAGAGAGCATGAACTCTCTTTTGCACAGTTTGCAGAATAAAAGTAGCAATTACCTTCAACATATTGTTTTTAATCAATTATTGATTATAATTCTGTTAGTCTGCAGTGAATTTGTGTACTGGTGTTTATTATTTCACACATAGATCATGGATTGTCTCTGCCATGGTTGGCCCCAAGCCCACTGTGAAAGGAGGCAGGTTGGACAGGGGGCTAACAATGGCATCTCATCAAAATGCAGAGCCACAGAAATGCCAACAGAAGCTCTGAAGCTCTGCTCCACCATTCAATCATGGGCTGATCCAATTCTTCCAGTCGTCCCCACTCCCCTGCCCTCCCCATACCCTTTGATGCCGTGGCTATCCCTACCTTAAATGCACCCAATGACTTGGCCTCCACAGCTGCTCGTGGCAACAAATTACATAGATTTACCATCCTCTAACTAAAGTAATTTCTCCTCATCTCAGTTCTAAATGGACGTCCTTCAATCCTGAAGTCATGCCCACTTGTCCTAGACTCCCCTATCATGAGAAATAACTTTGCCATATCTAATCTGTTCAGGCCTTTTAACATTCGGAATGTTTCAATGAGTTCCCCCCTCATTCTCTTGAACTCCAGGGAATACAGCCCAAGAGCTGCCAGACGTTCCTCATACAGTAACCCTTTCATTCCTGGAATCATTCTCGTGAATCTTCTCTGAACCCTCTCCAATGTCAGTATATCCTTTCTAAAATAAGACCAAAACTACACAAAATACTCCAAATGTGGTCTCACGAGTGCCCTATAGAGCCTCAGCGTCACATCCTGGCTCTTACATTCTATTCCTCTAGAAATGAATGCCAACATAGCATTTGCCTTCTTCACCACTGACTCAACCTGGAGCTTAACCTTTAGGGTATTCTGCACAAGGACTTCCAAGTCCCTTTGCATCTTGCATTTTGAATTCTCTCTCTAAATTATAGTCTGCCCGTTTATTTCTTCCACCAAAGTGCATTTACCACTTCTTTGCCCATTCCCCTAAATTATCTAAGTCTCTCTGCAGGCTCTCTGTTTCCTCAACACTACCTGTTCCTCCACCTATCTTTGTATCATCGGCAAATTTAGCCACAAATCCATTAATGCCATAGTCCAAATCATTGACATACATGGTAAAAAGCAGCGGTCCCAACACCGACCCTGTGGAACTCCACTGGTAACTGGCAGCCAGCCAGAATAGGATCTCTTTATTTCCACTTTCTGTTTTCTGCCGACCAGCCAATGCTCCACCCACACTAGTACAATTTATGTATATATACAGTACAGCAAGCTATTAATTGCATTTACTGTAATCATAATTTTGTACTTCTTTTGACGTTGTACATGACAGAAAAGCATGCAGACCTGGTCAAGAGGTTCAGACCAAAGATCAGAATGGGGAAGAAACGTGATCTGAGTGGCTTTGACTGTGGAATGCCACATGGTGGCAGACAGGGTGGTTTGAGTATCTCAGAAACTGCTGATCTCCTAAGACTTTCACACAACATTGTCTAGAGTTTGCCGAAAATGAAGCAAAAATCAAAAAAGAAATCCAGTGAGTGGAAGTTCTGTTGGCAAAAATGCCTTTATAATGAGAGGGGTCAGGAGGGAATGGCCAGATTGGTTTAAGCTAACAGGAAGGTGAAAGTAACTCAAACAATCATGAGTTACGACATTGGTGTGCAGACAAGCATCTCCGAAAGCAGAACATGCGAACCTTGAAGTGGGTGGGCTACAGCAGCAGAAGATCACGGACATATTCTCAGTGGCCACTTTATTCTGTACAGGAGGGTGGAAGTAAAAAGTCAGTTCTCTGTGTTACGTTGGCTGAAGTAGTTTTCTCTTGGTGCCATGATTTCTCAATACTTTGACAAAATTCTAGTCAGATGATAGTATTTTCTGTATGCACTGTGTTAGAGTGTGTTGAATGGAACTCCTGTTTGTCACATCATCTCCTTGTGTCACCTTCCAGTTCATCTGGGTGCTTACAACCTTCAGAAAAGAGTAGTGTGCTTAACACTAAACCCCAGCACAGAAGACACCTTCTGAAAGCACTGTCTCAAAAAGGCGGCATCCATCAGTACGGACCCCTATCACCCAGGACATGCCCTCTTCTCATTGCCAGCGTCAAGGAGGAGGAACACTCTCAATGTTTCAGGAACAGCTTTTTCCCCTCTACCAGCAGATTTCTGAATGGACTGTGAACCCATATACACTATCTCACCATTGTTTGCTCTCTTTTTGCACTACTTAATTTAATTTTTATATGTATTTCTTAATGTAATTTAGAGTTTTTATTATTATGTATTGCAATATACTGTGTATGCAAAACAACAATTTTCATGATATATGCCAATGATATCTACCTGATTCTGATTCTGAAATCTTCAAGTTATGGCTACAATCAACATTCTTCCATATTCTGTCTCCCAGATCTGTTTCTTCCAGTCAAAATTTACTTGATTCTATTACCTTATTTATCTTTTTTTTAGCTTTTCTTACTTTTATATTTTGCTGCTACTAAATATTTTTGAAATGAAGTTAGAACATAACACTGCATTCACACAGGAATAGGCCTTTCAGCCCACAATATTGTACTGAATTAATTAAATTAGTAATCAAATCGACAACTAGCATCCATATCTTTCCATTTCCTGAACACTTACATTTTTGCCTAAGAGTCTCTTGAAAACTTTTATTGTATCTGGCTCCAGACAGCGCATTCTAGGGATTCGGTACTCTCTCCGTGGGGAAAGGTTAACAGCTGTCTCTATCTCTGAATACTTGTACACTGATTAGGTTTCCCCTCAGTCTTCGCCATTCCAGAGAAAACAACATGTTTGTCTGAATTCTCCTTTAACCTGTGTCCTCTAAACTGGGTGGCATACTTGTAAGCCTTTCTGGACACTCTCAATATCCTCCCTGTAATGGGGCAACCAGGAGGGAGGAAAGGGGCTTGTTATTTTGTTGCTTGTTGTACTTCGTGTTGTTCTGCTGAATGTGGGCATGGTGCTGGAAGGTGTGGCGACGTTTGCGGGCTGCCCCCAGCACATCGTTAGTTTGTGTTGGTTGTAAATGTAAACACCACATTTCACTGTATGTACATGCGTTAAATAAATCTAAATCTGAATCTCATATCGATATGACAAAAATTCACAATTAGAGCAATATAGTGCTAAATACAAAGCGTAATAATGCTTTAGCATTTATACACACACAGTATTGTGCAAAAGTCTCAGATACACACATTTAGTGACAGAGCTTAAGCCTTTTGCACTGTCCTGTATTTGCCAACATATAGTGGAGAGAGAGTTTGTAAATCTGGCGGGAGAAAAGGTTGTTGGGAATGGCAAGGGTGGAGTGCCATGGAGGGTGTGGGACAAGTGACAGAAAAGGAATGACAGGGGCAGGGTGGCACAGGTGCAGCCACAACCAGCCCTTAGACACCTGGCAAGGTCATTTGATTCCAAACAATTGGTTTATTGATCATTACAGAAAATCTTTCTGGTGCTTCTCATTCCCTCCACTCTCCCTTCCCTTTTTCCCAACTATGATTCCCTTCTCCCTGCTCCCTTCCCACTCTCAGTCTGCAATAGAGACCCATATCAGAATCAGGTTTATCATCACTCATATATGTCATGAAATTTGTTTTTCTTTGTGGCAGCAGTACTATGCGATACATAAAATTACTACAGTACTGTGCAAAAATCTTAAGCTCCCAAGATACATGTATATATACATACAGTATATGAGCCTAAGGCTTTTACATTGTACTGGGCATTCATTCTGATCTAGATCTGTTCTCATTCCATGGGGTTAGGGAGATGTAGTTAGCATGATGCTATTACAACTTGGGGTGATGGAATTTGGACTTCATTTCTGATGCTGTCTGTAAAAAGTTTGTACGTTCTTTCCTGGAGCAGGCTAGTGTTCTCCGGGAGCTCTGGGTTCCTTCCATGGTCCAAAGACAGTTTAGTTAGTAGGTTGATTGGTCATTGCAAAATGGTCCTGTAATTGAGGTAGAATTAAATATGTGGGTTGCTGGATGGTGGGCTCGTTAGGCCAGAAGGGCCTGTTCTGCATCGCATATCTAAATAAATACAAATGAATTTACTAGCCCTTCTCTGATATATTTAGTAAATAGGAGGAGGCTGGCTTCCTACACTCTGCAATTGCTTCCTGTGCACACCGACAATCACAACTCACTTCATCAAACCTTTCAATCTGAGCTCTGCTTTGATTCTAATTACACACACCTTACCTACATTGAACAGACTGCAAAATGTCCACCATTTGAATCTTCCCTCCTGGAGAGCTGCGGTATAAATTAATATCTAATAGACAACACATATGCCTCTCTTGTAGCAGGCTTGTTTAATAAGAATGCAGAATGTGAAATTCAATAGGTTCAATCAATAGCTGCATTTAACGTCAGAGAATTGTATTCAATATACATCCTGAATTTCTTTTTCTTCGCAAACATCCATGAAAACAGAGGAGCACCCCAAAGAATAAATGACAACTAAAATGTTAGAACTTCAAAGGCACCCCAACTCCCACCCCCTAGCAAGGCAACAAATTCCATAATTTTCTGAAAAAGAGTCCCACTTTAATGACAACTCACTCTTCAACAGATGGTTGAGAAACTCTTTCTGACAACCACCACTGTTCATTGATAAGCAGCATTGTGAGCAGCACAATTCATCTAGTCTTTGGTTCAGGCAGAGAATCACAATCAGGTTTAATATCACTGACATATATCATAAAATTTGTTTTTTAATGGCAGCAGTGCAGTGCATTACATAAAAAACTGTAGATTACAACATGAAATATATATTAACAATTAACTTAAATAAGTAATGCAAGATGAGAGCAAAAATAGTGAGGTTGTGTTCACTGTCCGTTTAGAAAGTCCTGAAAGCAATTCCAAGTACTTGGTGAGGATCTTGACAAAATTTAAGATGTATTTGTAATTTTTATCTTAACTATTTACTACTAAATTAGTACTTGGGATCGTTGTAAGAATATCATCCAAATAAAGGAATCCTTAGGAAGTACGAGATAGACCAAAGTGCTTGTAATTTTACTCCCTAGTTGCCCCAGCTCTCCTCAAAAGCCAAGCAGGATATTATGCACCAGGTTCATTCACAAAGCTATTTGTGTTGCTGCAAAGACACCAATAGGCCATCTCACACTTTAGCTAGTATAGAATTAGAAGCATAGAAACATAGAAAACCTACGGCACAATACAGGCCTTTTGGCTCACGATGCTGTGCTGAACATGTCCTTACTGTAGAAATTACCTCGGGTTACCCATAGCCCTCTATTTTCTGAACTCCATGTACCTGTCCAGGAGTCTCTTAAAAGACCCTATTGTATCCACCTCCAGCACTATCACCAGCAGCCCATTCCATGCACTCACCACTCTTTGCATAAAAAAACTAACCCCTGACATCTCCTTTGTACCTACTTCCTAGCACCTTAAAACTGTGCCCTCTCATGTTAGCCATTTCAGCCCTGGGAAAAAGCCTCTGACTATCCACATGATCAGTGCCTCTCATCATCTTATACACCTCGATCAGGTCACCTCTCATCCTCCATCGCTCAAGGAGAAAAGGCCAAGTTCACTCAACCATTAGTTATTAGAATTGGGTTTAATATCACTGGCATATGTTGTATCATTTGTTGTTTTGTTGCAGCAGTACATTAATTAGAAACTTTAAAGTACAGAAAGTCTGTATATAATTTAAATTAGTTAAATTAAATAAGTAGTACAAAAAAGAGAAAGAAATAATAGTCAGTTTGTGTCCATGAGTTCAAAGTCCATTCAGAAATCTGATGGCAGAGGGGAAGAAGCTGTTGTGAATTGTTGAGTATGTGCCTTCAGGCTTCTGTACTTCCTTCCCTTATGGTGGCAATGAAAAGAGGGTATGTCCTGAGTGATGAGGGTCCTTAATGATGGATGCCACCTTTTTGAGGCATTGCTCACTGAAGGTGCCCTGGATGTTTGGGAGGCTAGTGCCCAGGAGGAGCTGGCTGAGTTTACAGCTTTCTGCGTCTTTTTCAGATCCTGTGCGTGGCCTCTCCGTACCAGATGGTGATATAACCAGTCAGAATACTATCCACGGCACACCGGCAGAAATATGCCATTGACTTTATGTCTTTAACACCTTAAAATCTTGGCAAGAAGTTTATGCCAGAATCCTCCAAAATCTGATGACCTTGAAAAGAAATACAATAGAATTCTCCAAAAAACTGTTCATAAACATATGAAGAATGACAAGTAAACAATGTGTAAAAGAGGACAAACTGTGTAAGTAAAAATAATACTGAGAACATGAGTTGCAGAGTCTTTGGAAGTGTGTCTGTAGGTTGTAGAATCAGTTCAGAGTTGAGATGACTGAAGTGATCCACACTGTTTCAGGAGTCTGATAGTTGTAGTGTAATATCTGTTCCTGAACCTGGTGGTGTGGAGCCTTCTGTACCTTCTGCACCCTGTGGGTGGGGGGGGGGGTGGTTGGAGATGTGTGTCTACCAAAGGAGGCATAAGGCCTCCACTGGCCTACAGGTCACCCTTGGGCAAGGTGTAGCACCTGCTTAGACTACCGATCAAGGTTATATGAAGCTATAGGAGCAGGTGGTAGATGGCCTTGTGAGCAGCTGGTGCATTTCACAAATGCTGGTTATGCGACCACTGACACCAGGCAGACAATCTCTGAAGAGTATTGATAATGGCTGGGGTCACCCGTCATGTAAAGACTCTGCCCAGAAGAAGGCAATGGCAAACCACTTCTGTAGAAAAATTTGCCATGATCATACGACATGGAACAAAACGATCAAACCTCCTGCCCAATGGTTGTAGCGAGAAAAGGGAATTGCCTAAATGGTTGGGGAGTGGCGTGGCGTGGGGTGGTTCCTTGATGATGGACGCTACTGTCTTATGGCAAGGCTCAATGTAGATACCAAGTCAAGTCAAGTCAAGTCACTTTTATTGTCATTTCGATCATAACTGCTGGTACAGTACATAGTAAAAATGAAACAACATTTTTTCGGGACCATGGTGTTAACATGATACAGTATAAAAACTAGACTGAACTACGTAAAAAACAACACAGAAAAAAAACTACACTAGACTACAGACCTACCCAGGACTGCATAAAGTGTACAAAACAGTGCAGGATATGCCCACTTATGGGGAGGGCTTTATCTGTGATGGACTGGGCTGCATCCACCACTTTCTGTAGACTTTTCCATAACAGGCTGTAGTGCAATCAGTTGATCATGAGCTCATGACAATGAACTTCAGGTCTCTATTCCAATTTTCTTTAAACAATATATGGTAACAAATTTCATGACAAATGCCAGTGATACTAAATCTGATTCTGATTCCAAAGCTGATGTTGCAAAGGTTGCCTATAGTTGTGTACAAACCCACTGAGAAATCTTCTACTTACTTGGTGCAGGCTTTCTACTGTAAAATAACAATGATTGTCCTCATTTGGCCAATTTTATTTGCAAAATTCAAGGAGTTTGACTGACTTTTTACCTATTCAATGAACAGGACAGTGTACCAGAAGATAATGGCTTTGTCTCTGGGTGCCATTGGATTTTCATCAAACAACTTAAGCTGTCGAGCTGAGTGTTAAACACCACGTACCCTTTCATAGTAGCCCTCATTGTATTCATTGGCCACCCATTACTCGTGCTGGTTGTCAACACCAAGCATTAATTATTATGTAGAGAGTGCCTCTTCAGAAAGTAAAGAAATCAAGGAATTTATTCAGAAGACCAAATGAAACACAAATAACAATGAAAGAATATCGAAAATAAATTGCAAGGATATGAAGAAGCATGGGTAGGTATTTAGCCGAGATATAATCATGTTGCCAAGGTTACCCTGATCCTGATGACTAATATCCCTCTCATTAAGGAGCAGAGGTGAAAGGCCAAGGTGTATGGTGAAGCATCATTGAAACTAAAGAGAGAAGAGGGGAATTGGAGAGAAACCTGGAAGATGCGATTAAGTGATGGTGATCTGGTTGTATATTGCCTGGACAGTGTGAAACACTGGCAGAGATAAGACTTTTCATAGTTCACATTCTCCAAGAAGTAAGAAATTAAGGCAGGAGAACAGATTTTGACTGTCTGGAAATAGGGAGGAAGAGGAATGCAGAAAGAAATCATAACCTAAAAGGAGTAAGAACAGAAAATTTAGATGAATAATTATAATTTTAAACCAATATAGTAAAGGAAAGAATAATCAACTTTGGGAAAACTGGTGTTCTCTCGTATATAAACACGAGAGATTCAGCAGAAGCTGGAAATCCAGACCAACACACATAAAATACTGGAGGAACTCAACAGGTCAGGCAGCAGCTATGGAGAGGAATGAACAGTTAACAATTTGGGTTGAGATCCTTCATCAAGGCTAGAAAGGAAGGGGGAGGAGGCCAAAATAAAAGGGTGTGGGGAGGGGGAAGAGGACAAGTCAGAAGGCTCACCAGCCTGTCTCACCAATCACCTTCTGGCTTGTCCTCTTTCCTCTCCCCCCATCTTTTTGTTCTGGCTTCTTCTCCCTTCATTTCCAATCCTGAAGGAGGGTCTTGGCTGACTGTTTTCTCTTTTCCATGGATGCTTCTGACCTGTTGAGTATTTTGTGCATGATTCTCTCATACATGGAAGTTTTTTTGTGGTTGTAAGTCAATTGTCATGAAAATTCCAGAACCTCTTACACCATCACCTTCTCAAGTTCATACTTCAGTTTCAAGGCATTTTTTAGATCGATAGCTGATTAGAAAATCAGTCAGATGTTGAACGGGACCATGGAATGTGAGAGGGAACATGAAGTGTGAATCCAGGAGGCACCATTTGAGGTACCATTACTTCTGTTAGTCTCACTTAGATTAACAAACTATGCTGAGCATGTTTCTGCAGTTTAATGCAAATCAAATTTCAAAGTTCAAAACTTTGAATTTCAGAGTAACTTTGTCATCAGAGTACATATACTTTATGTTACCATATGCTTCCTTGACATTTTACTGCCACTCACTGGATGTTTGTTTTGCTTTTTGCTTCATTCTCTGTAAACTCTAGAGATTGCTATACATGAATATCCCAGGAAATGAGCAGTTTCTGAGAAGCTTGAACCAACCCATCTGGCACCAACAATCATTCCACGGTCACAGTCTCTTAGACCACATCTCTTCCGTATTCTGATGTTTGGTCTGAGCAACTACTGAACCTCTTGACCATGTCTGCATGCTTTTATATAATGAGTTGCTGCTGCATGATTGGCTGATTAGATATTTGCATTAATGAATAGATGTACAGGTGTACCTAATAAAGTGGCCACTGAATGTATGAAGGGAGATTAGTTGTGAACACTCTAGAGTTATAATTCATTTCTAAATGGTCAATGAACGTTTGAGGCAACAGTATGTCAAACCACATGAACAAATCAGAGTAAAGTGTCATCTTTCCATGGGGATGTTTGCATTCATTCTGAATGAATTATTCAACAAAATACAAGATGTTAAACTATTTAGAACTATACATTAAAAAGTTGTTCAGCATAAAATATTAATGAATATTAAAGATTCACTTTAGTGATATAACAGTTTCAATCCCTACTTTGACAGGTTTTTAAATTCTGCTTATGCAATATTAATGGGCGCCACAATAACGTGACACTATTACAGCTCAGGGTGTTGGAGTATGGAGTTCAATCCCAGTGTCCTTTGTAAGGAACTTGTACATCTTCCCTGTGGAGTATGCGGGTTTCCTACAGGTGTTCTGGTTTCCTTCCACAGTCCAAAGACATGCCAGGTAGTAGGTTAATTGTTCATTATAAATTTTCCTGTGATTAGCCTAGGGTTAAATTGGAAGTTTCTGATGCGAAGGGCTGGAAGACCATAAGACTATAAAATAGAGGAGCAGAGTTAAGTCTTTTGAGTCTGCTCCCCTGTTTCATCATGGCTGATCCATTTTTCCTCTCAGCCCCAATCTCCCGCCTTCTTCCCATATCTCAACATGCCCTGAACAAACAAGAATCTATCAACCTCTGCCTTAAATAAACGTAAAGCTTGGCCCCTACCACTGCCTGTAGAAACTAAGTCCACTGATTGGCTAAAGAAATTCCTCCTCAACTCCATTCTAGAAAGATAGCCCTTTATTCTGAGGCTGTCTCCTCAGGACTCTCACACTTGTGGAAACATCCTCTCCACATCCACTCTATCAAGTTCTTTCACCACTCAATAGGTTTCAATTACGTCACCCCTCATTTTTCTGAATTCCAGTGAATAAAGTCCCAGGGCCACCAAACACTCTTCATATGACAAGCTGTACAATCCAGGAATCACTTTCATGGAACCTCTTTTGAACCCTTTCTGAGATGGGGGCTCAAAACTGCTCACAATATTCCAAGTGAGGCCTCATCAGTGCTTTATAAAGCCTTAACATTACATCCTTACTTTTATATTCTAGTCCTCTTGAAATGAATACTGATGTTGCATTTACCTTCCCCACCACCTGAGACAACCAGCAAATTAACTTTCACGACAAATTTGCTCCCAAGGCTGCACAAGGACTCCCAAGTCCCTCAGCAGCACAATTTATTGTATTTTCTCTCCATTTACAAAATAGACAATCCTTTCATTTCTTCTATTAAAGTGCATGCCATACACTTCCTGGCACTGTATTCTAATCTGTCTAAGTTCCTCTGTAGTCTTTCTACTTCCTCGAAACTACCTGCCCCTATCTGTATCATCTGCCAACTTTGCTTCAAAGCCATAAGTTCTGTCATCCAAATTATTGACATATAACGTAAAAAGAATTGGTCCTAATGCATACCTCTGTGGAACACCTTCTTGCCACAGGCAGCCAACTAGAAGAGGCTCCCTTTATTCTCAATCTTTTCCTCTTGCCAATCAGCTACTGCTTTAACCATGCTAGAATCTTTGCTGTAATACCATTTGCTCATATGTTGTTAAGCAGTGGCATGTGTGACACCTTGTCAAAGGCCTTCTGAAGATCCAAGTACATAAGATCAACCCATTCTTGTCTATCCTGCTTGTTATTTCTTCAAAAAATTCCAATAGATTTGTCAGGCAATATTTTCCCTTGAGGAAACCATGCTGACTATGGCCGATTTTATCATGTGCTTCCAAGTACCCTGAAAGCACATCCTTGACTGTCAACTTCAACATCTTTCCAACCACTGAGGTCAGACTAACTGACCTATAACTTTCTCTCTTCTGCCTCTCTCCCTTCTTGAAGAGTGAAGTGACATTTGCAATTTTCCAGTCTTCTGGAACCATTCCAGAATCTAGTGATTCTTGAAAGATCATTACTAATGCCTCCACAGTCACTTGAGCCACCTCTTTCAGAACTTTGGGGAGTGCACTATCTGGTCCAGGAGTTTTACCTTCCTTCCGATCCTTTAATTTCCCAAGAATCTTCTCCCTAGTACTGGTAACTTCACACACTTCATGACTCCTGATGCCTGTAACTTCCACCATACTGCTAGTGTCTTCCACAGTGAAGACTCTTTAATATTATTGGGTAGTTTACTTTCATATTCCATCTTTACCTTCTTAATGACTCTTCTAGTGTTTTTTTGGATTTTTTAAGCTTCACAATCCTCTAACTTCCCACTAATTTGTTCTTTATTAAATGCCCTCTCTTTGTCTTTTATATTGGCTTTGACTTCACTGGCTATGCTTATAACCATATAACCATATAACAATCACAGCACGGAAATAGGCCATCTCGGCCCTCCTAGTCCGTGCCGAACTCTTAATCTCACCTAGTCCCACCTACCCGCACTCAGCCCATAACCCTCCACTCCTTTCCTGTCCATATACCTATCCAATTTTACCTTAAATGACACAACTGAACTGGCCTCTACTACTTCTACAGGAAGCTCATTCCACACAGCTATCACTCTCTGAGTAAAGAAATACCCCCTCGTGTTTCCCTTAAACTTCTGCCCCCTAACTCTCAAATCATGTCCTCTCGTTTGAATCTCCCCTACTCTCAATGGAAACAGCCTATTCACGTCAACTCTATCTGTCCCTCTCAAAATTTTAAATACCTCGATCAAATCCCCCCTCAACCTTCTACGCTCCAATTAATAGAGACCTAACTTGTTCAACCTTTCTCTGTAACTTAAGTGCTGAAACCCAGGTAACATCCTAGTAAATCGTCTCTGCACTCTCTCTAATTTATTGATATCTTTCCTATAATTCGGTGACCAGAACTGTACACAATATTCCAAATTTGACCTTACCAATGCCTTGTACAATTTTAACATTTCATTCCAACTTCTGTACTCAATGCTTTGATTTATAAAGGCCAGCATTCCAAAAGCCTTCTTCACCACCCTTTCTACATGAGACTCCACCTTCAGGGAACTATACACTGTTATTCCTAGATCTCTCTGTTCCTCTGCATTCCTCAATGCCCTACCATTTACCCTGTATGTTCTATTTGGATTATTCCTGCCAAAATGTATGACCTCACACTTCTCAGCATTAAACTCCATCTGCCAACGTTCAGCCCATTCTTCTAACCGGCATAAATCTCCCTGCAAGCTTTGAAAACCCACCTCATTATCCACAACATCTCCTACCTTAGTATCATCGGCATACTTACTAATCCAATTTACCACCCCATCATCCAGATCATTTATGTATATTACAAACAACATTGGGCCCAAAACAGATCCCTAAGGCACCCCGCTAGTCACCGGCCTCCATCCCGATAAACAATTATCCACCAGTACTCTCTGGCATCTCCCATTTAGCCACTGTTGAATCCATTTTATTACTCCAGCATTAATACCTAATGACTGAACCTTCTTAACTCACCTTCCATGTGGAACTTTGTCAAAGGCTTTGCTGAAGTCCATATAGACTACATCCTCTGCCTTACTCGTTAACATTCCTCGTAACTTCTTCGTAACTTCTTGTGTTATCTTTCCTTTTGAATACGTTTTCCTCTTTGGGATGTGTATATCCTGTGCTTTCTGAATTGCTTGCAGAAATTCCAGTCATTGCTGTTCTCTTCAAATCAGCTCTGGCCAACTCCTGACTCATGGCTGTATAATTCACTGTAATGGTGACACATTTGACTTCAGCTTCTCCTACTCAATTTTCAGTGTGAATTTGATAGTATTATGATTATTTGCCCCTCAGGGTTCTTTTACCTCAAGCTTTCTAATCAATTCTGGTTCAATGCACAACACCCAGTCAAAAATAGCTGATCCCCTAGTGGGCTCAACCATGAGCTGCTCTAGAAAGCCATCTCACAGGCATTCTAGGAAAAGCAGTTTCAAGTTGCTGTGTGTCAACAACTCTGAAGATCTATCCTGGCCCAACATATTAAGGAAATTACAAAGAAGGCAAGACAGCAGCTTTATTTTTGTTAGCGTTTTGAGTATATTTGCTATAACGTCAAAGACTCTTGCAAATTTCTACAGATGTACCATGGAGAGCATTCTAACTGTTCACATCACTGTCTGGTATGGAGGGGCAACTGCACAGGTTTGGAAGAAGCTACTGGAAACTGCAGAATATTTTTTGCTTACTTCTTGCATTACTTGCTTGAAGTTAAATTTAAAAAAAAATATTTCTTATTGTAATCTATAGTTTCTTTATTACTATGTATTACAATGTACTGCTGCTGCAAAACATCAAATTTCATGACATACGGCAGTGATATTAAGCCAGATTCTGATTCTGATTGTTCTGAGGCCTGGCTCTTCGAATGTCAGATCTGTCACTTCCTGTCACTGTTCACTCGACTCTTGGTGTCATTTCCTGTCAGATTTACATGTTCGATAACTCCATCAATATGTGATATTCTCATTAACAACTGACTGACAGGAATTGGACCAGGAGGTTGCAGCGTGACCTTTGTTTTTAACTTTCAATAAAACAAGTGCAGTACATCACTCTGAGAGCAGTGAATCATATGTGATTGAAAGTATTGCTGGTGGGGCATCATTTATAAATTTTATAAATCCCCTCCAGTCAGTCTACTGGATTAAAAAGCTCATGCCAGCAATGCTGGTTTCAGATCAAAGGATCTGTATAATGATATCTTCAGCTCACGGATGTCCCAGTCTGTGGTCTCCACAGATTTTGTTGCCTGTGGTCGCTGGGGACCACCCTGGATAGAGAGAGCAATTGGTCTGGTCTATATGCAGGAAGTTGTCCACTTGGAGGTGTGGGCGGCATTATTTTTTTGTCTTCTGTTTCGCCTCCCACCCATGCCCCTTGATTCCTCTCATTCCAGCACAGTAGCTAAGATCCATCCTCCCTCCCCTGGTTTCCCTCATCTCTATGTACACAGAGAGTGGATGGTTATAGTGTGACTTGTTTCCCATGATGAAACAGCTCCCTGCGTAATCAGACAGCTCCACTTTTAATCCTCTGGGAACACCAAAGAAGTTTTTTTAAAACAAGGAAATCCCTATTTCATGATTCTTTTGGTGAAAATCATTTTGACATATGAGTAGAATGCAGATATCATTTGCTCAGGTTGATCGACTTGTTACGAAGGAATATGGTGGTTGTCCTTCAGTAACCAGGGGATTGAACTCAAGAGCTTTGAGGTAATGTTGCAGCTCCATAAAACCCTGGTTAGACCACATTTGGAATATTGCTTTAATCTCTGGTCAGCTAATTACAGGAAGGATGTGGAAGCTGCAGAGAAGGTGCAGAGCAGATTTACCAGGATGCAACCTGGATTAGAGAGCATGTCTTAGGCTGAGCAAGCTGGGGCTTTTCTCTTTGGAGGGTAGGAGGATGAGAGGTGTCTTAGTAGAGGTTTTTATTTTTATTTATTTGGAGATATAAGGCAGAATATGTCCTTCCAGCCCTTAGAACTGTGTGCTCCAGCAATCTCTGACAACCTTGATTTCATTATCATCATCATCATTATGTGCCATGTTGTATGATAAGACCATAAGACCATAAGACATAAGAGCAGAATTAGGCCATTCAGTCCATCAAGTCTGCTTTGCCATTTCATCATGGTTGATCCCAGATCCCACTCAAACTCATACACCTGCCCTCTCACCATATACTTTGGTTCCCTGACTGATCAGTTTCCATCTTGAATACACCACAGTCTGTGGCAGAGATTCCACAGATTCACTACTCTTTGGCTAAAAAAATTCTTCCTTACCTCTGTTCTAAGGGGTTGTCTCTCAATTTTGAGGCTGTGCCCTCTAGTTATGGATACCCCCGCCACAGGGAGCATCCTCTCCACATTCGCCTTATCTAGTCCTTTCAACTGCTGGTAGCTACGATGTGGATGATCATGGTTTATATGACCATATAACCATATAACAATTACAGCAGGGAAACAGGCCATCTCGGCTCTTCTAGTCCATGCCGAACGCTTACTCTCACCTAGTCCCAGTGGCCCACACTCAGCCCATAACCCTCCATTCCTTTCCTCTCCATATATCTATCCAATTTTACTTTAAATGATAATACCGAACCTGCCTCTACCACTTCTACTGGAAGCTCGTTCCACACAGCTACCACTCTCAAATGACCATGATTGTTTCCTTGGCAAATTTTTCTACAAAAGTGGTTTGCCATGGCCTTCTTCTGAGCAGCGTCTTTACAAGATGGGTGACCCCTGCCATTATCAATAGTCTTCAGAGATTGTCTGTCTGGCGTCAGTGGTCGCATAACCAGGTCTTGCGATATGCACCAGCTGCTCATACGACCATCCACCACCTGCTCCCATGTCTTCATGTGACCCTGATTCTACACTTTACCCAAGGGTGGCCTGCAGGCTAGAGAAGGGAAGGAGCACCTTACGCCTCCTTTGGTAGGGATGTATCTCCACCCCACCACCCATCTCAATATCACATCTAACCTAATCATGGGACAATTTACAATGATCAGTTAGCCTTCTCGGTACGTCTTTGGAATGTGGTAGGAAACCAGAGCTCCAAGAGTAAACCCATGAATTCCATGGAGGGGGCATAAACAAGCTCCTTACAGAAGATGTTGGAATTGAACTCTGAACTCTGATGGCCAGAACTATAAACGCTCTGTTACTGTGACGTCCTGATGATAAGATGTTAAGAGGACTGAATAAACTGCCTGAGAGTTTTCCCGAGGAAATGGCTAATACAAGAGGATATAATTCTGAGATGATTGGAGGAAATTATAGGGGCATTCAGAGGTACTTCTTTTAGTCTGAGATTGGTGGATGCATGGAATGCTCTGCCAGGATTAATAAACTGGGCAAATATATTTTGGAAAGGTAGGAGTGTCTTCAATGGGCACATGAATGATAAAAAAATGGAGAGCTATGTATGAGGAGAGGGTTAGATTGATCTTAGAGTAGGTTAAAAGTCAGCACTTGCACCTCAGGCTGAAGGTCTTGTACTGTGTTGGAGTTTGTATATTGTATGTAATATGCTCCTTGTTCATTTTGCTTAACAAATATGGGTGAAATACAGTTTCTAGAAATAAAACTTCCACTGTTAAGAAATCCAATATTAGATTCTAGTACTGTATGTTCTAAGCTGAAATGAATAGTCCGAGTAATTGTTGAATATAGTCATGATGGCTTTTAATCCTTGTTAGATATTTTTCCCATTGAACGATAGTGCCACTAGGAATGGGGAGTGTTAAAATATTAAAATCAAAGCCGAAGGATGCAATTAATTTCCATATACTTTTTCAACAGCATTAAAGCACACATGATTATTTATTAGATGTAATACCCATTCAGATTGCAAACTAATTTACTTAAATTGAACCAACACTGCAAAATGAAGATCACTGTTCAAGTCTTTTCCAGAGTGTCTTTATTATGTTGGAACGTAAGATTTCAAGGGCTTTGCATCTGTTCTGCTGGTTTTGTCTTATCTGTTCTTATTGAAAAGACCATATCCATTAGACATAGGAGCAGAATTAGGCCATTTTGATAAGTGCATACAGGTCTTTTCACTGAGGTTGGGTGGGACTACAACTAGAGGTATTACTGTAGGTTAAGGTTGAAAGTTGAAATTCTTCAGAGGAACTTGAAGGGAACCTCTTCACTTTAAGTGTAGTGTAAGTGTGGAATGAGGAATTGGTGGATGCAAGTTTGATTGCAATATCTTAGAGAAGTTTGGGAATGGCATGGAACGCAATGGTCCCGGTGCAGATCGACACGACTAGGCAGAATAACAGTTCCCAAAGGACTCACTTTCAAGGACTCTTCATCACATGCTCTCAATATTTATTTCTTATTTCTTCTTTTTACGTTGGCACAGTCTGTTGTCTCCTGCACTCTGGTTGAATGCTCCAGTTGGCTGGTATTTCATTGATTCTGTTATAGTTACTGTTCTATAGATTTGTTAAGTATGCCCACAAGAAAATGAATCTCATTGTTGTGTACAGTGACATATAAAATTTACTTTGAACTTTGATTTCAGTATGGACAAGATGGGCTGAAGAGCCTGTTTCTCAGCTGTAGGGTTATATGACTCTATGACCTATATTTGCTATGGCAGTGCATTGATGCATGTGATGGTTCCATAGAAAACTGAAAAACATACAAAACCTACAGCACAATACAGGCCCTTCAGCCCACAATGCTGTGTCGAACATGTCCTTACCTTAGAAATTACCTAGTGTTAACCATAGCCCTCCATTTTTCTAAGCGCCATGTACCTATCCAGGAGTCTCTTAAAAGACCCGATTGTATCCGCCTCCACCACCATCGTCAGCAGCCCATTCCACGCACTCACCACTCTGCGTGAAAAACTTGCTCCTGACGACTGTTTGCAATTGTCCTTTCCAGAGTCTGATAGATACTATGCGGTGGCACCTTCACTCAGGATAATTAAATACAATGGACAGAGGTAGGAGAACACCTGAATCAGTATAATTCTCTTGAAAAGTACTCCAGCCACAGAAATACTGGCCCAGTGAGCAGCAGCAGAGCCGAACCCAGGTCAATGGCACTGTAATAACGTTACACCACCGTGTTGCCCCACTGTTGCTCAGAGAACATCAGTTGCTCAGTGAGCAACGAGTGCCAATCGCAGATAAGAAAATTCTGGTTGAAATTCCCAGTAGAGCTGAACCCTAAACAATTCGTAACACCATAGACATGGGAGTAGAATTAGGCCACTCAACCCATCGAGTCTGCTTGATCATTCCATCATGGCTGTTTTCTTAACCTTCCCAACTCCATTCTCCTACGCTCTTCCCGTAACCTTTAATGCCCTGACTAATCAAGAACCTCCGCTTTAAATATCCTCAATGACTTGGCCTCCACTGCCATCCATGGCAATGAATTCCACAGATTCACCACCCTCTGGCTAAAAAAATTCCTTTCATTTGTGTGACGTTCTTCTATTCTGAGGATGTGCCCTCTGGTACATCCTCTCCGCATCACACTCTAGCTTTGCCTTGCGATATTGGACATGTTTCAAAAAGGGTGCCAAGGCAGTGTAGCAATTAGTGTGACACTATTATATCTCTGGGAGTTCTGAAGTTTGGAGTTCAATTCCAGTGCGCTCCGTAAGGAATTCGCACGTCCTGCCTGTGATCGCAGGGGTCTGCTCTGGTGCTCCTGCTTCCACCCACAATCCCAACGATTATTCGGTTAACTGGTCATTATAAATTGTCCTGTGATTAGGTGGGTTACTGGGTGGTGTGGTTTATGGGGCCAGATGGGTCTGTTCTGTGCTGTATCTCTAAGTTAATAAGAAGGCCCCCCCCCCTCACGGCAGCGAGTACAGGCCCACAGCTCCTCAGACGTTAACCCTGTCACATTTGCAGAAGTTTTTGGGTAAACTGGAGGATGGATAAACAGCACCAAGCTAATAAGATTTAAGTACTGCATAGTATCATCGATTTAACAATTGGCTCAGAAATATATGTGAAATTGATGATTGCTACCGGTTCTTTAATATTTTCATCATGGCAATCTTTGTTTCCAGGGGGATGGACACACAGACACAATCTCGGTTTTTGGGGGAATAGACACCACAGACACAATCATGGTTTCCAGGGGGATGGACACACAGACACAATCTCGGTTTTTGGGGGAATAGACACCACAGACACAATCTTGGTTTCTAGGGGAATAGACACCACAGACACAATCATGGTTTCCAGGGGGATGGACACACAGACACAATCTCGGTTTTTGGGGGAATAGACACCACAGACACAATCATGGTTTCCAGGGGGATGGACACACAGACACAATCTCGGTTTTTGGGGTAATAGACACCACAGACACAATCTTGGTTTCTAGGGGAATAGACACCACGGACACAATCTTGGTTTCTAGGGGGATGGACACCACAGACACAATGTTGGTTTCTGGGGGAATAGACACCACAGACACAATCTTGGTTTCTGGGGGGAATAGACACCACAGACACAATCATGGTTTCTAGGGGGATGGACACACAGACACAATGTTGGTTTCTGGGGGAATAGACACCACAGACACAATCTATGTTACTAGGGGAATAGACACCACAGACACAATCTTGGTTTCTAGGGGAATAGACACCACAGACACAATCTTGGTTTCTAGGGGGATGGACACACAGACACAATGTTGGTTTCTGGGGGAATAGACACCACAGACACAATCTATGTTTCTAGGGGAATAGACACCACAGACACAATCTTGGTTTCTAGGGGAATAGACACCACAGACACAATCTTGGTTTCTAGGGGAATAGACACCACAGACACAATCATGGTTTCTGGGGGGATGGACATCACAGACACAATGTTGGTTTCTGGGGGAATAGACACCACAGACACAATCTTGGTTTCTAGGGGGATGGACACACAGACACAATCTCGGTTTTTGGGGGAATAGACACCACAGACACAATCTTGGTTTCTAGGGAGATGGACACACAGACACAATCTCGGTTTTTGGGGGAATAGACACCACAGACACAATCTTGGTTTCTGGGGGGAATAGACACCACAGACACAATCTTGGTCTCTGGGGGAGTAGACACCACAGACACAATCTCGGTTTTTGGGGGAATAGACACCACAGTTGCAATCATGGTTTCTAGGGGAATAGACACCACAGACACAATCGCGGTTTCTGGGGGGATGGACACCACAGACACAATCTTGGTTTTTGGGGGAATAGACACCACAGACACAATCTTGGTTTCTAGGGGGAATAGACACCACAGACACAATCTTGGTTTCTGGGGGGATGGACACCACAGACACAATCTTGGTTTTTGGGGGAATAGACACCACAGACACAATCTTGGTTTCTAGGGGGAATAGACACCACAGACACAATCGTGGTTTCTGGGGGGAATAGACACCACAGACACAATCTTGGTTTCTGGGGGGATGGACACCACAGACACAATCTCGGTTTTTGGGGGAATAGACACCACAGACACAATCTTGGTTTCTAGGGGGAATAGACACCACAGACACAATCTTGGTTTCTGGGGGGATGGACACCACAGACACAATCTTGGTTTTTGGGGGAATAGACACCACAGACACAATCTTGGTTTCTGGGGGGAATAGACACCACAGACACAATCTTGGTTTCTGGGGGGATGGACACCACAGACACAATCTCGGTTTTTGGGGGAATAGACACCACAGACACAATCTTGGTTTCTAGGGGGAATAGACACCACAGACACAATCTTGGTTTCTGGGGGGATGGACACCACAGACACAATCTTGGTTTCTGGGGGGATGGACACCACAGACACAATCTCGGTTTTTGGGGGAATAGACACCACAGACACAATCTTGGTTTCTAGGGGGAATAGACACCACAGACACAATCTTGGTTTCTGGGGGGATGGACACCACAGACACAATCTTGGTTTTTGGGGGAATAGACACCACAGACACAATCTTGGTTTCTGGGGGGAATAGACACCACAGACACAATCTTGGTTTCTGGGGGGATGGACACCACAGACACAATCTCGGTTTTTGGGGGAATAGACACCACAGACACAATCTTGGTGTCTAGGGGGAATAGACACCACAGACACAATCTTGGTTTCTGGGGGGATGGACACCACAGACACAATCTTGGTTTTTGGGGGAATAGACACCACAGACACAATCTTGGTTTCTAGGGGGAATAGACACCACAGACACAATCTTGGTTTCTGGGGGGATGGACACCACAGACACAATCTCGGTTTTTGGGGGAATAGACACCACAGACACAATCTTGGTTTTTGGGGGAATAGACACCACAGACACAATCTTGGTTTCTAGGGGGAATAGACACCACAGACACAATCTTGGTTTCTGGGGGGATGGACACCACAGACACAATCTTGGTCTGTGGGGGAGTAGACACCACAGACACAATCTATGTTTCTAGGGGGATGGACACCACAGACACAATCTCGGTTTTTGGGGGAATAGACACCACAGTCGCAATCATGGTTTCTAGGGGAATAGACACCACAGACACAATCTCGGTTTTTGGGGGGATGGACACCACAGACACAATCGTGGTTTCTAGGGGGAATAGACACCACAGACACAATCTTGGTTTCTGGGGGGATGGACACCACAGACACAATCTTGGTCTCTGGGGGGATGGACACACAGACACAATCTCGGTTTCTGGGGGAATAGACACCACAGACACAATCTTGGTCTCTGGGGGGATGGACACACAGACACAATGTTGGTTTTTGGGGGAATAGACACCACAGACACAATCTTGGTTTCTGGGGGGAATAGACACCACAGACACAATCTTGGTCTCTGGGGGGATGAACACACAGACACAATCTCGGTTTCTGGGGGAATAGACACCACAGACACAATCTTGGTCTCTGGGGGGATGGACACCACAGACACAATCTTGGTTTCTGGGGGAATAGACACCACAGACACAATCTTGGTTTCTGGGGGGAATAGACACCACAGACACAATCTTGGTCTCTGGGGGGATGGACACACAGACATAATCTCGGTTTCTGGGGGAATAGACACCACAGACACAATCTTGGTCTCTGGGGGGATGGACACCACAGACACAATCTTGGTTTCTGGGGGAATAGACACCACAGACACAATCTTGGTTTCTAGGGGGAATAGACACCACAGACACAATCTTGGTTTCTGGGGGGATGGACACCACAGACACAATCTTGGTTTTTGGGGGAATAGACACCACAGACACAATCTTGGTTTCTAGGGGGAATAGACACCACAGACACAATCTTGGTTTCTGGGGGGATGGACACCACAGACACAATCTTGGTTTTGGGGGGAATAGACACCACAGACACAATCTTGGTTTCTGGGGGGATGGACACCACAGACACAATCTCGGTTTTTGGGGGAATAGACACCACAGACACAATCTTGGTTTTTGGGGGGAATAGACACCACAGACACAATCATGGTTTCTAGGGGAATAGACACCACAGACACAATCGTGGTTTCTAGGGGGATGGACACCACAGACACAATCTTGGTCTGTGGGGGAGTAGACACCACAGACACAATCTATGTTTCTAGGGGGATGGACACCACAGACACAATCTCGGTTTTTGGGGGAATAGACACCACAGTCGCAATCATGGTTTCTAGGGGAATAGACACCACAGACACAATCTCGGTCTTTGGGGGGATGGACACCACAGACACAATCGTGGTTTCTAGGGGGAATAGACACCACAGACACAATCTTGGTTTCTGGGGGGATGGACACCACAGACACAATCTTGGTCTCTGGGGGGATGGACACACAGACACAATCTCGGTTTCTGGGGGAATAGACACCACAGACACAATCTTGGTCTCTGGGGGGATGGACACACAGACACAATGTTGGTTTTTGGGGGAATAGACACCACAGACACAATCTTGGTTTCTGGGGGGAATAGACACCACAGACACAATCTTGGTCTCTGGGGGGATGGACACACAGACACAATCTCGGTTTCTGGGGGAATAGACACCACAGACACAATCTTGGTCTCTGGGGGGATGGACACCACAGACACAATCTTGGTTTCTGGGGGAATAGACACCACAGACACAATCTTGGTTTCTGGGGGGAATAGACACCACAGACACAATCATGGTTTCTAGGGGAATAGACACCACAGACACAATCTCGGTTTTTGGGGGGATGGGCACCACAGACACAATCGTGGTTTCTAGGGGGAATAGACACCACAGACACAATCTTGGTTTCTGGGGGGATGGACACCACAGACACAATCTTGGTCTCTGGGGGGATGGACACACAGACACAATCTCGGTTTCTGGGGGAATAGACACCACAGACACAATCTTGGTCTCTGCGGGGATGGACACACAGACACAATGTTGGTTTTTGGGGGAATAGACACCACAGACACAATCTTGGTTTCTGGGGGGAATAGACACCACAGACACAATCTTGGTCTCTGGGGGGATGGACACAAAGACACAATCTCGGTTTCTGGGGGAATAGACACCACAGACACAATCTTGGTTTCTGGGGGAATAGACACCACAGACACAATCTTGGTTTCTAGGGGGAATAGACACCACAGACACAATCTTGGTTTCTGGGGGGATGGACACCACAGACACAATCTTGGTTTTTGGGGGAATAGACACCACAGACACAATCTTGGTTTCTAGGGGGAATAGACACCACAGACACAATCTTGGTTTCTGGGGGGATGGACACCACAGACACAATCTTGGTTTTGGGGGGAATAGACACCACAGACACAATCTTGGTTTCTGGGGGGATGGACATCACAGACACAATCTCGGTTTTTGGGGGAATAGACACCACAGACACAATCTTGGTTTTTGGGGGGAATAGACACCACAGACACAATCATGGTTTCTAGGGGAGTAGACACCACAGTCGCAATCATGGTTTCTAGGGGAATAGACACCACAGACACAATCTCGGTTTTTGGGGGAATAGACACCACAGTCGCAATCTTGGTTTCTGGGGGGATGGACACACAGACACAATCTTGGTTTCTGGGGGAATAGACACCACAGACACAATCTTGGTTTCTGGGGGGATGGACACACAGACACAATCTTGGTTTCTGGGGGAATAGACACCACAGACACAATCTTGGTTTCTAGGGGAATAGACACCACAGACACAATCATGGTCTCCGATGGAATCGACACCACAGACACAATCTTGGTTTCTGGGGGGATGGACACACAGACACAATGTTGGTTTCTGGGGGGATGGACACACAGACACAATGTTGGTTTCTAGGGGAATCAACACCACAGACACAATCTTGGTTTCTAGGGGAATAGACACCACAGACACAATCATGGTCTCCGATGGAATCGACACCACAGACACAATCGTGGTTTCTGGGGGGATGGACACACAGACACAATGTTGGTTTCTAGGGGAATCAACACCACAGACACAATCGTGGTTTCTGGGGGAATAGACACCACAGACACAATCTTGGTTTCTGGGGGGATGGACACACAGACACAATGTTGGTTTCTAGGGGAATCAACACCACAGACACAATCGTGGTTTCTGGGGGAATAGACACCACAGACACAATCTTGGTTTTTGGGGGAATAGACACCACAGACACAATCATGGTCTCCGATGGAATCGACACCACTGACACAATCATGGTTTCTAGGGGGATGGACACCACAGACACAATCTTGGTTTCTGGGGGGATGGACACACAGACACAATCTCGGTTTTTGGGGGAATAGACACCACAGACACAATCTTGGTCTCTGGGGGGATGGACACCACAGACACATTCTTGGTTTCTGGGAGGTGTGCAGCAAATTACCAATTCATAGTCTGTTGAACTTAATTAAAATAGCGCATTTTCTTTGGCAATATTTGTCTGAAGTACAACTTCTCAAATTAGCTGACTGAAATGCATCTTGGTCATAGTTAATACATAACTCTCCCTGTAGATATATGGAAGAACGTATCATTGACAGTTCTCAAAGAATAGGTTACAGGGATGCACGCATGAGGTGGAAATGAGATTAATGGGATTGCCCTGAATGCTTGCATTGACTTGATGGGCCAAATGGCCTCTTACACTGGTGTTCATCGACTAGTAAATATCAAAATTTTAAAGTACATATACAGTAAACATGTATGAGATTTGTCCTCCCGCAGGCAGCCACGAAATAAACATCAAACCTTCAGCGTGTGAAAAAAGAGCAAATCACACAGATAACAAAAAGTGAGCAAATTACACACAGAATATAAAACATCAAACTGCAGAGTCCATTGGCTTAATCTGAAATATTTATTCAACTGTGTATCAGCATGTTAGCGTAACTTTTATTTCCCTCTGCTTTGATTGTTAGGGCATTAGACCCTTCGGCCCATTCCATCAAGGCTGGTTTGTTATTCCTCTCATCGCCATTCTCCTGCCTGCTCCCAATAACCTTGGACGCACCTATCAACCTCTGCTTGACCATGAAACTTTTGAAGAAAAGATTTGTGCAGGGAAATAATTGACAACCCATTTTGCACTTTGTCTAATTGTATTTCCATTGTAAATAAGGAACGACATTGTGAGGCAGAAGGAAAAGCAGGCTGTCAATACTGTATTGGCTATTCACATTACTCTCCAAGCCAGTATCCAGGACAGTGAAAAGTTGCCGTTTACAAATTGTTACTCCCTGCACTAAGAATTCCAAGCTCTGGTGTGAGTTTTAGTAAGAGACAAAGTAAGTTTTAAAAATGCAAAGTAAGGAGCTAAAGAAAAATCTTCCTTTTATTTTCTATCTAATATAAGAATAATTGTCAGAGGGACACCTATAATTTATCTTGATAGAAAGATGACATATTGGTACATGTGAGAGGAAGGTAGACTATAAATAGATTGAAGGCATTTAGATTAAAAGGAAAATAAACACAGATGTGGCTTTGCCGTGGCAGAATCTCTTTTATTGTTCATTTGGTTCCCAACTTAACAGTACAGGCTAAGTCTAACTTTTGGAAATGATATCACTTCATTTCCAAAGTGTGAAAACTGCAATGAGCCCATCACATACAACAGCAGAGCACAAGGAAAGATATATAAAAAGGCCTGAAAAGAATGTAGTAACCACACATTCACTTTTAAATGCTCTCCACACATCAATGCACAGACCTAATTACTTGCTGCATTCCTAAATCCACTTTGCCTAGTGCAATCAGAAACCTGGCGTTAAAATATTTTCGACTCCAAGGATCAAGGCTAATTATGGACCTAAGCTGCACCTTTTGGTTTTCTTTTCTGGTTGCTTTTAAACACGCTCTGCTGGAAGAATGGCTGCTTCGACCACTCAGGGGTGAAGAGAAGACAAAAAAAAACAAAAAGCGATTGGTCTCAATTCAGTAAACGTTAAAAAAAGGAGAACGAGAGTGGGAGCAGAGAAAGCCAATGCAGTAAGTGAGCTTGGCTTACACTACTGAATTGTGGCAGAATACAATATTCACAAGACAAAGACGTGTTTAATGTTGGTAAGGCCCCTTAATGCTGTTGTTGGTGTTTAAGTACTGCAGTGAGGTATTTAACAGAGATGGTTTCTAAACATTCAAGCTGAGAATGAAGCCAGGCCTTAGGCTACTTGAGAGTTGGGGAGGATTCCATACAGCCAACCTTCCCTCATCTAACTATTCCACAGGAGAGGCACTGCGCCCTCTCTTAACAACTGACTCCAGTGATATGATGTCATTCAAATAATTATTGCATACTTATGATGGAGATAAGTCCTATAAGTAAGTTTCAAAATAATGATCTGCCCACCCAGGCAGATAAGCTTTCCCTAATTGAGCCACCTGTCTTTCTGGTGGGTAGGAGCTGCTGTAAAAGGCTTATATCTGTACACTGTGCACTGAACACACAAGGTGACAACCTGCAGAATGCATGTGTGAAGTACACGGAAAGTATTATTAGTGCTTTTACTTCATGGTTAGTGCTCTCTAGACTTTAAGCTCCAGGCTGCAGTGAAGAAAAACCTCTGAAAAACAGACTCAAGCTGTTAATTTAAATTTTACTTTGTTGCAGCCTCCGCAGAATCTCAAAGAGAAAGTTCACACTTGAAGGGCTTTTGGCTTCAATAAAGCAAAGCACAGTCTTTTTCTCTGATTTGTAAATTTACATGATATGAATCAGACCAATGTGCACCATCATTTCATTTCAATGTGACGCAAATGATGACAACTTTCCTCAATGACCAAATAAAATTATCGTAGTTTACCAAGCATATTTTGATGTAGAGGGTGCATTTTTCCGTTTGGAAACAATCTAGTGCACAAGAAATTAGCTTTCCACTTGACCAGGCAGGTTGCCTGACTGTGGTTGATATTTGCCAGGAGTGGACCGACATCCATTTTATGTTTTCTTAACAGAATGCTCAGAGCTAAAGAAAAGTTGACTTTAGATTTGTTTTTGAACTATGCTTTCAACATACTGCAAGAAAGAATGTGATGAAATTTCTTGAGATTACGGGCTTGGATTGTACTTTGAATTTTGTGTTGTCTATTTCAATGGCCAGTTCTTGGAATTTTTACACCTCTCCTTTAACCTCACCCCCTCTGTTGTACCTCTGGGAATCAAATCTTCACCTCTAACATCCTGCTGTCTAGAATATCCCTTATAAAACATCCAGTATCATTTTTTTGCTAAAAACTGTGCTTTGCTGCCCACCTAACAGTTCCATTATCTTCACCTTGCCTCTCTTTTATCCAATGGAACTTTCTAACAGATATCTTTTCATTTCAGCTAGGATCAGTTCGTGTTTTGTTCACTTATCCAACAGAACAAAATATGTTAAAGATGGAGAGGAGAACGAATGCTGCTTTGGTTTTGCCACTGCCCATTTGCTGTTCAATTTGAAACCTGTTCTTTCACCTACTGTGAATCATGCTTGATCAGTTCTCAACCCAGCTCTTACTGAGAAAAGCCCATAACACAAGTTTATTAACAACGCCACAATTTTACTTATTTAGTTATTTAGCAATACGGTGTAGATTAGACCCTTTGGCCCTTTGAGCCAGCTTCAGGCTAGCCTAACCACGATACAATTTACAATAACTAATTAACCTACTAACCAGTATGTCTTTGGACTGTGGGAGGAAACTGGAGCATCTGGAGGAGGTACATTCCCCAGGCAGGATGTACTAACAGATGTCGTTGGAATTGAACTCTGAACTCCGACACCCTGAGCTGCAATAGCATTGAACTAACTAATGTTCTCCTCCAAGAGGGCCACGACCTTGTCACGGTTTGGTGGGTTGTGTAGCTCAAGGACCTGGAGAGCTATGTTGGCTTTAGGCTTTGGCTTTTAGTAGGGTCACCTATCCCAAAATTTGCTTGTTCTAGATTTTTCTTGGAGAAAACTGGAAAACAAAGGTATATTTTCATATAATGCTGCTTTACAAGTTCAGCATTTGTGACATGCATCATATTGAACAAGTTGTGGAACTGAGCATATCCAATACTGGGATATTTCCTCACAAGGTATTGAAGTTCAAGTTCAGTTTTCACTCAAGAAGAAGATGAATACTGCCAAATGAAACAGCATCCCTCCAGGGCCAATGCATAAAGCACATCACCAACAGTCGTACACAACACACAGCACATAGACTCATGATATACAGTTACAAAAAAAACTCAAAAACACTTGAAAGAGGCTTGCGTCAGTTAGGATTGACCATGGACGTTGTATCTCAGCTGACTAGATATGTAAGGCTGGGCAGTACGACATGCAGAGCAAGCTGTTGCCCATGTAGCAAGCTCCCCCACTCCTTGCAGCCTATGAGCCCTAAGGAACGTCGGAGACCAATACACTTTGGCACCAACAGCATTGCAAGAGTTGCCAGTCAGCATTGAACTCAATATTGGACAGCCTTAGGGACTCCATATCTATACTTTTCCTTGGGCTTTACTTCTGAAGCCTTCCCCATGAGTGGGTATAGTTGTAAGGCAGCGGAGGCTTGAGATCAGAGCTTTCCTTCTCCTAGACGAGCTGCTAACCACGGCTGATGAGCCTCATGTGCCTGAAGGACTGGTTTTAAGGTGCCTGTAACTGCATCTTTGTCCCTTCTCCTGTCAGTAGAAATGGTTCTGTTGGGTTTAGTAGCGAAGCCACATGTGAAGGGCAGGAGCTGGACGGTTGTCAGAGGCTATTTGAGGTGAGCACCGTTGGGAATGTTTAATAGGTAGTGGGAGTTTATCCCCACTACCCACCGACTATGCCAACCTTAGGGAACCACACAAAAAAAATATATAACCCAAGTCCCTGAGTGTTACTTTTTAAGTAAATTTTAAAAGTTTATTTATTTACAGGATGTGGGTGTCACCAGCATTTATTCCCCATCCCTAGTTGCCTTTGAGAAGGTGTTGATGAGCTGCCTTCTTGAACCGCTGCAGTCCCTGAGGTGTAGGTTCACCCAGAGTGCTGGTAGGGAGGGAATTCCATGATTCTGACCCAGCGACAATGAAGGAATGGTGATATGTTTCCAAGTCAAGATGGTGAGTATTTTGAAGGGGGATTTCCTAGTGGTGGTATTCCCAGGTATTTGCTATTCTCGTCCTTGTAGTGGTTGAGGGTCTGGATGGTGCTGCCTTAGGACCTTTGGTGTGTTGTTGCAGTGCATCTTGTAGATAGTACACACTGCTACAACTGTTCGTCGATGGTGGAGAGATTGGATGCTTGTGGAAGGGGTACCAATCAAGTAGGCTGCTTTGTATTGGATGGTGTGAAGCTTCTTGAGTGTTGATGGAGCTGCACTCATCCAGGTGAGTGGTGAGAATTCCATTACACTCCTGATCTGAGCCTTGTAGATGGTGAACAGGCTTGGAGGAGTCAGGAGGCCACAGGAATCCTAGCCTTTGACCTGCTCTGGTAGTCACGGTGTTTATATGGTTAGACTAGTTCAGTTTCCTGTCACTGGTAATGCCCAGGAAGCTGATAGTCAGGGATTCAGTGATGGTGCTGCCACTGAATGTCGAGGGACGACGGTTCGAGCCTCCCTTGTTGGAGATGTTCATTGCCTGGCACTGGAATGGCTCGAATGTTACTTCCCACTTATCAGCCCCAGCCCAGATGTTGTCCAGGTTCTGCTGCATTTGGGTATGAACTGTTTCACTACCTGAGGAGTCACGAATGGTGCAGAACATTGTGCAGTCATCTGCAAACATCCCCACTTCTGACCTTATGATGGAAGGAAGGTCATTGATGAAGCAGCTGAAGAGGGTTGATCCTAGGACATTTCCCTGAGGAACTCCTGCAGTGATGTCCTGAGGATGAGATGATTGACCTCCAGCCACCACAACTATCTTCCTTTGTGTCAGGTATGATTCCAACCAGCAGAAGGTTTTCCCCTAATTCCCATTGACTCTATTTTAGCTAGGGCACCTTGATGCCGTACTCGGTTAAATGCTGCCATGATGTCCAAGCATCACCTCTGAACTCACCTTGGTATTTAGCTCTGTGTTCCATGTTTGGACCAAGGACACGATGAGGTCAGGAGCTGAGTGGCCTTGACGGAAACCAAACTGGGCATCCATAAGCAGGTTATTGACCAGTAGGTGCTGCATGATAGCACTGTTGATGACCCCTTCCATTACTTTGCCGATGATTGAGAGCAGGCTGATAGGGCGGTAATTGGCTGGGTTGTTTTTTTCCACATTGCTGGGCAGATGCTGGTGTTGCAGTTGTACTGGAACAGCTTTGCTAGTGGTGTGGCAAGTTTTGGAGCACAAATCTTCAGGACTATTGCTGGGATTTTGTCTGGGCCCGTAGCCTTCGCAGTATGCAGTGCTTTCAGTTATTTCTTGATATCTCATGGAGTGAATCGGATCGGCTGTATACTAACATCTGGGATGCTGGGAACTTCTGAGGAGGCCAAGCTGGATTATTTACTTGGCATTTTTGACTGAAGATTGTTGCAAAAGCCTCAGCCTTATCTTTTGCACAGGTGTGCTGGGCTCCTCTATCATCGAGGATGGGAATATTTGTGGGATATTTGTGGAGCCTCCTTCTCCAGTAAGTTGTTTGATTGTCCACCACCATTCACAGCTGGATGTGGCAGGACTACAGAGCTTAGATCTGATCCGTTGATTGTGAGAACACTTAGCTCTGTCTATTACTTGCTGCTTATGGTGTTTGGCATATAAGTAGTCCTGTATTGTGGCTTCACCAGGGTGAGACATCATATTGAGGTATGCCTGGTGTTGTTATTGGGATGTCCTCCTGCACCCTTCATTGAACCAGGGTTGATCCCCTGGCCTTGTGGTAACGTTAGAGTGAGGTTACAGATTGTAGTTGAGTCCAATTCTGCTGCCTCTTCTGGCCTACAGCACTTCATAGATGCCCAGTCTTGGGCTGCTAGATCTGTTCAAAGTCTGTCCCGTTTAGCATGGCGGCAGAGCCACACAACACTGTGGAATGCTTCTTCAATGTGGAAATGGGATTTAGTCTCCACACATACTGTGCGGTGGTCACTTCTACCAAGGCTGTCATGGACAGATACTTCCATGGCAGGCAGGTTGGTGAGAATGAGGTCAAGTGTGTTTTTCCCTCTTCAGAATCAGAATCAGTTTTATTATCACTGGCATGTGACATGAAATTTGTTAACTTAGCAGCAGCAGTTAAATGCAATACCTAATTTAGCAGAGAAAGAGGAAAAATAAATAAAATGAAACATAATAATAAATAAAAAAGTAAATCCATTCTTCTAGGGTGCATCACAACCTGGTATAGAAGTTGTCCTGTCCAAGACCGGAAGAAGCTGCAGAAGATCGTGAACACAGCCCAGCACATCACACAAACCAATCTTCCATCCTTGGACTCACTTTACACCGCACGCTGTCGGAGCAGTGCTGCCAGGATAATCAAGGACACGACCCACCCAGCCAACACACTTTTTGTCCCACTTCCCTCTGGGAGAAGGTTCAGGAGCATGAAGACTCGTACGGCCAGATTTGGGAACAGCTGCTTTCTGACTGTGATAAGACTGCTGAACAGATCCTGACCCGGATCTGGGCCGTACCTTCCAAATATCCGGACCTGTCTCTCGGATTTTTTGCACTACCTTACTTTCCCTTTTCTATCTTCTATTTATGATTTATAATTTAAATTTATATTATATTTACTATTGATCTGAACTCCAGGGAGCGCAAAGCGCAGAATCAAATATTGCTGTGATGATTGTACGCTCTAGCATCAATTGTTTGGCAACAATAAAGCAATAAAGTTTTGAAGTTTTTTAAAGTATATTGAATAGATTTAAAAGAATGTGCAAAATTGAAATACACTATATTAAATAGTGAGGTAATGTCCAAAGCTTCAACGTCCATTTAGGAATCGGATGGTAGAGGGGAAGAAGCTGTTCCTGAATCGCTGAGTGTGTGTGTGTGCCTTCAGGCTTCTGTATCTGTACCTCCTACTTGATGGTAACAAGTAGGACATGCCCTGGGTGCTGGAGGTCCTTAATAATGGATGCTGCCTTTCTGAGACACCTCTCCCTGAAGGTGTCCTGGGTACTTTGTAGGCTAGTGCCCAAGATGGAGCTGACCAGAGTTACAACCCTCTGCAGCTTCTTTCAGTCCTGTACAGTAGCCCCCCCCACCCCCATACCAGACAGTGATGCAGCCTGTCAGAATGCTCTCCACGGTACAACTGTAGATGCTTTTGAGTGTACTTGTTGACATGCCAAATCTCTTCAAACTCCTAATAGAGTATAGCCACTGTCTTGCCTTCTTTATAATTATATCAATATGTTGGGACCAGGTTAGATCCTCAGAGATCTTGACACCCAGGAACTTGAAGCTGCTCACTCTCTCCACTTCTGATCCCTCTATGAGGATTGGTATGTGTTCCTTCATCTTACCCTTCCTGATGACCACAATCAGCTCTTTCGTCTTACTGATGTTGAGTGCCAGGTTGTTGCTGTGGCACCACTCCACTTGTTGGCATATCTCATTCCTGTACGCCCTCTCGTCTCCATCTGAGATTCTACCAACAATGGTTGTATCGTCAGTAAATTTATAGACGGTATTTGAGTTATGCCTAGCCACACAATCATGTGTAAACAGGAGTAGAACAGTGGGCTAAGCACACACCCCTGAGGTGCGCCAGTATTGATCGTCAGTGAGGAAGATATGTTATCACCAATTCGCACAGACTGTGGTCTTCCAGTTAGGAAGTTGAGGATCCAATTGCAAAGGGAGGTACGGAGGCCCAGGTTCTGCAACTTCTCAATCAGGATTGTGGGAATGATGGTATTAAATGCTGAGCTATAGTCGATGAACAGCTGACGTAGGTGTTCATGTTGTCCAGGTGGTCTAAAGCCGTGTGGAGAGCCATTGAGATTTTGTAGGTCCCCTAAGCATCTGCTATAGTTCCAGTCTAATAGTTATGTCCAGTAGGACCCGATCAGCTCTGTCTGTGGTGGTACTACCGAGCCACTCTTGGTGATGGACATTGAAGTATATTCTGTGCCCTTGTCACCCTCAAAACATTACCACCTCCAAGTGCTGCTCAACATGGGAAGTACTGATTCATCAGCTGAGGGAGGACGCTATGTGGTAATCAGCAGGAGGTTTAAATAATTAATGCAGAAAACGAGGAAAAATACAGCGTAATGTTCATGGGTTCATTGTCCATTCAGAAATCTGATGCCAGAGGGGAGGAAGCTGTTCCTAAAATGTTGAATGTGTGTCTTCAGCTCCTGTACCTCCTCCTTGATGGTAGCGATGGGACAGGGCTTGTCCTGGGTGATGGGGGTTGTCAATGTTGATTACTGAGGTGATAGTTTTTTGGGACATTATATGTAGTGATTGAACAGTATTTTCAAATATATCGTACTTAAACTTAACTGAATCAATTAGATTTCTTCACTTTTAGATAATGAGTGGGAATCTTATTGAAACCTATCAAATATTGAAAGGCCCAGAGACAGTGGACATGGGAGAAGATGCTTCCTATAGTCAGGGAGTCTAGGGCCAGAGGGCACAGCCTCAGAATAGAAAAATGTCTCTTCAAAACATAGATGAGGAGAAATTTCTTTAGCTAGAGGGTGGTGAATCTGTGGAATCCATTTCCATGAATGGCTGTGATGGCCAAGCCATTGAGTATGTTTAGAGCAGAGATTGATAGGTTCTTGATTAATCAGGTTATGGGGAGAAGCTCAGAGAATGAGGTTGAATCAGAATCAGAATCAGATTTAATATTACAGGCATATGTCATGAAATTTGTTAACTTTAGGGCAGCAGTACAATGAAATATGTGATAAATAAATATCAAGAAAAGAACTGAGTTACATTAAGTGTATATCTATGTCTACCAAATAGTTAAAATATATAGTGCAAAAATAACAGCAATAACAAATAGTTAGGTCGTATTCACTGCTTCGAAGTCTATTCAGAAATCGTATGGCAGAGGGGAAGAAGCTGTTCCTGAATCACTGACTGTGTGTCTTCAGGCTTCTGTACCTCCTTCCTGACAGTGACAGTGTGAAGAGGGCATGTCCTAGGTGGTGGGGATCCTTAATGATGGAGAGGGAAAATAGATCAGCTACGATGGAACAGACTTGATGGGCTGAATAGCCTAATTATGCAACAACTCAAATTATCAAAAGTGACAATGTCCTGTTGTAGGAATAATATTTGTTGTAGTAATTCACCTCATTGTATTTGTTGCTTTAGTGTGTTGTCCTTGCCATTTGGAGATGAATTTCTCTTTTTGAGTATTGTTGCTTATTATTTTGTGTATCCTTATTGACAGCTTGCCATCATTATTACTTATCTAATTCAAACTGAAAATATATCAAGATGTTTGTTTATTATTTATACATTAACCTCATCCATGCCTGGATCACCAGACTCAAAACAATCATTTTCCCCAAGCAGTAAGGTTGATCAACACCTCCACATACTAACCCACCCCTCCACACCATCCCACCATCACCACTACTTCATCATTTCCTGTCAGAGTCACCTTATGTACAGACACTGCTGTACCTAGTGTCACTTTACGTACAGGCAATCAATCTATGTATATAAGCTAACTTATGTATTTATTGTGTTTTTTTAGGTTATTATTATTGTGTTCTTTATCTTTTGTGCTTTTGGTGCTGCACTGGATCTGGAGTAGCAATTATTTTGTTCTTCTTTGTACTTGTATATAAGAAATGAGATTAAATAACCTTGAAATTGTTGTTAATGTACCTCCCTCATTCACTTGCTCATTCCAGATATGGACTATTGTGTATTTAATATAAAGTAATATTGTAAATACATTGTTTTATTAAGCATTATTTGTTGTTTACATAATGCATTGTGGGTTATATGTAAAATTATGTAAATAGCATACATCATCATGCCACTATGTCATACCTACATGCCTTGCTTAAAGACTAAGTTAGACTCACATTTCAGACTCTCTGTCTTTCCTTTAAATTAGGTTTTTGTTTTGGATTTACAAAACATAACAGTGACAATGAGGAAGATAGGTGTTTTTTTATTATTTTGCTCTTTATCTTTTGTGTTTTTTAGTGCCACATCAGATCTGAAGTAACAATTAATTAATTTTCTTTTACGTTTGTGTACAAGAAATTACATTAAACAATCTTGAACCTTCAGTTCCTTTGTGTAGACAACATTGTTTGAATGCCTGAAATCCGACTTCTGAAACAGACACTCTATTCCATGTTCCGTCATGCTTTCATGACCTGACTTTTTAACTATATTTTCTTTTGTCACTTGCTGTCAAAATTTGCTTGATAAAGTTGCAAAATACATTGAAGCATCAGATCGGGACAAAGGTTCTACATAGCATAAGACCATTAGATCATAAGATATAAGATCAGAATTTGGCCATTTGGCCCATCGAGTCTGCTCCGCCATTTCATCATGGCTGATCCATTTCACTTTCAGCCCCAGTCTCCTGTCTTCTCCCCGTATCCCTTCATGTCCTGACTAATCAAGAATCTATCAACCTATGCCTTAAATATACCCAATAACAAGCTGTCTGTGGCACCTCTCTGGCTAAAGAAATTCTTCCTCATATCTGTTCTAAATGGACGTACCTCTATTCTGAGGCTGTGTCCTCTGGTTCTGGACTCCCCTACCATAAGAAGCATCCTCTCCACATCCACTCCGTCGAGGCCTTTCAACATTCCATAGATTTCAATGAGATCCATCCCTCATTCTTCTGAATCAGGTGCATACAGACCCAGAGCATTCAAATACTCCTCATATGAAAGGCCTTTCAATCCAGGAATCATGCAAGATGTTGTTAGAACAACTTTTCAAACCCCAAGGTTTGACAGTTCAGGTGAATAAGAACTTTTTTTTCACCAGAGGGATATTCCTACATCCAGACTGAAATAAGATCTGGGACTTGTCTTCAATCCTTAGACTTCAAAGTGAAAAAGTGTGAACAAATAGCAATTGCAGTAATCAAGGGTTTAAATTTTCTGCACAAAAAACACACAGAAAGCAGGGCAGAGATCAAACAGTCAGGCTTTACTCTGTGACAAAAGCCCTGAGCCATGCTAGTAATGAATAGTCTTACTGACAAAGGGCAGGATAAATCTTATAGTCCTCACCACAATAATGTCACACCTGAAATGTCCTTGTTCACTGATGAGAGGAACATTCCTACAATAATTACTTTACAAACTATTATTTGGTGAAAACTGAAGCGAGAAATCTTAGAGCCATTGGGATAATGATTTTGGCTTTTGCTGCTAATACACAAGGTATTTTGATATTGAATATTATGATAAGGTGACTTTGAATTTCTCACCAATCTAATGAGGCTGACAATGATGCAATAAGGTCAGGTGCTCTTTGTCAGACCAGTCTAGGTGAGAAAGTAAAGATGATATGACCCAAATAGCAGCATGTTAAGGCCTACAGATTAGGTCTTACCGGCTGTCAGTTGATTGATTTAATCAGTTTCTGTGTAATTGTAAGGTTAACTCAAGTATTCATGGAGACAGGAAAAAAGGACACTGGTGAATTCAATGGAGAAACCAAGCTCATATTTTCATAGTAACACACACAAACGTTGGAGGAACTCAGCAGGTCAGGCAGTATCGATGGGAATGAATAAACAGTCAGTGTTTTGGGCTAAGATTCTGCGTCAGGATTGGAAAAGAAGGGCGCAGAAGCCAGAATAAGAAGATGGTGAGAGGGGAAAGAGTACAAGCCTTGGTAATGGGTAGACCAGATGAGGGGGGAAGCTGGGGTAGTGGGGCAAGGGGAAATGACACAAGGAAAAGGTAGAGGGTTGAAGAAGATAGAATCTGAGAGGAGAGGAGAGGGAACCATGGGAAGAAGGGAAGGAGGAGGAGCACCAGAGGGAGATGATGCACAGGTGAGAAGAAGAAATTGTGTAAGGGCGGAGCCAGAATGAGAAATTAAAAATAGAGAGGGAGTTATTTTCACTACAGCAATGGTAGATGTTGACATCTGTAGAAATAATTTCATAGTGATTGTCATTTTACAAGCATTTAAACCAATACACACTGGTTTGGAATGGTTACATTGCTAAATTAAGCAAGCTGACCCTGACACCAAAATAGTGGCATTTTGAAGGTGGAAAATCTGTGATACTCTTGTACACAATAAAAACATTAAACATACTGTGAACATGTCGTTAGTGCAGCAACAGTAAGTCTCATGTTTCTGTTCTTTTTGTTACAGCCATGTCCCCCTGACCCACAACAGGAATATAGTATTGGTTAAGTCTCAATGTAATGAGAATAAT
Source organism: Hypanus sabinus (assembly GCF_030144855.1). NCBI lineage: Eukaryota > Metazoa > Chordata > Chondrichthyes > Myliobatiformes > Dasyatidae > Hypanus > Hypanus sabinus. The sequence goes on from NC_082710.1 coordinate 4,035,414, forward strand.
ATTATTTTTGCTGAATCTAACAGTTTTATTCAGGTATTTTTATTTAAAAAATTTGGTAAGCTTTTCTCAGAGCTAGCAGAAATACGGTTAGGGAACTGGAGCTGGAGCTGGATGAACTTTGGATCATTCGGGGGGCAGAGGCAGAAATAGACAGGAGTTTCAGGGAGACAGTCACCCCTAAAAGTCAGGAGACGGGTAACCAGGTGACTGTCAGGAAAGGGAAGGGGAATAGACAGAAAGAGCAGTGCATCCCTGTGGCCATTCCCATCAACAATGTATACCGTTATGGATACTGTTGGTGGGGATGACCTACCAGGGACAAGTTGTAGTGGTCACGTCTCTGGCACCGAGACTGACCCTCAGCTCAGAAAGGAAGGAGGGAAAAGAGGAGAGCAGTAGTGATAGGGGATTCGATAGTTAGGGGGACGGGTAAAAGGTTCTGTGAGAGGAATCCAGAATCCCGGATGGTCTGTTGTCTCCCTGGTGCCAAGGTCTGTGATATCTCGGATCGAGTTCTTGGTATTCTCAGGAGAGAGGGTGAGCAGCCAGACGTCGTGGTCCACGTGGGGACCAATGACATAGATAGGAGTAGGGATGAGGTCCTGAAGAAGGAATATAGGGAGTTAGGAAAGAAGTTAAAAAGCAGGACCTCAAGGGTGGTAATCTCGGGATTGCTGCCTGTGCCACAAGACAGAGAGGGTAGAAACAGGAAGTTATGGCAGATGAATACGTGGCTGAAGAGTTGGTGCAGGGGGCAGGGGTTCAGATTTCTGGATCATTGGGATCTCTTCTGGGGAAGGTCTGACCTGTACAAAAAGGACGGGCTGCACCTGAACTGGAAAGGGACTAATATCCTGGCAGGCAGATTTGCTAGAGATGTTGGCGAGGGTTTAAACTAATTTGGCAGGGGGGTGGGAATCTGAATGTGAGTGAAGAGATTAGGGTAGATGGACAAGGGCATGATGCTATGTGTTCTGAGTTGGTGAGGAAGGACAGGTAGGGGACAAAACATAATTGTAGCCAGTTAAAGGGGTTGAAATGTGTCTATTTCAATGCTAGGAGTATTAGGAATAAAGGGGATGAACTTAGAGCATGGATCAGTACGTGGAACTACGATGTTGTGGCCGTTACTGAAACTTGGCTGGAGGAAAGGCAGGATTGGATGATGCAGGTCCCGGGGTTCAGGTGTTTTAAAAGGAATAGGATGGGAGGTAGAAGAGAGGGCGGGGAGTAGCATTGCTGGTCAGGGATAGTAACACAGCTAGAGAAAGGGAAGACGCTGCAGAAGGAGTGTCCATGGAGTCAGTCTGGGTGGAAGTCAGAAATAGGAAGGGATCAATCACTGTGCTGGGAGCAGTCTATAGGCCCCCAACTAGCCCTCAGGACACCGAGGAGCAGATAAGCAGGCAGATTTTAGAATAGAGCAGGAAATACAGGGTAGTAGTTATGGGTGATTTCAACTGCCCTCATATTGACTGGCACTTCCTGAGTGCAAGGGGGATAGATGGGGCTGGATTTGTCAGGTGTGTTCAAGAAGGATTCCTGACACAGTATGTGGACCGGCCAACGAGAGGAGAGGCTATACTGGATCTAGTTCTGGGTAATGAACCTGGTCAGGTGACAGACCTCTTGGTGGGGGAGCATTTTGGTGAGAGTGACCACAACTCTCTTAGCTTCAGCATAGCTATGGAAAGGGATAAAGTCAGACGAAATGGTAAAGTGTTTAACTGGGGAAGGGCTAACTTTGAAGGCATGAGGCAGGAACTAGCGAGAGTAAATTGGAAACAGATGTTCAAGGCTGAAAGCACAGAAGTAATGTGGGAGAAGTTTAGGGACCACTTGAGCTGGGTTCAGGATAGGTTTGTCCTACTGAGACAAGGAAAAAATGGTAGGAAAAGGGAACCGTGGTTGAGGAAACATGTGAGGCAACTCGTCAAGAAGAAGAAGGAAGCATATGTTAGATATAAGAAGCAGGAAGCAGGAGGAGCTCATGAGAAATATAGGGTAGCCAGGAAGGAGCTTAAGAAAGGACTTAGGATAGCTCAAAGAGGGCAGGAGAAGGCCTTGGCATGTAGGATTAAGGAGAACCCCAAGGCATTCTATACGTATGAGAAGAACAAGAGGATGACGAGAACGAAGGTGGTGCCGCTAAAGGATAAAGAAGGCAACATGTGCCTGGAGGCTGAGGAGGCTGGGGAGGCCCTAAATGAATACTTTGATTCAGTATTCACAAGTGAAAAGGATCTTGATCAGGTTGAGGTTGAAATAGAACAGGTCTGCATGCTGGACAATGTGGAGATTAAGGAAGAAGAAGTGTTGGATTTTCTTAAAAACATCAAGGTTGATAAGTCCCCAGGGCCGGATGTGATACACCCCAGGTTGCTGTGGGAAGTGAGAGAAGAGATCACTGGAGCAGTAGCTATGATCTTTGAATCCTGTTTGGCTGCAGGGGCGGTGCCAGTGGATTGGAGAATGGCAAATGTAGTTCCCTTGTTTAAAAAAGGTAATAGGAAGAATTCTGGGAACTATAGATGGGTGAGTCTTACGTCGGTGGTCTGCAAACTATTGGAAAGGATTCTTAAGGATAGGATCTATGAGGATTTGGAGAAGTACAGCCTACTCAAGGATAGTCAACATGGCTTTGTGAAGGGAAGATCGTGCTTCATGAGCCTAATAGAGTTTTTTGAAGAGGTAACAAAAGAAATTGATGAGGCTAGAGTGGTAGATGTGGTCTACATGGATTTTAGTAAGGCATTTGACAAGGTCTCCCACAAGAGACTCATCCAGAAAGTCATGAGACATGTGATCAGTGTATTCTTGGCTGTTTGGATAAAAAATTGGCTTACAGGAAGAAAGCAGAGGGTAGTAGTGGAAAGAAAGTATTCTGCCTGGAGTTGGGTGACTAGTGGAGTGCTAGTATAGGTGCCAGTGGGGAGTATCCTGATTGGACGCATCATGGTCTGTTATGGAAACACCAAGTTCCAGTAAAGGAAAAAACCTACAAAATTAGTGAAAATGCCCAATCTATCACAGGTAATTTCCTCCCTACCACTGAGCACATCTACGTGGAGCGCTGTCATAGGAAAGCAGCACCCATCATCAGGGACCCTCACCCAGGCCTGGCTCTCTTCCTGCTGATGCCATCAAGAAGCAGGTTCACACAGTTCAGGAACCATTACTACTCCTCAAGCATAGAACATAGAATAGTACAGCTCATTACAGGCCCTTCAGCCCACAATGTTGTGCCGATCCTCAAACACTGCCTCCCATATAACCCCCCCCCCCCCCCACCTTAAGTTCCTCCATATACCTGTCTAGTAGTCTTTTAAACTTCACTAGTGTGTCTGCCTCCACCACTGACTCAGGCAGTGCATTCCACGCATCAACCACTCTCTGAGTGAAAAACCTTCCTCGAATATCCCCCTTGAACTTCCCTCCCCTTACCTTAAAGCCATGTCCTCTTGTACTGAGCAGTGGTGCCCTGGGGAAGAGGTGCTGGCTGTCCACTCTGTCTATTCCTCTTAATATTTTGTACACTTCTATCATGTCTCCTCTCATCCTCCTTCTCTCCAAAGAGTAAAGCCCTAGCTCCCTTAATCTCTGATCATAATCCATACTTTCTAAACCAGGCAGCATCCTGGTTTACCACCTCACACTTCTCCGGGATGAACTCCATCTGCCACTTTTCAGCCCACTTCTGCATCCTATCAATGTCTCTCTGCAATCTTCGACAATCCTCTACACTATCTACAACACCACCAACCTTTGTGTCGTCTGCAAATTTGCCAACCCAACCTTCTACCCCCACATCCAGGTCGTTAATAAAAATCATGAAAAGTAGAGGTCCCAGAACAGATCTTTGTGGGACACCACTAGTCACAACCCTCCAATCTGAATGTACTCCCTCCACCATGGCCCTCTGCTTTCTGCAGGCAAGCCAATTCTGAATCCACCTGGCCAAACTTCCCTGGATCCCATGCCTTCTGACTTTCTGAATAAGCCTACCGTGTGGAATCTTGTCAAATGCCTTACTAAAATCCATGTAGATCACATCCACTGCACTACCCTCATCTATATGCCTGATCACCTCCTCAAAGAACTCTATCAGGCTTGTTAGACATGATCTGCCCTTCACAAAGCCATGCTGACTGTCCCTGATCAGACCATGATTCTCCAAATGTCCATAGATCCTATCTCCAAGAATCTTTTCCAACAGTTTCCCCACCGCAGACGTAAGCCTCACTGGTCTATAATTACCTGGACTATCCCTACTACCTTTTTTGAACAAGGGGACAACATTCGCCTCCCTCCAATCCTCCGGTACCATTCCTGTGGACAACGAGGACATAAAGATCCTAGCTAGAGGCAGAACCATTGAAACATCAGATTCCGGAACCAGTGTGGATAACCAGGGTGATAACATCACTCACCTCAACACTGAACTGATTCCAAAACCTATGGACTCACTCACTCTACAACTCATGTTCTCAGTATTATTTATTTATTTGTTCATTTGTTCTCTTGCCTATATATTTACTCTTTTATTTATTTACTGATTGATCACACAGTGTATCTTTTGCACTCTGGTTGTCAGTCTTCATTGGTGTGTAGTTTTTCTTTAATTCTATTGTATTTCTTTGTTTTACTATGAATGCCTGCAAGAAAATAAATAAATCTCGATGTGGAATATGGTGACACACTGAGTAAGAACTTTGATAAGAAATTTTCTTTGAAGTTGGATTTTTTTGTGGTCTTATGATCTAGGATGAACAAAGAGAATATTTTTAGCCAGAGGGGACTGAATTAGTGGAGTCCATTGCTATAGTTATCTGTGGAGATCAAGTCTTTGAGAATATTTAAAGCAGATGTTTATAGGTTCTTGATTAGTCAGGGAATCAAAGATTATGGGGAGAAGGCAGGAGAATGGGATTGAGAGGGAAATTAAATCAGCCATGTTGGAATGGCAGAGAAGACTTGATGGGCTGAATGGCTTAATTATGCTCCCATATGTAGCAGGATCCTCTTTTGAGTCAGTATGGTGGAAGTCAAGAACAGGAAGGGAGCAGTTACTCTACTGGGAGTATTCTTTAGGCCCCCTGGTAGCAGCAGAGCTACCAAGGACCAGATTGGGAGGCAGATTTTGGAAAGGTGCAAAAAGATGGTGGTTACCATGGGTGACTTTTACTTCCCTAATATTGATTGGCACCTGATTAGTTCCAATGGTTTAGACAGGACAGAGCTTGTTAAGTGTGTCCAGGGCAGATTCCTGTCATAGTATGTTGACAGGCTGACGAGAGGGACTGCCATACTAGATCCAGTATTAGGTCGCAAAACTGGTCAGGTCACAGATCTGTCAGTGGGTGAGCATCTGGGGGACAGTGATCTCCGCTCCCTGGCCTTTAGCATTATCATGGAAAAGGATAGAATCAGAGAGGACAGGAAAATTTTTAATTGGGAAGGGCAAATTATGAGGCTGTTAGGCTAGAACTTGCGGGTGTGAATTGGGATGATGTTTTTGCAGGGAAATATACTATGGACATGTGGTTGATACTTAGGGATCTCTTGCAGGATGTCAAAGATAAATTTGTCCTGATGAGGAAGATAAAGAATGGTAGGGTGAAGGAACCATGGGTGACAAGTGAGGTGGAAAATCTAGTCAGGTGGAAGAAAGCAGCTTACATGAGGTTTAGGAAGCAAGCATCAGATGGGTCTATTGAGGAATATAGGGTAGCAAGAAAGGAGCTTAAGAATTTGCTGAGGAGAGTAAGAAGGGGGCATGAGAAGGCCTTGGTGAGTAGGGTAAAGAAAAACGCCAAGGCATTCGTCATTTATGTGAAGAACAAAAGGATGACGGGATTGAAGGTAGAACCAATTACAGATAAAGGTGTGAAGATGTGCCTGGAGGCTGAGGAAGTGAGCGAGGTCCTCAATGAATACTTCTCTTCGGTGTTCACCACTGAGAGGGAACTTGATGACAGTGAGGACAATATGAGTGAGGTTGAAGTTCTGGAACATGTTGATATTAAAGGAGTGGAGGTGTTGGAGTTGTTAAAATACATTAGGATGGGTAAGTCCCCGGGGCCTGATGGAATATTCCCCAGGCTACTCCACAAGATGGAGACATCAGGGGTAAGTTTTTTACACAGAGGGTTGTGAGTGCCTGGAATGACTTGCCAGGGATGGTGGTGGAAGCTAAAACATTAGGGGTATTTAAGAGCCTCTTGGACAGGCACATGGATGAAAGAAAAATGGAAGGTTATGGGGTAGTGTGGGTTTAGTACTTTTTTTAAGGATTATATGGGTCAGCACAACATGGAGGGCTGAAGGGCCTGTACTGTGCTGTAGCGTTCTATGGTTCTGTGGTTCTATGAGGGAAGAGATTGCTGAGCCTTTGGCTAGGATCTTTATGTCCTTGTTGTCCACAGGAATGGTACCGGAGAATTGGAGGGAGGCGAATATTTTACCCTTGTTCAAAAAAGATAGTAGGGATACTCTGGGTAATTCAAGACCCTGCAGCGGATAGTGAGGTCAGCTGAGAAGATCATCAGGGTCTCTCTTCCCACCATTATGGACATTTACACTACATGCTGCATCCGCAAGGACCCCACGCACCCTTCATACAATCTCTTCTCCCTCCTGCCATCTGGGAAAAGGCACCGAAGCATTCGGGCTCTCACAACCAGACTATGTAACAGTTTCTTCCCCCAAGCTATCAGACTCCTCAATACCCAGAGCCTGGACTGACACCAACTTACTGCCCTCTACTGTGCCTATTGTCCTGTTTATTATTTATTGTAATGCCTGCACTGTTTTGTACACTTTATGCAGTCCTGGGTAGGTCTGTAATCTAGTGTCATTTTTCTCTGTGTTGTTTTCAGCTAGCTCAGTGTAGTTTTTGTACTGTTTCATGTCACACCATTGTCCTGAAAAATGTTGTCTCGTTTTTACTGTGTACTGTACCAGCAGTTATGGTTGAAATGACAATAAAAATGACTTGACCTGACTTGACTAGACTATAGACCAATGAGCCTTATGTCTGTGGTGGGAAAGCTGTTGGAAAAGATTCTTCGAGATAGGATCTATGGGCATTTGGAGAATCATGGTCTGATCAGGGACAGTCAGCATGGCTTTGTGAAGGGCAGATCGTGTCTAACAAGCCTGATAGAGTTCTTTGAGGAGGTGACCAGGCATATAGATGAGGGTAGTGCAGTGGATGTAATCTACATGTATTTTAGTAAGGCATTTGACAAGATTCCACATGGTAGGCTTATTCAGAAAGTCAGAAGGCATGGGATCCAGGGAAGTTTGGCCAGGTGGATTCAGAATTGGCTTGCCTGCAGAAGGCAGAGGGTTGTGGTGGAGGGAGTACATTCAGATTGGAGGGTTGTGCCTAGTGGTCTCCCACAAGGATCGGTTCTGGGACCTCTACTTTTCGTGATTTTTATTAACCACCTGGATGTGGGGGTAGAAGGGTGGATTGGCAAGTTTGCAGACTACACAAAGGCTTGTGGTGTTGTGGATAGTGTAGAGGATTGTTGAAAATTGCAGAGAAACATTGATAGGATGCAGAAGTGGGCTGAAAAGTGGCAGATGGAGTTCAACCCGGAGAAATGGAGGTGGTACACTTTGGAAGGACAAACTCCAAGGCAGAGTACAAAGTAAATGGCAGGATACTTGGTAGCGTGGAGGAGCAGAAGGATCTAGGGGTACATGTCCACAGATCCCTGAAAGTTGCCTCACAGGTAGATAGGGTAGTTAAGAAAGCTTATGGGGTGTTAGCTTTCATAAGTCAAGGGATAGAGTATAAGAGTCGCAGGGTAATGATGCAGCTCTATAAAACTCTGGTTAGATCACACTTAGAGTACTGTGTCCATTTCTGGTCAACTCACTATAGGAAAGATGTGGAAGCTTTGGAAAGGGTACAGAGGAGATTTACCAGGATGCTGCCTGGTTTAGAGTATGGATTATGATCAGAGAGTAAGGGAGCTAGGGCTTTACTCTTTGGAGAGAAGGAGGATGAGAGGAGGCATGATAGAGGTATAAAGATATTAAGAGGAATAGATAGAATGGACAGCCAGCGCCTCTTCACCAGGGCACCACTGCTCAGTACAAGATGACATGGCTTTAATGTAAGGGGTGGGAAGTTCAACGGGGATACTAGAGTAAGGTTTATTACTCAGAGAGTGGTTGGTGCGTGGAATGCACTGCCTAAGTCAGTGGTGGAGGCGGACATGCTAGTGAAATTTAGGAGACTACTAACAGGTATATGGAGGAATTTAAGTTGGGTGTTATATGGGAGGCAGGGTTTAAGGGTCGGCACAACATTGTGGGCTGAAGGGCCTGTACTGTGCTGTACTATTCTATATTCTATGTTCTATATCATATGGTCTAAAATTTTTGCTGATCCTGTGATTGTTCATATAAAATTAGCATCAGACACTTATCATCAGAATCCATCTTACCATCTTGTTCACCCATAGGTCAGTATACGATATTGCAATTTAATTTAATAAGAACAATTAAATCCAAGGGGTTTAGAGGGATATGGTCCTAACACTGTCATAAGAACTATCTTGTTGGGCACCGTCAGCATGGATGAATTGGGCTGAAGGGCCTGTATTCTGACGTTGACCCAACTGAGCATCTCTGGCAAGACCTCAAGATTTCTGTCTACCACTGGTACCACTGTTCACCAACTAACCTGACACAGCTTCAGCAGTTTTGCAAAGAGTAATGGGAAAATCTTGCTCCTTCATACTGTGCAGAGTTAATAGAGACTCATCCAAAAAGACTATTGGCTGTAATAACTGTGAGAGGTGGTTCAACTAAGTACTGAACAAAAGGGGATGAATAGTTTTGAACTGCTGATATTTCAGTTCCTGAGCTTTTAATTTTTCATGCTTTACAATTTTCCCTGTTTTTTGGGCTCTACTGTGAAAAAAGTTATGATTCACAAATAAATATTCTCAGTTAAATTGATCCCAGATGTAATACTCATATGTGAACAAAGGGTTGGGGACTGTATAGTAACACATAATGCAAAAATAGCAGGGAAAATTACTGAGGTAATATTCATGTGTCTATTCAGAAATCTGATGGTAGCAGGGAAGAAGATGTTCCTGAAATGTTGAGTGTGTGTCTTCAGGCTCCTGTACCTCCTTCTTGATGTTAGCAATGAGAAAAGGGCATATCCTGAGTGATGGGGGTCCTTAATGATGGATGCCACCTTTTTGAGGCATTACATTTGAAGATGTCCTTGATGCTAGGGAGGCTAGTGCCCATGACGGAGCTGGCTGAGTTTACAACTTTGTGCTGCTCTTTCCAATTTTGTGCAGTCGTCTCTTCATACTAGACAGTGATGCAACCAATTGGAATGCCGTCCGTGGTATATGAGACTTACAAGTGTCTTTGGTGGCATTCCAAGTCTTCTCGAGCTCCTAATAAACGTCTTCCTTGCAATTGCATCAGTATGTTGGGCCCAGGACAGATCCGCAGAGATACTGACACCCAGGAACTTGAAGCTGCTTGCCCTTTCCACTTCTGATCCCTCAATGAGGATTGGTGTGTTTCCCTGACTTTCCCAAAGTCCACAATCAATTCCATGGTCTTACTGACATTGAGTGCAGGGTTGTTGCTGTGACACCACTCAACCCGCTGATCTATCTCACTCCTGTGCATAGGAATTTATAAAGGTACTTCACTTTGTATTTTGCATTTTCTGAATTGTTAATGTACATTTCTATTGTAGCACTGAATGTCACGGAAAATTGGTCTATTCAACTTCAGTCTATTGGTGAAAAATTTGATTATTTCACACTCAGGGTTGAAGTAATCACCTTCTGTCAATTAGAACCCATAATCACCTCTTTCACTGTAAACTGAGACTTTCTTTTCTCCTTCCGGCATTTTTTTAACCTCATCATTCCCTCTTCTTCTATTCCCCACTCTGGCCTCTGTCCCCTTCTCACCTGCCTATCACCTTCTCCTGGTGCCCTCCTCCTTCTCTTTCTCTTATGGTGTGCTCTCCTCTCCGATTATTTTTCTCTTCTGCAGCTCTTTACCTTTATCACCCACTGGGCTTCACCTATCACTTTCTAGCTATCCTCCTTCTCCTCCCCCCTTAACTTTTTATTTTGATTTCTTCCTCCTTTCATTCCAGTTCTGAAGAAGAATCTTGGCCTGAAAATACTGACTTTTTTTTCATTTCTATAGATGCTGCCTGATCTGCTGTTCCTGAAGCATTTTGTGTGTGTGTTGCTCTAGAATTTCCAGCATCTGCAGAACCTCTTGTGTTTATGACTTTCTTCACTAGCGGTAAATCAAATTACACATCGATGCAGTATTCTGTAGCTGAAACATGCAATTTGGAGTTGCATTGTGTCATCTCAGTATTATATTGGAACTGAATGGCATAACTTTAGAATGAGTGTGACACCTATTGGAATGTTGACTCAATTATTTGTCCCTCAAATCCCTTATGTTTATTTATCCATTCAGAAGTGAGTGTTGGTGTAAAGCACAATAATCTCATTTGCACATTGCCTGGTTTTCAAGTTTCCAAAATATTCTGTTCAGTAAGAAATTCTGTATTTGATTTACAGAATCCTATAGCAGTTCTTGGTCATGAACTGAGTGAATCACAGAACAAGACTGAATGTGAACCGATTCAGTGAGTGGCTCTCTATGACTGTGGGCTATCACAGGACAAAACTGAATGGGAAACTATTTTAGGTTTGTTGGGAGAGCAGTATGTTGTAATTAATACACACAAAATGCATCAGTTCTGATGAAGGGTCTTGCCCTGAAACGTTAACTGTTAACTCTTTTCCATAGCTGCTGCATGGCTTTCTGAGTTCCTCCAGCATTTTGTGTGTATTATTTTGATTTCCAGCTTCTGCAGATTTTCTCTTGTTTGGAATTCACTGTAAGCTTGTTTTGATTGTCTGTATTTGCCTATACAGTACATACTTGGTAATGTATAAATAAAGAAAATGAAAAAAGTAAGATTAGTTTTATTTGTCACATGTATATCAAAACATATAGTGAATTGTGTGGGCAGCCTGCAAGTGTCACCAGCCTTCCAGCGTCAACGTAACATGCCCACAACTCGCAGACTCTAACCCATATGTCTTTAGACTGTGAGAGGAAACTGGAGCAACTGGAGGAAACCCACATTGTCATGGGGAGAACGTACAAACTCCTTACAGACAGCTGAACTCTGATGCTACAGCTGGTGCTGGGAAGCACTGTACTAACCATTACACTACCGTGCTGCTCCTAAGGGGAGAAGAATTTCAACAAGGTAGTAACCACAGAAATAACTAACCAAATAACTATCCTTCCCACTTCTTTCCAGTCCTGATGAAGGGTCTCGGCTCAAACATTGATTGTTTATTTCCCTTCATAGATGCTGCCTGACCTGCTGAGTTCCTCCAGCACTCTGTGTATATATACATATAATTGAGTTTTTCAAGAAGTCCGTACTTCTCTAATTCTCTAATTGCCCGAGTCTTCACATGATAGCTTCCATGATGGAATGTAGAATTAATTGGTACTGATAGCAGTGCATTCAGGATATGTGAATAGAAGCTGGAAACTGAAGAGAAGTAAACAGATTTGCAAGAAAAACAGAAACTCTGCAGATGCTGGAATTCCAACACACACAGAATGCTGAGGAACTCAGCAGGCCAGACAACATCAGTGGAAAAGGGTAGAACTGATGTTTCGGTCTAGGACCCTTCATCAGGTCAGGTAGAGAACACAGAGGGGGGGCAGTGAGAAAGGGTTTCACTGAACTCCTGACGAAGGGAAGATTTAAAATTCGTCAGGATAGGCATCCCTGGAAGAGACTTTGCAGAGTAGTAATCCAATCACAAACAAGTGAAAATCTGCGGATGCTGGAAATCCAAGCAACACACACACAATGCTGGCGAAACTCAGCAGGCCAGGCAGCATCTATGGAAAAAAGCACAGTTGACGTTTTCGGAAAAGGGTACAGTCAATGTTATGGGCTGCAACCCTTCATCAGGACTTTGCTAGAAATAATTTTTTATTATTATTTATTATTTAGAGATACGGTGCGGAATAAGCCCTTCTGACCCTTCAAGCCATGCTATCCAGCAACTCCCGATTTAACCCTAGACTAATTATGGGATGATTTACAATGACCAATTAACCTACTAACCATTACATCTTTGAACTATGGGAATGCCTGGAGAAAACCCACACATTCCATGGGGATGACACACAGACACCTTACAGAGGACATCAAGATTGATCGCTGAACTCCGACAGCCCAAGCTGTAATGGCATTGTGCAAACTGCTACACTCCCATGGCACCCCAAATTTCAAATTATCATTGCTTAATACAGCTTCTAATGATCATTACAATTTTCCATGGATGCAACAATGACCATTTCTGTATCAGTTAGCATCACTCAGGACATTTGACTGGATACTTCAGTAAATGCCTAATGATTGAAAGTCATTAATGTCCACTGTGGCTCCTACCTATCGCTCCACTTAGGGTCCACTAGGACCTCTAGGAAACTAAGTGAGTAGTCAAAGTCAGCACAGATGGAAGGTATAAAATTAATGGCTTCCAATCTTACAACAAGAGCTGAGCCACTTGGGAAAGAAAGAAAGAAAGATTCACTTCATTTGTCACAAGTAGATGAAGACATCAAAACATACAGTGAAATGAGTCTTTTGTATCAAATTAAATGAACAAAGATTTTCCAGGGAGTAGTCTAGGACAAATGTCGCCACACTTCTGGAGCCAACATTGCATGTCCACAAATTAATAACCCTAACCAGACATCTTTTTGGAGTGTGGGAGGAAAACCACGCCATCACTGAGAGAGTGTACAAACTCCTTACAAAGAGTGGCCGGAAATGAGCCCCGATCAAAAGCAATTGTGCTAACTGCTTCACTACTGTGCCACTATCAAGGAAGATATCCATAAGTATTTTTCACATTAAGCATAAGAAAAATACGTAATTCTTTCCATCCCTCCCCCCCCCCAAAGGAAAGGAATATTAGGTGAATTTAAAATTTCAAAACTTAAATTGATGGATTCTTCTGAATAAGTCTATCATACGATATGGAAGTGAGGTGTTTCTCTGTTAAGATCCAGTTGTAGATCAGGCAATATTGGGCTTCACAGCAGCACAATACTCTTACAGTTCAGAGTTCAATTCTGTCATTCTCTGTTAGGAGTCTGTGTATGTCCTCCCTGTATTTTCCATGGTTGCTCTGGTTTCCTCCCACAGTCCTAAGATGTACCCGTTAATAGGTTAAATGGTTATTGTAAATAGTCCCATAATTTGGCTAGGGTTAAATTGGGAGTTGCTCGGTGGTGCAGCTTGAAGAGCCAGAATAAATAAATAAATAAAATTAATTCTTAACAATATTTTAAAAATTAATATTAAAATTATAATGCCATGTTAAAATTGTACAAGGCATTGGTAAGTCTGAATTTGGAGTATTGTGTACAGTTCTGGTCACCGAATTATAGGAAAGATGTCAACAAAATAGAGAGAGTACAGAGAAGATTTACTAGAATGTTACCTGGGTTTCAGCACCTAAGTTACAGTGAAAGGTTGAACAAGTTAGGTTGAGGGGGGACTTGATAGAGGTATTTAAAATAATGAGGGGGATAGATCAAGTTGACATGGATAGGCTTTTTCCATTGAGAGTAGGGGAGATTCAAACAAGAGGACATGATTTGAGAGTTAGGGGGCAAAAGTTTAAGGGTAACACGAGGGGGAATTTCTTTGCTCAGAGAGTGGTAGCTGTGTGGAACGAGCTTCCAGTAGAAGTGGTAGAGGCAGGTTCGGTATTGTCATTTAAAGTAAAATTGGACAGGTATATGGATAGGAAGGGAATGGAGGGTTATGGGCTGAGTGCGGGTCAATGGGACTAGGTGAGAGTAAGCGTTTGGCACGGACTAGAAGGACTGAGATGGCCTGTTTCCGTGCTGTAATTGTTATTTGGTTAACAGCTGAGCGTGCTTGCTTCTGTTTCTATATTGCTTTGGATTTAATTTACCTCAGCTTAATGCAGAAATGCAAGGATGAAGGGGTATATTTGGAGTCAATAGGAGAAAACCACCTGATGTCTTTGAGCAGAGAGTTTCTGGCATAAGTGGAGCAGCACAAACATGCTGCCTGGGGCGGTGGCAGACGCAGATATGTTAGGGACTCTGGAGAGACATTAAGGTAGGCGAATGAATGTGAAGGAAATGGAATGATATGGACATTGGGTAGGCAGAGGAAATTAGTTTATTTGGGCAATTGATTACTAATTTAATTGGTTTGGCACAATATTGTGGGCTGAAGGGCCTGTTCCAGACCTATGTATGTCAGAATCAAGTTTAGTATCACAGGTACATGTTGTGAAATTTGTTCTTTTGTGGAGGCAGTACATTGCAATACATAGTAATAAAAACTGTAAATTACAATCCGTAAAACTTTGGTTCCAGTGATCATTAGTTTCAACTTGGTCATGGATAAAGATAGATCTGTTCCTCAGGTTGAGGTTCTAAACTGGAAAAAGGCCACATTTGAAGAAATGTTAAAGGATCTAAAAAGCGTGGATTGGGACAGGTTGTTCTCTGGCAAGGATGTGATTGGTAAGTGGGAGGCCTTCAAAAGAGAAATTTTAAGAGTGCAGAGTTTGTATGCTCCTGTCAGGGTTAAAGGCAAAATGAATAAGAATAAGGAACCTTGGTTTTCGAGGGATGTTGGAACTCTGATAAAGAAGAAGAGAGAGATGTATAACATGTATTGGAAACAGGGAGCAAATAAGGTGCTTGAGGAGTATAAAAAGTGAAAAAAATACTTAAGAAAGAAATCAGGAGGGCTAGAAGAAGACATGAGGTTGCTTTGGCAGTCAGAGTGAAGGATAATCCTAAGAGCTTCTACAGGTATGTTAAGAGCAAAAGGATAGTAAGGGATAAAATTGGTCCTCTTGAAGATCAGTGGTCCACTACGTATGGAACCAAAAGAAATGAGAGATATTAAATGGGTTTTTTGCATCTGTATTTACTAAGGAAACTGGCATGGAGTCAATGGAAATAAGTCAAACAAGTAGTGAGGTCATGGAACTTATACAAATTGAAGAGGAGGAGGTACTTTCTTTCTTGAGGCAAATCAGAGTAGATGAATCCCCAGGACCTGACAGGATATCCCTTGGACCTTGAAGGAGACTAGTGTTGAAATTGCAGGGGTCCTGGCAGATATATTTAAAATGTCGGTATCTACAGGTGAGGTGCCGGAGGAGTGGAGGATAGCTCATGTTGTTTAAAAAAGGCTTTAAGAGTAATCCTGGAAATTAGAGGCTGGTAAGTTTGACATCTGTAGTAGATAAATTATTGGAAGGAGTACTAAGAGATAGGATCTACAAGTATTCGGATAGACAGGGACTTATTGGGAGAGTCAACATGGTTTTGTGTTTGGTAGGTCATGTTTAACCAATCTATTTTTTCGAGTTTTTCGAGGAGGTTACAAGGAAAGTGGATGAAGGGAAGGCAGTGGATGTTGTCTACATGGACTTCAGTAAGGCCTTTGACAAGGTCCTGCATGGAAGGTTAGTTAGGAAGATTCAGTCGCTAGGTATACATGGAGAGGTAGTAAATTGGATTAGACATTGGCTCAATGGGAGAAGTCAGAGAGTGGTAGTGGAGGATTGCTACTCTGAGTGGAGGCCTGTGACTAGTGGTGTGCCACAGGGACCAGTGCTGGGTCCGTTGTTATTTGTCATCTATATCAATGATCTGGATGATAATGTGGTAAATTGGATCAGCAAATTTGCTGATGATACAAAGATTGGAGGTGTAGTGGACAGTGAGGAAGGTTTTCAAAGCTTCCAGAGGGATATGGACCAGCAGGAAAAATGGGCTGAAAAATGGCAGATGGAGTTTAATACAGACAAGTGTGAGGTATTGCACTCGGTATTCGGAAGGTCAAACCAAGGTAGAACATCTAAGGTAAATGGTAGGACACTGAGGAGTGCAGTAGAACAGAGGGATCTGGGAATACAGATACATAATTCCCTAAAGGTGGTATCACAGGTAGATAGGGTAGTAAAGAGAGCTTTTGGTTCATTGACCTTTATAAATCAAAGTATTGAGTATAAGAGTTGGAATGTTATGGTGAGGTTGTATAAGGCATTGGTGAGGGCGTATTTAGAGTATTGTGAGCAGTTTTGGTCACCTAATTACAGGAAGGATATTAAAAAGGTTGAAAGAGTGCAGAGAAGGTTTACAAGGATGTTGCTGGAACTTGAGAAACTGAGTTACAGAGAAAAGTTGAATAGGTTAGGACTTTATTTCCTGGAGTGTAGAAGAATGAGGGAAGATTTGATAGAGGTATATAACATTATGATGAGTATAGATAGAGTGAATGCAAGCAGGCTTTTTCCACTGAGGCTAGGGGAGTAAAAAACCAGAGGTCATGGGTTAAGGGTGAAGGGGGAAAAGTTTAAAGAGAACATGCGGGGGATTCTTCACACAGAGAGTGGTGGGAGTGTGGAATGAGCTGCCAGATGAAGTGGTAAATGCGGGCTCACTTTTAACATTTAAGAAAAATTTGGACAGGTACATGGATGAGAGGGGTTTGGAGGGATATGGGCCAGGTGCAGGTCAGTGGGACTAGGCAGAAAAATGGTTTGGCACAGCCAAAAAAGGCCAGAAGACCTGTTTCTGTGCTGTAATGTTCTATGGTTCTAAATAAAAAGCAGTGTGAAAAGAGAGGAGAAAATAGTGAGGTCGTGTTCATGGGTTCATTGTCAATTCATAAATCTGATGATGAAGGGCAGGAAGCTGTTCCTGACACATTGACTGTGAGTCTTCAGGCTCCTGTACGTGATCATGGTCTTCCCATAACCATGGTTGCTCTTGGCAAATTTTTCTACAGAAGTTGTTTGCCATTGTCTTCCTCTGGGCAGTGTCTTTACAAGACGGGTGATCCTAACCATTATCAATACTCTTCAGAGATTGTCTGCCTGTCATCAGTGGCCACATAACCAAGACTTGTGATATGTGCCATCTGTTCATATGACCATCCATTGCCTGCTCCTATGGCTTCATGTGACCCTGATCAGGAGGCTAAACAGGTGCTGCATCTTGCCCAAGGCTGATCTGTGTTACGCCTCCTTTGGTTGAGATATATCTCCACCTTGTCACCCAAATGACTTATACTAAAGCTGTCAAACAGTGTTCTTCCTTTCTGCCGGTAATGACGAATAATGAGAGAAGGGCAGGTGAATATTTGTTATCACAGCCATCAAATTCCTCCTAACTAACCCCTCCCCCACTAACATACTCCACCACACTAACATACTCCACCCCACTAACATACTCCATCCCACTAACATACTACACCCCACTAACATACTACAACCCACTAACATACTCCACCCCACTAACATACTACACCCCACTAACATACTACAACCCACTAACATACTCCACCCCACTAACATACCACACACACACTAACATACTCCACCCCACTAACATACTCCACCCCACTAACATACTCCACCCCACTAACATACTCCACCCCACTAACATACCACACACACACACTAACATACTCCACCCCACTAACATACTCCACCCCACTAACATACTACACCCCACTAACATACTCCACCCCACTAACATACTCCACCCCACTAACATACTACACCCCACTAACATACCACACACACACTAACATACTACACCCCACTAACATACCACACACACACTAACATACTACACCCCACTAACATACTACAACCCACTAACATACTACACCCCACTAACATACTCCACCCCACTAACATACTCCACCCCACTAACATACTCCACCCCACTAACATACTACAACCCACTAACATACTCCACCCCACTAACATACTACACCCCACTAACATACTACAACCCACTAACATACTCCACCCCACTAACATACCACACACACACTAACATACTCCACCCCACTAACATACTCCACCCCACTAACATACCACACACACACACTAACATACTCCACCCCACTAACATACTCCACCCCACTAACATACTACACCCCACTAACATACTCCACCCCACTAACATACTCCACCCCACTAACATACTACACCCCACTAACATACCACACACACACTAACATACTACACCCCACTAACATACCACACACACACTAACATACTACACCCCACTAACATACCACACACACACTAACATACTACACCCCACTAACATACTACAACCCACTAACATACTACACCCCACTAACATACTCCACCCCACTAACATACTCCACCCCACTAACATACTACACCCCACTAACATACTACACCCCACTAACATACCACACACACACTAACATACTACACCCCACTAACATACCACACACACACACTAACATACTCCACCCCACTAACATACCACACACACACTAACATACTACACCCCACTAACATACTACAACCCACTAACATACTACAACCCACTAACATACTACACCCCACTAACATACTCCACCCCACTAACATACCACACACACACTAACATACTACACCCCACTAACATACTACAACCCACTAACATACTACACCCCACTAACATACCACACACACACTAACATACTACACCCCACTAACATACTACAACCCACTAACATACTACACCCCACTAACATACTCCACCCCACTAACATACCACACACACACTAACATACTACAACCCACTAACATACTCCACCCCACTAACATACCACACACACACACTAACATACTACAACCCACTAACATTCTACAACCCACTAACATACTACACCCCACTAACATACTCCACCCCACTAACATACCACACACACACTAACATACTACAACCCACTAACATACTCCACCCCACTAACATACCACACACACACACTAACATACTACACCCCACTAACATACTCCACCCCACTAACATACCACACACACACTAACATACTACAACCCACTAACATACTCCACCCCACTAACATACCACACACACACTAACATACTACACCCCACTAACATACTCCACCCCACTAACATACCACACACACACTAACATACTACAACCCACTAACATACTCCACCCCACTAACATACCACACACACACACTAACATACTACAACCCACTAACATACTACAACCCACTAACATACTACACCCCACTAACATACTCCACCCCACTAACATACCACACACACACTAACATACTCCACCCCACTAACATACTCCACCCCACTAACATACCACACACACACTAACATACTCCACCCCACTAACATACTCCACCCCACTAACATACTACACCCCACTAACATACTCCACCCCACTAACATACTACACCCCACTAACATACTCCACCCCACTAACATACCACACACACACGCTAACATACTCCACCCCACTAACATACCACACACACACACTAACATACTCCACCCCACTAACATACCACACACACACTAACATACTACACCCCACTAACATACTACAACCCACTAACATACTACACCCCACTAACATACTACACCCCACTAACATACCACACACACACTAACATACTACACCCCACTAACATACTACAACCCACTAACATACTACAACCCACTAACATACTCCACCCCACTAACATACCACTCACACACACTAACATACTACAACCCACTAACATACTACAACCCACTAACATACTACACCCCACTAACATACTCCACCCCACTAACATACCACACACACACTAACATACTCCACCCCACTAACATACTCCACCCCACTAACATACCACACACACACTAACATACTCCACCCCACTAACATACTCCACCCCACTAACATACTACACCCCACTAACATACTCCACCCCACTAACATACTACACCCCACTAACATACTCCACCCCACTAACATACCACACACACACGCTAACATACTCCACCCCACTAACATACCACACACACACACTAACATACTCCACCCCACTAACATACCACACACACACTAACATACTACACCCCACTAACATACTACAACCCACTAACATACTACACCCCACTAACATACTACACCCCACTAACATACCACACACACACTAACATACTACACCCCACTAACATACTACAACCCACTAACATACTACACCCCACTAACATACTCCACCCCACTAACATACCACACACACACTAACATACTCCACCCCACTAACATACCACACACACACTAACATACTACACCCCACTAACATACTACAACCCACTAACATACTACAACCCACTAACATACTACACCCCACTAACATACTACACCCCACTAACATACTCCACCCCACTAACATACCACACACACACTAACATACTACACCCCACTAACATACTACAACCCACTAACATACTCCACCCCACTAACATACTCCACCCCACTAACATACCACACACACACACTAACATACTCCACCCCACTAACATACTCCACCCCACTAACATACTCCACCCCACTAACATACCACACACACACACTAACATACTACACCCCACTAACATACTCCACCCCACTAACATACTCCACCCCACTAACATACTCCACCCCACTAACATACCACACACACACTAACATACTACACCCCACTAACATACTACAACCCACTAACATACTACAACCCACTAACATACTACAACCCACTAACATACTCCACCCCACTAACATACCACACACACACACTAACATACTACACCCCACTAACATACCACACTGACACAGTCACACACACACACACACACACTCACACAGTCACACACACACACACACAACCACATACTAGTTTGACCTTTTCATTATGAATTATCTTTCTTGACTTTTAGCAAATGATGACGTTAATTTAACTTTCAAAAAAAGCAATATGTGGTTGTCCAGGGAGGGTAGCACTCAGGAGAAGGGGCTTGTCATGTCCATTCTGGGCAGTTCACTCATGTTTGGTCCCCACCAGACGTTCGGCTCTCACCTGCGGCTCCAAGTTTGTACGGAACAGTGGCTGCACCCTGGTACACTGCTTATACAGTCAGGGTAAACCAGGTGAGGGCAGCCAGTGGCCTCATACTTTGGTGAGATAGGGACATGCCTTTCTCAGCACATGAAGTCAGCTGTGCAGTGAGATCCAATGGCCAGGAAGGCGGTACTGCAACACTCCGTGGAGAGCCAGGTGCATTACAGGGCATAGAAGACATGATAGTCATCCACTGCAGCCAAGGAAAACCCCAGTTTATGATGCAAGTTTATACCAATGGACATGGTCTTCTGGGGTTGAGAGTGGAACTACCCTAGTGCAATGGCTTTTCACTTTGAAAACTCTCCTCCACAGGTTTCCTGTCATCGTTGGACACGATGGATACCACCACATGGACAAAAGTGCCAGATCTTAATTTGCAGCAGTAATATTATTCACAAAGCCTGGATAAAAATACAGTCCATTGTCAGAACTAACTTCCCTTATGGTTTTAAACACTTCAGGACTTTCACAGTTGACCACTAAGTTACATGAGATGATCTGCTCATTATCTATAGTTAGATGTTAACTACTTATCGACTAACTCATGTGTAAAGATATTTGCATGTTGGGTTTGAAGAAAGAGCAGGTTTTTCGATGGGAGTTGTTGATTGGAGTGCTGCGCAGACACAAAAGAGGCATTCCTGCGCCGATCTGATGAAGATTTTCTACAGGAAACCCAGTCTCTGTAAAAGAGCTGGCTGGACTGGTCGTCATGCGAGCGGTCGCTGTTGGAGCTTTGGCTCAAAGAAGGCTTCGACGAGAACAGGCAGAGGCAAGGTAAGTAGGTAAGTTCATTCTTTATTTCTTATTGAAATCTTGAGAGAATAGGGGTATGTTTTCAGGGCATTGTTCTGCTCTGGGTGTCAGATGTGGGATTTTCAGGAGACTCCCAGCCTCCCCAGTGTCCACATCTGCACCAGGTACATCGGGATGCGGGTCCTTAGTTACCATGTTAGGGAACTGGAGCTGCAGCTTGAGGACCTTTGGCTTGTCAGGAAAATTAAAGCAGTGATAGGCAGGAGCTACAGGGAGTTAGTCACCCCAAGGAGACAGATAAATAGGTGACTGTCGGGAGAGGGAAGGGGAATGTCAAATAGTGGAGAGCGCAACTCTGCCCATCCCCCTCAACAATAAATACTCCTGTTTGAGTACTGTTGGGAGGGGGGAACCTACCTGGGGCAGACAACAGAGGCTGTGCCTTTGGCACTGAGTCTGGCTCTGTGGCTCAGAAGGGTAGGGAAAGGAAAAGGATTGCAGCAGTAATAGGGGACCATAGTCAGGAGCATAGATGGGCAATTCTGTGGATGAAAAAGGAAACACGGATGGTAGTTTGCCTCCCAGGTGCCAGGATCCATGATGTTTCTGGACACATCTACAATATCCTGAAAAGGGAGGGTGAACAGCCGGAAGTCACGGTAGGTATTGAAACCAACAACATATGAAGAAAAATGAGGAGGTCCTGGAAAAAAAGAATACACGGAGTTAGGAAGGAAACTGAGAACCAGGTCCTCTAGAGTAGTAATTTTGGGATTGCTGTTTGTGCCATGTGATAGGAAGGATAGGAATAGAATGAGGTGGCTGATAGATGTGTGGCTGAAGAATTAGAGCAGGGAACAGGGATTCGGATTTCTGAATAATTGAGATCTATTTTGGGGCAGGTGGGACCTGTGCAAAAGGGATGGGTTGCACTTGAATCCAAGAGGGACCAAAATTCTTGTGGGCAGATTTACTAGAGCTGCTGGGAGTGGTTTAAACTAATATGGCAGGGGATTGGGAACCAGTATGATGGAGCTGAGGATGAGTCAGCAGGTTTACAAGTAGATGATGGGTATAACAAGGCTATGATTGAGTACAAGTGCAGACAGAGCAGAGAGTTAAATTGTACCACAGAGGCAAAATTCAAAAGGACGAAGAATGCTGGACTGAAGGTGCTGTATTTAAATGCACATAGCATTCAGAAGAAGGTGGACAAACTTATGGTGCACTTAGAGATTGGTAGGTATGATGTTGTGAACATCACTGAGTCATGGCTGAAAGAAGGCCATAGTTGGAAGCTTAACATCAAAGGATATCCTCTGTATTGAAGGGACAGGCAAGAAGTCATAGATGGTGGTGAGGCTCTGTTGTTAAGAGAAAGAATTACCTCTTTAGAAAGAGGTGACATAGGGTCAGAAAATGTTAAACTTTTGTGGATGGAGTTAGGAATCTGAAAGAGTGAAAAAACCATCATGGGGCTCATACGTAGGCCTCCAAATAGTGGCCAAGATGTGGGGTTGAGATTGCAAAGGGAGTTGAAAAAGGCACGTAATGATATTGGTAATGACATAATTGTAACGGGGGACTTCAATATGCAAGGGGATTGGGAATACCAGATTGGTGTCAGATTGTAAGAGAGGGAATTTGTTGAATGTCTACGAGATGGCTTTTTAGAGCAGCTTGTGCTTGAGCCTATTCTGGGAAAGCCTATCTTAGATTGGGTGTTGTGTAATAACCCAGATATTATTAGGGAACTTAAAGGAAGCCTTAGTAAACAGTGATCATACTATGATTGAATTCATACTGCAATTTGAGAGGGAGAAGTGTAAGTCACATGTATCAGTATCACAGTGGAATGACAGAGGCTTGAGAGTGGAGCTTGCCTAGATGGACTGGAGGAAGATACTGGTGGGGATGATAGCAGAAAAGAGGTGGTGGCTGAAGTTTCTGTGAATAGTTCACAAGACACAGGATAGATACATCCCAAAGAGGAAGAAGTTCTCAAATGGCCGGAGTAGGCAACCATGGCTGACAAGGGAAGTTAAGAACTGCTTAGAAACTAAAGAAAGGACATATAAGGTAGCAAAAGTGAATGGGAAGTTTGATTATTGGGAAGCTTTTAAAATCAACAAAAGGCAAGTAAAAATGCTACGAGAAGGGAAAAGATGAAATATGAGAGCAAACTAACTGATTATATAAAGCAGGATACCAAAAGTTTTTTCAGTTATATAAAGAGTAAAAGGGAAGTGAGAGTTGATATTGGACCAGTGGAAAATGATGCTGGTGACGTAGTAATGGGGGACAAAGAAATGGCAGATGAACTTAATGGGTACTTTGCCTGTCTTCACTGTGGAAGACTCTAGCAGTGTGACAGAGGTCTGTGAGTGTAAGGGAGCGGGAGTGAGCGTCATTGCTATTACAAAGGAAAAAGTGCCGGGCAAACTGAAAAGTCTTCAGGTGGATAAGTCACACACACAAAATGCTGGAGGAATTCAGCAAGCCAGGCAGCATCTGTGGAAAAGAGTAAAGTCAATGCCACGGCCTGAAACATCGACTGTATTCTTTTCCATAGATGTCGCCTGGCCTGCTGAATTCCTCCAGCATTTTGTGTGTGTTGCTTGGATTTCTAGCATCTGCAGATTTTCTTGCTGTTGAAGGTGGATAAGTCACCTGGTCCAGATATACTACATCCCAGAGTCCTGAGAGAGGTTGCTAAATAGATAATGGATGCATTAGTCATGATCTTTCAAGAATCACTTGATTCTGGCATGATCCCTGAGGACTGGAAGATTGCAAATGTTGCTTCACTCTTTAAGAAGGAAGGAAGGCAAAATAGATGAAATTATAGGCCAGTTAGGCTAACCTCAGAGGTTGGGAAAGTGTTGGAGTCTATTATTAAGGATGAGGTTTCAGGGTACTTGGAGACGAATGATAAAATAAATCCAAGCTAGCATGGTTTCTTTAAAGGGAAATCTTGCCTGACAAATCTGTTAGAGTTCTTCGAGGAAGTAACAAGCAGGATAGACAAAGGAGAGGAGTGAATGTCATTTACTTATATTTTCAGAAGGCATTTGATAAGGTGCAACTCATGAGGCTGTTTAACAAGATAAAATCGAATGGTGATACAGGAGAGATACGGCATGGATAGTGGAATGATTGACAGGCAGGGAGCAGTCAGTGGGAATAAAGGGGGTCTTTTCTGGTTGGCTGCCAGTGACTAGTGGTGTTCCCCAGGGGTCAGTATTGGGACCACTATTTTTCACATTGTTTGTCAGTGATTTAGATAATGGAATTGATGACCTTGTGACAAAGTTTGAGAATGATACAAAGATATGTGGAGGGATGGGTAGTGCTGAGGAAGCAATGCGATTGCAGCAGGAGTTAGACAAATGTGAAGAATGGGCAAAAAAGTGGCAGATGGAATCCAGTGTTGGGAAATGTATGATAATGGATTTTGGTAAAAGGAACAATAGTGCGGACTATTATCTAAATGGGGAGAAGGTTCAAACATCAGAGATGCAGAAAGACTTAGGAGTCTTTGTGCAAGATTACCAGAAGGTTAATTTACAGGTTGAGTCTGTGGTAAAGAAGGCAAAAACAATGTTGGCATTTATTTCAAGGGGAATAGAATATAAAAGCAAGGCGATAAAGCTGAGCTTTTACAAGACACTAGTCAGGCTGCACGGAGTATTGTCAACAGTTTTGGGCCCATATCTCAGAAAGGATGTGTTGTCATTGGAGAGAGTCCAGAGGAGGTTCACAAGGAGATTTCTGGTAATGAAGGTTTTAACATATGAGGAGTGTTTGGCAGTTTTGGGCCTTACTGGAATTTAGAAGACTGTGGGGGTGGGGGTCTCATTGAAACCTACTCAATGTTGAAAGGATTAAACAGGCTGGATATGGAGACAATGCTTCCTATGGTGGAGGTATCCAGAACTAGAGGGCCCAGCCCCTTTGTAACACAGCAGCGGAGGAATTTTTTTAGCCAGAGAGTAGTAAATCAATGGAATACTCTGCCACAAACTGTGGTGGTGGCTGTCCGTGCATATATTTTAGGAAGAAGTTGATAGTTTCCTGATCAGTCAGGGCATCAAAGGATATGGTGAGACAGCAAGTATATGGGGCTGAGTGGGATCTAGGATCACTTGATGGGCTGAATGGCCTGATTCTGCTCCTATGTCTTATGGGTCAGAATTTACAATGCCATTAGTATTGTTACTGCACAAAACACCATACACAATGCTGTGTCTACCAAGGGCAAAATTCCAGATTATGATGCAATCGTCAGGTCATGTGATCTTGTACATGTTATAAACGGAGGCCACCTGATTGAAATACAGAACCCGTTACAGCGTACACTCACAGCCTTTTTTTTTAAAAGGGGTCTACAAATCTTTGGATAGACAGCTGGAAAAAAGTGATATTTAAACAACATTGGCAAACTCAGTTTTGTCCAAACTGATTGAAGCGGTCAAACTCAGGATGCATTGCCTTCTGGCCCGTATCCATGTTACCACCTGAAGAGAAAGCAGCTAGTTTATTCTGGAACTGGCAATGCAAATGAAAGAGTGGATGGATTTTCATTCTCTTCAAACTACTCTGCATTGATTTTTTGTGTCTTTTAGAATTGATTTTAAAGTTCACTTCCTTGTTTTTGAAGATCTCAATTGCCTGAGACCCGAGTACATTACAGAATCCCTCTTGTTTATATAAAGCTGCACAGACTCTCGAGTCTTCTTCCATCAGTCTTTTCAATTTAAACAATCTCCCTCAAAAGATAATTGGTAGGTCAGCTTCTTTGAACTACTCTCCTAAACTGTGGAATTCAATATCCAAACCTATAAGGCATGCAGACTCAGCTGACACTTCTAAACACCAGCTCAAAACCTACTTACATAACCTTGCTTTTAACTCATTTCATTTTGTTTTTTTATTTTTATATTTGCACTTTATTGCACTGTACTTTGAACTAATCATCTACAGAAAAAGTGCTCTATAAATGAGTTATTATTTTTATTAATGCAATAATTTCTGATCTTCTGAAATAACAATCTTTGAACTGCTTCTTTTGAATACAACACTGGAGGAAGGAGGTGCATTCTTCGGACCTGCATGAACTTGGGTGCCATGGTTGCCTAGTGACCAGCGCGATGGTGTTACAACTTGAGTAATTCCAGAGTTTGGAGTTCAGTTCTGGTGACATCTGTTAGGAGTTTGCACATCTTCCCCATAGAGTATGTTAGTTTTCTCCGGGTGATCTGGTTTCCTCTCACAGTTCAAAGGTGTACTGGGTAGTAGGTTGATTGGTCATGAGATTAGGTTGTTGTTAATCGGGTTGTGGAGGTTTTGGCAATCAACATGGCCAGAAGGGCTGACTCGGTACTGTACTGTGAAATAAATAATTATGCAATACAAGCGAGTGATAAATGCATTGTCCTAAATTAATCCTTAAGCCCTACTAATTGTAACATGACCTAAAGTGAGAGCTGCAAAGGGACACATGTCTTTAATCAGATTTAATACACACAAAACATAATGCAACTGATTCTCTCCAAACTCTCTTTGGAAAAACGGTAATAGAGCATGAGTACTAGGGTGCACTATCGATTTAGGACTTAACTCTTTTCATGGTTCAAACATTTCAACAGAATAGGGTATCATTCGCTAATTTGCTAAAAAATTAAAATATCCATGTGTTTTCAAATGTTGTAATGTTTTGCTTTTTCATATTTTACATTATAATTTTGTTTGGAAAATAATTTTCCTTTAAATGTTCACTTGATGGAAGCCAAGCTGTATGGTGTTCGACTGGAGACTGCTACAACATTCATAGATCCAGTGACCTGGACTTTTTTGTGTACTGCTGTCTTACATGTGACTTGTGCTGTATAACTGTCGGTACTGTGTTCACACTTGGCCTGGGATGAACACTGTTACGTTTGGCTGCATTCGCGTATGGTCAGATGACAATTAAACTTATACTTGAAACTTGAACTATAGTTAAAATCTTACTGAACCCCAAGGCTTCAAGAGTTGTTCCTCCATTTTTTGTGTGCCACGTGGGTGGGGTAGGCTAACATTTGCTGAAAACATGTGGTAAAGGCAAAAGGGAGATATTTAAGTAGTTAACACTTATGAAATTGTTTGATATTGAGAAGTGATATTACTTCACACTCATGATCAAAGCTTGCCCAATATTATAGTTACCTGTAATTCTGCTGCCATCTATGGACTTGGAAAATTTTGTCCATATCACTTAAACCATCAAAAGACAAGTTGTGCTCTCGGGAGATTTAACTTGTTTGAAGGCAGCAGCCACACAAGCCGCAGTGGCTGCATCGTGTTGAGTCTTTATTTGTATTAAATAGAATGTAGCTGTTTAAATAATGCAGGTAAAGAAGTAATCTGTATTCAAAACACAATGTTGTAACTAATTCACACAATTTAATAGTCACATAATTTCTCAAGTGCTTGATAGAAATCAGTAACAACAGGCAATATTGAGTGAGGGACCTTTATTAATCAGGGGCAGGCAGTACTTCCTACTGACCTCAAAAAGGTTCGAAAGCAGACTGAAAAAAGGAAACTTCAGGCAGAGGTGCAATATGCTCCATCCAACAGTGTTGAACTTCAATGCCTCAAAACTAGATTTATCAGATATTTGTCTGTACTTTAATATTGTAAAGAAGCTGGTAAATAAATATACTGTATACACTATATAAGTTTACACATTTTCAAGATTCTGCACAACAAAAACTGTAACGTAAGTTGTGAAATGCTACTTATTAATTGAATTTAACTGTTTGGATTGATATAAAACATACAGTAATTGCAACAAAACTATCATAATGGCAACTGTTTTCATGATGTAATAAATTTGAGTTGTTTACAAGTTTTTATTCTTTGGAATGTAGTAAAAAACAATTCACAAATTACTATAGATGATGATCTGTGGCTAATGTGTTTGTTTGACTTTTCTTTGCTTACCCTCTTAGCAAACATGTTAACTCATTTAAATTAAATGGCCTAACACTTGTATTAAAATAATAATCAGGGAAATTAATAACATGAAGTGTTAATTCACAGATTTTATCTTGAGTAATTTATTGGTCCATTTATGAAGCTTTTATGGCTATTGTAGCACGACAGAATAAAATGTACCTTGTTTGTTAAAAGAACGATGCAATGTATAAATTCTGCAAAAAACAAAAGACTCATTTCTGGCTCTGGTAATTTTTAATTTGGCTTGAAATTATCAAAATGAAGAAAAAAGCAGATCATTTTCGTATACTCCACAGAAAGAAAGTACGCTTAGGAATCCTAAAATGATGAAATTAGGGGATGACATTTTGGGGAAAGAAAAATCCAAACAATTGTGTGGTAAAATATGAATAAAATTTAATTTAATGTTGGTATATTGGATAGTTCATAAACTGAAAGAGGAGATCTCGTCACTCACAGTAAAAAGCTGCAGAAATATATTCTGGCATCGGTCCCCGAACTTCAATAATTCTGCCAGATATTTGAACAAAGAAGCCAAATTTGTTATACAGAAAACATTTTGCTGTGAGAACCAACATTAGTTGAAGCCAAATATATAGAACAAAACAGTTTTAGTTGTAAAAATGCACAAATTATAATAATTACTGATAAACCAATGAAATAGATAAATACTATATTTAAGCCTGAACTGAAGTTCTTTAAATTTATTGGTACTTCATGTAGAATTCTTGAGATTGTGTGGGTCATAATTTGAAAATTATCTAATGAGTTAATTATCTTTGCACTTACTGCCTCATTTGGTGCCAGAAGTTAATTTTTATTCAAATGTCTAAGGCTGATAAACCTTGTAACACTCAGCAAAGAGACAGTGAAAATAATATTAAAAACAGATTTTTTTGATGTGGTGCAAATTGTCTCAGGTAATCCCTTGAGGATTAATATGCCAGGGCACTTAAGTATTTCTTTCATAAAACCTGCATAAGATGGCTGGAATGGTAGCTTCCCTCCACAGTTTGACAGAACATTATAATTTTGTTGTAATAAAATGGACCATTTAGATTTCATCTACATATTTAAAAAAATTACTAAGGGGTTTAAAAAGCCATAAGATTCCTACTTCAAAGATAGCATAAATTTCAGCATTAATGGTAGAATTGTTTCATTAAAGTAAGATGGAAAATAATTCTCATACCTTATAATATGAATTATTCCCCTGAATCTTAGTTAAAATGATGTAGAAAACAGATGAGAAAAGATAAAGATTTCTCTCACATCTACGGTATCCCTGTCTGTTTAAAAAAAATCACAGAAGAATTGCTGTTAACATGGCATTAGCAGCCTAAATCAGAACACTGATTATTTCTAGGGGTACTTTGTCAGTTTGGAGTTGGAAAATATGATTATATTACAGACTCCATTTTCAGGAATGGGTTGCGTGGTTCAGCGGGATTGGTGCTATCTGATATGTAACCTTCAGGCCTTCCTGTAAGGTAATTATCATGCTGAGATGAGCTAATCTCACGCTGAATACTACACCTGCCTCATTCAACTAATAAATAGGCCTTCACCATCCACAGACCGCCTGACCTGACTTATTATACTTTACCCATCAGCAAAGAGACTCATATCATCTGTAGGCCAAAGGTGAATTGCCTGCAGACAAAGTTGAAATGAATTTTTTGCAGTCCCATTTCACAAGGCAGTCAAACCACATAATTCTGAAGAGCACGGCTCCTTAAAGACTTTGCACTTTTAGCTCTGTCACAGTTATATATGTTTATAAGTACTGTTGGTGGCTCCTTCTGAGGGTTTGGAGTGGCTGACTCAAAGATTGGCGTGGCGTGATTCTTTAAATACCAATCTTTGATAGACCAATAAAATTCAGAGACTAGCCACTGACAGTACTTATGTATTATAAATCTTAGCTCAACAATTTCCTTACTAAATTCGAAAGCCAAAGCAATTTTCTCAAACTGATAAAGAATTTGTCTGTTATGTTTACAGTCACAACTACCCATATTCAATCTGCCAAATGATGGAATTTGTTTCGGAAGCAAACATGCTGTGAATGCTGCCTAATATTTATCTGTTCTGATCTCTCCAATGTAAAAACACATTATTTTTTTCTTCGGACAAAGTACAATCTTTTTCATTCCTTGTCCAAAAATCAATTTTGGAGATAAATATAAGTTAATTAATATGTGAAAACTGTTCATAGAAACTTCCAAAAATTTAAAATGCAGAGTAGCCTAGTGCTCCGGGTGTTCTGGAATTTGGAGTTCAAGGAGTTTGTAAGGAGTTTGTACGTTTTCTCTGTGAACCGAAAGGGTTTCTTCCAGGTGCTCTGGTTTCTACTGACAGTCCAAAATGTACAGGTTAATAGGTTAATTGGTCATTGTAAATGGTTCTGTGGCTAGGTGAGTGATAAATAGGTGAGTTGCTGGCATATTGTGGCTCGTTGGGCCGGAAGGGTCTGTTCCACGCTCTGTCTCAAAATAAAAATAAATATCAAATGACATCTGGCTGCAGACGCAAATATCACTCAGTTCTCAGACTGAGGGTTTCTCAATGAAATAGAAAAAACAGGTATTTATTTTTGTACACAAATGCTTTCATTGACAAAATGTTATTCATAAATACAGTCCAATTACAGGAAAAGAAGAAATATCGAGATATAATTATAGAAAATTATTTTGTGTCTTGAGCCTTTACTAAACAGATCCTACATTTTACAGAAAGAGTTGGAAATGATGTGAGAGATTGTGGTATTTTGAAACATTCTCACTTCCTTGCAGTTAATTGTAAAATTTCTCATTGACCTATACTCACAGGGATTGTAACTTACCTGCAGGACTTATTAAAACATGTCAGTGTAAGTGTCCTCTAATATGCAGGCTGGAACAAGAGCAGGTATTATCTGGTTGCCAGTTCACTGTCAGCACACCATTAGCAAAAACACAGACTCCAGCAAGCTCAGTCATTTAATTTCTAAATTCACTCACTGCTTCATGCAGGCTCGGAATGTCACCTCTTGCCGATTATCGTCTTGTCGCAACTATTCACAAAAGAACGAAGCAAACTATTTGAAAAGTGGACAAAGTGCACAACATTCCTCAGTGGCAGTGTACTTGTGAAACTATTGGCTCTGCTGCTAAAATACTAACACAAACCACAGACAGATTGACATTAGCCCGTAACCCAACACCTTCAACTCAATATCAACCGTAGTATCTAATTGATGAATGCTAACAAAGTCACAATAGTCTTAAAAATCAAGGTCGAGCCAATGACATATAATTGCTGTTTTGTCAAGCACCTCAGAACAAAGCTTTTCATTTCAGATTGTCTTTAATTTCAGGCTGAGGTCCAATGGTGCAACTGCTTTCAAAATGGAAGCAGGATTGAACCCGATAACTTCAGACAATTCAGTCTGACTTCAGTAATGAGTTCTAGAAAGAATAATCGGCGATAGCACTATAAACTTCAGAACATCTGCAGATGCTGGAAATCCAAAGCAAGACACACAAAGTGCTGGAGAAACTGAGCAGGTCAGGTAGCATCAATGGAAATGAATAAACAGTTGACTTTTTCGGCTGAGACCCTTCTTCAGGGCAAGAAGGGAAGGGAAAGTTGCCTGAATAAAAAGGAGGGGAGACGGGAAGGAGGACAAGTCAGAAGGTGATAGGTGAAGCCAGGAGGGTAGGAAAGAGAGGAAGGAATTTGATAGGAGAGGAGAGTGGACCATAGGAGAAAAGGCAGGAGAAGGGGATCCAGGGGGAGGTGAGAAGAGGTAAGATGCCAGAATGGGGGATAGAAGAAGTGGGAAAGGAGAGGGAATAATGTTTTTTACTGAAAGGAGAAATCGATGTACCAGCCATCAGGTTGGAGGCTACCCAGTTGGAATATAAGATTTTGCTCCTCCACTCTTAGGGGGGCCTCATCTCGGCAGAAGAGGAGTTATTTACGACTCAGAGAAGCATGGCTTAATTAGCGAAAGCCAAAATAGATTTTTAAATTTAAATAGTGTCCAAAGGTATAGTACTTTGATTAAGTATCTGAGACAGTCAACAAAAGAAAAGCAGTTGATATAGTATAAATGAACTTCCTAAAATCTAACTATAAAATGATATAAAATTAGCTTACCATTGAAGCTGAAGATTGCATGTTAATGGGGAGTCACACACCTCGGACAGATAATCAGCATTGTAAGAGAAACACGACAGCGGTAAAAGCGTATTTCTCAGACCAAAATCAAAATCACATTTATTGCGAAATTTCAGGCTTTGCAGCAGTACAATGCAATATATTAAAAAATTAAAAATTTAAAAATTGTGCCAAGAAACAAAAAAAACTAGTTAGTTTTTAAGGGACCATGGACAACTTTAGAAATATAATGCAGAGGGAAAGGAACTGTTTTTAAAACATTGAGTGCAGGTCTCCAGGCTTCCGTGCCTCCTCGCTAATATTGAATTGGATCCATCGAGCTGTGTTGCTTTGAGGTTGCTCTTAAAGACACCCTGGAAGTATGGGACATACCCAGGACATACCCTCTTGTCATCATTACCATCAGAAAGGAGGCACAGAATCATAAAAGCACACACACAGTGATTTAGGAATAGCTTCTTCTCCCCAAAAGTTCTCTGAAACTCCTCAACACTTTGGACTATGGGAATGTGGGAACCGGGGCACCCAGAGAAAACCACTCATTTGTGGGGAGAAACATACAAACTCCTTACAGATGTGAGAATTGAACTCTGATGCCCTGAGCTGTAATAACATCATGCTAACTGCAACACTAGTGTGGTACCCACAATGGGGGACAGTTTGGGGAGGAATAAAGTTAGAGAAGGAAATATAAACCATAAGGACAATTCTAAAATAGTTGCAAGACAGAAAGATCGGGGGGTATCTGTTCATGGTTTGTTGAAAGTTGTGAAGTAAGTACTACTTCCCATTAATAGAGACAGAATATAAACACAAAAAAAAACTCCTAGTGCTGGTTGTGAGGAAAGCTCGCAGTCTGAGACGTTGATTCTTTATTCCTTTCCATAGATGTTTCCTGACCTGCTGAATTCCTCCAGCATTTTGAGTGTATTACTGCAAAAGCAGTATACACTACTTTAAAGTGGGTGTCACGGCAACGTAATGGTTAGCACATCGCTTTACAGTACAGACAATCCGGATTCAACTCCTGCCACTGCAGTAAAGAGTCTGTACACTGTCCCCATTCCCCAGGTGCTCCAGTTTCCTCCCACAGTCCAGAGATGTATACCAGTTGGTAGGTTAATTGGTCATTGTAAATTGTCCTGTGATTAGACTAAGGTTAAATTGGAGGATCACACACAAAATGCTGGCGGAACACAGCAGGCCAGGCAGCATCTATAGGAGAAGCTCTGTCGACGTTTCGGGCTGAGACCCTTCGTCAGGACTCATCTTCCTCTCACCCCAACCCTTCCCTCTCCACTGACACTACCAGCCTCCCTCCTCCCTCTGATCCCACCTCTCACACTGAAGAAGGTTAAATTGGAGGATTGCTGGGCTCGAAGGGCCAGAAGGACCTATTTAATGCTGCATCTCAATAAATAAAAAAAGCCATTACATATTGCTCTTCTATTGCCCTGTATGTCCAGAAGCTCTGACAGAGTAGGATATTGTTCAGAAATTCACTGTTGAGAAGTGCCTATAGTTACTTATTGTTGCATTAATGTGATAGGTATCAGAGAACATACAATAGTACAGCACAGTACAGGCTCTTTGGCCCACGATGTTGTGCCGACCTTTTAAACTGCTCTCAAATCTTCTAAAGTGATGAAAGGTCTCAGCCTGACTGTTACACTTGATAGGTGCTGCCCAACCTGCTGATTTCCTCTGGCAGTTTGTGTGTGTTGCTCTGAATTTCCAGCATTTGCAGAATCTCTTGTGTTTATGATTCCAAGAAGCTCATGATAAATGTGCATTAAGTACTTGTTTGGCTACAGCTGGAGCATTTGATTTTATTTTGTGTGCCATTCTTTAAGAATAGATGGAAACATTTTAGAGGGTGTCCAGAAGAGATTTCCGAAGTATAAGACCTCAGCTTTGCAGAGATTGCTGATGTAGTACAACGCACGTTGCTGGAGGTACACAACAGGTCAAGCAGCATCTATGGATGACTGATGTTTCAGTCAAACCTTTACATCACAACACACACAAAACATTCAGAAGGCACGGAGAGGAATAAACAGTTGGTGGTTCGGGCCGAGAACCTTCATCAGGGGAAGAAACCAGAATATAAGTTGTTGGGAGGGCAAATGATAGGTGTGACCAAGTGAGGGGGAAGGTAGGCGGGTGGTGGAGTGGGGTGAAATAAGAAACTAGGAGGTGATGTGGAAAAGTTAAAGACCTGGAGAAGATGGAATCTGAAAGGAGAGGAGAGTGGACCATGGGAGAAAGGGAAGGAGGAACGCCAGAAAGAGGTGGTAAGCAGGTAAAGAAAAGAGAGGGGGTAAGAGGGGAGACAGAATAGGGAATTGAAGAAGCAAGAACGGGGGAAAATTACCCAAAGTTAGAAAAATTAATGTTCATGCCATCAGGCTGGAGGTTACCCAGATGAAATATGCAGTGTTGCTCCTCCATCCAGAGATTTGCTTCATCGTGGCAGTAGAGGAGGCCATGGATCGACATGTTGGAATGAAAATATCAAGTAGAATTACAAGGAGTGGCTGGATATAGTTCTTTTTTTCTGGAACAAAGAAGACTGCAAGAAGATCTTAATATTTAAAATAATGCGGAGTACAGACAGAGGAAACAGAGAGGAACTCTTCCTGTTGGCAGAAAGTCAAGGCATAAAGGACAGAAAATGAAAGGGAGTTCAACAAATCCAAAAGAATGTTCTTTATACAACTTATGGTTCTGAAAATGCAAGATTGGATTTAAAGATTAGGTTTATTTGTCACATGCTCATTGAAACATGGAAACATACAGTGAAGTGTGTTTGCGTCGACAATCAACACAGTCCAAAGAGATGCTAAGAGCAGCCCACAAGTTTCACAATGCTGCTAAGGTCAACGTAGTATCCCTACAACTTACAAACCCTAACCTGAATGTACTCGGAACATGAGAGGAAGCTCCTTACTGACCTCCTGATCGCTATGTATTTCACTAATTGCTATGCTACTGTGTCCTGCGCTGGATTATCATCTAAAAGAAATAATTTACCAGGCACAGAAGAGTAGGTCTAGTGAAATTTAAATTCTTTGTTTTGCTATTTCTACATTAAATTTGTAACCACACAAAAATATTATGGGTTAGAGCCATTATATTTTGGGAATATCAAGGCAACATTATGTATTTCTTTTATAAATCAGCCATGATGAAATGGTGCCATAGATTCGATGGGCCAAATGGCCCAATGTCTTATGGTGTTGTGATCTTAATGGAAGTGATTTTTTTGGTTCAATAAAAATTAAGAATTTCCCTTAAGGAACTACTGAATGCATTTGATTTTTATTGTTTCACACAAATAATAATCATCTGTATAAGCATTTTGCTTACTTCTTTGAGCTGTTTCGTCCCAATACTGTCCAATGACATTCAGCCTTGGATATAGCAGGTCAGCGTGTCAGAGATGAGATCTGATCTCTGCCTAATGCACACAATGCTTAGATTGCTTGAGCCTGTGTTTTTGCTAGTCTGTATGAGAATGAAAATTTAAAATATCAATAATGGATTTTGCTTTACGAAAGTATCATTCAAAATGTGTATATTGTGCATGGTTATTGATCAATCACTCATATTTGAATGCTGGGAAACCCCAGGTTAGACGCAGGTTAGGGAAGCCCAGTGAAGTAAGTCTGACAAACAACACGCAGGTAATGTTTAGTGTCAACTGCAGTTTATTGCAGTAACTGGAAGTTCAAAGAAAATTTACTGACAAATTATGTATACCATATACAACCTGGAGATTCATTTTCTTGTACAACACACACAGGAAAACAAAGGAATACAATAGAATCCATGTAAAACCACTCATCACAAAGACCAACAAATATCCAGTGCGCAAAAAGGAGAAATCATGCAAATAATAAAAAAGTAAACAAATTTTGATGGGACGGTTAGATCCAGAGTCTATTAACATCTAAAATTTTCTCCCACGTAACCACAGATAACAAATCAAGGATGGTAAATGTGGAGGGGAAAGTCCAAAGAGAAGAAGAAATGAAAGAAAAGATGGTCCAAGAGCCTGAAGACCCACACTGAATGAATCAGCTTCTTCCCCTCCGCCATCAGAACTCTGAATGGACAATGAACCCATGGACACAAGCTCACTATTTTTTTCTCTTTTTCACTACTTAATTAATTTTATATATATATATCTACACTCTTACAGTAATTCAGCTTTATTATTGTGTATTGCAATGTACCACTACTGCATAACAACAAGCTTCACATATGCCAGTGGTATTAAACCTGATTCTGATTCTGATTCTCATTCTGAAAAACGATGGACTGAGAAACTATATTGGAGCAAATAGACAAAGACGTAGTCTTAAAAACAATCAGGCTGTTTGCAAGCATCTGACAGCAAAAATGGCAGGATAATTGTGAAGTAACAACATGACCGGAAAAGTTAACTATAGTTAAATTGCCCAGGATGGTGAAGATTGCTCTGATGCATTAGTTGCAGTAAGCAGACTTCATCTCATTTCCCCTCATGATGAGGGCTGAACAAAGTGCCCCACCAGCTTTTCATGAGTTATCACTTTGAACAAGTGCCCAGTATTTAGTGCTATGCTGTTTAAATCTAGACTTTTAAAGTTCAAAGTAAATTTATTATTGAAGTACATACATACAACCCTGAGATATATTTTCTTGTGGGCATGCTCAATATACCTTATGGTCTTACACCATAGGACCATAACACATAGGAGCAGAATTAGGCCATACCATGCATTAAGTCTACTCTGCCATTCCATCATGGCTGATTTATTATCCTTCTCAGCCCCACTTTCCTGCCTTCTCCCTGTATCCTTTGACACCCTAACTAATCAAGAACCTAACACCCTCTGCTTCAAACATACTCAATAACTTGTCCTCCATAGCGTTCATGGCAATGAATTCCACAGATTCACCACCATTAGGCTAAAGAAATTCCTCCTCATCTCTGTTCTAAAGGGACATCCTTGTAATCTGAGTCGTAGACCTTCTCTCCATATCCACTCTGTCTAGAAAATAATTAGTAGATTATTTCTCAGAAGTCTAAAATAACATTTTAATTATTAATATTTTGACTGTTAAGGAATAACTTTGAAGCATGTTTTCAATCTTAAGTAGAATTATGTGATTTGCATAATATTAAGGAATAATTAGATTATTCTAAACAGTTCCTAGCTCTCGCATGAAAGCACTGGAAAAGCCTGAAGATTCTGGGAATGTGAAAAAAAAACTAAAAATATGGATTTTCCCTGAATCTGAACAAGAAAAGGTTTGCAAGATGTAGAAGTGACATAGTGCACACTCAGTACACCATTTATAATGCATTTTCAACTGCAAAATCCTGTATTTTATAAAATACAACAAACCTCCAGCCCACAGTGGGAAATTATACGTTATTACTAAATTGTGAAATCACATTTAAATATCATAACCATAACAGTATATTTCAAAATAATGCTAACCTTAGTGGCTTGCTAAATAACAAATAGCTGTTTTACATGACAGAAACATAATTTTATTATCACAGGCAATAAACAAATCATTAAAAATTGCACTGCAATGAACTGTCGTTAATGTCTCAAGTTCCAGATATCGAGAGCAATCTATGGAGGTAATTATATGCAGTGGAGTGATATCTATTACCTGTATAATTTGGATAAATTATGGTTGGTCTATATATATGCCTATTTCAACTACAGTAAATTGGACACGATTCATACTTGGATAAGAACGTTTCAGATATACACTGAAAAGCCCCAGACCTGAAGTAAATTATTTTCTTCCAATATAACCACTCCTGTCATAAAGAATTACATTTCAGATTTAGTGATGTTAGATGTCAATTGTAATTTGGTGACGGGCAGTTTATTGGTGGCATGTAACGCTCTGCTTGGGACCTACTACTTAGGTCGGAGGCTGCCATATCATTAAAAACCAGTGATCCTTCACTGATGACATAATTTGACTGGCAGAAAAAAAGAGTAGAAGGCTGCTTGCTTCCACCTGCACATCGGCTGCTGCGTGTCAGAGATGAATTTGGCTTAAAATTAGAACTGCAGCTTAGTGGAGTGTCAGCAATGATTTCACCATTTTCCACTTCAAATCTGAGAAGAAATTTCTCTCTCGTAATTTCACCTCATTTCACACCTATTTGACATTTTTCATGGGCTGCACTGCTTGACTTGCAAACTCTTGACATTTTCGTTTCTCTAACATTAGTGGCCTTACTCCGTGTTGCTGCATTTTTGGTGGAACTGTTTCTGTTGTTATGCATTCAGTATTGCATTTTGGTCTTGATAGAAATGCCCAGAATAACTTAGATGGCAGGAAAATGCAAACATTATGCTGTTTCTTCCTAAACACAAGAGATTCTGCAGATCAAAGTTCAAAGTACATTTATTACCCAGTATGTCTACTTTATACCATCTTGAGATTTGTTTCCTTACAGGCAGTCAGGAAACAAAGAAACCCAATAGAACTCATTTAAAACAAAAGATGACCATTAAACACCCAGTGTACAGAGAGAGGGGAACAAACAGATCATGCAAACAAGAAAAGCAAGAAAGCAGTTTTCAGAATTGAAGTCCACGGAGCCAGGCTTGACTGTGGCCGATCCAGAAGTCCACCAGTTGCAGATGCTGGAAATCCAAAGCAACACACACAAAATACTGGGGGAGCTCAGAAGGTCAGGCAGCATCTATGGAAATGAATAAGCAATCGATGATTCGGGCTGAGACCCTTCATCAGGGCAGAGTCTTTCATCAGGAAGGAGACAGAAGTCAGAAAAAGAAGATGGAGAGGAGGGGAAGGAGTACGAGCTGGTAGGTGATATATGAGACCAGGTGAGGGGAGGGGCGGATGAAGTAAGAAGCTGGGAGGTAATGGTAGGACAAGGTAAAAGACAGGCGATGAAGGAATCTCATCAGAGAGGATAGTGGACCATGGAGGAAGAGGCAGGAGGAAGGACACCAGAGGGAGGTGATTGGCAGGTGAGGTGACTTGCCTTCACCTGTCACTTGCTAGCTTCTATTCCTTCCCTTCTCCCCACCTTCTTATTCTGGCTTCTCCTTCCTGCCTTTCCAGACCTGATGAAGGGTCTCAGCCTGAAACATTGATTGTTTATTCCCTTCATAGCTGTTGACTTACTTGTTGTGTCCCTCCAGCATTGTGTGTGTGCTGCATTCGTTGTAAGTTCCAGTCTGGGTTATGGTTGGAGTCTGGATTACAATCAGGTGCCAGCTCTCAGTAACATCTGCACATCTACATCTCATTCCTTTGCTATTCCATGGCTTTTCTTTAATTACTATGAAATCATTTTTAAATACAAACAAGAAATAATTTCTAAACACAGACAAGACAGATCACAAAGAAGAAGAAACAAAGTAAGTATTTCTCTTTCTGAGTACATTATTTTGAATTGTTTTTCTCTGAAGTGGAGAGGTTAACTTCACAAATTTCCACACGGAAGCCCATCTGTCAGGCATTGATTATGATCTGTTGTACCATAATCTTTACCAGACCCTGAACTGGGCTCCTCATCTTCAGCTGGTTCCTGCTCAAAACAACAACATGCTCAGATTGCAGACTGTTCAGCCCAGGATGACCTTTCCAAAACCATCACTCAGTCCATGTCTATAAAATATAGGAGCAGAATTAGGCCAGCTGGCCCATTGATCCATATTCCCTCTTGGCCTCAATCTTCTGCCTTCTCCCGGTAACTCTTCATACCCTGACCAATCAGGAATCTATCAGACTCTGCCTTTACCTCCTGACGGGGTACTCAGGACTGCAGACCTTCACCAGCTCACCAGCCTCTGTTGTTGAGTGCCATACTTAGAATGTAGAAAACATGAATACTTCCCATGTTTCCTGAGCCTGAAATCCTTCCGGCTGTTGCATGAGCACTTAGTGGAGCAGGTAACTCAACAGGTGCTCATTTAACTCTGCATGTCACTGTGACTCCAGCTGGTTCAGGTACTGGAGCCCCAGCCAGAGATCAGCGCCACTGATGCAAATTCATGCCAAATGCTGGTAGGAGTAAAGTCCTCCCTACATTAAGCACATCTACCTGAAGCACTGCTGCAGAAAAGCAGAATTCAACATCAGCAATTCCACCACTCAGGACATGCTCTTTTCTCACTGCTACTACCAGGAAGAAGCCTTAGGACTCACACCACCTGGTTCAGTACGTTGTGACCATGGAACCATCAAGCTCTTGAACTGGAGGGCATAACTTCACTCATTGAAATGTTTTCACAACCTATGGATTCACTTCCAAGGACTCGTCATCTCATATTCTCAATATTTGTTGTTTACCTACTTATTATTATTATTATTATTTTCTATTTGCTTAGTTTGTTGTCTTTTGCACTCTAATTGAACACCCTAGTTGGGTGGTCTTTCATTGCATATGTTATGGTTGGTATTCTATAGCTTTATTGCATGCCTACAAGAAAATAAATCTCAGGTTTGCATATCGTGACATATGTACTTTGATAATAAAACTTACTTTGAATTTTGGTAAACAGATTTATTGTAATAAATGCAAATTAGTAACACTGTAAATATCATAACATAATTTTTGTTATTGATTAATGATTAGCTGGATGTACAGGATGCCCGGTGAATGTTCTTCTTGTGTCCGTTCCAGGACAGCTCAGTCATCCTTGGGCCCCTCCAGGCACTCAGCTCTCACCTGAATCAGAATCAAAATCAGAAACAGGTTTAATATCACTGGCATTTGTTGGGAAATTAGTTGTTTTCTGGCAATTATAATAAATTTTTTTATTGTAAATTACAATAAGCAGCATATACAAAAAATAAATTAAATTAAATAAGTAGTTCAAAAAGAGAGGGAAAAACTGCTGAGGTGGTGTTTATGTGTTCATTGTCCATTCAGAAATCTGATGGGGAAGGAGGGGAAGAAGCTGTTGCTAAAACATTGAATGTGTGTCTTTAGGTTCCTGTGCC
Organism: Hypanus sabinus; assembly: GCF_030144855.1. Classification (NCBI taxonomy): domain Eukaryota; kingdom Metazoa; phylum Chordata; class Chondrichthyes; order Myliobatiformes; family Dasyatidae; genus Hypanus; species Hypanus sabinus. Next base: position 4,077,415 of record NC_082710.1, read on the forward strand.
TCCTCCTTGATGGTAGCAATAGAAGAGGGCATGTCCTGGGAGATAGTGGCATGTAATGGTGGATGCCACCCTTCCTGAGGCTTATTTAGCCCATGGATCCAACCAATACACTCTGGTACACTGCTTCAACAGGTGGGCTGAACCAGGAACGGATAGCTGGCCTGCCTCATATCCCAGTGAAATCGAATTGAATTGACTTTATTATTTGCATCCTTCATATACATGAGGAGTAAAAATCTTTACATTACGTCTCCATTCAAATGGTGACATGCCCTGTCCCAGCATGTAAAGTCAACTCTGGCGGACTGGGTGGCTGAGATCAACGGTGAGATCCAATGGCTGGGAAGTCAGCTCTGCTATGCTTCGTAGAGAGCAAAGAGCATGACAAAACTATGGTCATCCGCTGAAAGTAAGGATGTCTCCAGTTTGCGATGACTACTTGTACCACTGGTCCCGGACCTCCAAGGTGGACTGCCCAATGCAAAGGCTTTTCCATTTTAAAACCTCCCCCACACAGGTCTCCTGTCATCATCAGAGACAATGGACCACCAACACAAATAAACTGATGGGTAACAATGGGCCAGACTGGGGTCAACCTGAGGGCTTTGTGGATAGGGTATCCCTGGAGAAATTGGGATGTTGAAGAAAGATACCAATACTGTAAGCACAGAGGAACAACTTGGCTCAAGGATAACCTGATCCTGGAACACAGCTCAGCAACATCAGAATCAGAATGTAGTCAGAAGTCAGGATCTATTGGCTCTCTATAAAGATTCAAAGAATGAAACTACATTTACTATCAAAGTATGTATACAGAATACAACTCTCAGAGACAGCTATGAAACAAAGAAACACCATGGAACCAGCTCAAGAAAATATCAAACACCCAACATGTGAAAGAAGAACAAATTGTGCAAGTGACAACCATCAAAAAGGAGTCCAGTAGTACACAGTTCAGTTCAGTTCAGCACCACACCACTAGCAGAGGGTTAAGAAGTCAGAATGTCAGGCTGAATTAGTGAGAAACTCTTCAACCGTTCCTTGGGTAAGGTCTGGAAATTGTAGGGCATGGTAATGTTCAAAGTATATTTTTCCTACTTCTTCTAGTTGTTTTGTTGTCCACCATGACTCCCAAGTGGACATGAGTATGGCTGTTCTACACTGATCTGACCGGGTTGTTGTATATTTCCCTCCCCTTCCTTCTTCTTCATTTTCCCATTCTGGCACCCCACTACCTCTTCTTTACCTCTTCTCTTCACTTGCTTTTTACCTCTCCAATGCCTCTTCTCCTTCCCTTTCTCCCATGGTTCACTTTCCTCTCTCTGATTTGATTCCTTCTACTCCAGCAGATTGTCTTTTCTACCTATCACCTCCCACCTTTTTACTTCATCCCCCTCCTCCACCCACCTGGCTTCACCTATCTACTTCTAGATTGACCTCCTACACCTCCCCCACACCTTCTTGTTCTGGCATCTTCTCAGTTCCTTTCCAGTCCTGATGAAGGTGTCTTGGCCTGAATTGTCGACTATTTATTCACTTTCATTGATCTATTGTCTGATCGGGTGAGTTCCACCAGCATTGGATGACTGTTGCTCTGGATTTCCAGCATCTGTCGAATCTCTTGTGTTTACGTGTACCACCACGTACCTCCATTTGTCCTCTCATTTAGAGTGCATCCAATTTTGTACTGTAGCTATGTCTGAACGGACCAAGTGTTTCATCTGGAAATGTCAACTGGCCATCTCTCTCTACAGATTCTGACTGACTCTCAGGGTTCTCCAGCATCTTGTGCACTTCTCCTGTACAGTCCTCATCACATCAGTATTGGTCCCTCTTTTAGTGGTAATGGCACTGAAAATAGATATCTGGACACAAAGTTACAGGCAGCGATGACTCTTTGTCCTTTGTCTTGACCCAGACCCAAGATGTTACAGACTAGATGACCCTTTGTGCTTTGTGAACACCCTGATCAGAGATGGTAGAGACTATGTGGAACAGTCCATGTTCCAAGCCTATATTGGTATCAGTCCCCTACTTTTCCTTCGCCACATCGATGACTGATTGGTGCTACTTCCTGCATGCCTCATCAACTTTGCCTCCAACTTTTACCCTGCCCTCAAATTTACCTGGCCTATTTCCGACACCTCCCTCCCCTTTCTTGATCTCTCTGTCTCCATCTCTGGAGACGGCTTATCTATTGATATCTACTATACAGGACTCTCACAGCTACCTGGACTAATTCTCTTCCCACCCTGTAACTTGTAAAAATGCCATCTTCTTCTCTCAATTCCTCCATCTCAGCCGCATCTGATCTCAGGATGAAGCTTTTCATTCCAGGACAAAGGAGATGTCTTCCTTTTTTAAAGAAAGGGGTTTCCCTTCTTCCACCATCAACTCTGCTCTCAAATGCATCTCTCCCATTTCATGCACATCTGCTCTCACCCCATCCATCCGCCACCCCACTCGGGATAGGGTTCCTCTTGTCCTCACCTACCACCCCACCAGCCTCTGTATCCAACGTATAATTCTCCACAACTTCTGCCATCTCCAACAGGATCCCACCACCAAGCACATCTTTCCCTCCCCCTCCCCCACTTTCTGCTTTCAGCAGGGATTGCTCCCTACACGACTCCCTTGTCCTTCGTGCCCCCTTCCCTTCCCACCGATCTCCCTCCTGACACTTATCCTTATAAGCCCTTACACTTACACTTCCTTACACTTCCTCCCTCACCACCATTCAGGGCCCCAGACAGTCCTTCCAGGTGAGGCAAAACTTCACCTGTGAGTCTGCTGGGGTGATATACTGTGTCTGGTGCTCCCGGTGTGGCCTTTTATATATTGGTGAGACCTGACGCAGACTGGGAGACCGTTTCGCTGAACACTTACACTCGGTCCGCCAGAGAAAGCAGGATCTCCCAGTGGCCACACATTTTAATTCCACGTCCCATTCCCATTCTGATATGTCTATCCATGGCCTCCTCTACTGTTGAGATGAAGCCACACTCAGGTTGGAGGAACAACACCTTATATTCTGTCTGGGTAGCCTCCAACCTGATGGCATGAACACTGATTTCTCTAACTTCCATTAATGCCCCTCCTCCCCTTCTTACTCCATCCCTAATTTTTAATTTATTTTTTCTGTCTTTTCCTCTCACAATATCTCCTTGCCTGTTCTCCATCTTCCTCTGGTGCTCCCCTCCCCCTTTCTTTCTTCCAAGGCCGTCTGTCCTATGATACTCCCCCTTCTCCAGCCTTGTATCCCTTTTGCCAATCAACTTCCCAGCTCTAAGCTTCATCTTCATCTTCATCCTCTCCTATCTTTTCCTATCATTTCGGGTCTCCTCCTCCCCCTCCCATTTTCAAATATCTTACTATCTCTTTTTATCCATTAGTCCTGATGAAGGGTCTCGACCCAAAACGTCGACTGTACTTCTTCCTATAGATGCTACCTGGCCTGCTGTGTTCCTTTAGCATTTTGTGTGTGTTGCTTGAATTTCCAGCATCTGCAGATTTTCTCATGTATGGTACAGTCTATGACAACTCTTTGTGCTTTGCGAACACCCATCAGAGACGGTACAGACTAAATGTGCTTTGTGCTTTGCGAACACCCATCAGAAACTGTACGGACTAAATGACCTTTGTGCTTTGTGAACACCCATCAGAGACGGTACAGACTAAATGTGCTTTGTGCTTTGCGAACACCCATCAGAAACTGTACGGACTAAATTACCTTTGTGCTTTGCGAACACCCATCAGAAACTGTAAAGACTAAATGACCTTTGTGCTTTGCGAACACCCATCAGAGATGGTACAGGCTAAATGACCTTTGTGCTTTGCGAACACCCATCAGAAACTGTAAAGACTAAATGACCTTTGTGCTTTGCGAACACCCATCAGAGATGGTACAGGCTAAATGACCTTTGTGCTTTGCGAACACCCATCAGAGACGGTATAACTAAATGACCTTTGTGCTTTGCAAACACCCATCAGAGACGGTACAGGCTAAATGACCTTTGTGCTTTGCGAACACCCATCAGAGACGGTACAGGCTAAATGACCTTTGTGCTTTGCGAACACCCATCAGAGACGGTATAACTAAATGACCTTTGTGCTTTGCAAACACCCATCAGAGACGGTACAGGCTAAATGACCTTTGTGCTTTGCGAACACCCATCAGAGACGGTATAACTAAATGACCTTTGTGCTTTGCGAACACCCATCAGAGATGGTAGATCTGTACAGAATATATTCACTTGGATATCTCCAGAAAGTTGGATTCTTCTGTGTGAAGTCAGATCATAATTTCTCCAGTCAGTATAAAGGAGAAAATGATCTGTGGCAAAATGAAGAGAGAGAACAAGCTCAAAGAGCTTTTTTTACTTACAAAAGAATTCTTCTGGATTAGAATTTAAAACATTGATAACATTTCTGTTTTCCCATGGCTGCTGTTCTTCCCTTCTTGAATGTGTTGCTCCTTTAATTCGGGCAGCCACAGTGGCATGGCAGTTAACACAACACTATTATGGCTTGGCCGTTATAGTTCAGATTTCAATTCTAGCATACTCTCTAAGAAGCTTGTTCATTCCTTCCCAAGTGCGTGTGTTTCCTCCCACAGTCCAAAGATATTCTGGTTAGTTGGTCATTGTAAATTGTCCCATGATTAGGCTAGGGGCATTTTTCAATCTTCTGTGGTTGTCTGTCTTAACATTTCTATTCTGATTTGGTGTTAATATTTGTTCTAGTAAATTTGCAAGAAGCATTTTTAGATACATTACCTTTCTAAATGGGTGGTGGGGTGGAGATAAATCTCTAGCAAAAGAGTTATAAGGCACTTCTTCCCTCCACTAGCCCACAGGTCATCCTTGGGCAAGGTGTAGCACCTGTTTAGCCCCTGAAGCCATGGGAGCAGGTGGTGGATGGTCGTACGAGCAGCTGGTGCAGATCACAGGCTCTGGTTATGCGACCACTGACACCAGGCGGACAATCTCTGAAGAGTATTGTTAATGGCTGGGGTCACCCGTCTTGTAAAGACTGTCCAGAAGAAGGCAATGGCAAATCAGTTCTGTAGAAAGATTTGCCAAGAACAATCATGGTCATGGAAAGCCCATGATTGCACACGTCTCACAACATGGCACGTAACGAATGAACGGACTTTTTTAAAAGCACCATTAAACTAAGTTATAAACTCAAGAGAATCTACAAATGCTGGAATTCAGAGTAACACACACAGCATGGTAGAGAAACTCAGCAAGTCAGGCATCATCTACAGAGAAGATTCCTGATGAAGTGTTTTGGCCCAAAACGTTGATTGTTTATTCCCCTCCGTAGATGCTGACTGACCTGCTGAGTTCCTCTACTATTTTACATGTGTGATAATCAAAGAAAATTGCTGTTGTTGAAATGCTGCACCAGAGGCGTGAACACATAATCCATACAGACACTTCAGTGGTAATTTTGCATAATTTGTTAAACGATTCCCTTTTAGATCAATGTAAAGGATTTTCTGGTGCTGAAATATTGACCAGATCTATTCCAGTCTACAGTGCCTTGATCATTAATTGAAATAGATAATCTTATTAGATCTCAGATCATGTATGTTGGCAGCCATGTTTATCTACAAAAAAACATTTTAAAATAAAAACACAAGAGATTATGCAGATGCTGAAAATCCAGAGCAACACACACAAAATGCTGGAGGAACTCAGCAGGTCAGGCAACATCAATGGAGAGGAATAAACTGTTAACTATTCGGGCTGAGACTCTTCAGCTGGACACATGAATTCTCAGCCTGGAACATCAGTCGCTCCATGGATGCTGTATGACCTGTTAAGTTTCTCTAGCATTTTCTATGTGTTATTTTAAAATAAGTATTTGATTGTCCGCAAAGCTCTTAAAGACTACCAGGGGCCAGGTATTGCATTGAATAAGCGCGAGTCCTTTCCCAGCATCTCATTTGCAAAGTTGTTAAAATAAATCCCTAACACTTGGCGGAAACTCGGGTTCCATATGTTGAAAATGTAAGGCCACAGATTAGATCCCTAGTGAATAGAGGATAGTGTAACATCATTCCAGCCCAGTGACCAGTGTTCTAGTCTCACCACAGTCTGTAACGAGTTTGTACATTTTCCCCGTGACTGTGGGTTTCCTCTGGAGCTCCAGTTTGCTCCCACAGTCCAAAGATGTACAAATTAGGGTTAGTGAGTTGTTGTCACGATATGTGCTGGAAGTATCGAAAGTAAAATGTGGAGAAAAGACAGACTCTAATGTAGAGCTGGCAACCAGTTTGTTCATTATAATTCCAGCAGAACTTTGGTGACTCAGCTGAGTGACATAACGTTCTTAAAACTAGGACTCCATGATTAGTGCTAATCAGGTATCCACTTAAATAAGAGAAGTAACAGAATCCCTGAGCCTAATCAAAATAACTTTAACAAGTTTAAACAGGAGACCGAATTACAGAGAATGAGTTGCTTAACAAAAACACAGAGAACTCTAAATGATGAATGACTCGTTTTAAACAACAATGAAGCAACTCAGGAGCTTCAAAAACTTTGGAGACCAATGCTCTCCCGCGACCCACTCTGCCCCGAAGCGTGTGGGGTGGTGCAGTTGCATAGTAGTTAGCACAACACTTTACAGTTCCAGTGCCCTGGGTTCAATTCCCACTGCTGCTTGTGAGGAGTTTGTACCTGTGTCTGCCTGGGTTTCCTCCAGCTGCTTCAGTTTTCTCCCACACACCAGCTAGAAGGTTAATTAGTCTGTAAATTGTCCCGTGATTAGGCTAGGGTTAAATTGGGGGTTATTAGGTGGTGTGGTTTAGGCTGGTAGGGCCTGTTCCATTCTGTATGTCAATAAATAAATAAACTACAGTTATGGGCATGCTACATTGGCACCGGAAGCATGGCAACACTTGCAGACTGCCCCTTCCATACATTCGGTCCACGTTGGACATCGACACAAATGATGCATTTCACTGCATGTTTCAATGTAGTGTAACAAATAAAGCTAATCTTTACTCTTTAAAGTCAAGAGGAAAGGGTAAGTTACTCTCAGACTTAACTCACACAGAATTATAGGTATGAATTAGTGAAACAAGGTATTTTGTGTTAACTGTGGCCAAGTGAAAAGTCTGTACAGAATAGCAACTTACCAACAAAAAGTTTTATTCTTGAGTCAGTGTGGAAATGCAGTTCTTTGTACAGGATGACGCTGGAATCAGAGGCGAATGTTTATCTTTCTCCCCATCTTGTATTTTGATTCCCCCCCATTCTGGCGAACTCTTAGCCTTTCTCTTCTCCTCCTCTACCCTCATGACCTGTCCATCACCTCTCTATGAAAAACTGCGCACAACAGGATGAACAACAACCAAAGTGCAAAATAAAAGAATTGTACTAATACAAAAAGGAAAGAGAAAACAAATAATAATAATAATAATAATAATAATAAACAATAAATATTGAGGACATGAGGTGAAGAATCCTTGAAAGTGAGTCCTGTAGGTTATGGGAAGAGTTCAGTGAAACTGAGTGAAGTTATTGCCTTTGGTTCAAAGGCCTGATGATTGAGGGTAATAACTTTTCCCGAACCTGGTAATATGGGTCCTGAGGCTCCTGTATCTTCTTCCTGATGACAGCAGTGAGAAGAGAGCGTGACCTGGATGGTGGGAATCCTTGATGACTGACGCTACTTTCCTATGACACTGCTCTGTGTAGATGTGCTCAGTGGAGGGAAGGGCTTTCCCCGTGATAGATTGGGTAGTGTACATTACTTTCTGTAGGATTTTCTGTTAAAGAGCATTGATGTTTCCATACCAGGCTGCCATGCAAACAGTAATACGCTCAGTAGAAATTTCTGTTTTTATTCCATTTTTTTTGGAATCCCTTCCAGTTCTGAGTTTGAGCACTTGACCTGCTTGCTGGAAGTAATAAAACTTACATTAATGTGCAGAAATGTTTGTACTTAAAGTCTGTTTTTAGCCTCAGATATACACCACCAATGAAATGTGGTAGTCAGGGTACAAGTAGTGAAGGAGGTGGAAGCCTCTCGGGGAAAGTTCTTGTGCGATTTGGCTTACAGCTGGAACTTCAGTCACCTTGAGATTTACTGCCAGTCGTAATTATTTATCAGTTTGACCCAAGTCCCTCTCATTGTCACATTTTCTGCCAGGAGTTGTCTGAACTTGCAAATACAGAGGCTAAAGAGACAAGCTGAAAGAGGCTGGACAGCTTCAACTGGACATGCATTGCTTTGGGCTTCCTCATCTACATCTCAGCATCTGTACAGAACTGTGGCAGATCTCTGTCTAGCAGATGCTATTGGCCAAGGCTCTTTCTCCCTGTGACAGCTGTGTCAAGAGACCTCAAGTGGAATCCCACGAACATTTAAAGTTTGCATAACTCTCGAGCTGAATGTTCTTTAGAAACTTCCCAGATACAGCATATGATATGATATTGAATTAGTAAGATTGAAAGAGTACAGAGACAATTTACAATGATCTTGCAGGGACTTGAGGGCCTACATTACAGGGAAAGGTTGAATAAGTTAGGATTTTATTTGCTGGAGCATAGGAGAATAAGGGGAGACTTGATAGAGGTATACAAAATTATGAGGATAATAGAGAGGGTAAATTCAAGCAGGTGTTCTCTACTGAGGTTGGGTGAGACTAGAGCTACAGGTCATAGGTTAAAAGTGCAAGGAGAAATATTTCAGGGGAACATGCAAGGGTAATTCTTTTCTCTGAGGGTGGTGAGCACGTGGAGTGAGCTGCCAGTGGAAGTGGTGGATGTGGGTTCATTTGCAACACTTAGTGAAATTTGGATAGGTACATGGATGGAAGTGGTATGGAGGGCTATCGTCCAGGTGTAGGTCAATGGGATAAGGCAGAGTAATAGTTTGGCATGGACTATTTGGGCCAAAGGGCCTGTTTCTGTGTGGTAGTGCGCAATAACGTTGACTCTATCAAGAATTAACTTTATTCACTGTAAACATTTATATGTATCAGGAAGTTGCTGTGGTGTGTTGGTCAAGGCACAATATGCAACATTCAACACATAAGGTATGAAGAGTTCTATAAGAAATAAAGTTAAAGGTTAAAGTATAGAAATGGAAGAAAATGTGCATAAATATGTAAATACCACATGTATTTGCAATGGAAACAGCATTATAAGCAGTGGTTTAAAGTGTTTACAGTATAGTGTAGTGATGGGGTTAATACATACAGGGACAGAGGAAATAAAGGCAAAGCAGAACTATCTGTCTGGTATTATTTTTCATCATTTGCTCTTCTCGTTGTCTTGTAAAGTAAGCAGAGAAAAAGTGAAAATTCTAGTGTGCTAGGGATTTGCATTATTGAAGAGTACACACAGGAGCACGTCCTTTGGCCCATGATGGTGTACCAAACCAATTGTTAGCAACCAAACGGCTAACTCAACTAATCTCCTCTGCCTAACCTTCCATTTTCCTCACATTATGAGTTTCTACAGAAACTGTATAAAGTGCTTGAGCTGCTTCTATCTTACATTTGGGTATTGGAGTCCATTGTAATAAAGCTTCCAAAAAGATTTGGAGGCATTCTTATTTCTTCGTAGCTCATTACTTGTGCAGCATTAATAATGTCATATATTTACCAATAATTAGCAACGATTAATGGAATTAAAAGATGGCAGACAGATTGCCATCCAGGTTTCAGGGTGGGGGGATTTCAGCTGTTTACTTTAGTCTTTACATCTTCACGAATACCTTTATGAAAACAATTTGCTCCTCACCTTATTTACTATACCAGTAGACCTATCAGTAATGGGCAGATGACAATAACAGAACTTTATTTTATTCATATTTGCAGGAAATGGATGTGACGAACAACAGCAGAATTTACTGCTCATTTCCAAGTGGTCTGATTGGAAAAGACTATTTCACATCAACTCTGTGGAGTCACTTCCCCAAGAGGACCACAACCTTGCCATGGTTTGGAGGCTTGTGTGCCTCAATGACCCGGAGAGCTATTTTGGCTGGAGTCAGGGCTTTATGCTTTGGCTCTTGGTAGGGTCACCCATGCCAAACAGATCAAAGTTTAAGGCCATACTAAGAGTGGTCCACTGGTCACTGAGGTTTGGGAGTTCAGCTCAGGGCTAACAACCCTGACTTGAAAACAAAACTGTTACTGAAACAGCAATGAAGAACCCTTCTATATCTAAGTGCAATGGTATTTCTGAGTCTCCACCGGGATTTGCATGACCAACAGTAGTGAAAGCCGAGAGGAAGCCCTGAAGACCATCAAGACCAAGCACATGATGAGGAGAGATGCCAATTCAGTCAACAAGACAGCAGTTCACTGGACCCCTGAATGGTGGAGGAAACACACCATACCATAGAGACAAAAATGAGGACCCTAATCTACATTTGGACACAATAGAGAAGATGGCCAAGGAATGACAGAGATGGAGGACCGTCACTGCAGTCCTGAATATCAGCAGCGTAATGAGCAGGAAGTAAGTAAAAGGTTTAAAGGTGGCTGACAGATTGCTAATTGTTAGACATGGCAAGTCCACAGGCCAATCAGAATTACAGATATTGAGGTTTCGGGCCGAGACCCTTCGTCAGGACTAACTGAAAGAAGAGATAGTAAGAAACTTGAAAGTGGGAGGGGGAGGGGAGATATGAAATGATAGGAGAAGACAGGAGGGGGAGGAATGAAGTTAAGAGCTGGAAAGGTGATTGGCAAAAGGGATACACAGCTGGAGGGGGAGAGGATCATGGGATGGGAGGCCTAGGAAGAAAGAAAGGGGGAGGAGAGCACTAGAGGAAGATGGAGAGCAGGCAAGGAGTGATTGTGAGAGGGACAGAGAGAGAAAAAAGAGAGGGGGAATAAATAAATAAATAAATAAGGGATGGGGTAAGAAGGGGAGGAGGGGCATTAACGGAAGTTAGAGAAATCAACGTTCATGCCAAACATTCTCCCTAGGCCTCCCTATAAGTACTACATAAAAAATTAAATTAAGTAAGTAGTGCAAAAAGAAAGGAAATAAATAGTGAGGTAGCGTTCACGAGTTCATTTACATTGAGAAGCTTGATGGCGGAGGGGAAGAAGCTGTTCCTGAAACATTGAGTGTATGTCTTCCGGCTCCTGTATCTCCTCCTTGAGAAGAAGAGATGTCCTGGGCGATGGGGTTCCTTAATGATGGATACTACCTTGCTGAGGCATCAGTATTTGAAGGTGTCCTTAATGCTGGGGAGGCTAGTGCCCATGCTGAAGATAGCTGAACTTACAGCTTTCTGTAGCTTTTTCCAATCCTGTGCAATTTCCCCTCCATATCGGATGGTGGATCAACCAGTCAGAATGTTCTCCATGGTAGAAACTTCAGAGTCTTTGGTGACGTAACAACTCCTCAAGACACTTGTAAATGTCTATTTTATAGAGTCATAGAGTTATAGAGCAATACAGCACAGACATAGGCTCTTTGGCCCATCTAGTCCGTGCCAAAACCATTTAAACCACCTCCTCCCATTGACCTGCACTGAGACCATAGCCCTCCATATTTCTGCAATCCATGTCCCTATCAAGAAGTCTCTTAAATGTTGAAATCGAGCTCACATGCACCACTTGTGCTGGTGGCTCATTCCACACTCTCACAACCCTCTGAGTGAAGAAGTTTCCACTTATGTTCCCCTTAAACTTCTCACCTTTCACTCTTAACCTATGACTTACAGTTGTAGTCCCACACAACCTCAGTGGAAAAAGCCTGCTTGCATTTACCCTGTCTATACCCCTCATAATTTTGTATACCTCTATCAAATCTCATCTCAGTATTCAACATTCTGAAGAATACAGTCCCAACCTATTCAATATTTGCATGTAACTCAGGTTTTCCAGACACGGGAGCATCCTTGTAAATGTTCTCTGTACTCTTTCAACCTTATTTGCATCTTTCCTGTAGGTAGGTGACCAAAACTGCTCACAATACTCCAGCTTAGTCCTCACCAACGTTTTATACAACTACAACGTAACATCCCATCTCCTGTACTCAATATATTGATTTATGAAGGCCAATGTGCCACAAACTTTCTTCACAACCCTATCTACAGTGACACCACTTTCAATTAACTATGGACCTGTATTCCCAGATCCCTTTGTTCTACCATACTCCCCTGTGCCCCATCATTCACTGTGTAAGATCTACCCTGGTTGGTCCTACTAAAGTGCAAAACCTTGCACCTGTCTGCATTAAATTCCATCTGCAATTAATTAATATTTAGTTAGTGCATAACAGCCTGTTCAATGTATTCTCAGCAAGAGACTGCTTGGTTCTGGTGACAAATTTCAATTCCTTGCAGAGTATTTACCTGGAATGGTTCCCAGAAGTAATGTCTGTGTATCCTTAGACTAAGTTGTAATAATATATATTTTAAGTTATAAGAAATACTGTCACAATTATTTAGATTAAAGTATTTAATATAGAATATTTTATTAATGTAAGAGGTTCTGCAGATGCTGGAAATCCAGAGCAACACGCACAAAATGCTGGTGGAACTCAGCAGGTCAGGCAGCATCTATGGAAAAGAGTAAACATTTGCCCTTTTGGGCTGAGACCCTTCATCAGGACTGGAAAGGAAGGAGAGAAGGGAAGGAGGATAGCTAGAAGGTAAGAGGTGAAGCCAGATGGATGGAAAAGGCAAAGTGCTGGAGAAGAAGGAATCTGACAGGAGAAGAGAGTGGATTATGAGAGAACGGGAAGAAGTGGCACTGGTGGGAGGTGATAGGGAGGTGAGGAGAAGAGGAAAGAGGCCAGAGTGGGGAATAGATAAAGAAGGAAGGGGAAACGTAAAAGAAAAAGGGAAAAAAAAGGAGAGGAAAAAAAAGAGAGGAACAAGTATTATCAGAAGGAAAAATCAATGTTCATGCAATTAGCTTGGAGCTATGTAGACAGAATATGAGGTGTAACATATTATTAACAGCCTGTTTAAAAATCAAGGCTTCAGGTTTCTTTCTTCAGATAAACAATGAACAAATCGTAGACATGTGTGGAGTTTTTAAATAAAATCCTGTTTGGTGCTGAGTTATTTTTGGTACGCAAGGGCCAGGTGAATCACAGTGATTATAATGATTATCAAAATCTGCAAATGTCAGAAAACTGAAATAAAAACAAAAAAGTGCTGAAAATACTTTGCAAATCAGGCAGCCTCCATAAAAACAGAAACATGGTTAATGACTCAGGTTGAAGACCCTTTGATAAAATTGTGAAGAAGAGAGAACAGATAGTTTCAAGTTGCAGAGGACATGGAGGAGGGAAGGGACTCTCCAGTAGGGTTGTCATGGGAATAAACAGTAGAGGCCTTCCAGTTAATGGGAGTGATTAGAAGAGGAATGAAAGTCGTGAAATACCATATGGTCTATTTTTGATATGTGTTATGTGCAGTGTGCTGTGTGCTGTGGGAAATGTATTTTGCATCTTGGCCCTGGAGGAACAGGTTCTCATTTGGCTATGTTCATGAATGGTTCAATGATAAGTAAACTTGAACTGAGGCCAGTTAGAGAGTGAATACTTAAATAAAGGATCATACATTTGGAAACTGGAGGAGTACAGAACAGGTTCAGCAAGTTGCCATGTGCAAATGCAGATAGATGACTTACACCAGAAATGGCCAAAGAAACATTGTACTGTGCCTAGAAAGAAGATGAAGATTCCTCGAGCCTCATTATATCAGTGTAGGAGGCCATGGGTAGATAGGCCAAAGTGGAATATTGAAAGACTGAGATAGAGTGGATGTGGGGAGAATACTTCCTATAGTGGGGGAGTCTAGGAGCAGAGGACATTGAGTAGATGTGGAGAGGATGTTTCCTATGGTGGGGGAGTCAAGGAACAGAGGGCACAGATAGAGTGGATGTGGAGAGGATACTTCCTGTAGTGGGGGAGTCTAGGACCAGAGGACACAGATAGAGTGGATGTGGAGAGGATGTTTCCTGTAGTGGGGGAGTCTGGGACAAGAGGGCACAGACAGAGTGAATGTGGAGAGGATGTTTCCTGTAGTGGGTGAGTCTAGGACCAGAGGACACAGACAGAGTGGATGTGGAGAGGATGTTTCCTGTAGTGGTGGATCTAGGACCAGAGGGCACAGATAGAGTGGATGTGGAGAGGATGTTTCCTGTAGTGGTGGATCTAGGACCAGAGGACACAGACAGAGTGGATGTGGAGAGGATGTTTCCTGTAGTGGTGGATCTAGGACCAGAGGGCACAGATAGAGTGGATGTGGAGAGGATGTTTCCTGTAGTGGTGGATCTAGGACCATAGAGTACAGCCTCAGAATAGAGGGACATCCTTTTAGAAAAGAGATGAGGAGGAATTTCTTTAGCCAGAGAGTGATGAATCTGTGGAATTCATTGCCACAGGAAGTTGTGGAGTCCAAGTCATTGGGTACATTTAAATCAGAGGTTGATAGGTTCTTTAATGATCAGGCCATCAAAGGTTACAGGGAGAAGACAGGAGAATGGGGATGAGAGGAAAATGGAATGACACAGCTAACTTGATGGGCCGAATGGCCCGATTCTGCTCCTATGTCTTATGGTCTTGAGTCAAGTGCTATTTAAGTCTCTATGATAACTGAGCATGGGGGATGATTTTTATTTAAATCATACATTCCAAATCAGGTGGTGGGATGGAGATATGCCTCTACCAAAGGAAGTGTATGTTCCTCCTTTCCTCCAGCAGCCTGCAAGTCACTCTTGGGCAAGGTGTAGCATCTGCTTAGCCCCCAGTCAGGGTCATGTGACGCCTTGGGAGCAGGTGGGTGGTCGTATGAGCAGCTGGTGCAGATCATGAGTCTTGGTTATGTGGCCACTGATGCCAGGCAGACCAGAAGAAGTCAATATAAACCCCTTCTATAGAAAAGAATTGCCAAGAGAAATCATAATCATGGAAAGACCTTGATCGCCTACGTCATTTGATATAGCACATAACGATGATTGCAAATATCAAAAGGCATTGTGGATATTATCTTGGACACATGAGGATCTGTACTAAGGGTGTGAATTTGTTAAACTGCTTCCAAAATGTCAGACTTACAGCAAGTCTGCATTTTTGTCCAGATGGATTGTCAAGGTTGAGAGGTCATCAGGAACCATTTTCAGCTGCTTGAGTTCCAAGGCACAGCCCCGCTGTAAGATGGATGATGTGGAACCAAGCCCAGATAGACCACATAACAAAAATGCACCCAAACCTATCAATAAGAGAAATAAGGACAAAGGGAGGCCTGAAATACCCTCTCATCCATATTTGCTGAAACACTGAGTAATAATCTATGTAAACTTGGGGTTGCATTTTTCTGTTGGAACACAGCTGAATGAAACAAACTCAATGGATCAGCTTGTTTTCATGTATCTGCTTTTTCCGGATGTTTGAAATAGTTGAAAACAGTCGCGCAAAAAATCGGGAATATCTCAAGACGTTCCAGTAACACGTTGGCCCAGATTTTTCAGTGGTAATGACAATGAAACTACAGGCGTTTGTCAACATTACTTTATGAAACTGACAGGAACTTCACAGTTTCTGTGCAAAATGGAAATGGAAATCCCAGAGTTACTCTTAGTGACTTGCTGCTTCTCCACGCGCTGTATAGTTTACCACCTTCTCTTTCGCAATAAAGTGAAGTCACTTGAACTGACACAAATTTATTTATTTGCAGATACAGTGTTGAACAGGCCCCTCCAGTCTTCCTAGCCACACTGCACAGCAAACCCCAATTTAACCCTAACCTAATCATGGGACAATTTCCAATGACAATTAAGCTACTAACTATGCATTAGGGTTAGGGTTAGTGTTCAATTGGAGGTTGCTGTGCAGTGCGGCTAACCCTGATCCTAATGCCTTTGGACTGTGGGATGGAACTGGAGCACCTGGAGAAAACCCACACATTCCATGGAGAGGATATACAAACTCCTTACAGAAGATGCTCACCACGGTACTACTGAGGGACAATTCATGTAGTTGTCCTGCTTTAAATCCCTGTAAATTTTATGCTGAAAACAGCTCAGCCCTAAAATTGCATATTGTATTGGAACATGGTCCTGTTTTTATTTTTAGTTACTCCTGTAATTTGTTTCCATTTTTACCAGTCTGAGTGAAATACAGTCTAAGATTCAGATTTATTTTTCACATGTACATTGAAACGTACAGTGAAATATATCATTTGCGTTAACAACCTACACAACTCAAGCATGTGCTGGGGGCAGCCCGCAAGTTTCACCACACATTCTGGCACCAAAATGTTCAGCAGAACAACACAAGCAACAACAACAGCCAACGATCCAACAAAGCAAGACAACAGCAGCAAAATAAGCTACTCAGAGTCGCAGGCATTGGGCTTGCAAACTTCAGTTCCTGATCTGGTCTTGCACATCTCAGCTTTAGGCCTCTTCCTCCAGACTTGGCAACTTTGGGATTTCTACTTCCGGACTCACAGTGTTCAGGTAAAATCAGCCTTGATCTGAAGGTAAGGAGGCACAGGGTCAAATGGCTGATCTTGTCTTCAGCAAAGACATTAAAATTCTATTCTGTTCTTTTCTAAATGGCCCACTCCTGTATTGATTTAAGTTCAATTAAATCATCTGATAATATTCAAGTTTTAAGGATGCAAACTTGTCCTCGTATTTTAACCACAAACAAGATAAATCTGCAGATTCTGGAAATCCAAGCAACATCACACAAGATGCTGTAAGAACTCAGCAGGCCAGGCAGCATCTATGAAAAAAAGCACAGTTGATGCTTCAGCCCAAAACCTTGACTGTGCTTTTTTTCCATGGATGCTGCCTGGCCTGCTGAGTTTCTCCAACATTTTGTGTGTGTTGCTCAGATTTCCAACATTTGCAGATTTTCTCTTGTTTATCTTTTCCATAGATGCTGCCTGACCTGCTGAGTTTTTCCAACATTTTGTGTGTTAGTATTTTAACTCTGCATCATCCTGGTGAATCTCCAGTGAACTCCTCTACAGCCCACTAACTCTTCTAAAGGCACAACACCCAGAGAAAGGATCAACAGATCGAGAAGCAATTATGAAGAGGAATAACAGTCGATATTTCAGGCCAAGACCTTTCCAAGAGACATTAGCACATGTGAAATGAAAATTTGGCAACCTTTCATCACATGACAATGAACTTGATGAAGTGAAACATGAAGAAAACCCCTCCTCACTGCTTGGGACCATAACCCTTGACCAAGTAACTGCTCAAAACTCTATCCTAAATGTATGAATTAGCTGTAGTGTCATTCTGCTTACTGGGGGTTTGGGGTTTGATGTGATTTGTTTGGCGTGACTTTTTAGTCTTTTTTCATGGGGTGGGATTTTGTATAACGTATTGCCATTTGCAAGATATGTTTTTTTTTGTGCAGAGAAGGTTTTGATGTTTTTCTTTCAATTAAATCTATGGTTTTCTTTGTTTCATGGCTATCTGGAAAAGACCAATCTCAGAGTTGTATACTGCATTTGTACTGATGATAAATGAACCTTTGAACCTTTTGTTTTGAGCCTTTAAATACCTTTGCAATTTGACAATTCCGACTTTCAGCACTACAGGGCACCACACTGTGGATATTTCCTTGTTAGGTTTAGAAGTATAATTCATTGTAACTTGATAAATGAACCATCGGCAAGTAACACCTAAGCAATTTCAGCTACTTCTACAGCAAAACCAGATGAATAGTATTCTGGCATCAGATTCCACAGCAACTCCAAGGGCAGGCATTAACCTTGGAAGGTCTAGTGGAGCATTTATGCACCACATTGATACAATGACAAGCCAAGCATATTTTAAAGGTATTTAGAGAGTGCCATCAATCCAAAAGAGTCCATTGTAACCCATTCTTCTTTAACGTCTTTCTAACACTTTCACATCAAATTCATTATATCATTTTTGGAAAGCACAATTTATGTTAGCAAGTGGAAATATATCTTGCTGCCATTCAAAGAGGTGATATAGAACATAATAGCAACATTAAACGAGCTAAAACCAAAGTCAATTTAAAATAAAACTGCCTAATTTTATTTTTGCTCTGAAGCTGATTTACACAAAGACCATTTTGGTTCCAGCAAATCTGTACAGCTGAATTAAATCTATATTTATATTTATATCCTTGGTAAATAGTCTCAATATAATTGTCAAAAATGTAGCCATCTGACACCATATGCACTTACTCTGCAAAGAAAAAAGCAGCTTGATTTATGATCGTCCGTGACCTGAATTTTCAGTGCGATGAGCTAAAACACAGCTGCAAGTTGGCTGGAGGGTTGCATCATGTTCAAAACACCAGTTTCACAATCAGAAGGCATCCACCCCTTCACAAGAAATTCTTTGGAGTTATTTCTGCATTGCTTGGTCATAATCTGATAACTTGTGTCACAAACGTTACATATCAATTGCCACACCATGTTTACATGTTGTCCAGGTTTTGCTGAAGACCGCTACGGACGTCTTCATTATCAGATATAGAAATATTGTAGACGTTTTTATCTGAGAAATGAATTCCTGGGGTTGCAATAACAGGCCATGGAAAGTTCTGGTCATATTCTAGGGCGTCAAATTTGAATTTAGCTATTTAAATAACAACCTTTTGAACCAGATTTATTATTCAAATACAGCATTCTGCTAAATTCTTAGGCACCCTAGCAAAATATATATGTGCCTAAGAATTTTGCACAGCACCGTAGATAGCCAAATCTCTTACTCAGGCACTTTTATGGTATTTCTTCTTCTTAAGCCAATCATTTCTACTGGGGCATAGGCTGCTGACAGTAGCTCGCCAGACTCCTCTACCTGGGCCGAAGGTTGGTCAGCCCTGTGGTTACAGTTTCACACTCAACTTCAACTTCATACGCCATAGGTGAAGATCCTTCCTCTCTCAGGGATGAGGTCTTCAGAGCTTCTGCTGGCATTTCTGTACTCTGGGATTTTGCAGGATGGGGTTGCTACCACCATGCCCAACCCTCCTCCATTCACGTACAACCCCAAGATTTATTTTCTTGTGGGCATTCATAGTACGTACAATGAAAATCTGCACACAATAAGACAGACAAACGACCAATGAGCAAAAGACAACAAAATATGCAAATACAAAAAAGAAAAAAACAAAGTAATAATCATAAACAAATAAGCAATAAATATGGAGAACGTGGGATGAAAAGTCTTTGAAAGTGAGACTGTAGATTGTGGGAACTTTTCAACAATGGGGCAGTTAAGTTGAGTGAAGTTATCCCCTCTGGTTCAGGAGTCTGATGGTTGAGGGGTGGTAACTCTTCCTGAACCTACTGGTGTGAGTCCTGAGGCTCCTGTACCTCTTCCTGATGGCAGCAGTGAGAAGACAGCATTGCCTGGGTGGTGGGGGCCCTTGATGATGGATACTGCTTTCCAGCAATAACGCTCCTTGTAGATGTGCTCAGTGGTGGAAGGGCTTTACCCGTGATGGGCTGGACCGGATCCATTACTTCTTGTAGGCTTTTCACTTTAAGTCAGTATACTCTCCACTGCACTTCTACAGAAATTTGTCAAAGTTTTAGATGACAAGCTGAATCTTTGCAAATTCTAAGGAAGTAGAGGTGCTGCCATGCTTTCTTTCTTTCTGTGCTGGGCCCAGGACAGATCCCCTGAAACATTGAGGAATTTGAAGTTGCTGACACTCTCCACCCCTAATCCCCCAATGAGGACTGGCTCATGGACTTCCGGTTTCCTCCTCCTGAAGTCAATAATCATCTCCTCGGTCTTGCTGACATTGAGTGAGAGGTTGTTGTTATGGCACCACTCTGCCAGATTTTCAGTCTCCCTTCTTTATGCTGATTTGGCCAAAGACAATGGTGTCAACAGCAAACTTAAATATGGCATCGGAGCTATGCTTTCACCAAGTCATAAGTGTAAAGCAAGTAGAGCAGGGTGTAGGCATGTGGTGCATCTGTGCTGATGGAGATAGTTGAAGAGATGTTGCCAATCTGAACTGACTGAGATCTGTCAGTGATGAAATTGATAATACGGTTACACGAGGACGTATTGAGGGCTAGAACTTGGAGCTTATTGATTAGTTTTGAGGGGAAAATAGTATTGAATGCCAAACTGTAGTCATTAAGAGCATCCTGATGCAGGCATCTTCGCTGTCCAGGTGTTTCAGGGTTGAGTGTAGGGCCAATGAAATGGCTTCTACTTTTGATCTTTGTGACGGAAGGCAAATTGCTTTTTTTTGCCGGACTGATCTCCACCGTGCTGAAGTAGGGCAACAACTGTCAGACTCTTCCCCTTACGTACCCCTTAAACTGGATCCCTCTAAGGAGCACCAGACCATTTTCTGCCAATCCATCACCAACCTTATTAACTCAGGATCTCCCATCCACTGCCAGCAACCTCATAAGACATAGGAAGAGAATTAGTCCATTCAGCCCATCGAGTTTGGTCTGCCATTTCATCATGGCTGATCCTGGATCCCATTCAACTCCATAAAACCTGCCCTCTCACCATATCCTTTGACGTCTTGTCCAATGGGGAAGTGATCAGCTTCCACTTTCAATATTACCTATAGACTTGGTCTTCACTGCAGTCTGTGGCAGAACATTCCACTCTTTGGCCAAAAAATATTCGTCCTTCTGTTCTAAAAGATCACCACTCAAATTTGAGGCTGTGCCCTCTTGTTCTGGATACTCCTAGCAGAGGTAACATCCTCTTCACATTAGCCTTATCTAGTCCTTTCAAAATTCAGTAGGTTTCAATGAGATTCAGAATCAGAATCAGGTTTATTATCACTGGCACGTGACGTGAAATTTGTTAACTTAGCAGCAGCAGTTCAATGCAATACATAATCTAGCAGAGAGAATAAAATAATAAATAAAATAAAACATCATATTAATAAATAAGTATATCAATTATGTAAATTGAATAGATTTTTAAAAAGTGCAAAAACAGAAATGCTGTATATTAAAAAAGTGAGGTAGAATCCAAAGCTTCAATGTCCATTTAGGAATCGGATGGCAGAGGGGAAGAAGCTGTTCCTGAATCGCTGAGTGTGTGTCTTCCGGCTTCTGTACCTCCTACCTAATGGTAACAGTGAGCAAAGAGCATGACTGGGAGCTGGAGATCCTTAATAATGGATGCTGTCTTTCTAAGACACTGCTTCCTAAAGATGTCCTGGGTACTTTGTAGGCTAGAGCCCAAGATGGAGCTGATGAGATTTACAACCTTCTGCAGCTTCTTTTGATCCTGTGCAGTAGTCCCTCCATATCAAAGAGTGATGCAGCTTGTCAGAATGCTCTCCACAGTATAACTATCGATGCTTTTGAGTGTATTTGTTGACATGCCAAATATCTACAAACTACTAATAAAGTATAGCCGTTGTCTTGCCTTCTTTATAAGTACATTGATACGTTGGGACCAGGTTAGATCCTCAGAGATCTTGACACCCAGGAACTTGAAACTGTTCACTCTCTCCACTTCTGATCCCTTTATGAGGATTGGTATGTGTTCCTTTGTCTTACCCTTCCTGAAGTCCACAATCAGCTCTTTCGTCTTACTGATGTTGAGTGCCAGGTTGTTGCTGTGGCACCACTCCACTAGTTGGCATATCTCACTCCTGTACACCCTCTTGTCACCACCTGAGATACTACCAACAATGGTTGTATCGACAGCAAATTTGTAGATGGTATTCCCATGCATTTTTCTAAATTCCAGTAAGTCCAGGCCCAAAGCTGCCAAATGTTCCTCGTATGTTAACTTCTTCATTCCTGGAATCATCCTCCTGAAGTACTCCTTTGGACCTCATGATATCCTTACTCCACGGCTTCCATTTCTATCTCCTACCCAAGATTCATTTACTTGCCTGTCCAGGTAGACCCATTGTTTCTGTTTGTTCCTGCTCCACCCAACATATATCTGCATACATTAATTCTGTTTTATCCCCTTGGTTCAGTCCCTTTGTACATGCTTCCATAAAACCATAAGGTATAGGAGCAGAATTATGCCATTTGGCCTATCGAATCTGCTCCACCATTTCATCATGGCTGCTTCAATTGTCCTCTCATCCCCAATCTTCTGCCTTCTCCCCGTATCCTTTTGTGCTCTGACCCATGAAGAATCTATTAAACTCTGCCTTAAATATACAGAATGACGTGGCCTCTGCAGCTGCCTGTAGCAAAGAATTCCACAGATTCACCACTCTTTGGCTGGAGAAATTCCTCCTAATTTCCGTTCTGAAATGATGCCCCTCTATTCTGAGGTTTTGTCCTCTGTTCTTAGACTCTCCCATCATAAACAATGTCTTCTCCACATCCACTCTATCAAGGCATTTCACCAATTGATACTGTCCCAGCTATGTCTGCCTTTTTGTCAACCATATGGAATAGTCCATACTCCAAGCCAACACCGGTGTTGTTCCCCAACTCTTCCTACACTATACTGTTTCCTGCACCATGCTGAGCTGGTCAATTAGGTCACCCCTTTTTCTTCTGAAATTTAGTGAATACAGACCCAGATCCATCAAACACTATTCCTATGACAAGACTTTCAATTGTGAAATCATTTTTGTGAACCTCCTTTGAACCCTCTCCAGTTTCAGCAGATCCTTTCTAAGGGGAACAAACTGTTCACAATACTCCAAGTGAGACCTCACCAGTGCTTTATAAAGTCCCAGCATTACATCCTTGCTTTTATATTCTCGTCCTCTTTAAATGAATGCTAAAATCACATTTGCCTTCCGCACCACAGACTTAACCTGCAAATCAACCTTTAAGGAAACCTGCATGAGGATTCCCAAGTCCCTTAGCATCTCATATTTTTGTATTTTCTCTCCCTTTAAAAAATAATCAACCCTTTCTTTTCTTCTATCACAGTGCAATACCTTACACTTCCTGACACTGTACTCTGTCACTTCTTTGCCCATTCTGCTAATTTATCTAAGTCCTTCTGTAGCCTTTTTACTTCCTCACAACTACCAGCCCCTCCACATATCTTTGCATTATCTACAAACTTTGCAATAAAGACATCAATTCCATCATACAAATCATTGAATTATTACATAAAAAAGAATGGGTCCCAACATAGACCCCTGTGAAACATCACTAGTCACTGGCAGCCAACCAGTAAAGGCTCACTTTATTCCCACTCTTTGCCTCCTGCCAGTCAGCTGCTGCTTTATCCATGCTAGAATCTTTTCTGTAATACCGTGTGTTCGTAGCTTGTTAAACAGCCTTATGTGTGGCACCTTGACAAAAGCCTTCTGAAAATTCAAGTACACATCAACTGATTCTCCTTTGTCTATCATGCTTATTTTTTCTTCAAAGAATTCCAACAGATTTGACATGCAAGAGGAAACCATATTGACAACAGCCTATTTTATCATATGTCTCCAAGTACCCTGAGACCACATTCTTAATAATCTTCCCAACCATTGAGGTCAGACTAACTGACCTATAGTTTCCTTTCTTCTGCCTCTTTCCTTTCTTGAAGAGTGGAGTGACACTTCCAATTTTCCAGTCTTCCAGAACCATTCCAGAATCTAGTGATTCTTGAAAGATCATTACCAATGCCTCCTCAATCTTTTCAGCCACCTTTTTCAGAACCCTGGGGTGTAGACCATCTGGTCCAGGTGACTTATCTACCTTCAGTTTCCCAAGAACCTTCTCTCTAGAAGTAATAACTTCACACACATCATGACCACTGATGTTTGGAACTTCCACCATACTGGTAGTGTCTTCCACAGTGAAAACTGATGCAAGGTATTTATTCAGTTTTCCTTGTTCCCCTTTACTACCTGTCCAGCATTGTTTTCCACCTGTCCAATATCCACACTTGCCTCTCTTTTAGCTTCATATATCTGAAGAAACTTCCCTGACACTTCACACTCTCTTGACCTTTTCAATGACTTCAAGTTCCCTGGCCCAATCATCTGATTTTCATATGGATGTTCAGTACCTATATGCCTCCATCCCCATTGGGAAAGCCTAAAAATTCTTCGCTTCTTTCTGGATATCAGACCCAACCAGTTTCCCTCCACCACTACTTTCCTCCATCTGTAGGAACTGGTCCTCACTCTCAATCATTTCTCCTTTGGCTCCTCCCACTTCCTTCGAACAAAAACTATAGCCATGTGCACTTACATAGGTCCCAGCTATGTCTGCCTTTTTGTCAACCATATGGAATAGTCCATACTCCAAGCCAACACTGGTGTTGTTCCCCAACTCTTCCTACACTATACTGTTTCCTGCACCATGCTGAGCTGGTCAACTTAATCAACATTGCCTCCACTCTGCCCTCAAATTTACCAGGTTCATTTCTGACGCCTATCTTCCCTATCTCATTCTCTCCATCTCTATCTCTGGAGATAGTCTATCTACTGATTTCCACTGATTCTCACAGGCACTTGGACTATACTTCTTCCCACTCTGTCTCTAACAAAGGTGCCATCCCCTTCTCTCAGTTCCTCTGTCTCTACCACGTTTACTCTCAGAATGAGGCTTTTCATTCCAGACCTAATGAGATACCTTCCTTCTTCAAAGAAAGGTGCTTCTCTTCTTCAGCCATCAATGCTGCCCTCATTCATTTTGTGCACGTCTGCCATCACCCTATCCTCCCGATACCACACCAGGGATAGGGTTCCTCTTGTCCTCACCTAGCATCCTACTAGACTCCGCATTCAGCACATAATTCCCTGGAACTTCTGCCATTTTGAACAAAATCCCACCACTAAGCACATCTTTTCCTCCCCCTTTCTGCTTTTGACAGGGACCGCTCCCTTGTCCACTCATCCCTCCCCACTGATCTCCCTCCTGCAAGCAGAACAAGTGTCAAATCTGCCCCTACACCCCTCCCTCACTACCATTCATGGCCCCAAAGAGTCCTTCCAGATGAGTCTGTTGGGGCATTTACCGTGTTCGGTGCTCCCGGTGCGGCCTCCTGTAAATCGGTGAGACCCGACGTAGACTGGGAGACAGCTTCACTACGCACCTACATTCCATCTGCCAGGACAAGCGGGATCTCTCAGCGGCACCCATTTTAATTCCACTTTCTATTCCCATTCTGCCATGTCAATCAATGGCCTCCTCCTCTGGCATGATGAGGCCACACTCAGGTTGGAGAACATCTTATATTCTGTCTGATTAGCCTCCAACCTGATGGCATGAATATCGATTTTAACGAGCTTCTGGTAATTACCCCCCTTCACCATTCCACATTCCTTTGTCCTCTCTCTTCTATTTCCTTATCTACCAATCAACTCCTGTAAGTGCTCCTCCCCCTTCATTTCTTCCATGAACTTCTATTCTTGCCCATCAGGCTCCCTCTCCTCCAGCCCTCTCCCTCTTTCACCAGTCAACTTCCCAGCTCTATACTTCACCCCTTCTGCCGATTTCACCATTCACTTGCCACCTTGTACTTCTTTCTCCACTCCCTCCACCGCCTTGCTCTGAGTTCTCATTTTTCTTTCCAGTCCTGATGAAAGGTCTCAGTCCAGAATGTTGACTGTTTATTCACTTCCATAGCTGCTGCCTGACCTGCTGAGTTCCTCCAGCAATTTGTGTGTAGTTTAATTGGCCATTGTAAATTGTCCCGTGAATAGGCTAGGGTTAAAACGGGGGTTGAAGGCTACGCTTCTCAAAGGGCCAGAAAGATCTATTCCACGCTGAATCTCTAAATAATTAAGTCAGCATCAAATGCTGTTCATTAAAATGGAAGTAGTGCAAGTGAATTGCTGAGACACCCTTAATGATAAAGACACTGGTATGGATAGAGGAACGGTTAATAGGCAGGAGGCAGCGAGTGGGAATAAAGGGGGACTTTTTCTGGTTGGCTGCCAGTGACTAGTGGTGTTCCTCAGAGGTCAGTATTGGGACTGCTACTTTTCACATTGTTTGTCAATGATTTGGATAATTGATTGATGGTTTTGAGACAAAGTTTACAGATGATACAAAGATAGGTGGAGGGATAGGTGGTGCTGAGGAAGCAAACTAGGACTTTGAAAAATTGGAAGAATGGACAAAAGCAGCAGGTGGAAGACAATGTTGGGAGATGTACGATAATGCATTTTGTAAAAGGAACAATGGTGAGGTCTATTATTTAAATACGGAGAAGGTTCAAAGATCAGAATGCAGAGGGATTTGGAAGTTAATTTACAGGTTGAGTCTGTGGTAAAGAAGGCAAATGCAATTTTGGGGTTGATTTAAAGGGGAATAGAATATAAAAGCAAGGAGATAATGCTGAGCCTTTATAAGACAGTAGTCAGGCCGCACGGAGTATTGTCAACAGTTTTGGGCCCCATATCTCAGAAAGGATTTGTTGTCATGGGAGAGAGTCCAGAGGAAGTTCATGAAGACAATTCCATTAATGAAAGGGTTAACATATGAGGAGTGTTTGGCAACTTGGGGCCTGTACTCACTGGAATTTAGAAGAATGCGGGGGTGGGAGGGAATATCATTGAAACCTATCGAATGTTGAATGGATGTGGGGAGGATGTTTCCTATGGTGGAGGTATCCAGAACTAGAAGGAATAGCCTCAAAATTGAGGGGGTGACCTTTTAGACCAGAAGTAAGGAGGAAGTTTTTTTAGCCAGAGTGTAGTGTATCTTTGGAATGCTCTGCCACAGATTGTGATGGATGCGAAGTCCGTGAGTATATTGGGTATATTTAAGGTGAAAGTTGATTGTTTCCTGATCAGTCAGGGCATCAAAGGATGTGGCGAGAAGGCAGGTGTATGGGGTTGAGTGGGATCTGGGATCAGCCATGATGGAATGGCAGAGCAGACTCGATGGGCTGAATGGCCTATTTCTGCTCCTGTGTCTTATGATCTATCTATCTAGCTGTATTTTTTTATATATGTTGTGTTATACAGCTGCTGGAAAACAACACATTTATTTATTTATTAACACAACACAGTGTAATCTGGTCCTTTGAGCTACATTGCCCCAGAAAACCATAAGAATCCCAATTTAACCTTAACGTAATCCCAGGACAATTCATAATAACCATTTAACCTACTTACCAGTATGTCTAGACAGTGAGAAGATACCAGAGTACCCGGGGTAAACCAGCCCCTTAGAGAATGGTGTGGATTTGAACTCTGAACTCCAGAACACCCAAGCTGTAACTATGCTTTGCTAACCACTACGCTACACTGTACCCAAATTTTATGAGAAAATCTGTGATAACAAACTTGATTCTGATTGTTAATTGGTTCAGTTAATGATCCTTGGGTATTCCCATGTTTTGTAATCCGGTGCAGAATATGTCTTCAGTCTGGGATAAAATGGAAAATCATTTATTGTCAGTCAGCTTAAGTAAAAAGCTTACTGTTTTTTCTCACATTGACAATAAAAATGTGCATTATCACTGAAACCTCAAAGAAAAATCCGAGCTGATGACTTTAATAAGAAACCAACAACCAAGGAAAACAGCTTAAACATGGTAATGGCCAGGATGAAATCCTTTGTTTGAAAATTGGAGAAGTTTTCTACAGGTGAGACAGATGAGGCAACCTCTGTCACATTTCACTGTGGTTCAATTCAAACCTACTGTGAATAATAGTTTACCAAGACTTACATGAGACACAATAGTAAGTATTTATCTTTCAGTAGCTTAATACCTGATTCTAATGCATCAACTATTGTAGTGGTTGCCTCAATAAACATAAAGATCATTGGCTCGTAATTAGCGATGTAATTTAATGTCACATTAAACCTTAATGTATTCACAGGCATGATATTTATTTAGATCTTGAGGGTTTGTTACTTGCAAAATGCATCTTGCAAAGATGAAAATTTAGGACTTAATTCAACAGATTCTTCATATGCCACTGGATTTTGTCATAAAATATATTTTTAAATTTTCATTTTAATTTGTTTCTGGTAATTGATTTTGTTCTCAGGAAAAGCACAATCTGAGAAAGTTAGGTTACAGGATAAAGAAAAATAATGCCTCTTTGGCTTTGCTGCTTGTCCTGGTTAAAATGATTTGCAGTGAAGATGAGGTGAACCCAAAGATATAGTGTGAAATAGCTGAAGAAAAGAAACCTTTACTTTAAGAAAAACCATCAATGGGTCTACTTACAAGAACAGACCTGTACCCTGCAAAGGATGTTTTCACCCCCTGATGGCCATTATTAATGGTTATGTTCTTTGTACACATTGCAGTAAACATTTCTGTGAAACAAACGTTTAGAGATTTTCTAGTACAGTGAAAAATCATTTAATAATGAATTTAATCAACATATGTAAATTCCCATTAGGGTGTCCCAATTTACAGGCATCAATTGTATACAAAATTTAATTTGGAATATTTAATTCATTATTCTTCCTTTTAGCTGAATAAATATAGCATCTATATTTCATAAAAATAAAAGACAAGTTCTTTGACTGCAGGGGAAAAGCTATTCAAGGACTAACCTACTTTACATACATAAATGAGATTTAATTGTCCTAATTTGCTTCTTATGTTATCCATATTAACACAAAGAACCACCTATATTCCATAAGTTAAGGGAGCCATTTAGTGAGCTAATATTCCCAAGTAGAAATATTTATATCAATGTTACTGATATCAATTATGTGCCTTCTTCATATTAGCCTTTCAACAAGATAAGCCTATCAGAACATTTCTTAACCCAAACAATTTATTTTTCAATATATATTTACCCTTTTGGGTAAATCGTTGCAAAGTAAAATTATTTTGACAACATTTCTAATTTAATCCTCAGGGCTCAGTACTGCAGGTCAGGTAGAGTCTATGGAGGAGAATAGAGTCAATGTTTTGGACCAAGACCATTTTTCAGGACTGGGAAGGATGGGAGAATAAGCCAGAATAAGAGTGTTGGGGAGAGAAATAAGTATCACTGAGAGAGGGGAAAGGTAGGTGGGTGGGGGAGAGGGGTATCAACTAAGAAGTTGGGAAGTGACAGGTAGAAAAGATAAAGGGGTGAAGAAGGAATCTGATAAGAGAGGAAAGTGGATGATGTGAGGAAGGGCAGAAGGAGCAGAACCAGAGGGTTATGATTGGCAAGTGAGAAGAAGTGAAGGTGTAAGACTGAAGCAAGAATGGGGAATGGAAAATGAGAGGAGGAGGAGGCAGGAGAAATTGTTGGAAGTATAATGAATGGATCTGTTCCCTGGATGCGTTTTCCTTTCCAGGATATCACAGATGTCATCCTTTTTCAAAGGGTGGGGTTTTCTTTCCACCATCATTGATGCTGCACTCATCTGCATCTCCTCCACTTCCCGGATATCTGTGTTCACCCCATTGTCTGACCACCTTAACGGCAATAGAGTTCCTTGTGTCCTTAGCTATCACCCCATGAGCCTCGGCATCAAACACATCATTCTCTACAACTTCCACCATTTCCAAAAGGATCCTACCACCAAACATATCTTCATCTCCTCTCTCATCTGCTTTGGCAGGGATCGCTTTTCCATGATTCCCTTGTCCATTCATTTCTCCCCACTAATCTCATCCCTGCCCATTCACTTCCTCCCTCACCTCTATTCAGGGCCCTAAACACTCCTTCCAGGTGAGGCAATACCTTACCTACAAATCTGCTGGCGTCATCTATTGTATCAATGTAGATGCTGCCTCCTCTATATTGGTGAGTCCTGTCATAAATTGGAGGACTGTTACTTCCTCTTCTTCCGCCTAAAGTGAAACTTTCTGATGCCCAAATATTTTAATTCTGATTCCCATTCACATTCCGACTGTTGATCCATGGCCTCCTTTTGTGCCATGATGAGGCCACTCTCAGGGTGGAAGAGCAACACCTTATATTTTGTCTGGGTAGGCTCCAACCTGATGGTACAAATATCGATTTCTCCAATTTATGGTAAAAAAAATCCCTCCCCCCACCCCTCTTCTTCTTCTGTTCTCTATTCTGGCCTCTTACCTCTTCTCATCTGTCTATCACCTACCCTTTGGGACCCCTCCTCCTTCCCTTTCTTCTATGGTCTACTCTCCTCTCCTATCAGATTCCTTCCTTCCCAGCCCTTTACCTTTCTTACCCACCTGGCTTCACCTATCACCTTCTAGCTATCCTTCCTATCCCCCCAACTTTTTTATTCTGGCCTCTTCCCCTTTCCTCTTCAGTCCTGAAGAAGAGTCTCAACCCGAAACATTGATTGTTTATTTATTTCCGCAGATGCTGCCTGACCTGCTGAGTTCCTCTAGTCTAACATTTTGTGTGTTTCTTGCTTTTAATGCTCATGCCATCAGGTTGAAGATTACCCAGATGGAACATGAGGTGTTGCTCCTCCAACCTGAGAGTGGCCTCATCGATTTCCAGCATCTGCAGAATTGTATACAGCTAAACTAAACATTGTCCCTCTGAGACCAGGGTACAAATCACACTACATACAGCCACACACTGCACACGCAGCACCAATTCTGCTTATGCAGTCACAAAATGATATCAGCAAAAGTCCCTGAGTGGCTGATTATTATTATTTTTTCTCAGCTCAAGTTGGTAAAACCTCAGGTACAGGTATAACTAAGCACACTCATTTCTCAATTGCTTGGAACTTTCGGACAATTCTAGTGATGTTACAATTGTGGCTTTCTGGAGATTTACATAAATATTGCTGTGTAGACCTAATTGCTTAATGTTATTGTGTAATGACTTTGGGATAATACCAGTTGTAGATATTACTATCGGGACAATGTATACCCTGTTCATGTTTCATAGTCTTTGAATTTCTTCTATTAATTCAGCATAGTTCTGGTATTTTCCAGTTTTTGATTTCTGAATGCTGTGTGTGTTTGGAATGCCATGATGAAATAGCGGAGTAGACTCAATGGGCCAAATGACCTATTTCCACTCGTATGTCTTATGGCCTTATCTTATTTATTAAAGTAAGTTGTTCTTATCGTTATTATTATTATTATTATTATTATTAATGTTGATAAAATCTTAAACTATTAACATTGACTTCCATCTATGTTTCTTAATTTGATAATTGGGCCAGAAAAGATATATGTTCACTCTATAAGTTTAATACAGAAATGATTGTAATTCTGGAAGAAAAATAAATCTGTTTAGTATTTCAGGAGCTAATTGGTTAAAGGTTTGAACAAAATGCTAACAAGACATTTCAAGTGGAAGGTAGATAGGGCCAGAAGTTTTTGGCTATTAATTAGCCTATCATGCTCTCAAATTCATGAATATAATTATTTTTGTGCATATTAAATTCTATTAGATTTATTATGAACACTAATAAGTGTGAATGCTAGTTTTCCTTGATGCAGATAAACATTAGAACTTCAAAAGTAATTTGATTTGTTATTCATGAACAATAATTAATTGACATAATTGCAACATTTCCCGAAAGTACTACGCTACTACAATTCATCTAACTTATACTGGTTTTCTTTGTGTCAGTTCTGTAAAACTAGCAGATGGAATAACAAGCAATAATTTATTGAACAAGGTTATGAAGGTACTGCATTGATTATATTATAAATTGTAGCATTTTGAAATACCTTACTTATTTTGGCCTTGAATGTCCTGGGTAGAGTTCTGTGATCGCAATTGCAAATGTGTTCCACAATCCAGTAATACATTGGACTGATGAGCAAGACCAACGCTTTTGTTGACAACCGGGACTACACCAATCACCATGTGATGCTGCTCAGATTACAAAGTGGCATTCTGATTGGTTACATCACCATCTGGTACAGAGGCATCAATGCAGAGCATTCCAAGAGACTTCCGAGGATTGTAGATTCAGCTGGCTCCATTGCGGGCACAAGCCTCCCCACCGTTGAAGACATCTTTGAGAGGATGCGCCCATCATTAAGGACCCTCATCATCTAGGTCATGCCCTCTTTTCATTACTACCATCAGGGAGGAAGTACAGAAGCCTGTAGATCCACACTCAAAATTTTAGAAACAGCTTCTTCCCCTCTGCCAAAAGGTATTTGAACAGTCCATGAAACCATGAACACCGCCTCACTGTTCCTCTTTTGTACTATTCATTTTTATTATTGTAACATTTTGTAATTTGCCATGCCTGCACTGTACTGCCACCATAAAACAACAAGTTCTGTGACTAATATGACCATAAGACGATCACGCAGAGGAGCAGAATTAGGCCATTCAGCCCATTGAGTCCAGTCCGTCATTCTATCATGGCTGATATATTATCCATTTCAACCCTATTCTCCCTGTAACCTTTGACACCCTGACTGATCACGGACCTATCAATCTCCACTTTAAATAACTTGGAGTCCACAGCAGCCTGTGGCAATGAACTCCATGGATTCACCATTCTCTGACTAAAGATTTTCTTCCTCATCTCTGTTCTAAAGTGATGTCCTTCTATTCTGAGGATGTTCCCTCTGGTCCTAGACTCCCCCACTATAGGAAACATCCTCTCCACACCCACTCTATCTGTGTCCTCTGGTCCTAGACTCCCCCACTGTAGGAAACATCCTCTCCACATCCACTCTATCTGTGTCCTCTGGTCCTAGACTCCCCCACTATAGGAAACATCCTCTCCACATCCACTCTATCTGTGCTCTCTGGTCCTAGACTCCCCCACTATAGGAAACACCTTCTCCACCTCCACTCTATCTACATCTTTAAATATTCAATAGGTTTCAATGAGCCCCTTCATTCTTCTAAAGTCCAGCCCAGAGATATCAAACACTCCTCCTATGTTAACCCTTCTTTCCCACGTCAGTGACAAGAGACCAGACTGAGATTCAGTTATGCCTGAGGCTGCAGCTTATGGTAAGAACTTACAGTGAACTGTCCTTTTCACTTCAGCCCACCAAACTTCTAGTCTTATCAAAATGTGATCCTATGGAACATGTTTGAGTCCTATCAGGGTGCCACTTTGTGTAGTGGTTAGAGCAATGGTTTTACAGCTTGGCATGTTGGACTTCAGAGATAACTCCAGTACTGTCTATACATGCTCCCCTCTGAATGCATGGGATTCCTCTGGGTTCTCTAGTTTCCATCACAGTCCATAGATGTACCGGTTGGTATGTTAATTAGTCATTGTAAATTGTCCCCAATCAGGATAGGGTTGTATCAGAGGTTGATTTTTCAGGGTGAGACCCCTCCTCAGGACTGGAAAGCAAGGGATCAGAAAATAGATTAAGAAGGGAGGGGAGGGAAAGGTGTGCAAGCTGGCAGGTGACAGGTGAGACCAGGTGAGGGGAAAGGTAGCTGGGTGCTGGAAGGAAGGTGAAGTAATAAGTGAGTGGTGATAGATGGAAGAGGTAAAGAGCGTGAAGAAGAAGATATCTGGGCTCAATATCAGTACCTACATCTCTTAAGCAGAGAGTTGGACCATAAGACATAGGAGCAGAATTAGGCTATTCAGCCCATTGAGTCTGCTCCACCATTCCATCATGGCTGATCTCGTATCCCACTCAGCCCTATACACCCGCCTTCTCACTATATCCTTCGATGTCCTGAACAAACAGGAAACTATCAACTTCCGCTTTAAATATACCTGTGGACTTTGTCTCCACTGCAGTCTGCGGCACAGCATTCCACAGGTTCATTATCTGTGGAGGGGAGGACTATAGCTGGAATTTAGAAGGATGGGGGGGGGGGGGGTGGGGGAGATCTCATTAAAACCTTCCGATAGTTGTAAGGTCTAGACAGAATAGATGTGGCAAGGATGTTTCCCATGGTGGGGGTGTTTAGGAAAAAAGGTCACAGCCTCAGGATAGAGGGGCATCTATTTAAAACAGAGAGGCAGAGAGATTTCTTTAGCCAGAAGGTGGTGAATTTGTGGAATTTATTACCAGAGGCAGCAGTGGAGTCTGGGTCATTGGGTGTATTTAAGGCAGAGATTAACAGGTTCTTGATTGGACGTGGTTATCAGAAGAAGACCGGGAAATGGGGTTGAAGAGGGGAGAGAAGGATCACCCATGATTGAATGGCCAAGCAGACTTAATGGTCCAAATGGCCTAATTCTTCTCCTATATCTTATGGTCTTACAGTAACAAATGAACCAACCCCTACCACCCCACTATAATTTGCAGACCTCTGGTACACTGGATAAACTTTGACAACACCTACAAAGAGAAATATTTGGCTGGCAGATGGCAAAAGGAAATAAAAAATAGAAGTGATAAAGGTTAAAAGATCAAAACATAGTGAAGTGTGAATTTGTGTCAAATCAGATCAGCAAGGGTTCTTCTGGGCAGCCAACAAATGTTGCTACTCTCCTGGCACCAACATAGCATGCCCAGGTCATGCCTTGTTTTCATTGCTACCATCAGGGAGTGAGTTAAAGAAGTCTGAAGACACACACTCAACGATTCAGGAACAGATTTATCATCTGATTTCTGAACAGAGATTGAAGTCATGAACACTACAATTTTTCTTTTTCTTTTTGCATAACTTATTTAATTTATCTATTTTATATATATATATCAATTTACTGTAATTCATGTTTTTTCTTTTATTATGTATTTCAAAGTACTGCTGCCACAAAGATAGCAAATTTCATGACATTTTTGCCAATGATATTGAACCTGATTCTAATTCTGATTCACAGCTCATTAATGTTAACCACACTTCTTTGGAATGTGGGAGGAAACCAGAGCACCCGGAGGAAAGTCCAGTTACTTCCAACTTTGGGTGACTCCACTTGTAGAACCCAAGATCCAGTCTGCTTTTTATAACCATGTATTCAAAATGCCTACAAATTTCAACAGCAATGCATGCCTACCCTTTGGTCCTGAACCCCTTTTTATATTTCCTTTTGTTCAAAGCAAATTTATTATCAAAGTACATATAGTATATCTTACCATATACAATCCTGAGATTCATTATCTTGTAGGCATTCATAGTAGAACTAAAAAATATAATAGAATTAATGAAAAACTATACACAAGACAGACAAACCATAAGACAGCAGTGCATTGTAATACATAATAATAAAGCACTATAAATCAGAGACTACAAATAGTGAGGTGTTGATGATGGGGAGGCTAGTGCCCATGATGGAGCTGGCTGAGTTTACAATTTTCTACAGTTTTTCCCGATCCTGTGCAGAGGCCACTCCGTACCAGACGGTAATGCAACCATTAGAATGGTCTCCATGGTACAAAGATGCAAGAGTCTTTGGTGACATATCAATTCTCCTCAAGCTCCTAATGAAATATAGCCACTGTTGTGCCTTCTTTGTGATTGCATTTGTATGTTGAGCCCAGGATAGATACTCAGAGCAAGATTATTTCAGGCCAAGATCCTTCATCAGGACAAGAATGGAAGGGGGAAGAAGCCAGAACTAAAAGGTGCTGGGAGAGGCAGGAGGAGAAGCTTGCAGGTGATAGGTGAAGACAGGTGAGGGGGAAGGTAGGTGGGTGGGGGAAGGGAGATGAAGTAAGAAGAGGGGAGCAGATAGGTGGAAAATGTAAAGATGTGAAGAAGGAAGAATCTGATAGGAGATTAATGATGGGAGAAAGGGATGGAGTGGCGGTATCAGGGGAAGATGATGGGTAGCCAGATATTAAATGAATTTCAACAATTTATTTCAGCGGAATCATGGGAAACTCTTTCAAACAGAAGCAGTGAAGTATAGGGACATTAAAGTATTTTATTTCTTTTTTTTCAGTTTCTTTTTTGAATCATCACCAGTAAGGTTTGCATCATTTTGTATCATTAAATTGGAAAATAAGTCAACGTTGTCAATATTTGTATGAGCGAAACACACATCAAGTTCTCTGGTGCAACAAACACAAAATGCTGGAGGAAGTTAGCAGATCAGGCAGTATCTATGGAGGGGAATAAACAGTCAAAGTTTTGGGCCGAAACTCACCCTCTGTCCAAAATGTCAACTGTTTATTCAATTCCTCAGATGCTGCCAGCCTGACCTACTAAGTTCCTTCAGCACTTTGTGTGTGTTGCTCAAGATTTCCAGCATCTGCAGAATCTCTTGTGTTTATCAGGTGTCTTCTGGTGGTTCATTTCAACAAGAAATTAAATTTCAAAGTGAGAAAAAGGTGCAGGGTGGAACTAGTGAGCTGTTCTGCCAGAGAACATAGGTATGTTCCAATGAGACAGGGAAAGGATGGGAGGGTACAGGAATCATGGTCTACAAAGGCTGTTGAAAATCTCATCAAGAACAAAAGAAAAACTTATGAAAGGTTCAAAAATTAGGTAATGATAGAGATCTAGAAAATTATAAGGCTAGCAGGAAGGACCTTAAGAATGAAATTAGGAGAGCCAGAAGGGGCCGTGAGAAGACCTTGGCAAGCAGGATTACGGAAAACCCCAAGGTATGCTACAAGTGTGTAAAGGCCAAGAGGATAAGATGTGAGAGAATAGGACCAATCAAGTGTGACAGTGGAAAAATGTGTATGGAACTGGGCGGAGATAGCGGAGGTACTTAGTGAGTACTTCGCTTCAGTATTCATTATGGGAAAGGACCTTGGTAATTGTAGGGATGACTTACAGTGGACTGAAAAGCTGGAGCATATAAACATTAAGAAAGAGGATGTGCTGGAGCTTTTGGAAAGCATCAAGTTGGATAAGTCACCAGGAGCAGATGAGACATACTCCAGGCTTCTGTGGGAGGCGAGGGACGAGATTGCTGCGCCTCTGGTGATGATCTTTGCATCATCAATGAGGACGGGAGAGGTTTCGGAGGATTGGAGGGTTGCAGATGTTATATAACCATATAACAATTATAGCACAGAAACAGGCCATCTCGGCCCTTCTAGTCCGTGCCGACGCTTACACTCACCTAGTCCCACTGGCCCACACTCAGCCCATAACCCTCCATTCCTTTCCTGTCCATATCCCTATCCAATTTTACTTTAAATGATAATACTGAAACTGCCTTTACTTCTACTGGAAGCTCATTCCACATAGCTACCACTCTCTGAGTAAAGAAATTCCCCCTCGTGTTATCCTTAAACTTTTGCCCCATAACTCTCAAATCATGTCCGCTTGTTTGAATCGCCCCTACTCTCAATGGAAAAAGCCTATCCACATCAACTCGATCTATCCCCCTCATTATTTTAAATACCTCTATCAAGTCCCCCCTCAACCTTCTACGCTCCAAAGAATAAAGACCTAACTTGTTCAATCTTTCCCTGTAACTTAGGTGCTGAAACCCAGGTAACATTCTAGTAAATCTTCTCTGTACTCTCTCTATTTTGTTGACATCTTTCCTATAATTCAGTGGCCAGAACTGTACACAATACTCCAAATTCGGCCTTACCAAGGCCTTGTACAATTTTAACATTACATCTCAACTCCTATACTCAATGCTCTGATTTATAAAGGCCAACATACCAAAAGCTTTCTTCACCACCCTATCCACATGAGATTCCACCTTCAGGGAAGGTTGTTCTGTTATTCAAAAAAGGGAGTAGAGATAGCCCAGGAAATTATAGATCAGTGAGTCTTACTTCAGTGATTGGTAAGCTGATGAAAGAGATCCCGAGAGGCAGGATTTATGAACATTTGGAGAGGTATAATATGATTAGGAATAGTCAGCGTGGCTTTGTCAAAGGCAGATCATGCCTTACGAGCCTGATTGAATTTTCTGAGGATATGACTAAGCAGATTGATCAAGGTAGAGTAGTCGATGTAGTGTATATGGATTTCAGCAAGGCATTTGATAAGGTACCCCATACGAGGCTTATTGAGAAAGTACGGAGGTATGGGATCCAAGGGGACCTTGTTTTGTGGATCCAGAACTGGCTTGCTCACAGAAGGCAAAGAGTGGTTGTAGACGGGTCATATTCTGCATGGAGGTCGGTCACCAGTGGGGTGCCTCAGGAATCTGTCCTGGGACCCTGACTCTTTGTGATTTTTATAAATGTCCTGGATGAGTAAGCAGAGGGATAGGTTTATAGATTTTCTGATGACACAAAGGTTGGGGGTGTTGTGAATAGTGTGGAGGGCTGTCAGAAGTTATAGCGGGATGTCAATAGGATGCAAAACTGTGCTGAGAAGTGGCTGATGGAGTTCAACCCAGATAAGTGTGAGGTGGTTCATTTTGGTAGGTCAAATATGATGACAGAATATAGTATTAATGGTAAGACTCTTGGCATCATGGAGGTTCAGAGGGATCTTGGGGTCCGAGTCCTTAGGACGCTCAAAGCTGCTGTGCAGGTTGACTATATAGTTAAGAAGTAATACGATGTATTGGCCTTCATCATCTGTGGGATTGAGTTCAAGAGCCAAGAGGTAATGTTATAGAAATATAGGACCCTGGTTAGGACCCACTTGGAGTACTGTGCTCAGTTCTGGTCGCCTCACTACAGGAAGGATGTAGAAACTATAGAAAATGTGCAGAGGAGATTTACAAGGATGCTGCCTGGATTGGGGAGAATGCTTTATGAGAATAGGTTGAGTGAACTCGGCCTTTTCTCCTTGGAGTGATGGAGGACGAGAGGTGACCTGATAGAGGTGTATAAGATGCATTGATCATGTGGATAGTTAGAGGCTTTTTCTCAGGGCTGAAATGGCTATCGTGAGAAGGCACAGTTTTAAGGTGCTTGGAAGTAAGTAGTGAAGAGACATCAGGGGTAAGTTTTTTTACGCAGAGAGTGGTGAGTGCGTGTAATGGGTTACAGCAACGGTAGCAGAGGCTAATATGATAGGGACTTTTAAGAAACTCCTGGACAGGTATATAGAAAAATAAAGAGCTATGGGTAACCCTAGGTAATTTCTAAAGTAAGTAAATGTTTGGCACAGCATAGTGGGCCAAAGGGACTGTATTGTGCTGTAGGTTTTCTATGTTTCTAAATCAGGTGTGAACATGTAGGGCACAATAGCCTCTTTATGAAGAGATAGATTGGAAGGAATTTCTTTATCCAGAGGGTGATGAATCTTTGGAATTTATTGCCACAGACATCATTGGGCATATTTACAGCAGAGGTTGATAGGTCTTGATTGGTCATGGTACAAAAGGTTATGGGGAGAAGACAGGAGGATGGAGTTGAGAAGGATGAAAAATCAACTTACGGAATGGCGCAGAAGACTCATGGGGCCAAATGGACTAATTCTGCTCCCGTGTCTTACTGTCTTACTTGCTGTAATTATACAAATTGTAAAATGTGTCTCAGTCTAGAATACATTCCTAGAATCCAGAGTGAAAGTCATTGTGCCCTGCTGTAGGAAGGTAGGAAGAACATCTGCTCTTGAGCCAGAGGAGATAACTTCACTAAACTTCACTCGCCCCATCACTGAACTGTTCCCACACCCAATGGTCTCACTTTCAAGGACTCTATCTCCTGTTCTCAATATTTATTGCTTATTTATTTACTCTCACTTATTTTTTCTTTTTATATTTGCAAAGTTTGTTGTTTCTTGCACATTTGATGTCTTTCATTAATTCTATATGTTTCTTGGATTTACTGAGTATGTGTGAAAGGAAATGAGTCTCAGGGTGATAGGTGGTGACATATATGCACTTTGATAATAAATTTATTTTGAACTTTGGACTTCATACCTGATTTTCTCTTCCTATGTCTGGACTAATCGTTCTTTTGGCTTGCTTACTGCCAATTTCAACCTACATACATGCACCTTGGTGCTGGGGACCATGCCTGCTAGGAATAGAGTCATTTACTCAAACTAATATCATACAGGTTACCTACTCCCCACAGACAGTACCTTCTGCAGTTCCATGCTTCAAACAAATCCAACTTCCAGGAGGGTAGCTATTGCGCAAGATGCAACCACTTTTTTTCCCAATTCTGATCTCTTCAATTTGACCCGTCACTTTTAATAAAACAATGGCCTCCATGCACGATAAATTCCTCACTGTCATAGTAGATTGTGACCAATCAGAAACTGTCTACTGATGGAACCACAGCAACAAAGGTGTTCTCTGCACTCGATTTTTTAATTTAATTCAATTAACTTCTTTTAATTAGCTCCTGGTCTAATGAGAGATCTAATCCCCGCAGTGTAACACTAGGATATAAATCTATTTTTCACGTGGTGCACAGAAAATCTGTAAATCCTCTGTGCCTCTGCTAACAGTTGTTTGGGTTATGATTAGAAGTTTTTATTTTGGAAATATTCAGATTTTTTGAGTCAAATAATGAAGCAGTGGGAAACTGAAGTAAAGAAAAATCCTGGTGCACTCTACATGTCCCTGTGAATTATGCTAAAAATATGCATTGTAGCCGAATACAGCAAATTTTCTGTGTGATGCATAATCTGTGCATGATTTTTAAACCAGCATCTGAAAATACAAGCACTGGAAATGTACAGTAGGTCCGAGCAGGACAACCTGACAAACATCCGAGTCCTAAATGAAGATTAAAACCCAAATACTAACCTAGATACATCTTTTAGATGCTGATTAGTCTGCTGTGTATTTTCAATATTTTCTGTTTTATTTTACACTTCCAACTTTCAAAGCCTTTCTTTTCATCTCCAAATCATGAGCTTCCCCTTTCTGACTTCAAGGGTATATGTTTGATTCAACTGCACTGACAAGCTCTGTAGAGCAGCCTTTTGACTTAATAATGATTCTTTGAAGTTTTCAAATTATTGAAGATAATTACAGTGAGATATTTAAGCCGGCTAGCATCTCTGTATTGTACCATTCAGACCTTGAGGTAACACCTCTGCACCCTCATCTAAACATTTTTTACAACCATAAATCCAAACCTCCAGTGGCTGATTTATTTTCCTGTAAGGTTCAGAATAAACAGAATAAGGTAACAGGTATGGCCCAGTGACGTCACAGGAAAGCAGCACCAACCAGGCCTTGCTCTCTTTTTGCCACTGCCCTCAGGAAGGAGATACAGGAGCCTCAGGACTCACAACATCAGGCTCAGGAACCGTTAATACCGCCCAACCATCAGGCTCCGGAACCGGGGAGGGATAACTTCGTGCAACTCCATCACTGAGCAGTTCCCACTGCCTATGACCCCTATTTCCGTCTACATGGTGATGGCAAACAAGGCAGAAACATTACTTCATCACCTCACTCTAGTTTCAAAGTAAGTTTATTTTCAAAGTACAGTATGTCACCATATTCAGTGGATTCCATTAATTAGGCCATCGGTTAATTGGGGCAGTCGCTTACTTGGGACAGCTCTTAAAGAACGAAAACCAATCTAGAAAATAGCTGGGACTCCCTTCATATATTTGGGACACCATGCCGCTTAAATGGGACTGGAGGCTGTTACCAAACAGCTCCTAACTAGTGCCAGTCGTGTGCACATATGTGGCCAATAGGCACTACACTGATGAGAGCAAACAGTTTTTAAACAATATCAGTCATGTGTATTTCTGTTCAAGAAGTAATGATTTTTGTCACTGATAGTTGGTAATAAATAAGCAGCAATATAATTCAGAACTGTTTTATTACTCACTGCCATTCAAGCATTCAGGTTTGGAGATGCCAAAAATGGCTAGCAGTGAAGAATTTGAAAGTATCAAAAATTATCTTGAATGTTATAATGAAAATGAAGATTTGGAGGATGCAATCATCATTAGCATTGTTTAAAGGCTTTCCTTATTTCACTAGATGTCTACACAAATTTTGTTCATTTACAGTCAATTAATAGAACACAGTAGCATAGACTGAATGTATCCTCTGTCGATATATATTAGGAACTAACAGACAGTTTTGTAGCACTGTACTGGTATTGTACTGGTCCAGAAATGGCCCAGTTAACCGGAATCCATTGTATCACCCTGAGATTCATTTTCTTGCAGCCATTCACAGTAGAAAAAAGAAATACAATGGAATCAATGAAAAACTACATACAAAACCTGATAAGCTATGAGCATCCTGAAACTTATAGACTTCATTGGTCACATTATCATCAGGATCTGATGCCAGAAAATAAATGCTGCTTTATACAAACACAAAGTGCTGGAAGAACTCAACAGGTCAGGCAGTATGTATGGAGAGGAATAAAAAGTTGATGTTTTGGGCTACAACCATTCCTTCTGCAAATGCTGGAAATCCAGACCAACTGTATCTAATAGAGTGGCCACTGAGTGTATGTCCGTGGTCTTCTGCTGCTGTAGCCCATCCACTTCAGATGCTATTCTTCACACCACTGTTGTAGTAGGTCTCAGTAGGCCATGGATTTGCACCTTAGTAAGTTTCCAGGTTTTTTTTAATGGAAGACTGGCAGTTGCCCAAGCTGCAAGTCTCCTCTCTCCATGCCATTTATGTTGTCCAAGGGAAGGGCATGAGGACCCATACAGGTGTCGTCACAGAACAATGTGTGGTTAAGTGCCTTGCTCAAGGACACACACACAGCC
Source organism: Hypanus sabinus (assembly GCF_030144855.1). Lineage (NCBI taxonomy): Eukaryota > Metazoa > Chordata > Chondrichthyes > Myliobatiformes > Dasyatidae > Hypanus > Hypanus sabinus. Next base: position 4,119,612 of record NC_082710.1, read on the forward strand.
TCAGCCAAGGCTCGAACTAGCGACCTTCAGATCACTAGACGAATGCCTTTACCACTTGGCCATGCACCAGCCACTGTTGTAATATGTGGCTATTTGAGTTACTGTCAGCTTGAACCAGTCTGACCACCCTCCTCTGACCTTTCTCATTAACAAGGTGTTTGCCCAGAGAACAGCCACTCACTGCATTTTCTTTGTTTTTCATACCATTCTCTGTGGTCTAGAGACTAGTGTGTGTGAAAACCTCAGGAGATCTGTAGTTTCTATGATACTCAAACCACTCCATCTGGCACCAACAATCATTCCATGGCCAAAGACATCTTAGGTCACATCTCTTCCCTGTTCTGATGTTTGACCTGAATAATTGAACTTTTTGACCATGCGATTTGCTACCACATAATTAGCTAATCAGATTTTTGCATTAACAAGCCGATGTACCTGACAAAGTGGCTACTGAGTGTATAAGCTCATGGTCAGAATAAGGTGGAGGTACTGGTCACTGCCGCAGTGAATTTCTTTGAAACTGCAGTTGTTTCTGGAGCAGGGGGTGTGTGTCAGTGAGGATAGTATCAGTCAAGTGTGGATATTTCTCAAACCATTTGTCACTGAGGTTCTGGTAGGAGAATAATTTCCTGGAAACATTAGGAGAAAAATGAGCACTTTCCTTCTCTCTTTATCCTTCTTTTCTGCCTATGCTTGGTCTTTCATTGAAAGAAAATGGGTTTGAGGGGGGTAATAAATCAGTGAAGATGGAATGGCAGAGCAGACTTGATGGGCCGAATGGCCTAATTCTGTGATCATATGGTCTATACAAAATTCAGAGGGGTATTGATAGTGAAAATATTTGCAGGCTTTTTTTCTAGTGAGGTTGGGTGAGACTAGAATTAGATGTAATGGGTTAAGGGTGAAAAGTGAAAAGTTTAAGGGGAACTTCTTCACCCAGAGGGTTACGAGTGTGGAATGAGCTTCCAATGGAAGTGGTGGATGCGGGTTGAGTTGTAATATTTAAGAGAGGTTTGGATAAGAGATGTCCTGGACTGAAGGGCTATGGACTGAGTACAAGTAGTTGGGACTAGGTAGAGAACCAGGTCTATCCAAACTTCTCTTAAGTAAAGCATCTGAAACTGCATTCATCACTTCTACTTGGATTAGCTTGGCAAAAAGTCCTGTTTTGTGCTGCAGTGCTCAATGATATCCTTCCTCTGATTCCAGCGATTCCACACCGAGTCTTCACAATTACCTCTGACTTTCCCCTTTTAGAGGCAGAATGTTCTGTCCTCAGTAAGAGCCTCTCCTTTGTACCCCTGTGACTGCACCTCGGTGATTCTGCACCCAGCATGATGCTGAGCTCTTCTTTCGGTCCCTCCCAGCCTACTTCTTTGCCAAGAACTCTCCACTCTGGCACCAATGACCCCTTCTCCCATCTTCAAAACTCCTCTTCTTCATGGACACCCTGCTCTGGTCTTCTGCCTACTCTGGACCTTTTCATTGCTAATTGTCAAAGAAACATCAACCATTTCAACTTTACCACTCCTCACTCCAATTCTAACCTCACTCCTTGTGAGTGCACTCCTCTTCACTCTCCCTGCACCAACCCTAACCTCACCATCAAACCCGCAGATAAAGGTGGGGTGGGGCTGTGGTGGACTGACCTCTCCCTTGCTGAGGCCAGGAGAGAACTGTCAGACATATCCTCTTACTTATCCCTTGAACAAGACCCCACAAAGGAGCACCAGGTCACTGTCACCCTCACCATCACTGACTTATTAACTCTGGGGATCTCCCATCTACTGCCGACAAACTTATTGTTCCTGTGCCCCACATATCCCATTTCTACCTCCTACCCATGATCTACAAACCTGCCTGTCCAGATATTCCCATTGTTTCTGCTTGTTCCTGCTCCACTGTACTCATATCTGCATAGCTCGACTCTGTTTTCTCCCCCTCCCCCTTGTTCAGTTTCTTCCTACCTACATCTGTGATACTTCACATTCTCTGGATATTTTCAATGACTTCTAGTTCCCTGGCTCCAATCGATGCACTTCCACCATGGACGTCCAGTCCCTATACATCTGCATCACCCATCAGAAGGGCCTTGAAGCTCTCCAGTATTTTTGGACACCAGATACAACCACTTCCACTCCACCATCAATCTCCTCCACCTTGCAGGCATGGTCCTCACTCTCAATAACTTCTCTGCTGGCTCTTCCAAATTCCTTCAAATGAAAGGTGTAGCCATGGGCACTCACAATGATCCCAGCTATGCCTGTCTTTTGAAACAGCCCATGTTCTAAGCCTACAATGGTATTGTACCCCAACCTGTCCTCTGCTACATCGTTGACTGCATTGGTGCTGCTTCCTGCACCCACACTGATATGGTTGACTTCATCAACTTTGCCTCCAACTTCCATCCTGCCCTCAAATTTACCTGGTCCATTTCTGACACCTCTCTCCCTTTACTCGCTCTCTCTCTCTCTCTGGAGACAGACTATCTGCTGATCTCTTTTATATACCCACTGATTCTCACACTTTCCACTTCCCTTGTCCATTTGTCCCTCTCTGCTGATCTCTGTCCTGGCACTTATCCTTGCAAGCAGAAGAAATGCTACACCTGCCCCTACACCTCCTCCGTCAGTCCTTCCAGGAGAGGTGACACCGCTTGGGAGTCTGTTAGGGTCATATATTGTATTCCATGCACCAGTGTGGCCTCTTATAGATCGATGAGATCCAATGTAGATTGGGAGACCGCTTCAGTCAGCATCTATATTCTGTCCAACAGAAAAAGCTGGATCTCCTATGGCCACCCATTTCAATTCTACTTCCCATTCTCATTCCGATATGTTAGCCCATGTCCTCCTCTACTTTATTTTCCATCTGTGTAGCCTCCAACCTGATGGCATGAATATTGATTTCTTGAACTTCCGGTTAATACCCACCCCCTCACCATTCCCCATTCCTGTTTCCCTATCTCTCCTTGCCTCCTTACCTGCCCATCCTCCTTCCATTTCTTCCATAGTTTTCTAACTTCTCATGTCAGGTTCCACCTTCTCCAGCTCATCATCTCTTTCACCAATCAACTTCCCAGCTCTTTACTTCCCCTCCTCCCCCCTCTCCCACTTTCACCTACCACCTTGTGCTTCTTTCTCCCCTCCCCCATGTTCTTACTTAGACTTCTCTTTCTTTCCAGTCCTCATGCTAAAACATCAACTGTTTATTCAGTTCTATAGATGCTGCCTGGCCTACTGAGCATTTTGGGTGTGTTGCTTTGGGTTTCCAGCATCTGCAGAGTTTCTCAGGTTTATAATTCTTTCAGCACCAGTGATCTAAGTTCAATTCCTGCTGTGCTCTCTAAGGAGTCTGCAAGTTCTTCTGGTGACTGCGTGAGTTTCCTCCGGGTGCTTTGGTTTCCTCCCACATTCCATAGCCGTATGAGTTAGGATTATTGAGCTGTGTCCATGTTGTATTGGTGCTGGGTGAATGATGACAATTGCAGGCTGCCGCAGATTGTGCTGCTCATTGGCACATTCACTGTATGTTACGATGTTCTGATGGACATTTGACAAATAAAGCTTATCCTTAGACCTTTAAGTTCTTGTGCAATCTTTGCAGCAACAGGTAATAATCTATCAGCCAATGATGTGCAACTGTTGATGATATCTTCAAGGAGTGCTGGTGGGTGTCCTGCCCCACTGAACACCAATTCATCTGGAGGGTTCTTGTACAAGTGGGTCTGAGCACAATTGCAGAGACAGACAGCAACAGTATTGTTCAAATAACTTCAAACTTTCCTTCAACGGTCAGAAGCATTCAGTACAACTGTCTTTCTGCATTCACTTGTTCAGATTTCAAACTAAAATACACAGAGCAACTTAAGGAGTCACAGAAAATATTACAAAAAGGCTTCAGATAAGCTGTCTCACAAGCCCCAAGGCTTCAGGAGAAAAATCAGGCAGTCAGTCCACAAAACAAAGGGGGTGATTCCACAGGGCTAGATCCCACTAAGTCTTTTCTCAGTACCGACACAGGTGAGTAATTCCACAGAGAATAACTAACCTTAGCAGTTGATTCTAACAAGCAGAACGAGGATCAAGATTGAGCAACTGATCGACGCAGCCACCAGCCTCAAACACCTCCTAATCAGTCTCAGGTGTGTCTTGTAATCCAATTGAGGTTTCTTCCAGTGATTAGGGAGGGATGAGGATCTCCACCCAGACATTGCTCGTGGGCTCCTCAGGTGTTACAGCACTCCCTGCCTCTTCAGCCGATTCCAGGGGGCCGAGGTCGGTCTGGTTGATCCCGATGGAAATCTCTCATGAGGGACAGATCTCAGATGTGATGAGACAGTACCCAAGAACTTTCCTCAGGACTGTAGCCTCCCCAATCCACAAGATATTAGATACTCCGACCAGCCTGGCATGATTTAAACAGCCTCCGAACTGAAAAACTGAACCATCTGCAACAAAATAGGAGGTAGAGGAGAGGTAAAAATAGGGAGACATGAAGAACGGGGCTCACCTGGAGGGACCTCGGCAGGACCAGCTGATAAGCCACTGGGTTAATCTGTCTCACTACATTGAAAGGTCCAATATAGTGGGCTGAGAGCTTCTGGGAGTATAAGCGGAGGGACAGATGCCACGTAGACAACCACGCCCACTGACCAAGTGGGAAGGAGGGAGCCGGTCTGTGTCTACGGTCAGGCTGGTGTTGGCGTGACTGAGTGCTGTGTGGGCCTTTCACCAGCTCCTTCTGCACCTTGCCCCAGCAGAGTGAACAGTAACCTCTGGCTGCTGTCTCAGGATAAAATGGAGGATCAAAGGCACACTGGGCTTCAAAGGTTGATGTACCCACTGGTGCATTGACAAATTAATCGTGGGCCACTTTTGCCTATAATAGCATCGAGCTTTCAGACCCCAGGTTGTCTGAGGCAAAAAAGCCTTCTCCAGCTCCTGACTGGCCTCTCAGTTTTCCAGTTGGGCTGAGGATGGAAACCTGAGGACAAACTCACAGAGGTGTTAAACAAAACCTGGGGGCCCTGGTGTGACATGAATCCACACCACCTCTGTCACCCCAAGTCTGCCTCTGCTTGCTGAGCAGAGCTGGGATAGCAGAACAAAATCTGCACGTCTGGAAAAACAGTCCTGATGGCAGGCCTCCAAAAAGTAGCTGGGAAGTACAAGTTACAGCAGGAGATAGAAACGGCATGTCAAAAGGACAATGTAATGTTAGTCATGGGAGATTTTAACATGCAGGTAGTTTGGAAAAATCAGGTTGGTAATGGATTTCAAGAGAGTGAGTTGTTGAATGCTAATGAGGTGGCTTTATAGGACATTGTCGTTGAGCCTACGAGGGTATCAGTTATACTGGATTGGGTCTTATGTAATGCACCAGAGGTGATTAGGGAGCTTAAGGTAAAAGGACACTTAGGAGACAGTGATCACAATATGACTGAGTTCAACTTGAAATTTGATGGAGAGAAAGTAAAGTCTGATGTAGCAGTATTTCAGTGGAATAAAGGAAATTGCAGTGGTATGAGAGAGGAGTTGGCCAAAGTAAATTGGAAGGAGATGCTGGCAGGGATGACAGCAGAGCAGCAATGGTGTGAGTTTCTGGGGAAAAAATGAGGAAGGTGAAGGACAGATGTATTCCAAAAACAAAGAAATACTCAAATAGCAAAATAGTGGAAGTGTAGCTGACAAGGGAAGTCAAAATTAACGTAAAAGCAAAAGAGTGGGCATACAACAAAGCAAAAATTAGTGGGAAGATAAAGGATTGGGAAGCTTTTAAAACCCTACAGAGAGCAACTAAAAGAATTATTAGGAGGAAAGCGATGAACTATGAAAGCAAGCTAGCAAACAATATTAAAGTGAACAGTAAAAACTTTTTCAAGTATGTAAAAAATAAAAGAAAGATGAGAGTGGATATAGGACCATGAGAAAATGAGGCTAGAGTAATAATAATGGGGGCCAAGGAGATGGCATATGAACTAATTGAGTATTTTGCATCAGTCTTCACTGTGCAAGATACTAGCAGTGTGCCAGATGTTGTAGTGTGTGAAGGAAGAGAAGTGAGTGCAGTTACTATTACAAAGGAGAAGGTGCTCAAAAAGCTGGAAGACCCAAGGGTACATAAGAAACCCGGGCCAGATGAACTTCACCCTAGGGTTCCGAAAGAGGTAGTGTTGGAGATTGTGGTGGCATTAGAAATGATCTTTCAAAAATCATTGGACTCTGGCATGGTGCCAGAGGACTGGAAAATCGCAAATGTCACTCCTCTCTTTAAGAAAGGAGGGAGGCAGCAGAAAGGAAATTATAGACCAGTTAGCCTGACAGTGGTCGGGAAGACATTGGAGTTAATTGTTAAGGATGAGGTTGTGGAGTACTTGGTGACACAGGACAAGACAGTAGAAAGATGGCATGGTTTCCCTAAGGGGAAAGCTTTGCCTGATGAACCTGTTGGAATTGCTTGAGGAGATTATAAGTAGGATATGTAAAGAGGATGCAGTGGATGTTGTATATTTGGACTTTCAGAAGGCCTTTCACAAAGTGCCACACATGAGGCTGCTTACCAAGTTATGAACCCATGGCATTACAGGAGAGTTACTAACATGGTTTGAGCATTGGCTGATTGGTAGGAGCCCGTGAGTGAGAATAAAAGAATAAAAGGCTGCCAGTGACCTATGGTGTTCTGCAGGGGTCAGTGTTCGTACTGCTTTTATTATGCTGTATATCAACGATTTAGATAATGGAGTAGATGGCTTTGTTGCCAAGTTTGAAGATGATTTGAAGGTTTGTGGAGGGAAAGGTAGTGTTGAGGAAATAGGAAGGCTTCAAAAGGACTTAGACAGATTAGGAGAATGGGAAAGAAAGTGGCAAATGAAATACGATGTTGGAAAGTGTATGATCATGCCCTTTAGTAGAAGAAATAATTGTGCAAACTATTTTCTCAATGGGGAGAAAATCCAAAAATCTGAGATGCAAAGGGATTTGGGAGTCCTTGTGCAGAACATCCTAAAGTTTAACTTGTAAGAAAAGGAAAGAAAATGAAATGTTAGATTTTTTTCAAGAGGTCCAGAGTAGAACAGAGATATGACGTTGAGGCTTTTTAAGGCAGTGGAGCAGCCTCACCTGGAGAATTGTGAATAGTTTTGGGCCCTCATCTAAGAGATGATGTGCTGGCATTCGAGAGGGTTCAGAGGATGTTCACAAGTAAATTTCTGGGATTGAAAGGGTTATCAAATGAGGAATGTTTGATGGCTCTGGGCTGTACTTGTTTGAATTCAGAAAGATAAGGGGGAATCTCATTGAAACTTTTTGAATGTTAAAAAGCCTAGACAGAGTAGATGTAGAAAGGATGTTTCCCATGATGTGTTGTCTAGGACAAGAGGGCACAGCCTCAGGATAGAGGAGCATCTATTTAAAACAGAAATGCAGAGAATAATCAGAGGGTGATGAATTTGTGGAATATTTTACCACAGGGCAGCTGTGGAGACTAGGTCGTTGTGTGTTTTTAAGGCAAAGATTGATAGGTTCTTAATTGGCCACGGCTGCAAAGGTTACAGGGAGAAGGCCGGGGAGTGGGGCTAAGGAGGGGAAAAAAAGGAGCAGCCATGATTGAATGGCAGTGCAATCTCAGTAGGCCCAGTGACTTAATTTTGCTCCTACGTTTTATGGTCAACCACGACTAAGATGACTGTGTTACCTTATGGTGGGGGGAGGGGGAGGAAGATGAAATCCAAAGACCCATGGGACCAAGGACACTGGGGAATGGGGAATGGGCATCAGATCCAGGAGGCCAGCTGGAGCTTGTGTGGGGGTTTTCTGGGTAGAGTAAGCTGTGCAGGCCCAAACATACCTAGTAACATCTTCCCTCATCTGAGGCAACCCCAGAAATAACATCTAATGAACTCAATCCTCCTCTGAACTCTGGGGTGCCCCACCATAGCACCATAGCCCCCACTTCAGCACCATAGGGCGAACAGTAGCTGGAATATTGAGGCCCCTGGCCAGACCCCTGCCTGAGTCAGGATCTGCTTGCTGGGCCTGCAGGATCGAGTCCTCCAGTGACACTTGCGCACCATCCAAGTAGCAGAGATGACATTCTCAGCCTTGGACTCCTGGGCAGGCGAATCAAATTGGCGTGAGAGTGCACCCACCTTCATATTCTTAGATCCAGGACAATAGCTAAGGACAAACTCAAATCTGCCAACCAGAAAAGGCTCCTTTTATTCCAGCTCTTTGCCTCCTGCCGATCAGCCACTGCTTTATCCATGCTAGGACCTTTCTTGTAATACCATGGGTTCCTACCCTTATGTGTGGCACCTTCTCAAAGGCCTTCTGAAACTCCAAGTACACAACATCAAAAGATTCTCCTTTGTCTATCCTGCTTGTTACTTCCAGCAGATTTGTCAGGCAAGATTTACAATGGAGGAAACCATGCTGACCTTGGCCTATTTTATCATGTGCCTCCAAGTACCCTGAGACCGCATGCTTAATAATTGACTCCAACATCTTCCCGACTGGCCAATAGTTTCCTATCTTCTGCCTCTCTCCCATCTTGAAGAATGGAGTGACTTTTGTAAAAATGGGAATGTCAGGTGGTTTTTTTTACACAGAGAGTGTTGTGTGTAGGGGCTGCCCCACCAGGGGTGGTGGTAGAGAGAGATACATTAGGAGTATTTAAGAAACCCTTAGATTTGCACATGGATGATAGAAAAGTGGGGGGTAAATGGAAAGGAAGAGTTAGATTGATCTTAGATTAAAGGGGCGTCAAATGTCATGGGCTGAAGAGTCTGCACTGTGCGATAGTATTCTAAGCTCAACATTCTATGCTATCATGGGTTAATATAGCAGTTAGCGTGATACTATTACAGTTCAGAGTTTGGAGTTCAATTTCAATGTCACCGGTAAGGAGTTTGTATGTCCTTCCCACGGAATGCGTGGGTTTTCTTCGGGCGCTTCGGTTTCCTCCCACAGTTCAAAGACTTAACAGTTTGTAGGTTCATCGGTCAGTGTAAATTGTCCTGCAGTTAGGTTGGGGTTAAATCAGGGGCTGCTAGGTGGCATGGCTCGAAGGGCCAGAAGAACCTAATCTGCACTGTATCTCAATGAATAAATGTAAACTACTTTTTGATAATTGTGCTGAAAGTGCTTTATAAGTGTGGGCTTGAGAACACTGTTTAATAATGTCCTGAGAAATTTTCTAGGCTTTAAGAACTTTTGGCTGTTTCTCTGACTTTTAAACAATAGTGAGTGAATCTGGAAGCCTCTCTGATGGCAATCTTTAGTTTGTTGTACACTCCTGGTGGGCAGGTGACAGAGAACATGAGCTTGCAGATGCAATCATTATCTTTAACAGCTCAAGCGTGAATAAATAAGTTATGAAGGACATAAGCCAGGTAGTTTGATTCAGAATGCAGTCAGGTGCAGAATACTCTTTCTGGAACTAATCCCATTATGTCTCATCAAGGTACTAATTGGACATAGAAAGCCTAGACAATGTGCAAACCACAATCAATCAAAGGCTGCTATATCTGATAAGCAACTGTATTTCTCAGAGGTTAGTTAGATTGTAGTCTGCTATGCGTACTTCATGTCCTCTGCAGGATATAAAGAACTAAAAGAGATCATGGTCAGTTCTTGGACCAGCTACTGCATCAAGATCATGGACATTAAGGTGCCTTCTTGCATGAAAAGCTCTGTTAAGAACCTCAAAAGAAAAAAAAAGGGGCTCTATCCAAAATGTTGACTGTTTATTCACTTCTGTAGATGCTGCCTGACATGCTGAGTTCCTTCCGCATTTTGTGTGTGACTCCTGATGAAGGGTCTTGGTCAGTAATGTTGACTCTTTTTTCTTCTCCATAGATGCTGCCTGACTTACTGAGTTCCTGCAGCATTTTGTATGTGCTACTCTGGATTTCTAGCACCTGCAGAATCTTTTGTGCTTACGATGTGCTGGGGGTAGCCCGAAAGTGTGCAAATTTGATACCAATATAGCATGCCCCCAACGTTCATCAGAACAACATAAGCAACAGCGAAAACACAAGAGAGGTTCCAGAGGAGGTTCATGAGAATGATTCTGGAAATGAAAGGGTCAACATAGGAGGAGTGCTTAGTATCACAAAGTCATAAAAATACAGCTCAGAAACAAGCCCTTTGGCCCATCTAGACTATGCAACACTTTTAGTCCGCATAGTCAAATCGAGCTGCATCCAGACAATAGTCCTCAATATCCCTCCCACCTTATTCAAATTTTTCTTAAATGTTGAAATTGAACCTGCATCCACCTCTTCTGCAGAGATTTCATTCCACATTCTCACTACCCTCTGAGTGAGGAAGTTTCCCCTCATATTCTCCTTAACATATCACCTTTCACCCTTAACCCATTACCTGTAGTTGTAGTCTCATCTAACCTCAGTCCACTTGCATGTAATATGTATAGAACCATAGAACCATAGAACACTACAGCATAGTACAGGCCCTTCAGCCCTCAATGTTGTGCCAACCCATATAAACCTAAAAAAAGTACTAAACCCACACTACCCCATAACCCTCCATTTTTCGTTCATCCATGTGCCTTTCCAAGAGGACCTTAAATACCCCTAATGTTTTAGCCTCCACCACCATCCCTGGCAAGTCATTCCAGGCACTCACAACCCTCTGTGTAAAAAACTTACCCCTGGTGTCTCCCCTAAACTTCCCTCCTTTAATTTTGTACCTATGCCCCCTGGTGTTTGCTATTGGTGCCCTGGGAAATAGGTACTGACTATCCACCCCATCAATGCCTCTCATAATCTTGTAGACCTCTATCAAGTCCCCTCTCATTCTTCTATGCTCCAAAGAGAAAAGGCCCAGCTCTGCTAACCTTGCTTCATATGACTTGTTCTCCAAACCAGGCAACATCCCGGTAAATCTCCTCTGCACCCTCTCCATAGCTTCCACATCCTTCTTATAATGAGGTGACCAGAAATGAACACAATACTCTAAGTGCGGTTTCACCAGAGAGTTGTAGAGTTGCAACATGATCTCTCTTCTCTTGAACTCAATCACCCTGTTAATGAAGCCTAGCATCCCATAGGCCTTCTTAACTATCCTATCAACCTATATATCCTCATGATTTTGTGAACCTCTATCAAATCTTCCCTCATTCTCCTGCTTTCTGTGGAATGAAGTCCTAACCTACTCAACTTTTCCCTGTAACTCAGGTCCTCAAGCGCTGGCAACATCTTTGTAAAATGTCTACTTTCAAACTTATTTGCATAAAATATTCCCGTATGTAGGTGACCAAAATTGCATACAATACTACAAATTAGGCTTCACCACTGCCTTAGCAATTTCATCATAACATTCCAACTTCATTAGTACATTGATTAATGAAGGCCTATGAGTTAACAGCTTTCTTTATGACCCTATCTTCCTGTGACATCACTTTCAAGGAATTGCAGATCAGTATTCCCAGATCCCTTTGTTCTACAGCACTCCCAGTGCCCCTGCTCACTGTGTATGGCTAGCTCTGGTTGGTTCTTCGAAAATACAAAACCTCACCCTTGCCTGCATTAAAGACCATCTGCCATTTTTCAGCCCAGTTTTCTAGCTGGTCCAGAACTTGCTGCAAGCTTTGATAGTTGCTGTCCACTACAACTTAATCTTAGAGTCAACTGCAAATTTGCTGATCTAGTGTGCTACACTATCATCCAGATATTTGTGACAGATGAGAAAAAATAGCCCGAGCACTGATTGGTGATGCATACCTCTTGTACCAGGCCTGTAAACAGTCATTCTTGTCCCAGGTCTCTAGACACTGATCAGTGATGCATACCTCTTCTCCCAGGTCTCTAGACACTGATCAGTGATGCATACCTCTTGTCCCAGGTCTCTAGTCACTGATCAATGATGCATACCTCCTGTCCCAGGCCTCTAGACACTGATCGGTGATGCATACCTCTTGTCGCAGGCCTCTAGTCACTGATCAGTGATGCATACCTCTTGTCCCAGGTCTCTAGTCACTGATCGGTGATGCATACCTCATGTCCCAGACCTCTAGTCACTGATCGGTAATGCATACCTCTTGTCCCAGGTCTCTAGACACTGATCAGTGATGCATACCTCTTGTCCCAGGTCTCTAGACACTGATCAGTGAAGCATACCTCTTGTCCCAGGTCTCTAGTCACTGATCGGTGATGCATACCTCATGTCCCAGACCTCTAGTCACTGATCGGTAATGCATACCTCTTGTCCCAGGTCTCAAGACACTGATCAGTGATGCATACCTCTTGTCCCAGGTCTCTAGACACTGATCAGTGATGCATACCTCTTGTCCAGGTCTCTAGACACTGATCAGTGATGCATACCTCTTGTCCAGGTCTCTAGACACTGATCAGTGATGCATACCTCTTGTCCCAGGCCTCTAGTCACTGATCAGTGATGCATACCTCTTGTCCCAGGCCTCGAGACAGTGAGCAGTGATGCATACCACTTGTCCCAGGTCTCTAGACACTGAACCGTGATGCATACCTCTTGTCCCAGGCCTCTATACACTGATCGGTGACGCATACCTCTTGTCCCAGGCCTCTAGTCAATGATCAGTGATGCATACCTCTTGTCCCAGGTCTCTAGCCACTGATCAGAGATGCATACCTCCTGTCCCAGGTCTCTAGACACTGATCAGTGATGCATACCTCTTGACCCAGGCCTCTAGCCACTAATCAGTGATGCATACCTCTTGTCCCAGGTCTCTAGACACTGATCGGTGATGAATACCTCTTGTCCCAGGTCTCTAGACACTGATCGGTGATGCATACCTCTTGTCCCAGGTCTCTAGTCACTGATCAGTGATGCATACCTCTTGTCCCCAGCCTGTAGACATTGATATGTGATGCATACCTCTTGTGCCAGGCGCATCGACACTGATCAGTGATGCATCCCTCTTGTCCCAGGCCTCGAGTCAGTGATTAGTGATGCATACCTCTGGTCCCAGGTCTCTAGACACTGATCGGTGATGCATACCTCTTGTCCCAGGCCTCTAGACACTGATAGGTGATGCATACCTCTTGTCCCAGGCCTCTAGACACTGATCGGTGATGCATACCTCTTGTCCCAGGCCTCTAGACACTGATCAGTGATGCATACCTCTTGTCCCAGGTCACTAGACACTGATCAGTGATGCAAACCTCTTGTCCCAGGTCACTAGACACTGATCAGTGATGCAAACCTCTTGTCCCAGGACACTAGACACTGATCAGTGATGCATACCTCTTGTCCCAGACCTCTAGTCACTGATCAGTGATGCAAACCTCTTGTCCCAGGTCTCTAGTCACTGATCAGTGATGCATACCTCTTGTCCCAGGTCACTAGACACTGATCAGTGATGCAAACCTCTTGTCCCAGGTCACTAGACACTGATCAGTGATGCAAACCTCTTGTCCCAGGTCACTAGACACTGATCAGTGATGCAAACCTCTTGTCCCAGGTCACCAGACACTGATCAGTGATGCATACCTCTTGTCCCAGGTCTCTAGTCACTGATCAGTGATGCAAACCTCTTGTCCCAGGTCTCTAGTCACTGATCAGTGATGCAAACCTCTGGTCCCAGGTCTCTAGACACTGATCAGTGATGCAAACCTCTTGTCCCAGGTCTCTAGACACTGATCAGTGATGCAAACCTCTTGTCCCAGGTCTCTAGTCACTGATCAGTGATGCATACCTCTGGTCCCAGGTCTCTAGACACTGATCAGTGATGCAAACCTCTTGTCCCAGGTCACTAGACACTGATCAGTGATGCATACCTCTTGTCCCAGGTCTCTAGTCACTGATCAATGATGCATATGTCCTGTCCCAGGCATCTAGACACTGATCAGTGATACATACCTCTTGTCCCAGGCCTCTAGACACTGATCAGTGATGCATACCTCTTGTCCCAGTTCTCTAGTCACTGATCAGTGAAGCATACCTCTTGTCCCAGGCCTCTAGACACTGATCAGTGATGCATCCCTCTTGTCCCAGGCCTCGAGTCAGTGATCAGTGATGCATACCTCTTGTCCCAGGCCTCTAGACACTGATCGGTAATGCATACCTCTTGTCCCAGGTCTCTAGTCAGCGATCAGTGATGCATACCTCTTGTCCCAGGCCTCTAGACACTGATCGGTGATGCATACCTCTTGTCCCAGGCCTCTAGACACTGATCAGTGATGCGTACCTCTTGTCACTGGTCACTTGTAACTGATCAGTGATGCATACCTCTTGTCCCAGGCCTCAAGTCAGTGATTAGTAATGCATACCTCTTGTCCCAGGTCTCTAGTCACTGATCAATGATGCATATGTCCTGTCCCAGGCATCTAGACACTGATCAGTGATGCATACCTCTTGTCCCAGGCCTCTAGACATTGATCAGTGATGCATACCTCTTGTCCAGGTCTCTAGACACTGATCAGTGATGCATACCTCTTGACCAGGGTCTCTACACACTGATCAGTGATGCATACCTCCTGTCCCAGGTCTCTGGTCAGCGATCGGTAATGCATACCTCTTGTCCCAGGTCTCTAGTCACTGATCAGTGATGCATACCTCTTGTCGCAGGCCTCTAAACACTGATCGGTGATGCATACCTCTTGCCAAGGACTCTAGTCACTGATCAGTGATGCACATCTCCTGTCCCAGGCCTCTAGACACTGATCGGTGATGCATACCTCTTGTCCCAGGCGTCTAGACACTGATCAGTGATGCATACCTCTTGTCACATGTCACTAGTAACTGATCAGTGATGCATATCTCTTGTCCCAGGCCTCTAGACCCTGATCGGTGATGCATACCTCTTGTCCCAGGTCTCTAGTCAGTGATCAGTGATGCATACCTCTTGTCCCAGGTCTCTAGACACAGATCGATGATGCATACCTCTTGTCCCAGGCCTCTAGTCAGTGATCAGTGATGCATACCACTTGTCCCAGGTCTCTAGTCACTGATCAGTGATGCATACCTCTTGTCCCAGGCCTCTAGACCCTGATCGGTGATGCATACCTCTTGTCCCAGGTCTCTAGTCACTGATCAATGATGCATATGTCCTGTCCCAGGCATCTAGACACTGATCGGTGATGCATACCTCTTGTCCCAGGCCTCTAGACACTGATCAGTGATGCATACCTCTTGTCCCAGGCCTCTAGACACTGATCAGTGATGCATACCTCTTGTCCCAGGCCTCTAGACACTGATCAGTGATGCATACCTCTTGTCCCAGGCCTCTAGACACTGATCAGTGATGCATACCTCTTGTCCAGGTCTCTAGACACTGATCAGTGATGCATACCTCTTGTCCCAGGTCTCTAGTAAGTGTTCAATGATGCATACCTCTTGTCCCAGGCCTCCAGTCAGTGATCAGTGATGCAAACCTCTTGTCCCAGGTCTCTAGTAAGTGATCGATGATGCATTCCTCTTGTCCCAGGCCTCCAGTCAGTGATCAGTGATGCATACCTCTTGTCCCAGGTCTCTAGACACTGATCAGTGATGCATACCTCTTGTTCCAGGTTCTAGCCACTGATCAGTGATGCATACCTCTTGTCCCAGGTCTCTAGACACTGATCAGTGATGCATACCTGTTGTCCCAGGTCTCTAGACACTGATCGGTGATGCATACCTCTTGTCCCAGGCCTCTAGTCTGTGATCGGTGATGCATACCTCTTGTCCCAGGCCTCTAGCCACTGATCAGTGATGCATACCTCCTGTCCCAGGCCTCTAGACTCTGATCGGTGATGCATACATCTTGTCCCAGGCCTCTAGACACGGATCAGTGATGCATACCTCTAGTCCCAGGTCTCTAGTCACTGATCAGTGATTCATACCTCTTGTCCCAGGTCTCTAGACACTGATCAGTGATGCATACCTCTTGTCCCAGGCCTCTAGTCAGTGATCAGTGATGCATACCACTTGTCCCAGGTCTCTAGTCACTGATCAGTGATGCATACCTCTTGTCCCAGGCCTCTAGACCCTGATCGGTGATGCATACCTCTTGTCCCTGGTCTCTAGTCACTGATCAATGATGCATATGTCCTGTCCCAGGCATCTAGACACTGATCGGTGATGCATACCTCTTGTCCCAGGCCTCTAGACACTGATCAGTGATGCATACCTCTTGTCCCAGGCCTCTAGACACTGATCAGTGATGCATACCTCTTGTCCCAGGTCTCCAGACACTGATCAGTGATGCATACCTCTTGTCCCAGGTCTCTAGACACTGATCGGTGATGCATCCCTCTTGTCCCAGGTCTCTAGTCAGTGATCAGTGATGCATACCTCTTGTCCAGGTCTCTAGACACTGATCAGTGATGCATACCTC
The DNA here is from genome assembly GCF_030144855.1 of Hypanus sabinus. Taxonomy (NCBI): domain Eukaryota; kingdom Metazoa; phylum Chordata; class Chondrichthyes; order Myliobatiformes; family Dasyatidae; genus Hypanus; species Hypanus sabinus. The sequence continues at coordinate 4,135,929 of NC_082710.1, forward strand.
TTGTCCCAGGCCTCTAGACACTGATCAGTGATGCATACCTCTTGTCCAGGTCTCTAGACACTGATCAGTGATGCATACCTCTTGTCCCAGGTCTCTAGTAAGTGATCGATGATGCATACATCTTGTCCCAGGCCTCCAGTCAGTGATCAGTGATGCATACCTCTTGTCCCAGGTCTCTAGTAAGTTATCGGTGATGCATACCTCTTGTCCCAGGTCTCTAGACACTGATCAGTGATGCATACCTCTTGTTCCAGGTTCTAGCCACCGATCAGTGATGCATACCTCTTGTCCCAGGTCTCTAGACACTGATCAGTGATGCATACCTCTTGTCCCAGGTCTCTAGTCACTGATCAGTGATGCATACCTGTTGTCCCAGGTCTCTAGACACTGATCGGTGATGCATACCTCTTGTCCCAGGCCTCTAGTCAGTGATCGGTGATGCATACCTCTTGTCCCAGGCCTCTAGCCACTGATCAGTGATGCATACCTCCTGTCCCAGGCCTCTAGACTCTGATCGGTGATGCATACATCTTGTCCCAGGCCTCTAGACATGGATCAGTGATGCATACCTCTTGTCCCAGGTCTCTAGTCACTGATCAGTGATGCATACCTCTTGTCCCAGGTCTCTAGACACTGATCAGTGATGCATACCTCCTGTCCCAGGCCTCTAGACATTGATCGGTGATGCATACCTCTTGTCCCAGGCCTCTAGACACGGATCAGTGATGCATACCTCTTGTCCCAGGTCTCTAGTCACTGATCAGTGATGCATACCTCTTGTCCCAGGTCTCTAGACACTGATCAGTGATGCATACCTCTTGTCCCAGTTCTCTAGTCACTGATCAATGATGCATATGTCCTGTCCCAGGCATCTAGACACTGATCGGTGATGCATACCTCTTGTCCCAGGCCTCTAGTCTGTGATCGGTGATGCATACCTCTTGTCCCAGGCCTCTAGCCACTGATCAGTGATGCATACCTCCTGTCCCAGGCCTCTAGACTCTGATCGGTGATGCATACATCTTGTCCCAGGCCTCTAGACACGGATCAGTGATGCATACCTCTAGTCCCAGGTCTCTAGTCACTGATCAGTGATTCATACCTCTTGTCCCAGGTCTCTAGACACTGATCAGTGATGCATACCTCTTGTCCCAGGCCTCTAGTCAGTGATCAGTGATGCATACCACTTGTCCCAGGTCTCTAGTCACTGATCAGTGATGCATACCTCTTGTCCCAGGCCTCTAGACCCTGATCGGTGATGCATACCTCTTGTCCCTGGTCTCTAGTCACTGATCAATGATGCATATGTCCTGTCCCAGGCATCTAGACACTGATCGGTGATGCATACCTCTTGTCCCAGGCCTCTAGACACTGATCAGTGATGCATACCTCTTGTCCCAGGCCTCTAGACACTGATCAGTGATGCATACCTCTTGTCCCAGGTCTCCAGACACTGATCAGTGATGCATACCTCTTGTCCCAGGTCTCTAGACACTGATCGGTGATGCATCCCTCTTGTCCCAGGTCTCTAGTCAGTGATCAGTGATGCATACCTCTTGTCCAGGTCTCTAGACACTGATCAGTGATGCATACCTCTTGTCCCAGGCCTCTAGACACTGATCAGTGATGCATACCTCTTGTCCAGGTCTCTAGACACTGATCAGTGATGCATACCTCTTGTCCCAGGTCTCTAGTAAGTGATCGATGATGCATACATCTTGTCCCAGGCCTCCAGTCAGTGATCAGTGATGCATACCTGTTGTCCCAGGTCTCTAGTAAGTTATCGGTGATGCATACCTCTTGTCCCAGGTCTCCAGACACTGATCAGTGATGCATACCTCTTGTTCCAGGTTCTAGCCACCGATCAGTGATGCATACCTCTTGTCCCAGGTCTCTAGACACTGATCAGTGATGCATACCTCTTGTCCCAGGTCTCTAGTCAGTGATCGGTGATGCATACCTCTTGTCCCAGGCCTCTAGCCACTGATCAGTGATGCATACCTCCTGTCCCAGGCCTCTAGACTCTGATCGGTGATGCATACATCTTGTCCCAGGCCTCTAGACATGGATCAGTGATGCATACCTCTTGTCCCAGGTCTCTAGTCACTGATCAGTGATGCATACCTCTTGTCCCAGGTCTCTAGACACTGATCAGTGATGCATACCTCCTGTCCCAGGCCTCTAGACATTGATCGGTGATGCATACCTCTTGTCCCAGGCCTCTAGACACGGATCAGTGATGCATACCTCTTGTCCCAGGTCTCTAGTCACTGATCAGTGATGCATACCTCTTGTCCCAGGTCTCTAGACACTGATCAGTGATGCATACCTCTTGTCCCAGTTCTCTAGTCACTGATCAATGATGCATATGTCCTGTCCCAGGCATCTAGACACTGATCGGTGATGCAAACCTCTTGTTCCAGGCCTCTAGACACTGATCAGTGATGCATACTTCTTGTCACAGGCCTCTAGACACTGATCAGTGATGCATACCTCTTGTCCCAGGTCTCTAGTCACTGATCAGTGATGCATACCTCTTGTCCCAGGCCTCTAGACCCTGATCGGTGATGCATACCTCTTGTCTCAGGTCTCTAGTCACTGATCAATGATGCATATGTCCTGTCCCAGGCATCTAGACACTGATCGGTGATGCATACCTCTTGTCCCAGGTGTCTCGCCACTGATCAGTGATGCATACCTCTTTTCCCAGGTCTCTAGCCACTAATCAGTGATGCATACCTCTTGTCCCAGGTCACTAGATACTGATCAGTGATGCATACCTCTTGTCCCAGGTCTCTACACACTGATCAGTGATGCATACCTCCTGTCCCAGGTCTCTGGTCGGCGATCGGTAATGCATACCTCTTGTCCCAGGTCTCTAGTCACTGATCAGTGATGCATACCTCTTGTCCCAGGTCTCTACACACTGATCAGTGATGCATACCTCCTGTCCCAGGTCTCTGGTCGGCGATCGGTAATGCATACCTCTTGTCCCAGGTCTCTAGACACTGATCAGTGATGCATACCTCTTTTCGCAGGCCTCTAAACACTGATCGGTGATGCATACCTCTTGCCAAGGACTCTAGTCACTGATCAGTGATGCACATCTCCTGTCCTAGGCCTCTAGTCACTGATCAGTGATGCATACCTCTTGTCCAGGTCTCTAGACACTGATCAATGATGCATACCTCTTGTCCCAGGCCACCAGTCAGTGATCAGTGATGCATACCTCTTGTCCCAGGTCTCTAGACACTGATCAGTGAGGCAGCCCTCTTGTCCCAGTTCTCTAGACACTGATCAGTGATGCATACCTCTTGTCCCAGGTCTCTAGACACTGATCAGTGAGGCAGCCCTCTTGTCCCAGGCATCTAGACACTGATCGGTGATGCATACCTCTTGTCCAAGGTCTCTAGTCACTGATCAATGATGCATATGTCCTGTCCCAGGCATCTAGACACTGATCGGTGATGCAAACCTCTTGTCCCAGGCCTCTAGACACTGATCAGTGATGCATACCTCTTGTCCCAGGTCTCTAGACACTGATCAGTGATGCATACCTCTTGTCCTAGGTCTCTACACACTGATCAGTGATGCATACCTCCTGTCCCAGGCCTCTAGACATTGATCGGTGATGCATACCTCTTGTCCCAGGCCTCTAGACACGGATCAGTGATGCATACCTCTTGTCCCAGGTCTCTAGTCACTGATCAGTGATGCATACCTCTTGTCCCAGGTCTCTAGACACTGATCAGTGACGCATACCTCTTGTCCCAGTTCTCTAGTCACTGATCAATGATGCATATGTCCTGTCCCAGGCATCTAGACACTGATCGGTGATGCAAACCTCTTGTTCGAGGCCTCTAGACACTGATCAGTGATGCATACTTCTTGTCACAGGCCTCTAGACACTGATCAGTGATGCATACCTCTTGTCCCAGGTCTCTAGTCACTGATCAGTGATGCATACCTCTTGTCCCAGGCCTCTAGACCCTGATCGGTGATGCTTACCTCTTGTCCCAGGTGTCTCGCCACTGATCAGTGATGCATACCTCTTTTCCCAGGTCTCTAGCCACTAATCAGTGATGCATACCTCTTGTCCCAGGTCTCTAGACACTGATCAGTGATGCATACCTCTTGTCCCAGGTCTCTAGACACTGATCAGTGATGCATACCTCTTGTTCCAGGTTCTAGCCACTGATCAGTGATGCATACCTCTTGTCCCAGGTCTCTAGACACTGATCAGTGATGCATACCTGTTGTCCCAGGTCTCTAGACACTGATCGGTGATGCATACCTCTTGTCCCAGGCCTCTAGTCTGTGATCGGTGATGCATACCTCTTGTCCCAGGCCTCTAGCCACTGATCAGTGATGCATACCTCCTGTCCCAGGCCTCTAGACTCTGATCGGTGATGCATACATCTTGTCCCAGGCCTCTAGACACGGATCAGTGATGCATACCTCTAGTCCCAGGTCTCTAGTCACTGATCAGTGATGCATACCTCTTGTCCCAGGTCTCTAGACACTGATCAGTGATGCATACCTCTTGTCCCAGGCCTCTAGTCAGTGATCAGTGATGCATACCACTTGTCCCAGGTCTCTAGTCACTGATCAGTGATGCATACCTCTTGTCCCAGGCCTCTAGACCCTGATCGGTGATGCATACCTCTTGTCCCTGGTCTCTAGTCACTGATCAATGATGCATATGTCCTGTCCCAGGCATCTAGACACTGATCGGTGATGCATACCTCTTGTCCCAGGCCTCTAGACACTGATCAGTGATGCATACCTCTTGTCCCAGGCCTCTAGACACTGATCAGTGATGCATACCTCTTGTCCCAGGTATCCAGACACTGATCAGTGATGCATACCTCTTGTCCCAGGTCTCTAGACACTGATCGGTGATGCATCCCTCTTGTCCCAGGTCTCTAGTCAGTGATCAGTGATGCATACCTCTTGTCCAGGTCTCTAGACACTGATCAGTGATGCATACCTCTTGTCCCAGGCCTCTAGACACTGATCAGTGATGCATACCTCTTGTCCAGGTCTCTAGACACTGATCAGTGATGCATACCTCTTGTCCCAGGTCTCTAGTAAGTGATCGATGATGCATACATCTTGTCCCAGGCCTCCAGTCAGTGATCAGTGATGCATACCTCTTGTCCCAGGTCTCTAGTAAGTTATCAGTGATGCATACCTCTTGTCCCAGGTCTCTAGACACTGATCAGTGATGCATACCTCTTGTTCCAGGTTCTAGCCACCGATCAGTGATGCATACCTCTTGTCCCAGGTCTCTAGACACTGATCAGTGATGCATACCTCTTGTCCCAGGTCTCTAGTCACTGATCAGTGATGCATACCTGTTGTCCCAGGTCTCTAGACACTGATCGGTGATGCATACCTCTTGTCCCAGGCCTCTAGTCAGTGATCGGTGATGCATACCTCTTGTCCAAGGCCTCTAGCCACTGATCAGTGATGCATACCTCTTGTCCCAGGCCTCTAGACTCTGATCGGTGATGCATACATCTTGTCCCAGGCCTCTAGACATGGATCAGTGATGCATACCTCTTGTCCCAGGTCTCTAGTCACTGATCAGTGATGCATACCTCTTGTCCCAGGTCTCTAGACACTGATCAGTGATGCATACCTCCTGTCCCAGGCCTCTAGACATTGATCGGTGATGCATACCTCTTGTCCCAGGCCTCTAGACACGGATCAGTGATGCATACCTCTTGTCCCAGGTCTCTAGTCACTGATCAGTGATGCATACCTCTTGTCCCAGGTCTCTAGACACTGATCAGTGATGCATACCTCTTGTCCCAGTTCTCTAGTCACTGATCAATGATGCATATGTCCTGTCCCAGGCATCTAGACACTGATCGGTGATGCAAACCTCTTGTTCCAGGCCTCTAGACACTGATCAGTGATGCATACTTCTTGTCACAGGCCTCTAGACACTGATCAGTGATGCATACCTCTTGTCCCAGGTCTCTAGTCACTGATCAGTGATGCATACCTCTTGTCCCAGGCCTCTAGACCCTGATCGGTGATGCATACCTCTTATCCCAGGTGTCTCGCCACTGATCAGTGATGCATACCTCTTTTCCCAGGTCTCCAGCCACTAATCAGTGATGCATACCTCTTGTCCCAGGTCTCTAGACACTGATCAGTGATGCATACCTCTTGTCCCAGGTCTCTACACACTGATCAGTGATGCATACCTCCTGTCCCAGGTCTCTGGTCGGCGATCGGTAATGCATACCTCTTGTCCCAGGTCTCTAGTCACTGATCAGTGATGCATACCTCTTGTCCCAGGTCTCTAGTCACTGATCAGTGATGCATACCTCTTGTCCCAGGTCTCTAGACACTGATCAGTGATGCATACCTCTTTTCGCAGGCCTCTAAACACTGATCGGTGATGCATACCTCTTGCCAAGGACTCTAGTCACTGATCAGTGATGCACATCTCCTGTCCTAGGCCTCTAGACACTGATCGGTGATGCATACCTCTTGTCCCAGGCCTCTAGACACTGATAAGCGATGCATACCTCTTGTCCCAGGCCTCTAAACACTGATCGGTGATGCATACCTCTTGCCAAGGACTCTAGTCACTGATCAGTGATGCACATCTCCTGTCCTAGGCCTCTAGTCACTGATCAGTGATACATACCTCTTGTCCAGGTCTCTAGACACTGATCAATGATGCATACCTCTTGTCCCAGGCCTCCAGTCAGTGATCAGTGATGCATACCTCTTGTCCCAGGTCTCTAGACACTGATCAGTGAGGCAGCCCTCTTGTCCCAGTTCTCTAGACACTGATCAGTGATGCATACCTCTTGTCCCAGGTCTCTAGACACTGATCAGTGAGGCAGCCCTCTTGTCCCAGGCATCTAGACACTGATCGGTGATGCAAACCTCTTGTCCCAGGCCTCCAGACACTGATCAGTGATGCATACCTCTTGTCCCAGGTCTCTAGACACTGATCAGTGATGCATACCTCTTGTCCCAGGTCTCTAGTCACTGATCAGTGATGCATACCTCTTGTCCCAGGTCTCTAGACACTGATCAGTGATGCATACCTCTTTTCGCAGGCCTCTAAACACTGATCGGTGATGCATACCTCTTGCCAAGGACTCTAGTCACTGATCAGTGATGCACATCTCCTGTCCTAGGCCTCTAGACACTGATCGGTGATGCATACCTCTTGTCCCAGGCCTCTAGACACTGATAAGCGATGCATACCTCTTGTCCCAGGCCTCTAAACACTGATCGGTGATGCATACCTCTTGCCAAGGACTCTAGTCACTGATCAGTGATGCACATCTCCTGTCCTAGGCCTCTAGTCACTGATCAGTGATACATACCTCTTGTCCAGGTCTCTAGACACTGATCAATGATGCATACCTCTTGTCCCAGGCCTCCAGTCAGTGATCAGTGATGCATACCTCTTGTCCCAGGTCTCTAGACACTGATCAGTGAGGCAGCCCTCTTGTCCCAGTTCTCTAGACACTGATCAGTGATGCATACCTCTTGTCCCAGGTCTCTAGACACTGATCAGTGAGGCAGCCCTCTTGTCCCAGGCATCTAGACACTGATCGGTGATGCAAACCTCTTGTCCCAGGCCTCCAGACACTGATCAGTGATGCATACCTCTTGTCCCAGGTCTCTAGACACTGATCAGTGATGCATACCTCTTGTCCCAGGTCTCTAGTCACTGATCAGTGATGCATACCTCTTGTCCCAGGTCCCTACACACTGATCAGTGATGCATACCTCTTGTCCCAGGTCTCTACACACTGATCAGTGATGCATACCTCTTGTCCCAGGTCTCTAGTCACTGATCAATGATGCATATGTCCTGTCCCAGGCATCTAGACACTGATCAGTGATGCATACCTCTTGTCCAGGTCTCTAGACACTGATCAGTGATGCATACCTCTTGTCCCAGGTCTCTACACACTGATCAGTGATGCATACCTCTTGTCCCAGGCCTCTAGACACTGATCAGTGATGCATACCTCTTGTCCAGGACTCTAGACACTGATCAGTGATGCATACCTCTTGTCCCAGGTCTCTAGCCACTGATCAGTGATGCATACCACTTGTCCCAGGCCTCTAGACACTGATCGGTGATGCATACCTCTGGCCAAAGTCTCTAATCACTGATCAGTGATGCACATCTCCTGTCCCAGGCCTCCAGACACTGATCGGTGATGCATACTTCTTGTCCCAGGCCTGTAGACACTGATCGGTGATGCATACCTCTTGTCCCAGGTCTCCAGTCACTGATCAGTGATGCATACCTCTTGTCCCAGGTCTCCAGACACTGATCAGTGATGAATACCTCTTGACCCAGGCCTCTAGCCACTGATCAGTGATGCATACCTCTTGTCCCAGGTCTCTAGTCACTAATCAGTGAGGCATACCATTTGTCCCAGGTCTCTAGACATTGATCAGTGATGCATACCTGTTGTCCCTGGACTCTAGCCACTGATCAGTGATGCGTAACTCTTGTCCCAGGCCTCTAGTCAGTTATCAGTGATGCATACCTCTTGTCCCAGCTCTCTAAACACTGATCAGTGATGCATACCTGTTGTCCCAGGTCTCTAGACACTGATTGGTGATGCATACCTCTTGTCCCAGGCCTCTAGACACTGATCGGTGACGCATACCTCTTTTCCCAATTCTCTAGACACTGATCAGTGATGCATACCTCTTGTCCCAGGTCTCTAAACAGTGATCGGTAATGCATTCCTCTTGTCCCAGGTCTCTAGACCCTGATCAGTGATGCATACCTCTTGTCCCAGGTCTCTAGTCACTGATCAGTGACCCATACCTCTTGTCCCAGGCCTCTAGTCACTGATCAGTGATCCATACCTCTTGTCCCAGGTCTCTAGTCAGTGATCAGTGATGCATACCTCTTGTCCCAGGTGTCTCGCCACCGATCAGTGATGCATACCTCTTTTCCCAGGTCTCTAGCCACTGATCAGTGATGCATACCTCTTGTGCCAGGTCTCTAGACACTGATCAGTGAGGCAGCCCTCTTGTCCCAGGTCTCTAGACACTGATCTGTGATGCATACCTCTTGTCCCAGGTCTCTAGACACTGATCAGTGATGCATACCTCTTGTCCCAGAACGCTAGTCACTGATCAGTGATGCATACCTCTTGTCCCAGGTCTCTAGCCACTGATCGGTGATGCATACCTCTTGTCCCAGAACGCTAGTCACTGATCAGTAATGCATACCTCTTGTCCCCAGCCTGTAGACATTGATCAGTGATGCATACCTCTTGTGCCAGGCGCAAAGACACTGATCAGTGATGCATCCCTCTTGTCCCAGGCCTCGAGACAATGAACAGTGATGCATACCTCTTGTCCCAGGTCTCTAGACACTGATCAGTGATGCATACCTCTTGTCCCAGGCCTCTACACACTGATTGGTGATGCATACCTCTTGTCCCAGGCCTCCAGACACTGATCAGTGATGCATACCTCTTGTCCCAGGTCTCTAGTCACTGATCAGTGATGCATACCTGTTGTCCCAGGTCTCTAGACACATATCGGTGATGCATCCCTCTTGTCCCCGGTCTCTAGACACTGATCGGTGATGCATACCTCTTGTCCCAGACCTCTAGTCACTGATCAGTGATGTATACCTCTTGTCCCAGGTCTCTAGACACTGATCAGTGATGCATACCTTTTGTCCCAGGTCACTAGACACTGATCAGTGATGCATACCTCCTGTCCCAGGCCTCTAGTCACTGATCAGTGATGCATACCTCTGGTGCCAGGTCTCTAGACACTGATCAGTGAGGCAGCCCTCTTGTCCCAGGTCTCTAGACACTGATTGGTGATGCATACCTCTTGTCCCCAGCCTGTAGACACTGATCAGTGATGCATCCCTCTTGTCCCAGGCCTCTAGACACTGATCAGTGATACAAACCTTTTGTCCCAGCTCTCTAGATACTGATCAGTCATGCATACCTCTTGTCCCAGGCCTCTAGCCTCTGATCAGTGATGCATACCTCTTGTCCCAGGTCCCTAGTCACTGATCAGTGATGCATACCTCTTGTCCCAGGCCTCTAGACACTGATCAGTGATACAAACCTCTTGTCCCAGCTCTCTAGATACTGATCAGTCATGCATACCTCTTGTCCCAGGCCTCTAGCCTCTGATCAGTGATGCATACCTGTTGTCCCAGTTCTCTAGACACTGATCAGTGATACAAACCTCTTGTCCCAGCTCTCTAGATACTGATCAGTCATGCATACCTCTTGTCCCAGGCCTCTAGCCTCTGATCAGTGATGCATACCTCTTGTCCCAGGTCTCTTGAAAATGATCAGTGATGCGTACCTCTTGTCCCAGGCCTCTAGTCAGTGATGAGTGATGCATACCACTTGTCCCAGGTCTCTAGACACTGATCAGTGATGCAAACCTGTTGTCCCAGGTCTCTAGTCACTGATTGGTGATGCATACCTCTTGTCCCAGGTCTCTAGCCACTGATCAGTGATGCATACCTCATGTCCTAGGTCTCTAGACACTGATCAGTGATGAATACCTCTTGACCCAGGCATCTAGCCACTGATCAGTGATCCATACCTCTTGTCCCAGGTCTCTAGTCAGTGATCAGTGATGCTGACCTCTTGTCCCAGGTCTCCAGTCACTGATCAGTGATGCATACCTCTTGTCCCAGGCCTCTAGACACTGATCAGTGATACAAACCTCTTGTCCCAGCTCTCTAGATACTGATCAGTCATGCATACCTCTTGTCCCAGGCCTCTAGCCTCTGATCAGTGATGCATACCTGTTGTCCCAGGTCTCTAGACACTGATCAGTGATACAAACCTCTTGTCCCAGCTGTCTAGATACTGATCAGTCATGCATACCTCTTGTCCCAGGCCTCTAGCCTCTGATCAGTGATGCATACCTCTTGTCCCAGGTCTCTTGAAAATGATCAGTGATGCGTACCTCTTGTCCCAGGCCTCTAGTCAGTGATGAGTGATGCATACCTCTTGTCCCAGGTCTCTAGACACTGATCAGTGATGCAAACCTGTTGTCCCAGGTCTCTAGTCACTGATCCGTGATGCATACCTCTTGTCGCAGGCCTCTAGACACTGATCGGTGATGCATACCTCTTGTCCCAGGTCTCTAGCCACTGATCAGTGATGCATACCTCATGTCCCAGGTCTCTAGACACTGATCAGTGATGAATACCTCTTGACCCAGGCATGTAGCCACTGATCAGTGATCCATACCTCTTGTCCCAGGTCTCTAGTCAGTGATCAGTGATGCTGACCTCTTGTCCCAGGTCTCCAGTCACTGATCGGTGATGCATACCTCTTGTCCCAGGTCTCTAGCCACTGAGCAGTGATGCATACCTCTTGTCCCAGTTCTCTAGACACTGATCAGTGAGGGAGCCCTCTTGTCCCAGGTCTCTAGACACTGATCAGTGATGCATACCACTTGTCCCAGGTCTCTAGACACTGATCGGTGATGCATACCTCTTGTCCCAGGTCTCTAGACACTGATCGGTGATGCATACCACTTGTCCCAGGTCTCTAGACACTGATCGGTGATGCATACCTCTTGTCCCAGGTCTCTAGACACTGATCAGTGATGCATACCACCTGTCCCAGGTCTCCAGACACTGATCGGTGATGCATACCTCTTGTCCCAGGCCTCTAGTCAATGATCAGTGATGCATACCTCTTGTCCCCAGCCTGTAGACATTGATCAGTGATGCATCCCTCTTGTCCCAGGTCTCTAGACACTGATCATTGATGCATACCTCTTTTCCCAGGTCTCTCGACACTGGTCAGTGATAAATACCTCTTGTCCCAGTCCTCTAGACACTGATCAGTGATGCATACCTCTTGTCCCACGTCTCTAGACACTGATCAGTGATGCATACCTCTTGTCCCAGGTCTCTAGACACTGATTAGTGATGCATACCTCTTGTCCCAGGTCTCTAGACACTGATCAGTGATGCATACCTCTTGTCACAGGTCTCTATACTCTGATCAGTGATGCATACCTGTTGGCCCAGGCCTCTAGACACTGATCAGTGATGCATACCTCTTGTCCCAGACCTCTAGTCACTGATCAGTGATGCATACCTCTTGTCCCAGGTCTCTAGTCAGTGATCAGTGATGCATACCTCTTGTCCCAGGTCTCTAGACACTGATCGGTGATGCATACCTCTGGTGCCAGGTCTCTAGACACTGATCAGTGATGCATACCTCTTGTCCCAGGTCTCTAGACACAGATCAGTGATGCATACCTCTTGTCCCAGGTCTCTAGTCAGTGATCAGTGATGCATACCTCTTGTCCCAGGTCTCTAGACACTGATCGGTGATGCATACCTCTGGTGCCAGGTCTCTAGACACTGATCAGTGATGCATACCTCTTGTCCCAGGTCTCTAGACACTGATCAGTGATGCATACCTCTTGTCCCAGGCCTCTAGTCAGTGATCGGTGATGCATACCTCTTGTCCCAGGCCTCTAGCCACTGATCAGTGATGCATACCACCTGTCCCAGGCCTCTGGACTCTGATCGGTGATGCATACCTCTTGTCCCAGGCCTCTAGCCACTGATCAGTGATGCATACCTCCTGTCCCAGGCCTCTGGACTCTGATCGGTGATGCATACCTCTTGTCCCAGGCCTCTAGACATGGATCAGTGATGCATACCTCTTGTCCCATGTCTCTAGCCACTGAGCAGTGAGGCAGCCCTCTTGTCCCAGGTCTCTAGACACTGATCAGTGATGCATACCTATTGTCCCAGGTCTCTAGACACTGATTGGTGATGCATACCTCTTGTCCCAGGTCTCTAGACACTGATCAGTGATGCATACCTCTTGTCCCAGGCCTCTAGCCACTGATCAGTGATGCATACCTCTTGTCCCAGGTCTCTAGACACTGATCAGTGATGCATACCTCTTGTCCCAGGTATCCAGACACTGATCAGTGATGCATATCTCTTGTCCCAGGTCTCTAGACACTGATCAGTGATGCATACCTCTTGTTCCAGGTTCTAGCCACTGATCAGTGATGCATACCTCTTGTCCCAGGTCTCTAGACACTGATCAGTGAGGCAGCCCTCTTGTCCCAGTTCTCTTGACACTGATCAGTGATGCATACCTCTTGTCCCAGGTCTCTAGTCACTGATCAGTGATGCATACCTGTTGTCCCAGGTCTCTAGACACTGATCGGTGATGCATACCTCTTGTCCCAGGCCTCTAGTCAGTGATCGGTGATGCATACCTCTTGTCCCAGGCCTCTAGCCACTGATCAGTGATGCATACCTCCTGTCCCACGCCTCTAGACTCTGATCGGTGATGCATACATCTTGTCCCAGGCCTCTAGACACGGATCAGTGATGCATACCTCTTGTCCCAGGTCTCTAGACACTGATCAGTGATGCATACCTCCTGTCCCAGGCCTCTAGACATTGATCGGTGATGCATACCTCTTGTCCCAGGCCTCTAGACACGGATCAGTGATGCATACCTCTTGTCCCAGGTCTCTAGTCACTGATCAGTGATGCATACCTCTTGTCCCAGGTCTCTAGACACTGATCAGTGATGCATACCTCTTGTCCCAGGTCTCTAGTCACTGATCAATGATGCATATGTCCTGTCCCAGGCATCTAGACACTGATCGGTGATGCAAACCTCTTGTCCCAGGCCTCTAGACACTGATCAGTGATGCATACTTCTTGTCACAGGCCTCTAGACACTGATCAGTGATGCATACCTCTTGTCCCAGGTCTCTAGTCACTGATCAGTGATGCATACCTCCTGTCCCAGGCCTCTAGACCCTGATCGGTGATGCATACCTCTTGTCCCAGGCCTCTAGACCCTGATCGGTGATGCATACCTCTTGTCCCAGGTCTCTAGTCACTGATCAATGATGCATATGTCCTGTCCCAGGCATCTAGACACTGATCGGTGATGCATACCTCTTGTCCCAGGTGTCTCACCACTGATCAGTGATGCATACCTCTTGTCCCAGGTCTCTAGCCACTAATCAGTGATGCATACCTCTTGTCCCAGGTCTCTAGACACTGATCAGTGATGCATACCTCTTGTCCCAGGTCTCTAGCCACTAATCAGTGATGCATACCTCTTGTCCCAGGTCTCTAGACACTGATCAGTGATGCATACCTCCTGTCCCAGGTCTCTGGTCGGCGATCGGTAATGCATACCTCTTGTCCCAGGTCTCTAGTCACTGATCAGTGATGCATACCTCTTGTCCCAGGTCTCTAGTCACTGATCAGTGATGCATACCTCTTGTCCCAGGTCTCTAGACACTGATCAGTGATGCATACCTCTTTTCGCAGGCCTCTAAACACTGATCGGTGATGCATACCTCTTGCCAAGGACTCTAGTCACTGATCAGTGATGCACATCTCCTGTCCTAGGCCTCTAGACACTGATCGGTGATGCATACCTCTTGTCCCAGGCCTCTAGACACTGATAAGTGATGCATACCTCTTGTCCCAGGCCTCTAAACACTGATCGGTGATGCATACCTCTTGCCAAGGACTCTAGTCACTGATCAGTGATGCACATCTCCTGTCCTAGGCCTCTAGTCACTGATCAGTGATGCATACCTCTTGTCCAGGTCTCTAGACACTGATCAATGATGCATACCTCTTGTCCCAGGCCTCCAGTCAGTGATCAGTGATGCATACCTCTTGTCCCAGGTCTCTAGACACTGAACAGTGATGCATACCTCTTGTCCCAGGTCTCTACACACTGATCAGTGATGCATACCTCCTGTCCCAGGTCTCTGGTCGGCGATCGGTAATGCATACCTCTTGTCCCAGGTCTCTAGTCACTGATCAGTGATGCATACCTCTTGTCCCAGGTCTCTAGTCACTGATCAGTGATGCATACCTCTTGTCCCAGGTCTCTAGACACTGATCAGTGATGCATACCTCTTTTCGCAGGCCTCTAAACACTGATCGGTGATGCATACCTCTTGCCAAGGACTCTAGTCACTGATCAGTGATGCACATCTCCTGTCCTAGGCCTCTAGACACTGATCGGTGATGCATACCTCTTGTCCCAGGCCTCTAGACACTGATAAGTGATGCATACCTCTTGTCCCAGGCCTCTAAACACTGATCGGTGATGCATACCTCTTGCCAAGGACTCTAGTCACTGATCAGTGATGCACATCTCCTGTCCTAGGCCTCTAGTCACTGATCAGTGATGCATACCTCTTGTCCAGGTCTCTAGACACTGATCAATGATGCATACCTCTTGTCCCAGGCCTCCAGTCAGTGATCAGTGATGCATACCTCTTGTCCCAGGTCTCTAGACACTGAACAGTGATGCATACCTCTTGTCCCAGGTCTCTAGACACTGATCAGTGAGGCAGCCCTCTTGTCCCAGGCATCTAGACACTGATCGGTGATGCATACCTCTTGTCCAAGGTCTCTAGTCACTGATCAATGATGCATATGTCCTGTCCCAGGCATCTAGACACTGATCGGTGATGCAAACCTCTTGTCCCAGGCCTCTAGACACTGATCAGTGATGCATACCTCTTGTCCCAGGTCTCTAGACACTGATCAGTGATGCATACCTCTTGTCCCAGGTCTCTAGACACTGATCAGTGATGCATACCTCTTGTTCCAGGTTCTAGCCACTGATCAGTGATGCATACCTCTTGTCCCAGGCCTCCAGTCAGTGATCAGTGATGCATACCTCTTGTCCCAGGTCTCTAGTAAGTTATCGGTGATGCATACCTCTTGTCCCAGGTCTCTAGACACTGATCAGTGATGCATACCTCTTGTTCCAGGTTCTAGCCACTGATCAGTGATGCATACCTCTTGTCCCAGGTCTCTAGACACTGATCAGTGAGGCAGCCCTCTTGTCCCAGTTCTCTAGACACTGATCAGTGATGCATACCTCTTGTCCCAGGTCTCTAGTCACTGATCAGTGATGCATACCTGTTGTCCCAGGTCTCTAGACACTGATCGGTGATGCATACCACTTGTCCCAGGCCTCTAGTCAGTGATCGGTGATGCATACCTCTTGTCCCAGGCCTCTAGCCACTGATCAGTGATGCATACCTCCTGTCCCAGGCCTCTAGACTCTGATCGGTGATGCATACATCTTGTCCCAGGCCTCTAGACACGGATCAGTGATGCATACCTCTTGTCCCAGGTCTCTAGACACTGATCAGTGATGCATACCTCCTGTCCCAGGCCTCTAGACATTGATCGGTGATGCATACCTCTTGTCCCAGGCCTCTAGACACGGATCAGTGATGCATACCTCTTGTCCCAGGTCTCTAGTCACTGATCAGTGATGCATACCTCTTGTCCCAGGTCTCTAGACACTGATCAGTGATGCATACCTCTTGTCCCAGGTCTCTAGTCACTGATCAATGATGCATATGTCCTGTCCCAGGCATCTAGACACTGATCGGTGATGCAAACCTCTTGTCCCAGGCCTCTAGACACTGATCAGTGATGCATACTTCTTGTCACAGGCCTCTAGACACTGATCAGTGATGCATACCTCTTGTCCCAGGTCTCTAGTCACTGATCAGTGATGCATACCTCTTGTCCCAGGCCTCTAGACCCTGATCGGTGATGCGTACCTCTTGTCCCAGGTCTCTAGTCACTGATCAATGATGCATATGTCCTGTCCCAGGCATCTAGACACTGATCGGTGATGCATACCTCTTGTCCCAGGTGTCTCGCCACTGATCAGTGATGCATACCTCTTTTCCCAGGTCTCTAGCCACTAATCAGTGATGCATACCTCTTGTCCCAGGTCTCTAGACACTGATCAGTGATGCATACCTCTTGTCCCAGGTCTCTACACACTGATCAGTGATGCATACCTCCTGTCCCAGGTCTCTGGTCGGCGATCGGTAATGCATACCTCTTGTCCCAGGTCTCTAGTCACTGATCAGTGATGCATACCTCTTGTCCCAGGTCTCTAGTCACTGATCAGTGATGCATACCTCTTGTCCCAGGTCTCTACACACTGATCAGTGATGCATACCTCCTGTCCCAGGTCTCTGGTCGGCGATCGGTAATGCATACCTCTTGTCCCAGGTCTCTAGACACTGATCAGTGATGCATACCTCTTTTCGCAGGCCTCTAAACACTGATCGGTGATGCATACCTCTTGCCAAGGACTCTAGTCACTGATCAGTGATGCACATCTCCTGTCCTAGGCCTCTAGACACTGATCGGTGATGCATACCTCTTGTCCCAGGCCTCTAGACACTGATAAGTGATGCATACCTCTTGTCCCAGGCCTCTAAACACTGATCGGTGATGCATACCTCTTGCCAAGGACTCTAGTCACTGATCAGTGATGCACATCTCCTGTCCTAGGCCTCTAGTCACTGATCAGTGATGCATACCTCTTGTCCAGGTCTCTAGACACTGATCAATGATGCATACCTCTTGTCCCAGGCCTCCAGTCAGTGATCAGTGATGCATACCTCTTGTCCCAGGTCTCTAGACACTGAACAGTGATGCATACCTCTTGTCCCAGGTCTCTAGACACTGATCAGTGAGGCAGCCCTCTTGTCCCAGGCATCTAGACACTGATCGGTGATGCATACCTCTTGTCCAAGGTCTCTAGTCACTGATCAATGATGCATATGTCCTGTCCCAGGCATCTAGACACTGATCGGTGATGCAAACCTCTTGTCCCAGGCCTCTAGACACTGATCAGTGATGCATACCTCTTGTCCCAGGTCTCTAGACACTGATCAGTGATGCATACCTCTTGTCCCAGGTCTCTAGACACTGATCAGTGATGCATACCTCTTGTTCCAGGTTCTAGCCACTGATCAGTGATGCATACCTCTTGTCCCAGGCCTCCAGTCAGTGATCAGTGATGCATACCTCTTGTCCCAGGTCTCTAGTAAGTTATCGGTGATGCATACCTCTTGTCCCAGGTCTCTAGACACTGATCAGTGATGCATACCTCTTGTTCCAGGTTCTAGCCACTGATCGGTGATGCATACCTCTTGTCCCAGTCCTCTAGTCAGTGATCGGTGATGCATACCTCTTGTCCCAGGCCTCTAGCCACTGATCAGTGATGCATACCTCCTGTCCCAGGCCTCTAGACTCTGATCGGTGATGCATACATCTTGTCCCAGGCCTCTAGACACGGATCAGTGATGCATACCTCTTGTCCCAGGTCTCTAGACACTGATCAGTGATGCATACCTCCTGTCCCAGGCCTCTAGACATTGATCGGTGATGCATACCTCTTGTCCCAGGCCTCTAGACACGGATCAGTGATGCATACCTCTTGTCCCAGGTCTCTAGTCACTGATCAGTGATGCATACCTCTTGTCCCAGGTCTCTAGACACTGATCAGTGATGCATACCTCTTGTCCCAGGTCTCTAGTCACTGATCAATGATGCATATGTCCTGTCCCAGGCATCTAGACACTGATCGGTGATGCAAACCTCTTGTCCCAGGCCTCTAGACACTGATCAGTGATGCATACTTCTTGTCACAGGCCTCTAGACACTGATCAGTGATGCATACCTCTTGTCCCAGGTCTCTAGTCACTGATCAGTGATGCATATGTCCTGTCCCAGGCATCTAGACACTGATCGGTGATGCATACCTCTTGTCCCAGGTGTCTCGCCACTGATCAGTGATGCATACCTCTTTTCCCAGGTCTCTAGCCACTAATCAGTGATGCATACCTCTTGTCCCAGGTCTCTAGGCACTGATCAGTGATGCATACCTCTTGTCCCAGGTCTCTACACACTGATCAGTGATGCATACCTCCTGTCCCAGGTCTCTGGTCGGCGATCGGTAATGCATACCTCTTGTCCCAGGTCTCTAGTCACTGATCAGTGATGCATACCTCTTGTCCCAGGTCTCTACACACTGATCAGTGATGCATACCTCCTGTCCCAGGTCTCTGGTCGGCGATCGGTAATGCATACCTCTTGTCCCAGGTCTCTAGACACTGATCAGTGATGCATACCTCTTTTCGCAGGCCTCTAAACACTGATCGGTGATGCATACCTCTTGCCAAGGACTCTAGTCACTGATCAGTGATGCACATCTCCTGTCCTAGGCCTCTAGACACTGATCGGTGATGCATACCTCTTGTCCCAGGCCTCTAGACACTGATAAGTGATGCATACCTCTTGTCCCAGGCCTCTAAACACTGATCGGTGATGCATACCTCTTGCCAAGGACTCTAGTCACTGATCAGTGATGCACATCTCCTGTCCTAGGCCTCTAGTCACTGATCAGTGATGCATACCTCTTGTCCAGGTCTCTAGACACTGATCAATGATGCATACCTCTTGTCCCAGGCCTCCAGTCAGTGATCAGTGATGCATACCTCTTGTCCCAGGTCTCTAGACACTGAACAGTGATGCATACCTCTTGTCCCAGGTCTCTAGACACTGATCAGTGAGGCAGCCCTCTTGTCCCAGGCATCTAGACACTGATCGGTGATGCATACCTCTTGTCCAAGGTCTCTAGTCACTGATCAATGATGCATATGTCCTGTCCCAGGCATCTAGACACTGATCGGTGATGCAAACCTCTTGTCCCAGGCCTCTAGACACTGATCAGTGATGCATACCTCCTGTCCCAGGTCTCTAGACACTGATCAGTGATGCATACCTCTTGTCCCAGGTCTCTAGACACTGATCAGTGATGCATACCTCTTGTTCCAGGTTCTAGCCGCTGATCAGTGATGCATACCTCTTGTCCCAGGCCTCCAGTCAGTGATCAGTGATGCATACCTCTTGTCCCAGGTCTCTAGTAAGTTATCGGTGATGCATACCTCTTGTCCCAGGTCTCTAGACACTGATCAGTGATGCATACCTCTTGTTCCAGATTCTAGCCACTGATCAGTGATGCATACCTCTTGTCCCAGGTCTCTAGACACTGATCAGTGAGGCAGCCCTCTTGTCCCAGTTCTCTTGACACTGATCAGTGATGCATACCTCTTGTCCCAGGTCTCTAGTCACTGATCAGTGATGCATACCTGTTGTCCCAGGTCTCTAGACACTGATCGGTGATGCATACCTCTTGTCCCAGGCCTCTAGTCAGTGATCGGTGATGCATACCTCTTGTCCCAGGCCTCTAGCCACTGATCAGTGATGCATACCTCCTGTCCCAGGCCTCTAGACACGGATCAGTGATGCATACCTCTTGTCCCAGGTCTCTAGACACTGATCAGTGATGCATACCTCCTGTCCCAGGCCTCTAGACATTGATCGGTGATGCATACCTCTTGTCCCAGGCCTCTAGACACGGATCAGTGATGCATACCTCTTGTCCCAGGTCTCTAGTCACTGATCAGTGATGCATACCTCTTGTCCCAGGTCTCTAGACACTGATCAGTGATGCATACCTCTTGTCCCAGGTCTCTAGTCACTGATCAATGATGCATATGTCCTGTCCCAGGCATCTAGACACTGATCGGTGATGCAAACCTCTTGTCCCAGGCCTCTAGACACTGATCAGTGATGCATACTTCTTGTCACAGGCCTCTAGACACTGATCAGTGATGCATACCTCTTGTCCCAGGTCTCTAGTCACTGATCAGTGATGCATACCTCTTGTCCCAGGCCTCTAGACCCTGATCGGTGATGCATACCTCTTGTCCCAGGTCTCTAGTCACTGATCAATGATGCATATGTCCTGTCCCAGGCATCTAGACACTGATCAGTGATGCATACCTCTTGTCCCAAGTCTCTAGACACTGATCAGTGATGCATACCTCTTGTCCCAGGCCTCTAGACACTGATCAGTGATGCATACCTCTTGTTCCAGGCCTGTAGCCAGTGAGACAACCATCAACTACCACTCTTTTGTTTTTCCCACAAACGAAATGTCCAGTCCAACTTACAACCTCATCTTGAATGCCAAGTAACTAAATCTTCTTGACTAAATTCCCATGCAGGGACTTGTCCAAGGCCTTGCTCAAGTTCATGTAGACACCATTCACTGTTTTGCCTTTGTTAACTTTCCAGGTAACCTTGTAGCGCAAGGCCATGTTGACTATCCCTAAACAGTCCCTCTCTATCCAAACATTTATATATCCCGTTCCTCAGAATGCCTTCCAATAACTTTCTCAGCACCAATGTCAGGCTCACCATTCTCTAATTTCCTAGTTTATTCGTAGAGACTTTCTTAAACACCAGAACAATGTTATCTTTCCTCCAATACTCCGGCACCTCATCTGTGGCTAAGGATGTTTTAAATATTTCTGCTAGGGCCCCAACAATTTCTGCACTTGCCGACACAGTGTTGAAGAGAACACATTGGGGATTTATTTACCCTAATTTGCATCAAGATAGCAAACACTTCCTCCTCTGTAATTTGTATAGGGTCTATGACCTGAATGCTGTCTTGCCTCACATCTATACATGCTGTGTTCATCTCCCAAGAAAATACAGATGCAAAAAAAAACCCATTTAAGATCTGCCCCATTTGATGGCTCTGGGCTCATACTCTGGAAATGAGGGAGGATTTCCTTGAAACTTATCAAATAATGAAAGGCCTCAATGGGCCGAATGGTGGCACCATCGAGTAGTAGTCAGAGTGATGCTCTTACAGCTCGAAGTGTCAGAGTTCAGAGTTCAATTCTGGCATAATCTCCAAGCAGACTTTACATCCTCCCCGTGACCACACGGGTTTTCCACACGTGCTCCAGATTTCTCCCAGTTGAAAGACATACTGGTTAGTCAGTTAACAGGTCCTTGTAAATTGGCCCATGATTAGGCTAGGGTTAAATTAGGTGTTACTGGGAAGGCTTGCAAGGGTCTCTTCCATGCTGTATCTCTAATAAAACAAATATATAAATGAAATGTTTTATCATCAAAGTAAAAGTTCAAAGTACATATATGTCACCATGTACAAACCTGAGCTTCATTTTCTTGTGGGCATTCACAGTAAATCAAATAACTGTAATAGAATCAATGAAACACCACACCATCTGGGCATATAATCATTGTGCAAAAGATAACAAATGGCAATACAAGAAAGAAGAAATAATAATAATAATGATGATGATGATGATAATAATAATAATAATAATAATAATAATAATTCACACAACAGTCAGAGAATATTTTCATCAGCACACCACACAACCCTATGCAATTCAGATAAGAAGCATACACCACTAAACTTAAATGAGACCACAATCCAGAAAAATGAAGATATTATCACTATTGAAGAAAAAGGTAACCAAATAGAAGAACCTGATTCTCCATGGAAGACATACCATGATCTGAGCAGACTAGATATTGATAAGGAAGCATCGAACGCCTGGCCCAGAGTTGGAGACCTCGTCCCAGGAACAGAAGGGTTCCTTGTGGCCATACAGGACCAGATGGTCAATACAAAAATGATCAAAAATACATAATAAAAGACCAACAAATTGAAGATGATAAATGCAGAAAATCCCAAGAGAAAAGCAGAAACAATCCAACACATTGCAAAATCCTGTAGCAGTTTAACTCAATCTGATTACTTGTCCAGGCACAATCAAATGACAAA
Source organism: Hypanus sabinus (assembly GCF_030144855.1). Taxonomy (NCBI): domain Eukaryota; kingdom Metazoa; phylum Chordata; class Chondrichthyes; order Myliobatiformes; family Dasyatidae; genus Hypanus; species Hypanus sabinus. The sequence goes on from NC_082710.1 coordinate 4,158,458, forward strand.
CATCATTCATCAAAGCTTCTTTAAAACGTAAACTCATAAATGAACTTACACCTTACTATAAATACAAGCCTGATACAGTTTTAGAGTCAGAATGCCACAAAGCATATTATGACTGATCAGTTATTACAGATTGGACAATCCATAATAACTGTTTGGATATAATATTATAGTATAAATAAACTTATTTAATAGCTATAGCCATTCCAAACACACATTACTTACAGAAATCAGTAAGTAAAAACACCAGAAGTATGCTGAATTAAAAGAGGAAATTGAAAGACTTTGGAACATGAACAAAGAATACATTGTCCTGATATTGATAGCCACAACTGTTATCATCCCAAAGGCACCACACGACAGCATTAGGGCTACACAGTAATATTTATGTAAATCTCCAGCAAGTCACAAAGCTGAACACTGGTAGAATTGTCCAAGAGTTCCTAGCGTTGGCAAATGAGTGAGATTGGCTATGCCCATACCTCAGGCTTTACCAGCTTGAGCTGAGAAAAACATAAAAAAATATTAATAATAAATAATTAAGCAATAAATATCAAGAATATGAGATGAGGAGTACTGGAAAGTGAGTCCATCGGTTGGAAAAGTTTAGTGATAGGGTGAGTGAAGTTATTTCCTCTGCTTCAAGAGCCTGATGGATAAGATTGTTCCTGAACCTGGTGGTGTGGGTCCTGAGGCTTCTGTACCTTCTTTCCAATGAAGGTACAACAAAACAGCAGCCACACAAAAAAAACAACAGCAAAACAAGCCTTATTCCTCCCATCCACTCACCAACCCACAGAGAAGCTTGCCACCCCACAACAGGCTGCCTCCAGGTCTCCAACCTACAGTCCCCAGCCTGGACTAGCTGACTATCTGGCACCAGGCCTCCAATTTCTGGATACACCATCAGGCATAACTATCTTAAGACAATTGTATTTGTACTGGAGCCTGAAGAGCTAAGTCATTTATTTCTGCCTAATCTACTGAATTCCTCTTGCTTTTGTTTAAATTAATTTAGTAGAGATAAAATGAAAAACACAAAAGATTCTCCAGATGTTTGAAATCCAGAGCAACACACACAAAGTGCTGGAGGAACTCAGCAGGCCAGGCAGCATTTATGGAATTGGATGAACAGTCAATGTTTTGGGCCAAAGCCTTTCTTCTGGACTCAGACAACATAAATTTATATATTAAATTCACACTGTCATGTTATATAAATTTCCATTTATTAAATAAAATGTAAATTTGTATGATGTGACAACGTGAATCACTGTTAATGAGAGAGCAAATCGTTTGGAAGGTGTTCTATTGAAATGCAGCTAAACATAACGATCTGCATGTGGCAGGGCAGGAGGAAACTGAATGTTGGACTGAGGACGTGATAGAAAAGCAAAGCTACAGACACCCGAGTAACCGATGGTTATCCACCTGGTTGGGACACAGCGGAGTTAGCGGCCAGCACAACAACCAACCAATCGGAACATTGGATTGGACCAATATGAATGTGATCACTTGAGAGAAACAACAGTCCATAGGGCAGTGATGATGTCAATGTTTGAGACCTAATCTCCAGGCTTCGCAAACAAGCCTAAAACAAGCAGGCAAGCTGAGCTACCAGCCTTCTCTTTCGCTTCATAACAATCTGTTCTGCACATCACAAGTCCCACAAATGGCACGGTAGTGTAAAGGTTAGTGCAACAATATTACATCAAAGGGATCTGTATTTCGATTCCTGCCACACAGTCACAAGGACTCTCCTTGTGACAGTGTGGGTTTCCTCCGGGTGCTCTGGTTTTCTCCCACATTCCAGAGCTATATGAGTTAGTAGGTGAATGATTACATGGATGTAATTGCGTGGTGAGGGCTTTCTCGACCTGTTATCATGCTGTATCTCCAAAATAAAACAGCAGTGAGAATTAAACTCATTTTATCAGTGTTGGTTGAGGCAATTATATTTAACCACTTCACCAAGAAAGGAGCTCTTGACCTTTTGAATCCTGAAGAAATGGAACAGTTTCTGTTTAATAAATGTCTGCAAAGCAGACACTTTCCATATTGCAGTCATCCATCAGTGAAATATTTATTTATTTAGAGATAGAGCGTGGAACAGGCCCTTCCAGACTTGCCGGCCCTTCAAGCTGCACCGCTCGACAACCCAGCATTTAACCTCCAGCTTCTTACAATGCCCAATAAATCTGTGAACTGTTATGTCTTTAGACTGTGGGAGGAAACCAGAGCACCCAGAGGAAACACACACACTCATGGGAAGAACGTACAAATTTTCTTAAAGAGGACGCTGGAATTGCACAAACTCCGAAAAAAAATAAAGACTTACCAGATGGAGAAAGGGATGGATGTTCATCATGTTTAGCAGATGGAGAAATCGATGGATGTTCATGCTTAGCGGATGGAGAAATCGACGGATGTTCATGTTTAGCAGATGGAGAAATCGACGGATGTTCATGTTTAGCGGATGGAGAAATCGACGGATGTTCATGTTTAGCAGATGGAGAAATCGACGGATGTTCATGTTTAGCAGATGGAGAAATCGATGGATGTTCATGTTTAGCAGATGGAGAAATCGATGGATGTTCATGCTTAGCGGATGGAGAAAGGGACGGATGTTCATGTTTGTTTAGCAGATGGAGAAATCGATGGATGTTCATGTTTAGCAGATGAAGGAATCGATGGATGTTCATGTTTAGCAGATGGAGGAATCGATGGATGTTCATGTTTAGCAGATGGAGGAATCGATGGATGTTCATGCTTAGCGGATGGAGAAAGGGACGGATATTCATGTTTAGCGGATGGAGAAATCGACGGATGTTCATGCTTAGCAGATGGAGAAAGGGACGGATGTTCATGTTTAGTGGATGGAGAAATCAATGGATGTTCATGCTTAGCAGATGGAGAAAGGGACGGATGTTCATGTTTGTTTAGCAGATGGAGAAATCGATGGATGTTCATGTTTAGCAGATGAAGGAATCGATGGATGTTCATGCTTAGTGGATGGAGGAATCGATGGATGTTCATGTTTAGCAGATGGAGGAATCAATGGATGCTCATGTTTAGCAGATGGAGAAATCGACGGATGTTCACGTTTAGCGGATGGAGGAATCAACGGATGTTCATGCTTAGCGGATGGAGAAAGGGATGGATGTTCATGTTTAGCGGATGGAGAAAGGGACGGATGTTCATGTTTAGCGGATGGAGGAATCAACAGATGTTCATGCTTAGCAGAAGGGAAAAAATCAATGTTCTTGTTGATGTTTTCCTGCCGGCGTCTTCCCCTTTCCTTTCCGGTCCTCATGAAGAGTCTCAGCCCACAATGTTGACTATTTATTCATTTTTATAAATGCTACCTGACCTACTGAATTCCTCCAGCATTTCTTGTTTGTTGCATACTTTACTGCCAGGTGGACAGCACAGTAGCATGATGGTTCGCACAAAACTTTACAGTCCCAGACACCGGGATTCAGTTCCACCGCTGTCTGTAAGGAGTTTGTACGTTCTTCCTGCGACCACGTTGGTTTCCTCTGGGTGCTCTGGTTTTCTCCCACTGTCCAAAGACATACTGGTTGGTAGGTTAATTGGTCATTGTAAATTGTCCCATGATTAGATTAGGAATATATCAGGGTTTGCTGGGCTGTGCAGGTCGAAGGGCCAGAAGCAGATGTTCTGCACTGTCCTAGGAGAGTGTTCCATGTTCGATTGTCAGATTCAATTGCAGTTGTTCAAACTACCAGTTATTGAACATAATTACCATGACTATCCAGGCAAATACATTAGGGGCATTTACAAAACTCTTAGATAGATGCATAGGTGATAGGAAAATGGAGGGTCATGTGAGAGGGAAGGGTCAGATTGATCTTAGAGTAGGCTTAAAGGTTAGTACAACATTGTGGGCTGAAGGGCCTGTACAGTGCTGGAGTATTCTACGTTCACAGTATGTTTCATGTTCTATCCTAAGAAATAAGATGAAAAATTGATCAATGAATAACCTTAGCTGGAAATACCTGTATCCAGAGGGTAGGAAACTCCAGGACTGGCCTCAAGTAATAACTTGCCCAGTGACATAGACTTCTTGGCAAATTGCCAGGGCACCCCTGCATCTGGTAGTACTGATTGTTAACACAAATCATCTCAGCATAGAGCCATTAAATAAAGAAAACTAAAAGAAGAGCTATGAATTTCATGCTACTCCAATAATGTCTGATTCTAAATAATTGCAGGAAGTATTATTGGGATTGCAGACATAGCATTTTGTCTATTCTCCTGTGGAATCAGACACTGGTGCAGCAGGGTAAGGGTTAATCCACAGACATTTTCATACTGTTCATCTTCATCTACCTTGAATCAAAGTGTGCTCTTGGTACAACATAGAGAGGAAGCAGGAAACAGTTTAGAGAAATACAGCAACTGCAATATTTTGCTTTTGGTTTATTCTTTGTGCAGATTCACGTCTAAGACGATAAGACATAGGCGCAGAATTAGGCAATTTAGGCCATCAGGTCTGCTCCACCATATCATCATGGTGATTTATCTTCCCTTTCAACCCTATTCACCTGCCTTCTCCCTATAATCTTTGACACCTTGACTAATCAAGAATCTATCAACCTCCACTTTATATACTCCCAATGAATCAGCCTCCTCAGCCAGCTGTGGCAACCAATTCCGCAAATTCACCACCCTGTGGCTAAAGAAATTCCTCCTCATAATCTCTAACAGGAATGTTCACTCTGAAGAGTCTTTGCTCTACTCCCGACAGTTCCCAACAGGATTCCTGTTTCCCTCAGTGGTTCATCAAGGCAGATAGAACACATTTCCAATTTATTTTGTCCTTTGAAACCTCTGCGTTTTAGCCTTTGGACGTCCTTGTAATTTTAGTCATCCCTACTGGAAAATAAACTTTCAATGGCTCCATCTCATGTTCTTGATATTGATTGCTTATTTATTTATTATTATTTGTTTACTTCTTTATGTAGTTCTACAGTGATAATGAGGCAGCCTACAGAGAAATCATCACCCTGACACAGTGGTGTCAAGAAACAACCTCTCCCTCAATGTCACAAAAAACAAAGGAGCTGGTTGTGGATTACAGGAGGAATGGAGACAGACTAACCCCTATTGACATCAATGGATCTGGGGTTGAGAAGGTGAACAGCTTTAAGTTCCTCAGCGTACACATCACTGAGGATCTCACATGCTCTGTACGTACCAGCTGTGGGGTGAAAAAGGCACAACAGTGCCTCTTTCACCTCAGACAGTTGAAGAAGTTTGGTATGGGCCCCAGGTCCTAAAAACTTAATACAGGGGCACTAGTGAGAGCATCCTGACTGGCTGCATCACTGCCTGGTATGGGAACTGTACTTCCCTCAATCGTAGGACTCTGCAGAGAGTGGTGCTGACAGCTCAGCACATCTGTAGAAGTGAACTTCCCACTATCCAGGGCATTTGCAAAGACAGATGTGTAAAAAGGGCCCAAAAGATCATCGGGGACCCGAATCACCCCAACTACAAACTGTTTCAGCTGCTACCATCTGGGAAATGGTACTGCAGCTTAAAAGCTAGGACCAACAGGTTCCAGGACAGCTTCTTCCACCAGGCCATCAGACTGCTTAAGTTAAACTGACACAACAGTAATTCAATGTTATATTGACTGGTCATATTTACCATCCTACTATTTATTATGTAAATTACTATAATTTGCACATTGCATATTTAGATGGAGATGTAACGTAAAGATTTTTACCCTTCATGTATATGAAGGATGTAAGAAATTCAATTCAGTTTGCGTCCTTTTGCACTATGGTTGAACACCCAAGTTGAGCAGACTTTCATTGATTCTGTTATGGTCATTATTCTACTATGGATTTATTGAGTATGCCCGCAAGAATGAATTTCAGGGTTGTATATGGTGACAATTATATACTTTGATAATAAATTTACATTGAACTTTGAGCCTTGAAAATAGCGATTGCACAATAATCCTTCCATTTGCCATAAGTAGGACTAGGGTCTCTTTGCTAAATCGGTTCTTTTACTTGGGTTCTGACATTTTGGAAGCCAGTCAAAGCATTCTCTGGTTTTTAGTTTCTCTCAATAATTCCTGAGCACTAGCTTCCCCAGCATCGAGGACACCTTCAAAAGACAATGCCTCAAAAAGGCAGTATTCCATCCCCAACCCCTGCCATCACCCAGGACGGTTTTTTGCATTGCTCTCAAAGAGGAAGTACAGGAGCTTGAAGCCACACACTCAATGTCTTTAGGAACAACATTTTCTTCTCTGCCGTCAGATTTCTGAATGGACATTGCATCTATGAACACTACCTCAATTTTTACGATATATGCCAGTGATATTAAACCTGATTCTGATTCTTCCAAGGTTGCTGTTAGAGGATGTTTAGTACTGACACAGTTCAAGGGAAAGAAGCCAGGTGCAGGCTATGTTATCTCAGAAAGATTTAGCTGTTTGCTTTACTTATAGACGTTCCTCAGGCAACAAAAAGAACACATTGACCATCACTGATCATCACATTGGCACCGTTGTCATGCACGACTTTTAGTTTTCACTTACACTTTTAATTTATTATCATTTAGAAGCGGCGTGTACATTATGAAGTGCAGAGCTAAGAAGAACCTTTAATTTCATACTTCCAAAATGAGGAAGCTTGCTAGACCTCTTTACATAAAGTATTCATAACTGCTGCTTCCACTGGGTCCGTTTAGCCCAACCCTGGTCTCACTTTCATGGTTGGGGAAATAGAAGTTTATAATATAGTCACGGCCTTCATTTTTAATCAAGTTATTCTGCCACTGTTGTGCAAGGAAATAGCGAATACACCAAATGCATTGCACACTGCAGAAGATCCTGTTTAAATATTTAAGACCATGGCTGCTACCTTTTGCCAATTCCAAAACTAAACATATGGCAGGGGATAGGATCAGAGTTTGATGTATTCTTCACTGTTAATTAAAATAAATAAATAATGCCTCCCCCATCTTAAGAGAGAAGAATGGAGAAAGCAGTCGAACTTTTAAATTGAAATCGCGCTTGCATTGTAGAAAAATTCAAGTACTGGAATTAGAAGATCTGATCCACATATGTTTGAAAGTGAACAGAAACCTAGTCAAGTTCTAATTCTAAACACAAGAGATTCTGCAGATGCTGAAATTCTGGAGCAACACACACAAAATGCTGGAGGAGCTCAGCAAGTCAGGCAGCATCTGTAGAGAGGAATAACAGGTAATGATTTGGGCTGAGTCTCTTCATCAGGACTCCATGAAGTCTGATCCTATAGTGTTAAACAGAGTATATGGAGCCTGCACAGCTTACAAATGTAATCTGCTGTTAACTCTCAAAATCATTGCTGCAGACCAGGCTGGACAGTATCAGTGCAAAACTGGATTATATCTGACTGGATATACTGTAATGCACAATATAAAAGTAAATGTCTTCTTACCTTCAGAATCAAAGCTTTGAGGTCTGACAGGTCAGATATATAGCACATGTTTCAGTTAATACAGGAACTCCTCCAGTTCCACCATGGCAACCAATGTGCGTAAACATGCGTGGGGTATGGGGGGGCATGGTGACCGAGCCATTAGCATGCACTATTGCAGCTTGGTTGAGGAGGTGGACTTTGGAGTTGAATTCTGGCACCGTCTGTAAGAAGTTTGTATTTTCTCCCCATGACTCCGATTTCCTCCCTAATATGCCCTAGCACTATCTATCTATCTACCTACCAATCTAGGGTTAAATCGGGGGTTGCTGGATGGTGCAACTCAAAGGGCTAGAAGGGTCTATTCTGCACTGTATCTCTAACTCTGTAAATAAATAGATATATAAATAGATGATAGATAGATAGATAGATAGATAGATAGATAGATAGATAGATAGATAGATAGGTAGATAGGTAGATAGTTAGGTAGATAGATAGATAGTGCTAGGGCACCTTAGCAGGTCAGACAGCATCCAATGGAGAGGAATAAAGAGTCAATATTTAGAGGCAAGGCCCTTCATCAGGACTGGAAAAGAAGGAGGAAGAAGCCAGAATAAGAAAGGGTGTATTACAACTGCCCCCCACCAAGCCTACATTCAGTGACTATTCAATTGAACCCCTAGAGACACAACACTTTGGTTTTGCGTGTACGTTTCTCATTCTGTTGGAGCTATCTAAAATAACTGGTGCTAACAGCTGTGAATGAAAGCTTGCTTGCCACACCAGTGATTATGATTACTTCTGTTCCTGGTGTACGTAGTAAGCCCCGAAGCATTCCCAAAGTGAAAGAAATATACCATTAGCGTCCTAGCCCATGATAACAGGTTGAGTTTTAATTTGTGTGACGGGGAAACCTAACACCATAATTGGTTGAAGTCTCAAATTCACTGAAAACTAAAATTTTTAAGCAACATCTTGCATCACGTGCAAACTATTTTTGAATTGGCATCTTCATGAATATTAATATTTTTACAAGGTCTAAGTCCGACGACAGTTTTTTCATATAAATGATGCAATAAGCTTTGGGGGATAAAAGCAGGAGGAGTAGACGGACTACAACTAATTAGAAAAAGGTCCCCATTCTAGTTGAGGTAAAACACAGGTGATTTCAAAACAAATTCCATTTTAGGTGCATTCCCAAAAAAAATCACAGAATTGACAAGAGCCATTGATAATAATGGTTCATACCCTTAACATATGATTCCTGACAGAACATTGATCAATCAGGTAGGACACTGGACTTTTATCCACACACCAGTCAAGGTAAGACATTTGTAGAACATTGGTTACACCCATGACAGCCAGATAGCAGGAAGAAACTCCTTCATGGGTACTCCCTGTTACTATTAAAGTTAGGCTTGCCTTCTTTCTGGGAGGGTCACAAGTACAATATAACTGAACTAAGCAGGTTAGGCGACATCCATGGATGATGTTTTAGGCTGAGACCCTTCAGCAGGACTGGAAAGGAAGGGACAAGAAGCAAGAATATGAAGATGGGGGAGGGAATGGAAGGAGGACAAGCTAGACAATGATAGATGAGACTAGGTGAGGGGGAAGGTATATGGTTGGAGGAGTTGGGATAAAGTGAGAATCTTGGAGGTGGTAGATGGAAGAGGTAAAGGGTTGGAGTAGAAGGAATTTGATAGGAGAGGAGAGTGGACCATGAGGCAAAGGGAAGGGGGTGGGCATCAGAGGGAGCTGATGGCAAGTGAAGAGAAAAGAAAGTGTAATTATTAAAGTTAGGCTTGTTCTCTTTCTGGAAGGAGTACAATATAGCTGAAACCCCCGGTACGTTCTCTTCTCCTCAGCTGTGGGCAATGAGACTGAAATTTTGTCTGAAACTCTTCACTGCTGAGCTTTGGAATATGAATGGGAAACTACCAGCTCCTGAGGATGCAGGGAAGGTTGCACACTAATTCAAAGGGGTATACACATTCTGCTCATTGAGAAATACATCAAAAGGAGGTCCTGTGCACTTGCAGACCAAGAAAAGACACAGACCTTGGTTTCTTTCCTGTTGATCTTTAGGGTATTGTGAATTTGGCAGCACTTTGAGAAGCATCTGGTAGATTATTTAAGTTCCAGTAACATAAAAGGGGGAATGGGGAACATTGCTAAACTGGTTAGAGGCCCTGTACCTAATAAGGTGGTCATTAAGTGTATGTTCATGATCTTCTGCTGTTGTTGTAGCCCATCCACTTCAAGGTCTGTTATGTTGTGCATTCAGAGATGTTCTTCTGCACACCACTGTTGTAATGTCTGGTTATTTTATTTGTTACCACCTTCCTGACAGCGTGGACCAGTCTGGCCATTCTCTTCTGACCAGTCTCATTAACAAGGATCTTATGCCCACAAATCTGCTATTCTTTGGATTTTTGTTTTGTTTTTTGTACCATTCTCTGTAAACTCTAGAGACAGTTGTGTTAGAGAATCTCAGGGGATCATCAGGTTCTGAGATACTCAAGCCACTCCATCTGGCACCAACAATGATTCCCTTGTCTGCGTCATTTAGGTCCCATTTCTCCCCATTCTGATGTTCGGTCTGAACACCAACTGAACCTCTTGACCATGTCTCATGCCTTTTGTAATGAGTTGCTGCACATAAGTGGATGATTCAGTATTTGCATTAATGAGCAGGTGTATCAAATACCAGGAAGAGGAATTTCTAAAGTTCCTACAAATGTGGAGGCCAGGGCTTTACGGATATTTAAGGCAGAAAAGGTCCAAAGGTTTAAGGGTCCAATTTAATATCAAAGAAGTGTATACAATATACATCCGGTTCCTTTGTAAACATCCATGAAAACAGAGAGGTGCCCCAAAGAACGAACAACAGTTAAATGTAAGGACCCCAAAGTCCCCCCCCCACCAGCATGTAAGTGGCAGCGAACAACAATCCCCCCTCCCCCCACTGCAAAAGAAAAGCATCGACACCACCACCGAGCACTCAAGCGTGAGCAAAGCAACAGCAAAGACACAGACTTGCAGTTACCCCAAAGACTTCGTGTTTCACCTGGCATTTAACATTCCACAGGCTCTCTCTCCCTAATAAGGGAGAAGGAGGAGTCTCCATTTTCCCAACAAGTGGGAAGACATAACAAACAACTCACTGGTTTATGACGTTAAAAAGTCCGTTACATTGATCTTTTCGAGCTCTGTGCCCAAAGATCTTGGGTCTTCGGGCCCACAGCAGTAGACTTTCTGACTCCGATAAGTGATCGTTGGGTAACAGTCAGAGGGGGGAAAGCTAAGGAGAGTAGACAGGTAGTGCAGAGCACCCCTGTAGCCATTCCCCTGAATAATAAGTTTACCTGGATGCTGTTGGTGCGGACGATCGACCAGGTGTGAGCCACGGTGACAGGGCCTCCAGCACTGAGTCTGACCCTGTGGTGCAGAAGGATGGGACAGAGAAGAGGAGAGCTGTCGTCATTGGAGACTCTACAGTCAGGGGAGCAGACAGGAGATTTTGTGGACGTGAGAAGGAAACCCGCATGGTTTGTTGCCTCCCAGGTGCCAGGGTCTGGGATGTCTATGACCGGGTGCATGACATCCTGGTACGAGAGGGAAAGGAACCAGAAATCATGATACACGTTGGGACCAATGACATAGGCAGGAAGAGGGATGAGGTCCTGAAGTGTGAGTTTCGGGAACTGCGCAGAAGGCTGAAGAATAGGACTTCAAGGGTGGCGTTCTTAGGATTGCTGCCAGTACTACGTGATAGTGATGGTAAGAATTGGAGGAGATGGCAGTTGAATGCGTGGCTGAGGAGTTGGTGCAGGGGGCAGGGTTTTAGATTTTTGGATCATTGGGATCTCTTGGGACCTGTACAGGTTGGATGGGTTGCACCTGAACTCAAGGAGGAGCAATATCTTGCAGGTAGGTTTGCTAGTATGGTTTGGGAGGGTTTAAACTAATTTGCAAGGGGGATGGGACCCAGAGCGATAGAGCAGTGAAAGAAGTGCATGGAGTAAAGCCAGATCTAACATATAGAGAGGCTTTGAGGAAAGAGAAGCAGAATAAAGGGTGTAAAGGTAATAAGGTAGAAGTGTTAAAGTGCATGTACTTCAATGGAAGGAGCGTCAGGAACAAAGGTGATAAACTGAGAGCTTGGATGCATACATGAAATTATGATGTAGTGGCCATTACAGAGACTTGGCTGGCACCAGAGCAGGAATGGATTCTCAATGTTCCTGGATTTCAGTGCTTTAAGAGGGATAGAGAGGGGGGAAAAGAAGAGGAGGGGTGGCATTACTGATCAGGGATACTAATACAGCTACAGAAAGGGTGGGTAATGTAGCAGGATCCTCTTTTGAGTCAGTATGGGTGGAAGTCAGGAACAGGAAGGGAGCAGTTACTCTATTGGGAATATTCTATAGGTCCCCTGGTAGCAGCAGAGATACCGAGGAGCAGATTGGGAGGCAGATTTTGGAAAGGTGCAAAAATAACAGGGTTGTTATCATGGGTGACTTTAACTTCCCTAATATTGATTGGCACCTGATTAGTTCCAATGTGTGTTGGCGTGTGGCCAAGTGGTTAAGGCGTTCATCTAGTGATGTGATGGTCGCTAGTTCAAGCCTTGGTTGAGGCTGTGTGCTGTGTCCTTCAGCAAGGCACTTAACCACATATTGCTCTGTGACGACACTTGGCACAAGCTGTATGGGTCCTAATGCCCTTCCCTTGGACATCGGTGGCGTGGAGAGGGGAGACTTCCATAAAAAAAGCTTCACCCAGGCTTGGAACCTGGAAACTTTTGAAGGTGCAAATCTATGGTCTATCGAGACTAATAGAGGCCTACACTACAGTTCCAAGGGTTTAGACGGGGCAGAGTTTGTTAAGTGTGTCCAGGATGGATTCCTGTCACAGTATTTTGACAGGCCGACTGGGGGAATGCCATACTAGATCTAGTATTAGTTAACAAACTGGGTCAGGTCACAGGTCTCTCAGTGGGTGAGCATCTGGGGGACAGTGATCACCGCTCTCTGGCCTTTAACATTATCATGGAAAAGGATAGAATCACAGAGGACAGGAAAATTTTTAATTGGGGAAGGGGAAATTATGAGGCCATAAGGCTAGAACTTGCAGGTGTGAATTGGGATAATGTTTTTGCAGGGAAATGTACTATGGACATGTGGTCGATGTTTAGGGATCTCTTGCAGGATGTTAGGGATAAATTTGTCCTGGTGAGGAAGATAAAGAATGGTAGGGTGAAGGAACCGTGGGTGACAAGTGAGGTGGAGAATCTAGTCAGGTGGAAGAAGGCAGCATACATGAGGTTTAGGAAGCAAGGATCAGATGGGTCAATTGAGGAATATAGGGTAGCAAGAAAGGAGCTTAAGAAGGGGCTGAGGAGAGCAAGAAGGGAGAAAACCCCAAGGCATTCTTCAATTATGTGAAGAACAAAAGGATGACAGGAGTGAAGATAGAATCGATTAGAGATAAAGGTGTGAAGATGTACCTGGAGGCTGTGGAAGTGAGCGAGGTCCTCAATGAATACTTCTCTTCGGTATTCACCACTGAGAGGGAACTTGATGACAGTGAGGACAATATGAGTGAGGTTGATGATCTGGAACATGTTGACATTAAGGGAGAGGAGGTGTTGGAGTTGTTAAAATACATTAGGACAGATAAGTCCCCGGGGCCTGACGGAATATTCCCCAGGCTGCTCCATGAGGCGAGGGTAGAGATTACTGAGCCTCTGGCTAGGATCTTTATGTCCTCGTTGTCCACTGGAATGGTACTGGAGGATTGGAGGGAGGTGAACGTTATTCCCTTGTTCAAAAAAGATAGTAGGGATAGACCGGGTAATTATAGACCAGTGAGCCTTACGTCTGTGGTAGGAAAGCTGTTGGAAGAGATTCTTAGAGATAGGATCTATGGGCATTTAGAGAATCATGGTCTGATCAGGGACAGTTAACAGGGCTTTATGAAGGGCAGACCCTCTCTAACAAGCCTGATAGAGTTCTTTGAGGAGGTGACCAGGCATATAGATGAGGGTAGTGCAGTGGATGTAATCTACATGTATTTTAGTAAGGCATTTGACAAGATTCCACACGGTAGGCTTATTCAGAAAGTCAGAAGGCATGGGATCCAGGGAAGTTTGGCCAGGTGGATTCAGAATTGGCTTGCCTGCAGAAAGCAGAGGGTCATGGTGGAGGGAGTACATTTGGATTGGAGGGTTGTGACTGGTGGTGTCCCATAAGAATCGGTTCTGGGACCTCTACTTTTTGTGATTTTTATTAAAGACCTGGATGCGGGGGTAGAAGGGTGGGTTGGCAAGTTTGCAGATGACGCAAAGGTTGGTGGTGTTATGGATGGTGTAGAGGATTGTCGAAGATTGCAGAGAGACATTGATAAGGTGCAGATGTGGGCTGAGAAGTGGCAGATGGAGTTCAACCCGGAGAAGTGTGAGGTGGTACACTTTGGAAGGACAAACTCCAAGGCAGAGTACAAAGTAAATGGCAGGATACTTGGTAGTGTGGAGGAGCAGAGGGATCTGGGGGTACATGTCCACAGATCCCTGAAAGTTGCCTCACAGGTAGATAGGGTAGTTAAGAAAGCTTATGAGGTGTTAGCTTTCATAAGTTGAGGGATAGAGTTTAAGAGTCGTGAGGTAATGACGCAGCTCCATAAAACTCTAGTTAGGCCATATTTGGAGTACTGTGTCTAGTTCTGGTCGCCTCAGTATAGGAAGGATGTGGAAGCATTGGAAAGGGTACAGAGGAGATTTACCAGGATGCTGCTTGGTTTAGAGTGTATGTATTATGATCAGAGATTAAGGGAGCTAGGGCTTTACTCTTTGGAGAGAAGGAGGATGAGAGGAGATATGACAGAGGTGTACAAGATATTAAGAGGAATAGACAGAGTGGACAGCCAGCACCTCTTCCCCAGGTCACCACTGCTCAGTACAATAGGACATGGCTTTAAGGTAAGGGGAGGGAAGTTCAAGGGGGATATTAGAGTAAGTTTTTTGACTCAGAGAGTGGTTGGTGTGTGGAATGCACTGCCTGAGTCAATGGTGGAGGCAGATACACTAGTGAAATTTAAGAGACTACTAGACAGGTATATGGAGGAATTTAAGGTGGGGGATTATATGGGAGGCAGGGTTTAAGGGTTGACACAACATTGTGGGCCGAATGGCCTGTACTGTGCTGTACTATTCTATGTTCTGTGTTCCTGTGATGACACACTGGTCTCCTGCCATTACACCCTCAGTAAGCCCATCTTCAGAGCCCCGAAATCTTAGGCTTTCAAATACGATCCGGACTCTCAGGCCGAACCCTTGGCATGCTGAACATCGGCCAGTCCTGAAACCCCAAGAACGGGTCCCATTCCTGCAAAGATCCAAAATCCAGGACGTTTTCAAAGAACCCTGAAAGGGAAAAATAAAGATATTAAAGATGGAAATAGAGCTGTTTCCGAAGACGCAAGCAAAGGAGTCTCTGTTTAGCGCCATCTTAACTCTGCCTCCGTCTCTGTTAATTTGATAGATTCTTGATTGGTCAGGGCATGAAGCGATATAGGAAGAAGGCAGGAAATTGGGACTGAGAGGAAAATTAGATCAGCCATGATTGAATCGTGGAGCAGATGGGCAAATGGCCTGATGTTGCTCCAGTATCTGATGGTCTTTTCAAGCTGTATGAGTCACTGTACAGGTTATATCATAATGAAGAGCAAATCTGACACTGAGAACAGGTCAGGTACAGTAACATGATTCATGCACAAAAGAGCTTGGTCCACTGTGTTGACAGAAACACATGCTGGCATGAGCTAACATTGCACTTTGTCCACCCAGTGCCGAAAAAACGAAACTACTGGCACCATGTGATACAATTTCTCATCAGAAGTGTTTACAGCAGAAAATAGGTCAACAGGCCCATTGGTCCCAGTGCTTCCACATCACACTCATTTCCTATTCTCCTGCATTTCAAACCCTCAGCATGTTCAGTAGACCATCAGAACAGATTTAAGCCATTCAGCCCATCGAGTCTGCTCTATCATGGCTGATTCATTATCCCTCTCAACCCTATTCCCCTGTTTTCTCCCTATAACCTCTGACACCCTTCCTAATCAGAAACCTATCAACCTCCGCTTTAAATATACTGACAGCCTCCACATCTATCTGTGGTAATGAATTCTGCAGAGTCAGCGCACTCTGGCTGCGAGAACTGCTCCTCTTCTCTTTTCTAAAGGGATGTCTTTGTATTCTGAGATGTGCCCTCTGGTCCTAAACTCCCTTGCTAGTGGAAACTTCCTCTCCACATCCATTCTATCGAGGCCTTTCAATATCTGATAGGTTTCAATGAGATCCACCCTCATTCTTCTAAACTCCAGCGAGTTTAAGCGTGAACCATGAAATGCTCCTCCTATGTTAACCCTTTCTTTCCATCACAATCTCTTCCTTCCTTGTGCCTGTCCAGATGCACATAAAATGAGCACATGCTTTTTACTTCAATTGAGCTTTGGAGAGATGAGTTATACCTTATAACCATTCTTTCCAAAGTGAGGTTTTTCTGAATGTTCCACCAGAATCTTTAATGTTTCTAATCTGAATTTTTGAATTTGCTTCTATAGAGTAACCCCTCTTTATTCCAACCAAATCTTTTCATGAATTTCAAGATTCGTATGCAGATGCCACTGATCTTTACTTTTCCAGAGAAAGCAGTCCCAACCTATTTGATCAGGCTTGTCTGATCACAGGAGCCTAGAAGAAAGAGGGAAATCTCATTGAAATCTATCGAATATTGAAAGGCTTAGATAGAATGAATGTGTAGAGGATGTTTCCTATGGGGGTGGGGTGTCTAGAACCAGGGAGGACAGCCTCAGAATACAAGATTGTCCTTTTGGACAGAAATTAGGAGAAATTTGTTTAGCCAGAGGGTGATGAATCTAAGCTACAGACAACTGTGGAGGCCAAAATCGTTGGGCATATTTAAAGTGGAGGATGATAAGTTCTTTATTAGTAAGGGCATCAATGGTTATGGGAACAAGGCAGGAGAATGGGATTAAGAGGGATAACAAATCAGCCATGATCGAATGCAAGAGTAGACTTGAAGGGTTGAATGGCCTAATTTTTTGCCAATGTCTTATAGCCGTGTGGTCTAATCTTAAATTTTGATCTTGCCTTCAAACAATAACCTTCTTTTCCAACCAAATCCTTCCATAATCATCAAGACCTTTACCCAGTTGCCAGCGTTCTTTTCTTTTCCAGAGAAAGAGGCCCTAACCTAATCTTTTTGAAATTCACTTTATGCTCCCCCCAAAATTCTTCAGCCCACTCCTGCAAAGGAGCTATAAGACCGTGGGGTACACATGGCCATTGCTTTATCTCACCGGTGTTCATCAGAATGAACTTTGGCAGGCGTTTTGACCACGAGAGGATTCCGGGCAAGTCCAGTCCTGTTCTCCACTGACAGACACATTCATGTAATTCCAGTAAAAGGAGTGCTGCCTGATTATTTTTTATGTCCTTAGCCTGGGGCACTGAGACCAATTGTGGTTCCCTGACTGAGATTGCCTAACTTGAGACAGAGTACAGCATGGAACTTTCCAGACTGGGCATTATTTCACTCCATGAACTCAAACCGTTCAGCTGAAATGTCTCTTTAACACCACCACAATTATAAGATTATCATTTCAGGGCTGTTTGTGACCTTTTATGTATAAAGGCCACAGCAGACAGCAGCTGTGACCTGGATTTTGTTTAGTTGTAGCCAGGAATTCTTCATCATTTGTCTTGTTCCTCCTGTAGAATGATGAAAAATTAAAATGTCATCAAAACAGTTTCCAGGCCACCATCTGCAGCAAACAGCAAATGTCAACTTAAGAAGTATCAAGTCACCTGTAATTACCATGACAGTGTGATCCTAGCACACCCTCGCTCAGCCTCTAACACTAAGCTTCAATCCTTTGCTTATAGAGATCCTTCAAAAGGAATCAGATAATTACGAGCCCCTTCTTTTTCACCCTGATTAATGACCTGAACTCTCAGAGAGAGAGAAAAAAATCTTGTTAAAGAACAACTTGACCTTTCTATGCCCCTGGCAGGGACCCAATCAGTATTCTCAAATCCAAACACAGATGCTTGTACCTAAACACACCACATACTACAGATCAAGAATTCACTTTACTGTCAAAGCACTTTCTCAGTGACAGGGAAGCATAGGGTTGCTATAAAAATAACAACGCGGCTAACCACCTACAGGTCATTTCAACAACAGTTGAAAAGATGACAGAAGTTGCTGGAATAAGCCAGGGGAAGTTTGAAAATAATAAATGCATTTGCTCCTTTCGGGCTATAACTTTTCTGCTGGTTATATTCGTTGAACACGGGCTGGCACAACAATGCATTAATCTCTGAAGAACAGAATTTTCATCATTAAATTTTGAACATCCTTTTCTCTCTGCCTCCAAATATTCTTTGGAGACGAGCTTAGACAATCCCCATAACAGAAGCCAGGATTGCAAAGCACAATTTCAGAGTTGAGCCTGAGCTAATTGGGACATCAACGTCCAGTCCAGTGCAGGGTGTGGCTGGGATCTCTTAAAGCTAGGCTGTTACTCTTAAAGGCAGCCTGAAGTTCATGAGGGGAGCGTATATTCTAGGGTCCTCAATGTACTTCTGGAACTCATTAAGGGTTATGTGGGCTCTCTGAGATGTTTAAGATATCAGTTAGACTACAATTAGATTATCATCATCCAGTGGAGGTCTTGCAACAGGAGATGGAGTGGAAAAGTAGTTATCTACTGGCAAGGAAGCTATTTAGGAGCATTCTCAAAGTTCAAAGTTCAAAGTAAATTTATTATTGAAGCATGTACGGTATATGTCACCAGGTACTACCCTGAGATTTAATTTCTTGCAGACATTAATAAAGAAATACAACAGAATTTATGAAAAACTACTCATAACTGACAACCGATAACCGACAACTGATAACTGACAACTACTCATACTACTGACAACCAATAATGCAAAAGAAGGTGGTTGTGGCTAGTATTTGTCTGTCTTGAAGGACAATGGGTGATGATGATGATTATCACAAGCCTGGGTGGAAGGTACAGAGACCCTGAGATGGCCAGTCATCAAGATCCCCCTCTCAGCCTCTCCAGTGTTGTCCAAAGGAAAGCTTATGAAGTAATACATTTGGCACCAGCTTGGCTGCAGGAGCTGCCAGAAGGATGTTCAATGAAACATAGAAAACCTACAGCACAATACAGGCCCTTTGTTGCCAAACATGTCCCTACCTTAGAAATGACTAGACTTCCCCATAGCCCTCTATTTTTCTAGACATTCAGCCGCCTTGGGGACTCCACTCCGGATTTCCTGTCTAGGTTTACTCCCATAGCCTTCGTCTCTTCTGAGGTTGCTCATAAGGCAGTGGGGCTATTTACCCCTAGCTGGGGATCTGGTTCATGAGCACCAGGGTGTGTCCAGACCTCCTCCCTGTCCTCTGTAGTTCAGCCTGAGTCCAAAAGGAGTTCAGTTTCCACATGTCACCTGTGAGGAGGCACGATATGAGGCTTGCTGTTGAAGAGGCTACGTACTGGCGAGAGAACATTTCACATTCAGCTCTCCTTTTTGTCAAACTGTTAGCCAGCGGTGGAAGCTGAAAGTGGGAGTGACAAGCAGTACTCACTACACTACCACACTAAATGTACCACCAAAGAAGGGAAATTGAGCAAATAATAACAAAAAGTAGATAAATACTACTGAGCACATTAGCTGTAGAGTCTTTGAAAGCGAGTCCTGGAAACCATTCAAAATTGAGGAGAGTGAAGTTATCCAGGGTGGATAGCAACTGTACCTGAATCTGAAAGTGTGGGACCTAAGGTTCCTGTACTTCCTGCCTGATAATAGTAGTGGGAAGAGATGATTAGTTTCTTTGATGATGGATGTGGTTGCACTCATTGTAAATCAGGAGTTGGCTGTGACAGATCAAACCAAGAACACCTGTGGACCTGAGTTCAGTGCTGTGACAACATCTCACATCTCATGAGTTTACTAAATCCCGTATCCCATGTGCATGACTGGCTCCATGCTTTACACGTCCGATGTTAATCCACCAACAGCTCTACATCATAGAATGTAGATGTGTAGCGCAGTACAGGCCCTTTGGCCTACAATGTTGTGCTAAGCTTTTAACCTACTCCAAGATCAATAACCTACTCCCTTCCATCCCACAATGCTCTCTGTTTCTCTTTCATTCATGTGCCTACCTAAGAGTCTCAAAAATGTTCCTAATGCAGATTAGATTTGTTTTTTGTGTCATGTGTACTTAAGAGCATACAGTGAAATATATCACTTGCGTCAGTGACCAAAACAGTCCAAGGATGTGCTGGGGGCAGCCAACAAGTGTCGCCATGTTCCGGCACCAACAAAACATGCAAACAACTCACTACCCCTAACTCACATGTCTTTTGAATGTGGGAGGAAATTGGAGCACCCGGAGGAAATCCACACAGTCATGGGGAGAACGTACGAACTCCATTCAGATAGCAGCAGGAAATGTACCTGATTGCTGGCACCGTAAAGCTCTAAGCTGGTCACTATGGTACAGTGCCACCATATCTGTCCCTACCACCTCCTCCAGCAGTCTGTTCCTCTTACCCCACTCCATGTAGAAAATCTGACTTCACCCCTATACTTCCTTCCAGTCTCTTTAAAGTTATGCCTCCTTGTATTAGTCACTACCACCTTGGGAAAAAGTCTCTGGCTGTCCACTTGATCTGCGCCTCTTATCATCTTGTACAGCTCTATCAAGTCACATTTCAACCTCCTTCTCTCCAAAGAGAAAACTTTTCTTCATAAAATATGTTCTCTAATCGGTCCAGCATTCTGGTAAATCTCCTCTGCACCCTCTCTAAAGCGTCCACATCTGTTCCATAATGAGATCATCAGACCTGAGCAGGCTTTAGCAGTCAGGTTGTGCACAGGCTTTTCGTCACCCTCAGAGATGACAATTGACATCATTCCAAAGCTGTCACTTGTTCCACAGCTTTCACCAACTGCTAACTATTCACCACAGCTGGCACACTCAAAGACATAGTGAAACACTTCCCACACTCAGAATCAGGCTTCATATCACTGACGTATGTTGTGAAATTTGTTGTTGTGCGGCAGCAGTACATTGTAATACATAGAAATAAAAATTGTTAATTACAGTGGACAGTGAAGAAGAATATCAGAGCTTGCAGCAGGCTCTGGACAAGCTGGAAAAAAATGGGCTGAAAAATGGCAGATAGAGTTTAATGCAGATAAGTGTGAGATGTTGCCTTTGGGAGGACCAACTGGGGTAGGAATGACACAGTGAATGGTAGGGCACTGAGCGGTGTTGTAGAACAAAGGCATCTGGGAATACAGGTCCATAATTCATTGATAGTAGCGTCACAGGTAGATATGATTATAAACAAAGCTTTTACCACATTGGCCTTCATAAATCAAAGTATTCAGTAGAAGGGATGGAAATTTATGTTGAAGTATTACAAGACTTTTGTGAGGCCTAGTTCGGAGTATTGCGAGCAGTCTTGGTAATCTATATACAGGAAAGGTGTAAATAAGGTTGAAAGAGAACTGAAAAAATTTACAAGGATGTTGCCGGGTCTGGAGTTACAAGGAAAGATTGAATAGGTTAAGGCTTTATTATTTGGAACATAGAATATTAGGTAGAGATTTGATAGAGGAATACAAAATTATGAGTGGTATAGATAGTGTAAATGCAAGTGGGCTTTTTCCACTAAAGTTGAGTGGGACTACAACTAGTAGTCATAGGTTAAGGGTGAAAGGTGAAAAGTTTAATGGGAAACTTTTTCACTCAGAGGTTATGAGAGTGTGGAACGAGCTGCCAGCACAAGTGGTGCATGTGAGCTTGATTTTAACATTTGAGAAAAGTTTCGATAGGTACATGGATTGTGGAGGTATGGAGGACTAAGATCCTGGAGCAGGTCAATGGAGCAGATGGTTTAAATGGCTCAGCACGGGTTAGTTGGACTGAAGGGCTGGTTTCTGTGCTATACTTTTTTATAACTCTCTGACTCTACAATGCAAAGAATACATGGTATTAAAGAATTAAATTAGAAAATTAGTGCAAAAAAACTAAGGTAGTGTTCATAGATTCGTTATCCATTCAGAAATCTGATGGCAGAGGGGAAAAAGCAACATTGAGTCTGTGTCTTAAGACTCCTATACCCTTGTCCTTGATGGGAAAAAGGCTTGAGAAGTGGGCATGTCCTGGGTGATGGGGTCCTGAATGCTGGATGCTACCTTTTGAAGGCATCATCTTTTAAAGCTGGTCTCGATGCTGGGAGACTCGTGTCCATGATGGAGCTGGCTGAGTTTACAACTTGCTGCAGATTTTTCCAATCCTGTGCACTGGCCTCTCTGTACTAGATGGTGATTCAACCAGTTAGAATAGTCCCCACAGTACATTTGTAGACATTTGTGAGAATCTTTGGTAACATACCATTCAGAGGAAGCTCACTCACCTTTGGTCTCCATTGGACACTCATCTCTGAACTGCTTACAACTTTGACAGGGGGGCTAAACCAAGTGAGAGACCCTGGCAGCCTCCCACCCTGGTGAGATTGGAACATGCCTATACTAACATGAGAAGTTAGCTGCGGAGGACAGACAGACAGACATACTTTATTGACCCTGAGGGAAATTGGGTTTCATTACAGTCACACCAACCAAGAATAGTATAGGGATATAGCAATATAAAACCATTAATAATAATAATAAAAGTAAATTATGGCAAGTGGAAATAAGTCTAGGACCAGCCTATTGGCTCAGGGTGTCTGACACTCTGAGGGAGGAGTTGTAAAGTTTGATGGCCACAGACAGGAATGACTTCCTATGACGCTCAGTGTTGCATCTTGGTGGAATGAGTCTCTGGCTGAAGGTACTCCTGTGCCTAATCAGTACATTATGGAGTGGATGGGAGTCATTGTCCAAGATGGCATGCAACTTGGACAGCATCCTGGACAGCTGGATCCTGGACTGTGTGGATAAGATCAACAGCGAGATCCAACGGCTAGGAAGGTAGTTGTGCAATGCTTGATGGAAGGTGAAGGGTGTGACAAGGCACAGAAGATGTCGTGGTCATCCACTGCAACAAGAAAGTCCCCAGTTTGTGATGCTTGTTCGTATCACTGGAGCCAGATTTCTGAGGTCGAGAGAATGGAACTTCCCCAGTGCAACGGCATTTGTGCTTAATGAACTCTCCTGCACAGGTTTCCTGACATCATCGAACATGTTGGATGACCACCAAACATTCACCAAGTATAATCCTCAAATCTTTGATAACAAAATCTGTTAAGATAGAACAGAGAACCATAGAACGTTACAGCACAGAAACAGGCCTTTTGGCTTTCTTGGCTGTGCCGAACCATTTTTCTGTCTAGTCCCACTGACCTGCACCTGGACCATTTCCCTCCATACACCTCTCATCCATGTACCTGTCCAAGCTTTTCTTAAATGTTAAAAGTAAGCCCTCATTTACTACTTCATCTGGCAGCTCATTCCACACTCCCACCACTCTCTGTGTGAAGAAGCTCCCTCTAATGCTCCCTTTAAACTTTTCCCCCTTCACCCTTAACCCATGTCCTCTGGTTTTTTCCTCCCCTAACATCAGTAGAAAAAGCCTGCTTGCATTCACTGTATATACACCCATCATAATTTTATATACCTCTATCAAGTCTCCCCTCATTCTTCTACACTCCAGGGAATAAAGTCCTAACCTATTCAAACTTTCTCTGTAACTCAGTTTCTCAAGTCCCAGCAACATCCTTGTAAACCTTCTCTGCACTCTTTCAACTGTATTAATATCCTTCCTGTAATTTGGTGACCAAAACTGCACACAAGATGCTACAGAATAACAAATGTCTAACACAATCAACATGAGTATCAACAGGAAGTTTCTCCTTTAAGGAAGTAACACCATACATGCATCTCCTGTTAATGTCGTTAAAATTTTAATACAGCAGGTTAGGTGAGGACCACTTTGTGACCGCGGGCACTTCAGTAGTGTAATGGTTAGCACAACACTATTATAGCTTGAGCTGTCAGATTCCAGGGTTCAATTCCAATGTCCTTTGAAAGGAATCTGTACAGCATCCCCATAGAATCCTTGGGTTTTCTCCAGGTGCTGCAGTTTCTTTCCACAGTCCAAAGACATGCCATTTAGTCAATTAATTGATTATTGTAAATTGTCCTGTGATTACACTAGAGCTTAATCAGAGATTTGAAGGGCTGGAAGGACCTATTCAGCATTGCATCTCTAAATTAATACAAAAAAAAGAAAATATTGAGGATTTGGAATCTTGTTCATAAGATATAGAGGCAGTAAAGACATTAAAGATGTATAAGAGTATAAAATATTGACATTGTGATGAGAGAAAGATAATCTGGTAATTTTTTACAATCTAGCTTGGCTATGCTGAGGATGTGTGTGCACTTCTTGGGTTCACAAACACAGAAACATGCTTTGGCTACAGAAACTGCAATGCAAGTTCACCAGTGTGATGTGAGGGTAAACAAATATAATTAAAATATTGAAGTGTTCGGGGAAAAGGGCTTGTTGACACCAGAACCAAGAAGACAAAGAAGTCTGGCTCTTGAGCCTGTTTCCACAAGACCAGAGGATGTAGGAGCAGAATTAGGTCATTCTGGCATTGTCTGTTCTGCCATTCCATCAAGGCTGATTCCCCCATCCCGCTCAACTCCATACTCCTACCTTCTCACCAGAACCTTTGATGCTCTGATCAATCAAAAAACTATCAACTTTTGCTTTAAATATACCCAAGGCCTTGGCCTCTACAGCTGTATCTGCCAGAGTATTCCACAGATTCACAACTCTCTGGCTAAAAAAATTCCTCCTTACCTCTGTTATAAAAGGTCATCCCTCAAGTTTGTGGCTAGGCCCTCTAGTTCTGGATGGCCCTACCATAGGAAAGACCCTCTCCATATCCACCATATCTAGTCTTTCCAGCATTGGTAGGTTTCAATGAGATCCCCACATATTCTTCTAAATTCCAGTGAGTACAGGCCCAAAGCTGTCAAATGCTGTTAACCCCTTCATTCCCAGAATCATCCTTGTGAGCTTCCTCTGAACTCTCTTTAATGACAACACATCCTTTCTGAGATATGGAGCCCAAAACTGTTGATAATAGTGCTGCTTGACTAGTGTCTTATAGATCCTCAGCATTCGCACATTGTTTTTATATTTTATTCCGCTTGAAATAAATGCCAACATTGCATTTGCCTTCTTTACCACAGACTCAGCCTGTAAATTAACCTTTGGGAGTTTTGCATAAGGAGTCCTAAGTCCCTCAGCATCTCTAATGTTTGAAATTTCCTCATTTAGGTCATAGTCTGCACTTTTGTTCCTTTTACCAAAATACATTATCATACATTTCCCAACAATGTATCCCACCTGCCATTGTTTTGCCCATACATCCAACTTGTCTGAGTCCTGCTGCAGTCACATTGCTTCCTCAACACTATTAACCCCTCCACTTATCTTCGTATCCTCTGCAAACTTTGCCCAAAGCCATCAATTTCATTATCTAAATCATTGACAAACAATGTGAAATGTAGCAGTTCCAATACTGACCCCTGGGGAACACCACTAGTCACTGGCAGCCAACCAGAAAAGGCCCTCTTTATTCCCACTTGCTGCCTCCTGCCTGTCAGCCATTTCTCTATCCATGCCAGTATCTTTCCTGTAAGGCCATAGGACTTTATTCTGTTAAGCAGTCTCATGTGAGGCACCTAAACAAATACCTTCTGAAGATCCAACAGATTTGCCAGGCAAGATTTCCCTTGACAGAAACCATGCTGACTTGGATTTATCATTAGCCTCCAAGTACTCTGAGACCTCATCCTTAATAATAGACTCCAACACTTCTCAACCAATGAGGTTAGGCTTACTGGCCTAGAATTTCCTTTCTTCTGCTTTCCTCCCTTCTAAAAGAGTGGATTGACATTTGCAATTTTCCAGTCCTCTGGAAACCTATGATTTTTGAAAGACCATAACTAATGGATCCATTCTTTCTTCAGCAAGTTGAGAACTTCTTCCTTTGTGTAACTTCTCTATCCTGCATCCTGTAAACTATTCCCAGAAACTTCAGCCATCTCTGTTCTGCCATCATCCCTGCCAGTATCCTCCTCCAATCCACCTGGGCAAGCTCCTCTCTCATGTCTCTGTAATTCCCTTTATTCCACTGTGATACTGATACATGTGACTTATGCTTCTCCCTCTCAAACTGCAGTATGAATTCAATCATATTATGATCACTGACTCCTAAAGATCCCTTTATCTCAAGCTCACTTATAAAATCTAAGCTCGCCTTTCGCCAAGTAGGCTCAATCACAAGCTGCTCTAAAAAGCCATCTCTTAAGCATTCAACAAACTTCCTCTCTTGTGATCTGACACCGAAGTGATTTTCCCAATCCTTTGCATATTGAAGTCCCCCATTACAATTGTGTCATTAACCTTATTACATGCCTTTTCCAGCTCCCTTTCCAATCTCAACCCCACATCTTGGCTACTATTTGGAAGTCTGTATATCATTCCCATAATGCTTTTTTTACCCTTGCAGTTTCTTAACTCTATCCACAAGGATTCAACATTCTTTGACCCTATGTCACCTCTTTCTAAAGATGTAATTCCATCTCTTATCAACAGAGCCACACCACTGCCTATGCCTTCATTTTGATACTAAGTATAACCGTTAATACTAAGCTCCCAATTAAGACCTTCTTTCAGCCACACCTTAGTGCTGCCCACAACATCATGCCGACTAATTTCTATTTGCGCCACGAGTTCATCCACCTTATTCCAAATGCTACATGTATTTAAATACAGCACCTTCAGTCCTGCATTACTTGCCCTTTTGAATTTTGCGTCTGCGGTACAATTTAACTCCTTGCACTGTCTGCATTTGTACCCAGTCACTGGCTTGTCCTTCCTTACATTTATGTTACACCATCAGCTACATGTAAACTTGCTGTCTCGTCCTCAGCTCTCTCATACTGGTTCCCATCCCCCTGCCATATTAGGTCAAACCACTCCCAACAGCTCTAGTAAACCTGCCCATATGGATATTGGTCCCCTTGGATTCAAGTGCCACCCGTCCCTTTTGAACAAGTCATACCTGCCCCAGCAGAGGTCCCAATGATCCAGAAATCTGAATTCCTACCCCCGACTCCAATTCTTCAACTATGTATTTATCTGTCACTTTATTCTATTCCTATTCTCATTATCGTGTGGCATGTGCAGTAATCCTGAGATTACTTCCCTTGAGATCCAGCTTCTCAACTTCATTCCTAACTCCCTGTGTTCTGTTTTCAGAACCTCCTCCCTTTTTCTACCTACGTCCTCAACTTTTGGCTGCTCACCCTCCCTTTTCAGGATATTATGGACGCATTAAGAAACATCAAAGACCCTGGCACCTCAGAGGCAATCCGCCTTCTATGTTTCTTTCTCATGTCCACAGAATCCCCTCTCTGTCCCTGTAACTATGGAGTCCTCTATTATTGCTGCCATCCTCTTCAGTTTCCTGCCCTTCTGAGCCATCAGGCCAGACTCAGTGCCAGAGGCATGGTCACTTTCCCAGTTAGGTTGTCCCTCACAATACTACTCAAGATGAAGTACTTATCGTTGAGGGGGAATGGCCACAGGGTGCTCTCCACTATCTGACATCCCCCCCGCTTCCCTTTCCTGACAGTCACTCATTTATCTGTCTCCTGTATCCTTGGGGTGACTACCTCCCTTTAGTTCCTATCTATCACTGCCTCACTTTCCTTAACAAGCCAAAGGTCATCGAGTTGCATCTCCAGTTCCTTCATACGGTTTCTAAAGACCTGTTGCAGATGGGGCTATTGGGGAGTCTGGAAGTCTCCTTGAAATCCCACACCTGACACCCAGAACAGAACGCTGGCCCTGCAGACATGCCCCCTATTCTTTCAAGAGTTTAAAAGAAAAAGAAATACGAAACAAACTTACCTACTTACCTCGCCTCTGCCTAGTCTTGCTGAAGCCTCTTGAGCCAAAGCCTTACCACTCTGACTCAAACCATTCTGGCCTTGACCTCTCTGCTAGCTGTCACCTTTCTTTTATGGGTCTGGGTTATTCCAGCTCCGCTCTGGACCTGCATGAGAATGCTTCTGCTGTGACTCCCACTGAAATCTGGCTGCTTTGTCAAGGTCCACTCCAGACCTGCTTCTGTTTTAGTCCAGTGATGCAGAAATCAAAAATAAAAACTATCAGGTTAAAATGGAGATATGTAGACCATTGAGAAGGTGAAAATCAGGGCTGAAATTGTTCGTAGAAAATACATTTATCAATGAAATCACTTGTCGTATTTTCCCCAGACCCAGTAAACTCACCTGCAGGAAAATAGCCAGTATTGATGGTTGACTCTACTTGCAGAGGATGTCCATATCTTCTTCTGTGCCTTGTCATGTCCTTCACTCTCCTCGAAGTGTTGCAGATTCACCTTCCTGGCAATTGGATTTCACCGCTGATCTCATCTATCCAGTCCCCCAGAGTTGACTTTGCGTGCAAGGACAAACACTTTCCCATCTCACTGGGATATGAAGCTCACCTGGTTTAGCCCACCTGTTGAAGCGGTGTACCGGGTGTGGCCTCTGTTACGTGCAAACAGCTACTTGGAGCCACAGGTGAGATTGGAGTGTCTTATGGGGCCCAAAGTAATATTCAAGATGATTGAGTTCCTAAATTGTTGAAGTAGTGGAATTCTTTTATGCTGATCCCATCCATTTCTGGTATCTACAAGCCTTAATGCTTGAAACAACAGTGAGCAAAACAGTTTTTAATTGTCATTGCTTATTTTTCACCAACTACTAGTGACAAATTGCACTGCTTTTTGAGCATAAACACGCAACAGATGCTATTTAAAAACTGTTCTCACTAAGCACGGTGTAGGGTCTGATGGCTACACAAGCTCTCGTGACTGACACTGGTTAGAAACACTGTTTACTTAAGTTGCATGTGTGTACAGGCACACACATCTTCTGCTACTAGTGCTCAAGGGAGTTTAAACTACTCACAAAAGGTTGTCACCCTCCATCTCATTGGCACAATCACATTTTCTTTTTTGGTTTCTGATGTGGACAGTGGTGACAACATGGAGTTTGCGATGATTTGTCTGAAAATTTTAGAACTGGCTTGCTTATAAGGAGTTTATTGAAGAAATTATTGATTCACTATGTTGAATTCCAAAGAAACAAAGGGTGTGAAATGCAAAAGAAATGCTAGTTCATTTGAACGGAATGGCTTAATAGAAACTTAGAAACATAAAAAAATAGGTGCAGTAGTAGGCCATTTGGCCCTTCGAGCCTGCACCGCCATTCAGTATGATCATGGCTGATCATCCAACTCAGAACCCTGTACCTGCTTTCTCTCCATACCCCCTGATTCCTTTAGCCACAAGGGCCATATCTAACTTCCTCTTAAATATAGCCAATGAACCGGCCTCAACTGTTTCCTGTGGCAAAGAATTCCACAGATTGACCACTCTCTATGTGAAGAAGTTTTTCCCCATCTCGGTCCTAAAAGGCTTCCCCTTTATCCTTAAACTATGACCCCACGTTCTGGACTTCCCCAACATCGGAAACAATCTTCCTGCATCTAGCCTGTCCAATCCCTTTAGAATTTTATACGTTTCAGTAAGATCCCCCCTCAATCTTCTAAATTCCAGTGAGTATAAGCCTAGTCGATCCAATCTTTCTTCATATGAAAGTCCTGCCATCCCAGGAATCAATCTGGTGAACCTTCTCTGTACTCCCTCTATGGCAAGAATGTCTTTCCTCAGATTAGGGGACCAAAATGTCACACAATATTCTAGGTGCGGTCTCACCAAGGCCATGTACAACTGCAGTAGAACTTCCCTGCTCCTGTACTCAAATCTTTTTGCAATGAATGCCAACATACCATTTCCCTTTTTCACTGCCTGCTGTACATGCATGCCCACCTTCAATGACTGATGTACAATGACACCCAGGTCTCGTTGCAACTCCCCTTTTCCTAATCGGCCACCGTTCAGATAATAATCTGTTTTCCTGTTCTTGCAACCAAAGTGAATAACCTCACATTTATCCACATTAAATTGCATCTGCCATGAATTTGCCCACTCACCTAACCTATCCAAGTCACCCTGCATCCTCTTAGCATCCTCCTCACAGCTAACACCGCCGCCCAGCTTCGTGTCATCCACAAACTTGGAGATGCTGCATTTAATTCCCTCATCTAAATCATTAATATATATTGTAAACAACTGGAGTCCCAGCACTGAGCCTTGCTGTACCCCACTAGTCACTGCCTGCCATTCTGAACAGGTCCCGTTTACTCCCACTCTTTGCTTCCTGTCTGCCAACCAATTCTCTATCCACATCAATACCATACCCCCAATACTGTGTGCTTTAAGTTTGCACACTTATCTCCTGTGTGGGACCTTGTCAAAAGCCTTTTGAAAATCTAAATATACCACATCCACTGGCTCTCCCCTATCCACTCTACTAGTTACATCTTCAAAAAATTCTGTAAGATTCGTCAGATATGATTTTCCTTTCACAAATCCATGCTGACTTTGTCCGATGATTTCACCTCTTTCCAAGTGTCTGTTACCACATCTTTGAAAACCGACTCTAGCATTTTCCCCACCACCGATGTCAGACTAACCAGTCTATAGTTCCCCGGTTTCTCTCTCTCTCTCCTTTTTTAAAAAGTGGGGTTACATTAGCCACCCTCCAATCCTCAGGAACTAATCCAGAATCTAAGGAGATTTAAAAAATTATCACTAATGCATCCACTATTTCTTGGGCTGTTTCCTTAAGCACTCTGGGATGCAGACCATGTGGCCCTGGGGATTTATTTGCTTTTAATCCCTTCAATTTACCTAACACCACTTCCCTACTAACATGTATTTCCCTCAGTTCCTCCATCTCACTAGACACTCGGTCCCTTACTATTTCCGGAAGATGATTTATGTCCTCCTTAGTGAAGACAGAACCAAAGTAGTTATTCAATTGGTCTGCCATGTCTTTGTTCCCTATGATCAACTCACCTGTTTCTGACTGTAAAGGACCTACATTTGTCTTGACCAATCTTTTTCTTTTCACATATCTATAAAAGCTTTTACAGTCAGTTTTTATGTTCCCTGCCAGCTTTCTCTCATAATCTTTTTTCCCTTTCCTAATTAAGCCCTTTGTCCTCCTCTGCTGGTCTCTGAATTTCTCCCAGTCCTCAGGTGTGCTGCTTTTTTTTGCTATTTTATATGTTTCTTCTTTGGACTTGATACTATCCCTAATTTCCCTTGTCAGCCACGGGTGCACTACCTTCCCTGGTTTATTCTTTTGCCAAACTGGGATGAACAATTGTTGTAGTTCATCCATGCGATCTTTAAATGCTTGCCATTGCATATCCACCGTCAACCCTTTAAGTATCATTTGCCAGTCTATCTTAGCTAATTCACGTCTCATACCTTCAAAGTTACCCTTCTTTAAATTCAGAACCTTTGTTTCTGAATTAACTATGTCACTCTCCATCTTAATGAAGAATTCCACCATATTGTGGTCACTCTTACCCAAGGGGCCTCGCACGACAAGATTGCTAGCTAACCCTTCCGCATTGCTCAATAGCCAATCTAGAATGGCCTCCTCTCTAGTTGGTTCCTCGACATGTTGGTTCAGAAAACCATCCCCCATACATTCCAAGAAATCCTCTTCCTCAGCACCCTTAGCAATTTGGTTCACCCAATCTATATGTAGGTTGAAGTCACCCATTATAACTACTGTTCCTTTATTGCACGCATTTCTAATTTCCTGTTTAATGCCATCCCCAACCTCACTACTACTGTTAGGTGGCCTGTCCACAACTCCCACCAGCGTTTTCTGCCCCTTAGTGTTATGCAGCTCTACCCATATCGATTCCATATCCTCCAGGCTAATGTCCTTCCTTTCTATTGCATTAATCTCCTCTCTAACCAGCAATGCTACCCCACCTCCTTTTCTTTCCTGTCTATCCCTCCTGAATATTGAATATCCCTGTATGTTGAGCTCCCATCCTTGGTCACCCTGGAGCCATGTCTCCGTGCTCCCAACTATATCATATTCATTAATAACTATCTGCACATTCAATTCATCCACCTTGTTACGAATGCTCCTCGCATTGACACACAAAGCCTTCAGGCTTGTTTTTACAACACTCTTAACCCTTATACAATTATGTTGAAAAGTGGCTCTTTTTGCTTTTTGCCCTGGATTTGCCTGCCTGCCACTTTTACTTTTCACCTTACTACTTTTTCTACTACCCTCATTTTACACCCCTCTGTCTCTCTGCACTTGTTCCCATCCCCCTGCCACATTAGTTTAAAGCCTCCTGGACAGCAGTAGCAAACGCTCCCCCTAGGACATTGGTTCCAGTCCAGCCCAGGTGCAGGCCGTCCTGTTTATACCAGTCCCACCTCCCCCAGAACTGCCCCAGAAATTTCAATCCCTCCCCCTTGCACCATTTTTCAAGCCACGTATTCATCTGAAATATCCTCCTATTTCTACTCTGACTAGCACATGACACTGGTAGTAATCCAGAGATTATTACCTTTGTGGTCCTACTTTTTAGTTTATCTCCTAACTCCCTAAATTCACCTTGTAGGACCACATCCCATTTTTTACCTATATCGTTGGTACCTATGTGCACCACGACCACTGGCTGTTCACCCTCCCATTCCAGAATGTCCTGCAGCTGCTCAGAGACATCCTTGACCCTTGCACCAGGGAGGCAAAATATCATCCTGGAGTTTCATTTGCGGCCGCAGAAGCGCCTATCTATTCCCCTTACAATCGAATCCCCTATCACTATAGCTCTCCCACTCCTTTTCCTTCCCTCCTGTGCCACAGAGCCACCCATGGTGCAATGAACTCAGCTGCTGCTGCCTTCCCCTGATGAGACATCTCCCCCAACAGTATCCAAAACAGTATATCTGTTTAGGAGGGAGATGACCTCAGGGGACTCCTGCACTACCTGCCTACTGCTGCGCTGTCTAGTGGCCACCCCTTCCCTTTCTGCCTGTGTAGCCTTTACCTGCGGTGTGGCCAACTCACTGAATGTGCTATTCACGACTTTCTCAGCATCACGGATGCTCCAGTATGAATCCAATTGCAGCTCCAGATGCTCAATACGGTCTGCCAGAAGCTGCAGTTGGACACACTTTATGCACACATAGTCGTCAGGGACACTGGAAGTATCCCTGATTTCCCACATGCTGCAGGATGAACAAGCCACGGGGCCGATCTCAGCTGCCATGACCTACCCAATACTTGTCTCAACTTTTGAAACTTTCTCCTTTGAAAGGAACTTACCCGGCCTTTCCTCACTTGGAGTGAAGCTTGTCCGCCACCTCTTCTCGTCAAAGCCTCAAATCTCCACTCCTTCACTGGCCGCTCCGCTTGAGGTAACCCTCTATTTATTTGTTTGAGCTTTTCAAACTGCTTGGTCACCTGACCTTGATTGCCCAATCAGCTGCTTTCTGCTGAGTCTGAGCTATTCAAACCTTGATTGTCTAATCAACGGCTTTCTGCTGAGTTATTCAAATCTTGATTGACTTGATTGCACAGTCCAACTGCCAAAACTGCCAGAATCTCTCGAGTCAAAGCCTCAAATCTCCACTCCTTCACTGGCCCACTCACTCACTATTTTTTCAACAAGATTTTATTCTTTAAGAGTTGTTGCAAATAAACAGCAGTCTCGATTAACCAATGGCCCAATTTACCAGAATTCACTGTAGTTGTGAACATGTATTCAAAATTCCTATTATGTCCCAATACTAACAATGCATGAAAAATTAAATACTTTACATCTATTCATAGAATTTTGAAAACAACCCACACAAAATGCTGGAGGAACTCTGCAGGTCCAGCATTTTGTGCATGTTGTTTTGGATTTCCAGCATCTGCAGAGTTTCTTGTGTATAGATTTTTAAAGACTTGTAAAATTATCAAAGGTTCACAGTGACCATCTCCCTTGAATCAAACCCGCTTCATGTAGCAAAGGGAACCAATTCACAAAGCCAGATCTCCTTCAGGAGTGCCATGGTCTAAGTCGCTTTATTAAAAAATTAGTATAAAATTGCATAATTTAATATAACATTTTAATTCCAGTTCCCATTCCTATTTTGACATGTAGACCATGGCCTCCTCTTGTGCCACCATGAGCCCACCCTCAAGGTGGAGGAGCAGCACCTTATAATCCATCTAGGTAGCCTCCAACCTGATGGCATAAACATCGATTTCTGCTTCTGGTAAAAAAAAATTCCCACCTCCTCCCCTCTTTTATTCCCCACTCTGGCCTCTTTCCCCTTCTCACCTGCCTATCACTTCCCTCTGGGTTCCCTTCTCCTTTCCTTTCTCCTATGGTCCACTCTCTTCTCCTAAAGGATTCCTTCCTCTCCAGCCCTTTACCTTTACTACCCATTTGGCTTTACCTATCACCTTCTAGCTTGTCTTCCTTCCCCTCCCTCCCCCACCTTTGTATTTTGGCACCTTTCTCCTTCCTCTCCAGTCCTGAAGAAGGGTCTTGGCCCGAAACATCAACTGATGGTGAATTTCCACAGATGCTGCCTGACTGTCCAGCATTTTGTTCATGTTGTGTAAAATTGCTTATTGCCCATTATGCCACTGGCATTTGGGGCAGCAATGATGGCCCTCCATTTCTGTCTGTCCTTGCCCATCTTCTCTAGTTTGCCCCAGATGTGGTTCAGGGGCCTAATTTCTGCATCTATAGTGTGGCGTCAAGTTGTCTTTGGTCTCCCACATTTCTTCCACCCTTCGCGTCTTGTGATGAGAATGCAGAATAAAATTAGTTTGTTGTTTTATTTTGAAGGATATGAAATTCAGATTTGCTTCCATTTTATAATGTGCTATGTTGCTTCCAGATTATTTCACTTGTGAAAGATATTGGAAAACATTTTTAATAACTGAAACTGTAATTCGTAGAAACATAGAAAACCTACAGCACAATACAGGCCCTTCGGCCCATGAAGCTATACCGAACATGTCCTTAGCTTAGAACTACGTAGGCTTACCCGTAACCCTCTATTTTTCTAAGCTGCATGTATCCAGCCAGGAGTCTCTTAAAAGACCCTATTGTTTCTGCCTTCACCACCACCGCTGGCAGCCCATTCCATGCACACATCACTCTCTGCGTAAAAAACTTACCCTCACATCTCCTCTGTACCTGTATCATATATCAGCTGGGTTTCTATATGTGGCACAAAATTTACTGAAAAAATTATGACAGTCATAGACATAGAGCACTGCAGCACCGAGACAGACCTTTTGGCCCACTCAGTCTGTGCAAATTATTAACCTGCTTAGTCCCATTGACCTGTATCCGGATCATACCCTCCCATCCATGTACCCATCCAAATTTCTTTTAAATGTTATAATCAAACCTGCATCCATCACTACCACTGGTGGCTTGTCCACACTCACATCATCTTCTGAGTGAAGATTCCCCTCAGTTTCTCCTCATGTATTTCACTTTTGACCCTTGATACATGATCTCTAGTTGCAAATATCTCCTCATTCTCCTATGGGAATAAAGTCCTGCCCTATTCATCCTTTCCCTATATCTCAGGTTCTCAAGTCCCAGCAAAATCCTTGTAAATTTTCTCTGTGCTCTTCCAATCTTACTGATATATTTCCTGTAGGTAGGTGACCAGAACAGCACATCTGATTTTTGTCTTCTGCTGCTGTAGTCCACCCACTTTGCCATTTAATGTGTTGTGTGTTCGCCACTGTTGTAACGTAAGGTTGTCTGAGATACTGTCGCCTTCCTGTCAGCTTGAATCAGTCTGGCCACTCTCTCTCATTAATAAGGCGAGGTCTCCTTGCCCACAGAGCTGCCACGCAGTGGACGGTTTGTTTTTCACACCATTCTCTGTAAACTCTAGAGACTGTTGTGCGTGGAAATCCTGGGAAATCAATGGTTTCTAAGATACTCAGACCACCCCGTCTGGTTCAACATTCATTCTGTGGTCAAAGTCACTTAGATCACATTTCTTCCCCATCCAGATGTTTGATTTGAACACAACTGAACCTCTTGACCATGTCTTCTTTTAGGCATTGAATTGCTGCCACATGATTAGCTGATTGAATATTTGGATGAATGATCTTTTGAACAGGGGTTGCTAATAATGGTCTGTACAGTGTGGTAATCTAACATAACATAGACCAAATAATAAGCATTAGAATATCCAATTTTCTTTCCTCACAGACTGCTGATGAGCGGTTTACATATGACTGTTGTTAGGTTAGGGTAGCAATAATTGCTGGTGTGGTTAGAGACCCACAGGAAATTGTTCTGGACAGTTGTGGGTGGAAATCCCTGAGCAATGTTGATGTTTTCCTGCAATCAGATTCACATCTATTGCTGTTAACACAGCTGAGTTCCGCACTTACTGTCGGAAATTAGCTGTGAAAGTTGTTGGCATGCTGTGGGTTTTCCATGCACAGGGGCAAACACTGCAACTTTGGAAAATAAAAATGAATTAAAGGGTGGCCCTCCACATCTGCTCACGATGAGGCCACTCTCAGTGTGGAGGTGCAACTCCTCATATTCTGTCTAGGAAGCAGTCAACCCGAAGGCATGAACATCGATTTCTCCAACTTCCAGTAATTCTTTTCCTCTCCTCTTCCCTTTCTGTTCCACACTCTGGTCTCTTACCTCTTCTCCACACCTGTCTCTTCTCGTTCCCTTTCTCCCATGGTGCACTCTCCTTTCCTATCAGAGACTTCCTTCTCCAGCCCCTTTCCTTTTTCACCAATCACCTCCCAGCTTCTTACTCATCCTCCTTCCCCCCCCCCACATGGCTTCAACTGACACTTTCTAGCTCGTCCTCCATCCCCTTCAACCACGTCTTTATTCTGGCATCTTTCCCCTTCCTTTCCAGTCCTGATGAAGTGCTTCAGCCCAAAACATCTACCATTTATTCATATCTATAGATGCTACCTGACCTACGGAGTTCCTCCAGCATTTTGTGTGTGTTGCTTTGGATTTTTAGCATCTGCAGAATCTCTTGTGTTGAAGGATTGATGTTTTGCCCATAGCTTCCACCAGTGGGTCTTTGTTCCAGTTTATACAGAAGAATGGTGGCATCTGTATTGTATATAGCTTAATGCAAGCTGCAGCAATTTTTATGTATGTGTTGAGCAAAAATGGCAATGGAGAGTAAAATTCAGCTGCCACATTCTTGCAGTTGATCCAATATGCTTCAGTCAATGATCACCAGTCTTTCTGTGAGCTTAAAGGACAGAGAATTTAGACCAGTCAGAGTCCTGGATCAGTACTTTATACATAGGACCCTACTCAAAGCAGTGCCAACTCGCAATCTCACACGCCAACCTGTCTTCCGGTTGGATTGAGTTCATCTCTGATCTTGGCAACAGCACAGTGATGATGGATGTCTTCTTGCATGGCAATGAAATGTTAGCAAGTAAATTGCCAAGATCAGAGGACAACTCAACCCAGCCATCAATCACTTGAGCTATACATGTTCCAAATTATTTCCACCATCTCCTCTCTTTCCTTTGCCTCCATGGCAGAATTAAATGCCACTGTACAGTAGCATGCAGGGAAATCTTCTTCAGTCCAACCAAGTTCCCAGCAGTTAGCACATCAATAATATGGCAGCCACGCACTCTTTGAGCACGTGAGCATAGCTATTGTGCATGAATTGGGGTGAAAGTGGGCTTTACGTAATCATCTATCTGGAGTAATGGAAGAGGCACATACGTTAAGGGCATTTAAGAAACTCTTAGGTCAACATATGGACGAAAGAAAAATGGAGAGCTATGAGGGAGGGAAGGGTTAGATTGGCCTTAGTGTAGGTTACAAGGTCAGCACAACATTGTGGGCTGAAGGGCCTGTACTGGGCACCTATTTTTTTCCATTATATTTTTTATTTGGAGGTTCAGTGTGGAATGGGTCCTTTTGACCCACTTATTTAGCATTAACCTAATCAGCACGATTTACAATGACCAATTAACCTATTACCCAGTCCATCTTTGGAATGTGGGGGGAAACTGGAGGAAACTCACACTTTCCACAGGGAGGACGTACAGACTCCTTGAAGAGCATGGCAGGGTAGAACAGTGCCAACCTGAGCTGTAATAGCATTTCACTAACGGCTACACTACCGTGGTAACCTGTAAGGCCATAAGACATAGGAGTAGAATTAGGCAATTTGGACTATTGAGTCTGCTCTGCCATTCAGTTATGGCTGACCCTTTTTCCCCTCCTCAGCCCCAGTCCACAACCTTCTCCCCATAATCTTTGATGCCACATCCAATCAAGAACCTATTGCGCTCTGCTTTAAATACACTCAACAACCTACCCTCTACAGCTGCCTGTGGTAATAAATTCCACAAATTCACAACTTTCTCCGCATCTCTGTTTTAAATGGATGCCCCTCTATACTGAGGCTGTGCCCTCTTATCCTAGACTCCCCCACCATGGGAAACATCCTTTCCACATCTGTCCAGGTCTTTCAACATTCAAAAGGTTTCAATGAGATCCCCCTCTCATCCTTCTGAACTCCAGTGTGTACAGACCCAGAGCCATCAAATGTGCCTCGTATGTTAACCCTTTCATTCCTGGAATGATCTTGTGAACCTCCCCTGAACCCTCTCCAGTGCGAGCACATTTTTTTCAAACGAGAAGCTCAAAATGGTTCACAACACTCAAGCTGAGGCTTCCCCAATGCCTCATAAAGCCTCAGCGTCACATTCCTGCTCTTGTTTTCCAGACTTCTTGAAATGAATGCTAACATGGCATTTGCCTTCCTCACCACTGACTTAACCTGCAAGTTAATTTTCAGGGTGTTCTGCATAAGGACTCCCAAGTCCCCTTGCGTCTCAGATTTTGGGATTTTTTCCCTATTTAGAAAATAGCCTGCACATTTATTTCTACTACCAAAGTGCATGACCATGCATTTTCCAACATTATATTTCATTTGCCACTCTCTTGTCCATTCTCCTAATTTGGATGACTGTATAATGCATCACACCCCATTATCAACATCGAAAAATGCTCAAGTCCAGTAGGCTTGTGATAGTTATGATATTAATGTAATAGTTAATCTATCAGCTATTTGAAGTTAAGGGGAATCAATAACAGGTGAATGAATAAATCATTGTATTTGACCTGACACAGTAAACATGCAGAGCCATAATGCTTAACATAGTACTTCTGTTTACTTTTACCCATGTTTCGTAGTAGTTGTCCGTCATATCCAATGATAACAGGAAACGTGCAAGAGAGTTTTTAAAGTGGAAAAGCTGTTGTAGTGGGGCAGTTTCGCTCTCTCAACCTCTGCATTACAAGTGGTTATCACATCTGGGGTCTTTCTCAGTTGCAGTAGATGACCATGGCTTTGCCTGTGCCTTGTCATGCCATTCGCTCTCACGAAGTGTTGCAGAGCTGCCTTCCTGGATGTTGGATTTTACTGTTGATGTCATTCAGTCAGTCCACCAGAGTCTACTTTGATGACAGGCATGTTCCTATCTCAGCAGGGCGCGAGGCCTGTTGGTTACCCTCACCTGGTTTAGCCACGGGTGAGAGCTCAGTGTACAGTGGGGCCCGAGCGAGAGTGAGTTGCCCCGGAATGGACAGACATACCCGTACACCAGAGGTGCTACACCTCATTGGATTTCCCTTACACCCCACCTATACTTCAAGTAATCATTAATGACATTGGAATGTGCCAAGTGTAGCATCAGTTGACAACCACAATGACCACCACACAACCAAAAAAAACTACCAAATTGTGCAACCTATTGTGATTCTATTTGTCTCATCAATGACCATGCATTCATGAAGATGGTATGGTTTCATATAGGAACATTACTGATAGCTTAGTAGGATATTAAGTATGATATTAATGGCAGCATTAATTTTGAGAGAACAAGAATACACCCAGTGGCCGCATTATTCTCACTTGTACACCGGCTTGTTAATACAATATCTCATCAACCAATCATGTGACAGCAAACCAAAGCATAAAAGCATGCAGACCTGGTCAAGAGGTTCAGTTGTCGTTCAGACCAAAGATCAGAATGGGGAAGAAATCTGACTGAAGTGACTTTGACCGTGGAATGATTGTTGGTGCCAGACGGGTTGTTTTGAGTATTGCAGAGACTGATTATCTGCTCAGATTTTCACACACAACCAACCGTCTCTAGAGTTTACAGAGAATGGTGTGAAAAACAAAAAAACCCCCAGTGAGCAGAGGTTCTGTGGGTGAAAAATGCCGTGTTATTCTGAGAGGTAAGAGGAAAATGGTCAGACTGGTTCAAGGTGACAGTAACTCAAATAACCACGGGTTACTACTGTGATGTGCAGAAGAGCATCTCCGAATGCACGACACATTGAACCTTGAAGTGAACAGCAGCAGATGACCATGAACATACAGAAATACACTCAGTGGCCACTTTGTAAGGTGCATCCTGAATATAATAATGTGACTACCCTGTGTATAAAAGTGAGGCTTCAATCCTGAGGCTTTATAAGGCATTGGTCAGACTGCACTTGGAGGATTATGAGCAGTTCTGGGCCTCTTGTCTGAGAAAAGATAGAACGGGTCCAGAGGAGATTCACGAAAATGTACGTTCTTCCTTTGAATGTGTGGGTTTCCTCCAGGTGCTTCAGTTTTGCCCCGCATTCCAAAGACCAGTAATCACTTCGGTTAATTGCTGACATTGGTGTAACAGGGCAGCATGGTCTCATTGGACTTGTTATCATGTTGTATCTCCAAATAAATAAAATTAAAATAATCTTTGGCCCTCAGCAAAAATAAGCGAGAAACCTCAGACACTTTTCATCAACAAAACATCTTTAGCATAGTTGAACAATTGCAAAGTGTTAGCATCATTATGTAATTAAATGCATTATATCCAATGAAAGTTAATTTATTGTTTCTCCAAATTTCTGTGTGATAGAAGTAATATGAAATTATATTTGTATTCAGCTTCAAACATTCTGTCATAATCACAGACAATTTCTGATGTAGCAATACTTCCAAAAAAATTTGCTGTCCAGTGTAATTACTTCTAAAAATCAGCCTTTGTGATGAAAAGTAAGTCTCTTTGACGTTAAGGATTTACATATAAGACAAAGTTCTACAAATTTTATTTCAAATCCCAGATCTTTATTAAAGTGACAGCTGAACTGTATAATCAATGGCAACTTTCCACAATAAGATTGTTACTTTGGAGAAATTTCTGATCTAGAATGAACAATTATGAATAGCAGCAGTACTAATTATATGTAAGTCATAATCAGCCCAGTGAACCTATGGTAAACAACAGAGTGTTTACAAAATCGCTTGACTACTTGATTAGAAAATGCACCAAACAGAGTCCTCAGCAGAGCATGCATTATTTAAGTGGTTAGTGTCTAACGACAATCTGCAGCAGCAATTGTTGTTATTGCCTGTAGGAAAATTCACACTTTCAGAGTAGAGTTCTTTCACCTTTCTTTGCCCACAGCACATATCTCTCTTCATGCCAGCTGTACAATGAATAGGAACCCCATGACCTGGAAAATGTGGGACAACTGACACAAGGTGACCCTGAATGCTGGGGTAGACCCAATTAATTTAAAATTTTGCTTGGACTTGTCTCTTCCAATTTTCAAAATCCACTGGACATATGATTAATGTGTGCGCTACCAATGTGGAAATATTTTGACCCTTTTAAACTAAACCAAGGGTAGGCTTGGTGCATTCTGGCATGCATTCAAAATTAGATTTATTAAATTCTGTATGAGAGTTTTAGGCTGACAACTGAAGACAGATAAGACATTATTCATTGTATGCTTTTTTCTGTGTTGTTTCTGATACAGAAAATTTCTCTGCTTAAGTTTCAAGAATAATATCAATAAGGTTTTTATACATGGTCTGGTGAAGGAAGAACTTCTGATTGCTTTCCAGTTTACTAACACTCTATTTGGAGGGTTTGAAGTGCAAAGAATCATATCATAAAATGAATTGTGCATCTGTCATCTTATGCTGATCGCTCAAAATTAACATGGTGCATTTGTAATGCGTGGAATACATTTAACCCTCAAGGATCTGGTGAAAGGAATATTTTCAAGGTTATAACTTCTTCCCCGCTTTTTGTAAATCGCCTTCCTCATTTATTTAGGTCACTCCCTGCCACATAGCAACAGAGCAAGCAACTGGTTTTCAGGCCACTGCCCTTGCTTCTGCCATTCTTGAATGAGCTGACTAAAAGTGGCAAGGCATCAGTCGGCATGCTACCATTTCATGGCCTCCACCTCTTTTCTCCGGCAGGAGGCTGCACCTTTGCTATGACCTCCTTCAATGGCCCAATAGAGATTGTGAACTCAGCATGTGGTTAATCACAGTGGGGGTTGGGGGGGTGTTACAATGTGAGTGATCACTCTCCAGTGTAGTGAGTGGATCAGTGCACCCGCAGTTTATGCCAAGGGGCACCCTTTCAAGGTTACAGCTTTGTCGATTGTCCTCCGCAGATCTTGTTTCTTCCTGAAAATGAATCAGATTATAATAATTAATATTTATAGTTTTCTTCGCAACGGTTCCTTCTTGAATTGAACAACATCAAAATATTTATGCTGTATTAGAGTAATCCTCCATTTGAAGGAAATATTCAATTCCTTGGAAACCATGTCAAATTAAAAATAAGGGAAATAATCTGAATGTCTGGTATCAAACACCCCATTTCACATTTTCTTCTTGTATTTGTGGTTTTTGTTTGTAATTTCCCATTGATCCCACTGAATTTCTTCATTCTTCTGTGAATGCCTGCAAGAAAATGACTCTCAAGGTAATATATGATGATATATATTATCATTAGGGCAGAGAAGGAGTGCCAGAGGCAGGGGGTGGTGCAGATGCAGGCACACCCAACCCAATGTCATTTGCTCCCAAACAATTGGTTTATTGATCATTACAGAATGTCTCTCCAGTCTCTTCTCCCTTCCACTTTTCCCAGCTATGATCCCCTCTCCCTGCCCCCTTCCCACTCTCAGTCAACAATAGAGACCCAGATCAGAGTCAGATTTATCATCACTTAAATATGTCATGAAATTTGTTTTGTGGCATTGCAATACATAAAATCGTACTGTGCCATATTTGTATGTGCCTAAAAATTTTGCCTAGTACTGTACTTTGATAACAAATTTACATTGAAATTTGAAAAGGCAAATATATTGAAATATAATCTTATAATTTTAATGTAAAAATAATGTTTCCCCTTCAAGCACCAATATATTCCCTGACTAATTTTTCCATGCTTCTTTGAAGTATTTTTAGTCAATTCATACCAAAGAGAAAGACTACAAATAGAAGGCACCATCGACCTATAATTTGTAGTTCATAACCTTGCACTGTGGCGTGAATTTCACATCTCTGAGAGCATACTTAGAGCAGGGAAAATGGCAATGGGCCTTCAGAATCAGAAACAGGTCTAATATCGCTGGCATACATTATGGAATTAGTTGTTTTGCAGCAGTAGAACACTGCAGTACATAATAAAATATATTAGTTGCAATAAGAAATATAAATAAAAAATAATTAAGTGGAGCAAAAAGAGAAAAATAAAGGGTTCATTATCCAT
Source organism: Hypanus sabinus (assembly GCF_030144855.1). Classification (NCBI taxonomy): domain Eukaryota; kingdom Metazoa; phylum Chordata; class Chondrichthyes; order Myliobatiformes; family Dasyatidae; genus Hypanus; species Hypanus sabinus. Next base: position 4,201,625 of record NC_082710.1, read on the forward strand.
TAAGAAATCTGATGGCAGAGGGGAAAAAGCTGTTCTTGAAACGCTGAGTGTGTGTCTTCATTCTCCTGTATCTCCTCCTTGATGGTAGCGATGAGCAGAGGGCATGTTCAGGGTGATGGGGGTCCGTAATGGTGGATCTGGCCACTTGGAGGCAACACCTTTCGAAGGCGTCCTGGATGCTGGGAAGGAGCTGGCTGACCTTACAACTTGCTGCAGTTTATTTTCCCTGATTCTGTGTATTGGTCTCTCTACACCAGATCGTGATGCAACCAGTTAGAATGCTCTCCATGGTACTTTTATAGAGATTTGTGAGCCCTTGCCTGGTCTGTTTACTGTCTGGAAATGTGCAAACTCATTTCTACACTATTGGGGAAGACAACATGCCTTGAATGCCTATATAACAAAACAGATGGAATGAAAGACTCCCATCTGCATTTTCTCCAGACAAACTCTGACAAGGCTAGTTTGGAGTGAGGGAAAAAAAACCCTTAAGTAATCCAGAGGAGGTTCACAAAAATGATTCCAGAAGTGAATGGGTTAATGTATGAGTAGCATTTGTTGGCTCTGGGCTGTTCCTGCTGGCGTTCAGAAAACTGAGGGGGGATCTCACTGAAACCTGTTGAATATTGAAAAGGCCTAGATAGTGTGGATGTGGAGAGGATGTTTCCTATAGTGGGATAGTCTAGTATTAGAGAGCACAGTCTCAAACTACAGGGATGTCCCTTTAGAACAATGATAAGGAGGAATTTCTTTAGCTATAGAGTGACAAATCAATGGAATTCATTGCCACAGATGGCTGTGAAGGCCATGTCATTGGGTATATTTAAAGCATAGGTAGATAGCTTCTTGATTAGGGGTGTCAAAGGTTGTGGGGTGAAGGAATAAAAGTGGCATTGGGAGGGTTAATAAGTCAGCCATGATGGTTTCTATGGGCTGAAAGGCCTAATTATGCTCCTATATCTTATGGTCTGATGGTACTCCTTAGTTGAGAAAATGATGTTGGTTCAGCTGGACTTCGGTAGATATGAGGTTGCCACAAGCAGTGGTATTTCAGTGTTTTTGAATGAAGTGTCTGCAGCTGGTGTTTCGCATTACATCAGTGCAACAGAGACGCAGACTGAATTATTTAAGCTGTGGTTCATTATCATGGATTTTGTTCTTGAATAGCTAGCAAACTGTAAAGTGCCATGAGCCCACATTCAAAATGACAGCAATTTGACATTATCACGGAAACTAAAACATTGAATCTGGAAGTACAGTTCCATGATTATTTCCTGAATATTGAACTGTAACGTGTTTAATTTTTGTCTTTGTCAGCAAATATCCTGAGGACATTTACATGTCTGAAGAAGTGGACACCAGTGGCGAGAAGTATTTATTTGTCTATTTTGTGGTAGGGTAAGATAATCAAAGTTTAAATGTAAGATATAGAACTGAGCTGAGAACAGGTGGTGGGTTCAGGCTGACTCTTTAGTCACAAAAGGGTTTGGATAGCGAGTTTTTCTTTCATGCTCAATTTTACTTATTGGTTTTATTCAGAAGTACAGCTTGATAACGGGGCCTTCCAGCTCAACAAGCCGGTGCCACCCAATTACACCAATTCGACCAATTAACCTGCTAACCCGTATGTTTTTGGAATGTGGCAGGAAAGGGGAGCATGCAGAGGAAACCCACGCAGTCACAGGGAGAACAAACAAGCTGCATGGTCACTGGCAAAAATTGAACCTGTGTTGTCTGCACTTTGATAGCATTACTCTAACCACTAAGCTTAGCATAATGGTCTACAGCTTGGGATGTCAGAGTTCAGAGTTCAATCCTGGCATAATCTGTACATTTTCCCCATGGAATGCATGGGTTTTCTCTGGGTGTTCTGGTTTCCTCCCACAGTCAAAGAATGTACTGATTGGCAGGTTAATTGGTCATTATAAATTGTCTCATGATTAGAATAATGTTAAATTTGGTATTGTCATGGGTTACTAAGCAGCACAGCTTGAAGAGCCAAAAGGGCTTGTCCCATGGTGTATCTCTAAATTAAACAAAATCAATTTGTATTGACACTTCCCAAATGAACAGATTCATTCACTGTTACACCATGTTATAGGTGGATAAGACCTGTTACAACATGTCATGGTGGGATAAGACCTGTTACACCATGTCATGGTGGGATAAGACCTGTTACACCATGTCATGGTGGGATAAGACCTGTTACAACATGTCATGGTGGGATAAGACCTGTTACAACATGTCCTGATGAATGGTCTTGGCCCAAAATGTTGACTGTACTTCTTCCTATAGACACTGCCTGGCCTGCTGTGTTCCACCAGCGTTTTGTGTGTGTTGCTCAAATTTCCAGCATCTGCAGATTCCCTCATGTTTGCTTTTTGAAACTGCATGTCATGGTGGGATAAGACCTGTAACTCCATGTAATGGGTAGATAGGACCATAATGATATAACTTCAACTTTAGAAAGACTCATGTACATATACATGCAACAAAATTTGATTCAAATTGTTCAGAAAATGCAAGCTATGAGTGACTACAAACAAGACTTTGGCAGTGGTTACCTTATCAGACAAAGTTTGGTCTGCATTCACATGCATGGCATTCCAGTGATAAATACACGCAGTGCAGGAGGTCTGTAGTCTAGAGTTCTGACAATGCCAGGTCCTCCCCTCATGTTATGAGATGCTTCACTTCGACAGACAAGAGCTGCAGAATCTCATCGGAGCAGTGGCGGGCGATTGAAGTGACAGGCTGCCCTGTGGTTCAACCCTTCGACCTTCTGCTTGGAAAACAAATACTTTACCTCTTGTGCTACCAGGTCATAATTGATAACTTTTTTTTATTCCTAACCAAGCTGATTAAATTTGTTTGTCTTCATTATTTTGTTACAGAACTTAGATAACATAAAACACTTCAATAACGTATAAAATTCTAAAGGGATTAGACAGGCTAGATGCAGGAAGATTGTTTCCGATGTTGGGGAAGTCCAGAATGAGGGGTCACAGTTTAAGGATAAAGGGGAAGCCTTTTAGGACCGAGATGAGGAAAAACTTCTTCACACAGAGAGTGGTGAATCTGTGGAATTCTCTGCCACAGGAAACAGTTGAGGCCGGTTCATTGGCCATATTTAAGAGGAAGTTAGATATGGCCCTTGTGGCTAAAGGGATGAGGGGGTATGGAGAGAAAGCAGGTACAGGGTTCTGAGTTGGATGATCAGCCATGATCATACTGAATGGCGGTGCAGGCTCAAAGGGCCGAATGGCCTACTCCTGCACCTATTTTCTATGTTTCTATGAGAATGTTTTCCATAAAGGGAGGAGGCTACGTAGCATCCACAGCAGGACCACTAGAATCAGAAGCATTTACTTGCCCCAGGCAGTCAGGCAGATTAACACCTCAACCCACTAGCCCACCCACCACACTCCACAACCACCACTAGTTTATCATTTCCTTTCAGTCACCTATGTACAGACACTACTGTGCCTGTGTCACTTCATGGATGTACTACTACAGAGCCATAGAAAAGTACCTTCAGCACAGCTACACCAGGCCGAACCATTTAAACTGCCTAGTCCCATCGACCTGCACCCAACCATAGCCCTCCATAGCCTTGCCATCCATGTTCCTATCCAAACTTCTCTTAAATGTTGACATTGAACTTGCATGCACAACTTGTGCTGGCAGCTCGTTCCACCCTCTCTCGACTCTGAGTGAAGAAGTTTTCCCCTCATGTTCCCCTTAAACTTTTTACCTTTCACCTTAACCTATAAACCCTAGCTATAGACCCACCTAACCTCAGTGGAAAAAGCCTGCTTGCATTTACATTATCTGTACCCCTCATGATTTTGTATAACTTCATCAAATCTCCCCACAATCTTTTACGTCCCAAGGTATAAAGTCCTAAGCTATTCAATCTTTCCTTACAACTCAGGTCCCGCAGACCCAGGATCATCCTTGTAAATTTTCTCTGCACTCTGCACTCTTTCTGATCCGTGTATCATGCTAATCAATCCATGTATGTAAGCTATCTTATGTATTTCTACTTATTGTGCTTTTTTATTATTATTATTGTGTTCTTTATCTTATTGTGTGCTGCACTGAAACTGGAGTAACAATTATTTTGCTCTCCTTTACACTCTTGTACTATCTTTCATTCTTATTGCTGAGATCCAGCATGGAACTGGCCTTTCAGCCCTTCAAGCTGTACTGCCCAGTAATCCCTGGATTTAACCTTAGCCTAAACATGGGACATTTTACAATTAATCTACTAACTGGAACATCTTTGGGCTCCAGGAGGAAACCTGAGCACCTGGAGGAAACCCACACGGTTATAGGGACAATGTACAAATTTCATAGCGACAGTGCTGGGAATTGAACTTGGGTCACTGATACTGTAAAGTATTTTGTTAATCACTACAATACAGTGCCGCCTGCTGATGAAGATACTTTCACATTAAAATTGTTCTTCTGTTATGTTTATTGCTCAGATTATGATATTTCACTTTAGCAACGTATGATATTGATTGTAATATGTTCGAAGGCAGATGTCTTGTTTAAGTAAGAAAACAGAAATTAGGAATAAAATTTGGTTCGCATGAATTAATAGGGACAGAATTTCCCACTGATGTATCATAATTCCTTGGAGTAATAAAGAAAAATGTGAACAGTCGTCAACAAAATAGGACAGGATAGAAGCATCCGAGTTTCTCAAGAGAACAGCAGGAATTAGAAGCCGTCTAACACATTATCATTTCCACTTGATATGTAACAATAAGCAGCCTGCATAAACGTCAAGAGACAGAAGACTATTTAAAAACTGAGTTTTTAAAATGTTCCATTTTTAATCACGATGGAATCATTTCTTGATTTCAAACCTTAACATAAGGAAAGGATTGGATTCTCATATCATAATCATACAAATGTATAGACAAGTAAAAAATAGCTTAAATTAGGCCCCAGCTTACAAGAGGCATTATATGGAACTTGGCCAGATGTCATCTTGTTACATCTTGAGATATTTAGCTTTAGCAATTTATAATACCGATTGTAATATGTTAGACCTTGTTACTTTTAGATAAGTCGGTGAACTTCCAAATGCTAACAATTGTCCTTTCCGCTGAGCGTTGCAGACTCTGTAATGTGTCAGTCATTACACAAACTTACTTTTGGATGTGTACAGATCATGTTTAATTGAGGTTCTCAAATAACCTATAATGTTCTCTGAGTATTTTGCTTGAGCAAAGTATTCTGTATTCTGAATTGCCCATTGAGTCTGCCAACAAAAATAATCACTCATTGCACATTTGTTGCAGGTGATAACTAATCCTTTAGGAGACAGTACATAAGCAAACTCCTCTACATAATGTTTTCACTGAAAAAGTGTGAAGGTTTATAATGGTTGGAAACTTATTTTACTCTATACCTATCTTTCAGTAAAATACTTTATTGCATTAAAGTTGATTTATACCTAATTTTAGACAAGGATATTTTTGATGTTTTTCAATTTGTTTATTCTGCTTAACCAAAAAGGGTTTCTTGTCTTTAAAGCAGACTCGAATGAAAACTACACCTCGTTGGAACCCCCTTCCCAATCATGCAATTAAAAGATTTGATTAACAAACACATTCATTCCTGACGAGGTAAATTATTTGAAGGCAATGTTACAAAGTACAACTGAACGTTACGGCTCGTGAGCTTTTGACCGTACTGCTCCCCTACTGGGAGGGAAGCTCTGTACACACTATGCTTTATTTGTGTGTTATTACTTCGCAATCTTCATTTCAGCATTCCAGCACAACTTTATATTGGATTGAATTCTATTAAAATTCTAAATGTGACTGAATCAAGTTAGGACTTTCACATGAATAGAGGTTTAAATAAAAACCATATTTGATTGACGGGACATTCTATTTCGGTGTTTCTTACTAAAATTCCTTGAATAGTTTGAGAAATCAAAGAGTAAAGCACGTACAATTGCAAATAGATCCCTCCTTTCCCTGCATTCCACATTCAACATTCAGGACACAAAGGGCGAGTCATAAAGTTATCACACAGAAACAAGGTTTTGATCGGGGCACGACTGGGCAAGCTTGTGGACGTCAGCCAGTTAGAACAGCGAGAAGAGTTTAAAGAAAACAGCTTTATAGAATGGGCATCTAAGGAGCGGGCAATGGAGTAGAGGGAGACAGAGTAGCAGGGCTTTGGCTCAATGGGGTTTCGGCGGTAATAAGTCGAGGTGAGGTCAGTTATTTGTGAAGAATAGAAACAGGAGGTATGTGTGTGAGGCCGGTGTTCTGTGTTCGGTGTCAGATGTGGGAAGTCCAGGAGACTCTCAGCTTCCTGTACAGCCACATCAGTAGAAGGTGGGTCGAGCTGCAGCTCCTTAGGGACCGTGTTAGGGGACTGGAGGTGCAGCTCGATGACCTTCGTCTGGTCAGGGAGAATGAGGAGGTGACAGAGAGCAACTATAAGCAAGTAGTCACACTGAGGCCTCAGGAGACAGATAAGTGGGTAACTGTCAGGTGAGGGAAGAGTAGGAATCAGATACTGGAGAGTATCCCTGTGGCTGTCCCCCTTAACAATAAGTACTCCTGTTTGAGTACTATTGCGGGAGGGGGGCTACCTGGGGGAAGCAACAGGAGCTGAGCCTCTGGCACAGAGTCTGGCCCTGTGGCTCAGAAGGGTGGGGAAAGGAAGAGGGTGGCAACAGTGATAGGGGACTCTCTAGTTAGGGGATCAGACAGTTGATTCTGTGGATGCAGGAAAGAAACATGGATGGTAATATGCACAACAAGATGGAGGAACTCAGCAGGTCGGGCAGCATCCATGGAAATGAGCTGTTGAGCTGTCAATATTTTGGGCCGAGGCCCTTTGTCAGGACTGAAGAGGGAGGGGGCAGGGGCCCTATAAAGAAGTTGGGGGAGGGTGGGAAGGAGAAGGCTGGTAGGTGCCAGGTGAAAAACCAACAAGAGGAAAGATCAAGGGGTGGGGGAGGGGAAGCAGGAAGTGAAGAAGGAATGTAAGGGGAAAGCACTGTGGGTAGTGGAAGGTGGCGGAATCATGAGAGAGGTGATAGGCAGCTGGAGGAGGAGGCAGAGTGAAACTGGGATGGGGAAGGGAGGGGGAAGGTAATACTAGAAGTTGGAGAATTCAATGTTCATGCCAAGGGGCTGGAGGCTACCCAGATGGTATATGAGGTGTTGCTCCTCCAACCTGAGTTTGGCTTCATCATGGCAGAAGGGGAGGCCATGTATGGACATATCCAAATGGGAATGTGAAGCAGAGTTTAAGTGGGTGGCAACCGGAAGATCCTGTCTGTTGTGGCGGACGGAGCGGAGGTGCTCAACGAAGTGGTCCCCCAATCTGTGTCAGTTCTCACCGATGTAGAGGAGGCTACACCGGGAGCACCGGATGCAATAGATGACCCCAACAGACTCACAAGTGAAGTGTTGCCTCACCTGGAAGGACTGTTTGGGGCCCTGAATGGTGGTAAGAGAGGAGGTGCAGGGACAGGTGTATCACTTACGCTTGCAGGGATAAGTGCCAGGTGGGAGATCTGTGGGGAGGGACGTGTGGACTAGGCAGTTGCAGAGGGAACAATCCCTGCCCCTTTTTTGGGGCAGGTGTGACCTGTACAAAAAGGATGGGTTGCACTTGAATCCTAGGGGGACCAATATCCTTGCAGGGAGATTTGAAAAGATTATTGGGGAGAGTTTAAACTGTTGAGATGTGTCTATTTTAATGGAAGGAATATTATGAACAAAGCAGATGAGATTAGAGCGTGGAGCTATGATGTGGCATTACAGAGACTTAGATGGTTAAAGGGCAGGAATGGTTACCGAGTGTCAGGCTTTAGATGATTCAGAAAGGATAGGGAGGGAGGCAAAAGAGGTGGGGGTGTGGCACTGCCAATCAGAGATAGTGTCACAGCTGCAGAAATGGAGAAAGTCATGGAGGGATTGTCTACTGAGTAGCTGTGGATGGAAGTTAGGAATAGGAAGGGGTCAGTATCTCCACTGGGTGTTTTTTATAGACCACCCAATAGTAACAGGACAGATTCTGGAAAGGTGTAATAATAATAGGGTTGTGGTGGTGGTAGATTTTAATTTCCCCAATATTGATTGGCATCTCCCTAAAGCAAAGGGTTTAGATGGGGTAGAGTTTGTTAGGTGTGCTCAGGAAGGTTTAGATAAGCCTACAAGCTGTACTTGATCTGCTACAGTATTGAAATCATGCATGAGCAGCTGATCAATAATAGTCCGATATGCCTAGCATAGAGCCATTGAGACCACAGTGTAGAAACAGGTTGTTCAGTTCATCTATTCCAGAGCCAATTATTATTCTGCCTGGTGCCATGAATCTGCACCAGCACCTGGATCATAGCCCTCCATACCCCTCCTATCCATGGGCTTATCCTGACTCCTTTTTTTATTGCGATGTTGTGTGATTTTGACTGGAGCACACTGGCTCAGTGGCCTGCAGTCAACAAATGACACAGCGTTAAATTGAATTGAACTGAACATCCCTAGACTTTTTGAATGACCTTGTGGTTTGGTGTTTAATTGTCTGTGCTCTTTTCGCTTGTATTTTTCCATTTGCATGATTTGTTTTTTTTCTTGTGCTGTTGCGTGCTTGATGTCTTTATTTGAACAAGTTCCAAGGTATTTCCTTGTTTTGTGGCTGTCTGTGGAAATACAAATCTCAGGGTTGTATACTGCACACATGCTTCGATAATAAATCTAGTCTGAATCTTTGAAACTGCCATCTGCATCCACTACTTCCATGAGCAGGTTGTTCCACACTCTCGCCAGCTTCTGAGTGAAGGAGTTCCTATTAAACATTCTACTTTTAAACTAGGACCTTTAGTTCTAGTCTTACGCAACCTCAATGGTAATTATAATTTGCCTAAACTATGAGCTGGAATTCCACCTGCTCCCACCAAACACTTACAACCATATAACATATAACCATATAACAATCACAGCACGGAAACAGGCCATCTTGGCCCTCCTAGTCCGTGCCGAACTCTTAATCTCACCTAATCCCACCTACCCGCACTCAGCCCATAACCCTCCACTCCTTTCCTGTCCATATACCTATCCAATTTTACCTTAAATGACACAACTGAACTGGCCTCTACTACTTCTACAGGAAGCTCATTCCACAAAGCTATCACTCTCTGAGTAAAGAAATACCCCCTCGTGTTTCCCTTAAACTTCTGCCCCCTAACTCTCAGATTATGTCCTCTCGTTTGAATCTCCCCTACTATCAATGAAAACAGCCTGTTCACGTCAACTCTATCTATCCCTCTCAAAATTTTAAATACCTCGATCAAATCCCCCCTCAACCTTCTACGCTCCAATGAATAGAGACCTAACTTGTTCAACCTTTCTCTGTAACTTAATTGCTGAAACCCAGGTAACATCCTAGTAAATCGTCTCTGCACTCTCTCTAATTTATTGATATCTTTCCTATAATTCGGTGACCAGAACTGCACACAATATTCCAAATTTGGCCTTACCAATGCCTTGTACAACTTTAGCATTACATCCCAACTTCTGTACTCAATGCTTTGATTTATAAAGGCCAGCGTTCCAAAAGCCTTCTTCACCACCCTATCTACATGAGACTCCACTTTCAGGGAACTATGCACAGTTATTCCTAGATCTCTCTGTTCCTCTGCATTCCTCAATGCCCTACCATTTACTCTGTATGTTCTATTTGGATTATTCCTGCCAAAATGTAGATCCTCACACTTCTCAGCATTAAACTCCATCTGCCAACGTTCAGCCCATTCTTCTAACCGGCATAAATCTCCCTGCAAGCTTTGAAAATCCACCTCATTATCCACAACACCTCCTACCTTAGTATCATCGGCATACTTACTAATCCAATTTACCACCCCATCATCCAGATCATTTATGTATATTACAAACAACATTGGGCCCAAAACAGATCCCTGAGGCACCCCGCTAGTCACCGGCCTCCATCCCGATAAACAATTGACTTTTCAGCTCTACACAACAAGATGTAGTTTCCTCATGCCTTATGACAATTGAAATTCGTATTGGAGTTTTAAGATAATTTGATGAAAAAATAAATTAGGCTGATAATCACCAAAATGTTCAAAGTCTAATTGCCACCACCTGGGTGTTATGTATGATGCACCAATAGTGTTATACTTTCTACTTTCATATCGTGAATGCACCTTATTATTTGTTAATTTATTAGTGATAATATTACTTCATGTGTTATATGTGTGAGCTATATGTACCATGTTGTACACCCTAGTCTGGAGGAATTCTGCTTCATCCGGTGATAGACAGAAGTATGGGATGTAGGGGTTGTCCGGGGAGGGACAGCTCCTCTGGTGACGGGGCTTGTCATGTCCTTTCCGGGGCAGTTCGCTCACCATTGGTCCCCACCGGACATTGGGCTCTCACCTGTGGCTCCAAGTAGCAGTTTGCATATGACTGTGGCCACACCCCGGTACACCGCTTCGACAGGCAGGCCAAACCAGGTGAGAGTAGCTGGTGGGTTTCGTACCCTGGTGAGAAACCCTGGTCCCTCACTGCAAAGTCAGCTCCGGCAGACTGGGCAGATGAGATCTACAGTGAGATCCCGTGGCCAGGAAAACGGTACTACAGTGCTCTTTGTCACATGGTGCGAGCAGAATCATCTGCAGCTTAATGTGAAAAAGACTAAGGAGCTGGTGGTGGACCTGAGGAGGGCTAAGGCACTGGTGACCCCTGTTTCTATTCAAGGGGTCAGTGTGGACATGGTGGAGGATTACAAATACCTGGGGATACGAATGGACAATAAACTGGACTGGTCAAAGAACATTGAGGCTGTCTACGAGAAGGGTTACAGCCGTTTCTACTCCTTGAGGAGACTGAGGTCCTTTAACATCTGCCGGACGATGCTGAGGATGTTCTATGAGTCTGTGGTGGCCAGTGCTATCATGTTTGCTGTTGTGTGCTGGGGCAGCAGGCTGAGGGTAGCAGACACCAACAGAATCAACAAACTCATTCGTAAGGCCAGTGATGTTGTAGGAGTGGAACTGGACTCTCTGACGGTGGTGTCTGAAAAGAGGATGCTGTCCAAGTTGCATGCCATCTTGGACAATGACTCCCATCCACTCCATAATGTACTGGTTAGGCACAGGAGTACATTCAGCCAGAGACTCATTCCACGGAGATGTAACACTGAGCGTCATAGGAAGTCATTCCTACCTGTGGCCATCAAACTTTACAACTCCTCCCTCAGAGTGTCAGACACCCTGAGCCAAATTTCCACTTGGTATGATTATATTTCCACTTGGCATGACTATATTTCTTCACTATTCTTGGTTGGAACGAAACCCTATTTCCCTCGGGATCAATGAAGTATGTCTGTCTATGGAGAGGGAAGGGCAGACGAGGCACAGAAGACAACACTGTCACTCACTGCAACCCAGGAAGGCCCAGTTTGTGACACTTGTGTATACCACTGGACCTGAACGTCTGAGGTCAAGAGAGTGGAACTGCCTCAATGCAATGGCTTTTCCACCTTAAAAACTCTCCTGCGCACAGGTTTCCTGTTATCATTGGGCATGATGGACAAACACCACCATACATGTGTATGGTTGAATAACAATAAACTTGAATGTGAATTTCCATACTACATCATTCAGTTCCCTCTATAAACCAAAGAAGTAAATGATAATTCAAATCAGCAGGGTGGTGGGGTAGAGATGTGTCTCTACCATTAGCCTGCAAGTCACCCTTGGGCAAGGTGTATCACCTGCTTAGCCCCCACACCCCTCCAGTCAGGGTCACGTGAAGCCATGGGAGCAGTTGGTGAAGATCGTAAGTCCTGGTTATGCGACCACTGATGCCCAGACACTGCCCAGAAGAAGGCAACAGCAAACCACTTGAATAGAAAATTTTGCCACTAACAGTCATGGCCATGAGACCATGATCGCCACGTCATAATGATGATGATACACTCAGTGGCCACTTTATTCGTTACTCACTATACCTAATAAAGTGGCCACTAAGTTCTTCTACTGTAGCCCATTCACTTCAAGGTTCAACAATGTGTGCATTCAGAGATGCTCTTCTGCAAGCCACTGTTGTAATGTGTGGTTATTTGAGTTGCTGTCACCTTCCTGTCAGCTTGAACCAGTCCGGCCATTCTCCTCTGATCTCTCTCATTAACGAGGCGTTTTCACCCACAGAACTACCACTCACTGGATGCTTCGTGTTTTCTGCACCATTCTCTGTAAACTCCAGAGACTGTTGTGCATTATTTTCCGATTCTGCAACAACCATTATATAATTATTTAATTCCACACTTGTTTATGTTATATTCCTTTACTTTTGATGGGCATTAATTTTACTGCAGAAAACCCAAGCAATTGTAGAATTGCTGATTCTACAACCTTTTAATGAGCTAAAGTACCAACTTCAGATGTTATCACCAGCAAGAATGTTGATAGCATTCTTCTCAACAGCCCAGTGATTCTTCCTTGAAACAACCTTTACTCAGCATTAACAGACGCCGCACTATAACGGCAAAACAGATTAGCAAACGTTACCACACTACAACTACTTCCACAATCAGAATCGGACTTCTTATCACTGACGTACGGCATGAAATTTGTTGTTCTGTGGCAGCAATACATAAATACAACACATAAATAAACACTATTAATTACGATAAGAAATAGACTGTGTATATAAAAAATAAATTATAGTGAAAAAAGAGAGCAAAAACAGTGAGGTAGTGTTCATGGGCTCACTGTCCATTCAGAAACCTGATGCTGGACGGGAAGAAGTTGCTCTGAAATGTGCATCTTCAGGCTCCTGTGCACCCTCCTTGATGGCAACAATGAGAAGAGGGCATGCCCTGGGTGATGGGGTCCTTAACGATGGATGCCGCCTTTCTCTGGCATCATCTTTTGAAGATGTCCTTGATGCAGGGGAGGCTATTGACTGTGATGGAGCTGGCTGAGTTTACAACTTTCTGCAGCTTTTTCCAATCCTGTGCAGAGATCTCTCTATACCAGACAGTGATGCAACCAGTTCGAATGCTCTCTATGGGACATCTGTAGAAATTTGCTAGACCTGACCTGCTGAGCTCCTCCAGCAGTTTGTATGTGTTAATTTGCAGTAGTCTTTTGTGACCCACCAAATCTCCTCAAGTTCCTAATGAAATATAATCTTATGCACCTCCATAAGTCACCTCTCATTAAACTATACAATTTCTGTGATTGTTTGATTCCTTGAAAATTTAACATCAATATCCTAACCCACATCTCAGTTTGATTTTAACTGATTCTTTATGGAGGGTGCGTGGGTTTTTGGGGTGTCCAGGGAGAGTATCAACTCTGGTGAGAGGGCTTGTATTCACTCACCTTTCTTCCCCACCAGACACTCAGCTCTCACTTGTGGCTCCAAGTAGCTGTTTTGCATATGTCAGCAGCCACACCCCGGTACATCACTTCGACACGTGGTCTAAACCAGGTGAGAGTAGTTGGCGAGCCTCATACCCCAGTAAGATAGGGACATGTCTGTCCTAGCATGTGAAGTCACCTCCAGCTTCATGGAGAGCGAAGGGCATGACAAGGCACAGAAGACATCATGGTCATCCTCTGCAACCAAGGAAGACTCCAGTTGTGCTGACTACTCGTACTGTAGGCTTTTACAAATAAAACAGTGGAGGCATTTTACATTTAAGTTGAGTTGCCCTGGCAACTCATTTATTGAACAGCCCCCCAAAAAACTGAACACAAAACACGCTAAAAACTGTTTACACAATTATGTCATCATGTCAAACCAGCATCATAAGTGAAAACCCAATTCGATGTTGGAGGTTGTGAATTATGTACACTTCCACCAATTGCGTTACCCTGCACAACTTCCCCAGAATTCACTGAAACCAGCATAGTGAGCTTGCCCAGAGCTTGGAGAAGCCACCAGGCTTGGCTCCTGTGTTCCATGGGTGGGGGAACAGCAGGTGCCTCTGGCTTGTCCAGAGGTGTGTTGCCAACCTCATGATCATGTCGTGATGCCAAGGGCATGGGAACGGAATCCTCCAAATCTTAGTGGGCTAAGATCTACCAAAATATGTTCAGGCCTACCTCTCTTCTCTATGATAAAAAGTCTTTTCTCCCATTCCAAAACATGGAAGGGCCATTGTAAGAGGACCTAAGGGGATGTTGGTGTGCACCACGTTGGGCGAAATCAAACAAGGTGGTGTGTAGGTCAACAGGAACCCAAGAGTGTTGTACACCACAATGAGAGGAAGGAATAAATACAAAGGAATTGAATTTACTAAGGATGGTGGAAAACTTTTGAGAGGCCGACCAGCTGGCTGTGGTTTTAGAAATGAAATGATATGGCACTCATAATGGCTGTCTGTATACCAGCTCAGCCACGGATGACTGCAGGTCCTCTTTTGGAGCTGTTCTGAGCTCCAGCGGGAGACGATCAGGGAAGCCCTTGGAGCAGCCTTTAAGGAGTGGTGAAACTGCTCGCACAGGCCATTGGACTGCAGGTCATACACTGAGGTTCTGGGCCTTCACAGCCCAGGGACTGCAGTCAGAGGAAATGTCAGATGGAGTGCCAAACAAGACAACCTGATGAACGCCTAAGTCACATCTGCTGCCATCATCGATGCTAGAGGGACGACCTCTGGTTACATGGTGGTACAGTCCATCATGGTAAGAAGGTGGGTGAAACTGCGAATGGGGGAAAGAGGAGCAAAATGTCCACATTGACATGGTTAAACTGTTGCTCAGGGACCTCAAAAGATGCCAATGGAACCTGGACATGACAGTTAATCTTTGCCCGCTGGCACTCCATACAGGCTGCAGTCCAATCATGCACGTCCTTTCTAAGGCCATGCCAGAAACTTTAGTGCAGCCAGTTTCTGTGAGGCCTTCCAGCCCTGATGCAAGAGGCCATGTATGAAGTCTCTGAGGGCACAATGGGGCAAGGGTATCCAGTTGAGATATCACATAGAAGAGAAACATCAACTTCCCTGAACTTGATGTCAGTCAACAGTAGGACTGTGACTGCAGTTCAGTAAGCCTGGACCTCTGGGTCAGTAGCTTGGTTGGCTGCTATGCCAGCATTATCAACCACTATATGCTGGCCATGAGAGGCAATTAGCCACGGCATTATTTTTCCCCTTGCTATGTTGTATATCAGGTGTGAACTTGGAACGTGGGCCAGTTGGCGATGCTGCCGTTCAGACCAAAGGTCTGATATTTTAGCCATCATGTGCACGAGGGATTTGTGATTAATGAACACTGCGAAATAGTGACCCTCTAGAAGAAAACGAAAATAGTGGACAGCCAGACAGAGATCGTGGTCAACTGTGCTGTACTTTCTTATAGGGGTGGAGGGGGGAAACAGAGGTGGAGGCTTTTTAAAGTGAGTGGCCGCCGTACGCCTCCGACCAACTGTTCATGCACGGCACCCACAGCATAGTTTGAAACATCAGTAGTAATGACTATTTTTGATGGGAGGGATATCACACCTTCTGATATCCTGACGCACTGGCTCTGTCAAAGCTGCAAGGAGGTCAGCACTTCTTAGCGAGTGTGGTAAAAACACAGGCCTGGCTGTTCTGTAGCTGTGGGCATCCTCATTCTGTGGGCTTTGCTGACCCAGCTTATTGAGGTAGAGAAAGAAGGAGGAATGATGCACTGCTACCTGCCTGAGTGTAGACTATCAGCTATTTTAGCAAGCTTCTTGTAGTCCTTCATAGGTGTGTTAGTGAGGCATTTATTTTCTGCATGAAGAATTCTTTAAAAACAAAACAAGGATGGTGATTTCCCAGGAGAGACAACATGTGGTCCATTAGCTCTGATGGCTTAGCATCACTGAGATTGGGTAAGGAAAACAATTGTTTGGCATGCTCAGACACCGATAGCCCAAAAGACTGTAAAGGATGAGTTTTCAGCCACCGGTATTTGTTGTGTCGACGGTGCTTCTCCCTAGAGATGCTGCCTGGCCTGCTGCGTTCCACCAGCAGTTTGTGTGTGTTGCATGAATTTCCAGCATCTGCAGATTTCCTCGTTTGCTTTGGTGTGTTCAGGTGGGTTTTCAAGCAGACTCACCACACTCAATGGTGTGGAGTTGCTGAGTGACGCTACCACACAGAAATATTTCATGTTGTTGGCAGAGATTCCTCAAAGCAGAAATTGAGCCTCAGCTTGTACGGGCATGCATTTTTCTCTCAAAACTCTGGCAGTTTGAAAGTGACTGTGTTGGCTGACATGTTCAATAACTCTGGACTTGTCCTGGAGTATCGGGGTCACCAATGTAGGTTTTTGCGAATAAAATGGTGGAGGTATTTTATGCTTCAGAAAAGCCATAGTGACTCATATAACACCAAAAAACTGAATGCAAAGCACACTAAAAATCATTTACATAATTACATCATCAAGTCAGACCAGCCTCTTAAAGTGAAACCACAACTCCATGTTGGAGGTTGTGGATTATGTACATTTCCACCAATTATATTACCTTACAGTACCACTGGACCCGGACTTCCGAGGTCGATAGAGTGGAACTGTCCCGGGAACAGCGTTTCCACTTTAAACACTCTGCTACACAGGTCTCCTGTCATTGTTGGATGTGACAGACATCCACCATATCTATGGCTTTCCTAGATCTCTTCAAATTAAGTTGTAATCTAGGCTGCATTCTATCTGCTGTGATGTATCTACATACAAATGGTGCCTATGTTAGTCATTATGTACCAATTAGCATTGATTACTTACTGATAGCTCTGCACCAGTTGGTTTCAGTCAGTTTTGACAGGCCTGCTCCTTTGTTTAACCTTTCAATTACTCTGACCAATTGCACCAGTGACAGAATTGTGGAAGTAATCAGGAAAAGTTTTACAGGAGTAATTTGCTTTAACTAAAATCACAGAAGCCATCTCTCAAAAGTCAATGCCAACTGTGCACGCAAAGAAATGTCAGACAAATAACTATTAGCAAAAATATCAATAACAGAACATTCGGAATCAGAATGAAGATTATTATCTCCAGCATGTGACATGAAATTTGTTAACTTAGCAGCAGCAGTTCAATCCAATACATAATATAGAGGACAAAAAAACAACATAATAATAATAAAATAAATAAATCAATTGCAGTATATGTATATTGAATAGATTAAAAATCGTGCACAAAACAGAAATAATGCATGTAAAAAAGTAAGGTAGTGTCCAAGGGTTCATTGTCCATTTAGGAATCGGATGGCAGAGGGGAGGAAGCTGTTCCTGAGTCACTGAGTGTGTGCCTTCGGGTTTCTGTACCTCCTATCTGATGGTAACAGTGAGAAAAGGGCATGCCCTGGGTGCTGGAGGTCCTTAATACTGGACGCTGCCTTTCTGAGACACCCCTCCTTGAAGATGTCCTGGGTACTTTGTAGGCTAGTACCCAAGATGGAGTCGACTTAATTTAAAACCCTCTGCAGCTTCTTTCAATCCTGTGCAGTAGCCCCTCCCCTCCCACCCCTGCATACCAGACAGCGATGCAGCCTGTCAGAATGCTCTCCGCGGTACATCAATGGAAGCTTTTAAGTATTTTTGCTGACATACCAAATCTGTTAAAACTCCTAATGAAGTATAACCATTGTCTTGACTTTATAACTGAATCGATATGTTGGGACCAGGTTATATCCTCAAAGATCTTGACACCCAGGAACTTGAAACTGTTCACTCTCTCCACTTCTGATCCCTCTATGAGGATTGGTATGTGTTCCTTCATCTTACTCTTCCTGAAGTCCACAATTAGTTCTTTTGTCTTACTGACGTTGAGTGCCAGGTTGTTGCTGTGACACCACTGCACAATCTGGTATGTCTTACTCCTGTACTCACTCTCATCACTGCCTGAGATTCTACCAACAATGGGTGTATCATCAGCAAATTTATTGATGGTATTTGAGCTATGCCTAGCCACACAGTCATGGGTATAGAGAGGATAGAGCAATGGACTAAGCACACACCCCTGAGGTGCACCAATGTTGATTGTCAGCGAGGAGGATATGTTATCACCAATCCACACAGATTGTGGTCTTCCGGTTAGGAAGTTGGAGAGGGAGGTACAGATGCCCACATTCTGCAACTTCTCAATCAGGATTGTGGGATGGTATTAAATTCTGAGCTAAGTTGATGAACAGCATCTGGACATAGGTGTTTGCACTGTCCAGGTGGTCTAAAGCCATGTGGATCTCAAGCCATTGAGATTGCATCTGCCACTGAACTATTGTAGCATTCAACAATCTGCAATGGGTCCAGGTCCTTGCTGAGGCAGGAGTTCAGTCTAGTAATGACCAAATTCTCAAAGCATTTCATTACTGTTGATGTGAGTGCTACCAAGCGATAGTCATTAAAGCAACTCACATTATTCTTCTTAGACTCTGGAATAATTGTTGCCTTTTTGAGGCAGTGAGAATACTCCTGCCAGTTGGTTGGCATAGGTTTTCAGAGCCTTACCAGGCACCCCTTCGGGACCTTCTGCCTTGCGAGAGTTCACTCTCTTTAAGGACAGTCTAACATCGGCCTCTGAGACAGAGATCACTGGGTCATCAGGTGCAGCAGGGATCTTCACAGCTGTAGTTGTGTTCTCCCTTTCAAAACGGGCATAGAAAACTCTCATTCTTTTTCACTTCTTAATCTTTCCTTTACAAGTGTTTGATTGTTTGAATCAGAATCAAAATCAGGTTTAATATCTCTGAGATACGTCATGAAATCTGTTGTTTTGCAGCAGCAGTACATTGCAATCCATTATAATAGAAATTGTAAATTACAAAAAGCAAATATAAAGAAAGAAAATTAAATAGTGCTAAAAAGAAAGAGGGAAAATAGTGAAATAGTGTTCATGGGTTCAATGTCCATTTAGAAACCTGATGGCAGAGGGGAAGAAGCTGTTCCTGAAACATTGAGTGTGTGCTTTCAGGCTCCTGTACCTCCTCCTTGATGGTGGCAATGAGAAGTGGGTATACCCTGGGCGACTGGATAGGTCTGAATGAAAAAAAGCTATTTGGGTAAAACATGGAATCTGGAATTTTGTTACTAACAATCCATGGTTTGATTGCACTTGACAGTTTTGTTTTAATTGTAAATATGTTGTAAAAATTCACTCACTGGCCACTTTATTAGGTACATCTGCTCATTAATGCGAATAGCTAATCAGCCAGTCATATGACAGTAACTCAATGCATAAAAGCATGCAAACGTGGTCAAGAGATTCTATTGTTGTTCAAACCAAACATCAGAATAGGGAAGAAATGTAAACTAAATGATTTTGACCACGGTGCCAGATGGGGTGGTTTGAGTATCTCAGAAACATCTGATCTCGTGGGATTTTCACACCAAACAGTCTCTAGAGTTTACAGAGAATGGTGTGAGAAACAGAAAAAAGCATCCAGTGAGCCGTAGTTCTGTTGATGAAAACACCTTGTTAATGAGAGAGGTCAGAGGAGCACGGCCAGACTAGTGCAAAGTGACAGGAAAGCAACAGTAACTCAAATAACCACGTTTCAGAAGATCATCTCTGAATGTACAACATACTGAAAGCTGAAGTGGGTAGGCTACAGCAGCAGAAGACAAGGCACATATACTCAGTACAAGCACACACAAAATGCTGGAGGAACTCAGCAGGCCAGGTAGCATCTGTGGAAAATAGTGCAGTCGACATTTCGGGCAAACCCTTCAGCAGGACTGGAGGAAAAAAACTGTGGAGTAGGTTTAAAAGGTTGGGGAGGGGAGGCAACCACCAGGTGATAGGTAAAACCTGGAGGGGGGGGGATGAAGTACAGAGCTGGGAAGGTTGATTGGTGAAAGAGACAGAAGGCCATGAAAGAAAGAAAAAGGGGGAAGCAGCACCAGAAGAAGGTGATGGGCAGGCAAGGAGATGAGGTGAGAGAGGGGAAAAAGGATGGGAAATAGAGAAGGGAGTTTTGGGCATTACAAAAAAATTGAAAAATGGATAATTGTGATCAAGAGATTCCATTGTTGTTAAAACCAAACATCAGAATCAGGTTGGAAGCTACCCAAACAGAATATAAGGTGTTGTTCTCCAGTTCTAGTCTCATCCAACCTCAGTGGAAAAAGCCTGCTTGCATTTACCCTTTCTATACCCCTCATAATGTTGTATACCTCTATCAAATCTTCTACACTGCAGGGAATGAAGTCCTAATCTATTCAACCTTTCCCTGTGACTTAGGTTCTCAAACCCTGGCAACATCCTTGTAAATTTTCTTTGCACTGTTTCAATCGTATTTACATCTTTCCTATAGGTTCCTTAAGGTTGTTATAGCTGGGCATGGTAATGGGGTCAAGCTCCCACTATCTATTAAATGCTCCGAAGTGTGCATCAAATAGCCTCTGACAACCAAGTCCAATTCCTGGCCCTTACATGTGGCTTAGCTACTAAGCCCGGTGCAACCATTTCTACTGACAAGAGGAGAGCAAAGGCAGGTTACTGTGGCCTTATAACCAGTAACTTTGGGCAGATGGGGCTCAACATTTGTAGTTGGCAGCTCAACTAGGAGAAAGAAAACTCTGATCTCAAATCTCTGCTGTCTTGTGGCTATACTCGTCTTGGGTAAGGTTTTGGAGGTAAACCCCAAGGGAAAAATCCGGAACTGGAGTCCCTAAGGCAATCCTACATTGAGTTCAATGCTGACTGGCAACTCCTGTGATGATGTTGGTACCAAACTGTATCGGTCTCTGCCATTCCTTTGGGAGGGGGTAGCTTGCTACTTAGGCCCCCGCTTGCTCTCCATATTGTACTGCCTATGCTTGCATGTCTAGACACTGTATCCATGGTTAACTCTGACTGAAGGAGGCACTCACCTCACGTAGGTAGGTGATCAACTCCAAATTCGATCCTGTCAGCAAGAGTGAAACTGAGATTCCAACTGGCTTCTGCGATGTGCTGAGTTGTGTGCGCAACTCTCTGCAGTTTCTTGCGGAAATTTGCAGACAGCTCATCATAGAAGCCAGCTTCCCCTCCATGGAATCAGTATATACGTTTCACTGTCTCAGTAAAGCAGCCATAGTCAAAGGTGCCAATGACCCCAGACATTCCCTCTGCCCGCAGCAAAAGATACAAAAGCCCGAAAACCAGGCTCAAGGACACTATCATCAGATACTTCAACAGCCCTCTTGTACACTGAAATGGACTCTTGGCCTTAATCTACTTCATTATGACCTTATACTTCAGTGTTTACCTGCTTTGTAGCTGTTGCACGTTATTCTGCATTGTTACTGTTTCACCAAAGTGCCGGGTAATGACCTGATCTGTATGAACTGTATGCAGGACAGGCGTTTCACTGTGCACGTGACCATAATAAACAACACCAAGATCTCTGTAATGAGATTAATTACAGTTTATCTATCAAACTGGCAGCAGTTCCCAGTAAGCAACAAAGTTGTGAGGTTCACTTAACACTTCACAGGCCCTGTGACTCAGAACAACGAGGGGAATCTCACTGAAACCTACCAAATGTCGAAAGCCCTCTATAGGGTGGATATGGAGAGGATGTTTACTACGGTGGGGGGGGTCCAGGACCAGAGAACACAGCCTCAGAGTAGAGGGACGTCATTTTAGAGCGGAGACGAGGAGGAAATTCCTTATCCAGAGAGTGGTGAATCTGTGCAAATTGTTGCCACAGACGGCTGTGGAGGCTGAGTCATTTCAGACAGAGGTTAATAGATTATTGATTACTCAGGGCATGAAGGGATACAGGTAGAAGACAGGAATTTGAAGCGGAGAGGAACATGGACCAGTCATGATGAAATAGTGGATGGGCCAAGTGGTCTAATTCTACTCCTGTGGTCTATGGTCATGAATTTATTACAAATGAAACTAATGACTAATAATGATTCAGATTATGGAATGATACCGCAAAGAAGATATATATTCAATCCATGATTTTAGACCGGATTTTCTGGTACAACTCTTTAATTCATTTAACCACATTTCATTTGCAATTCTCATTCAAATTACTAGGTTATAAAGACGACTGGTGGGTAGTGAGGCCTCGGGGAGAAGTTCGATGGCTCAATCATACGGGCGGTGTGCAGGCAGGGAAAGAGCCCGTTGTTTACAGAATATTGGTCCCAGCTCATGGTATTCGGTGGGGACTCGGGACAAATCGAGGGGTTCCAGGATAGGTGGGGTCACGGTAGCTTTCCTGGGAGATGGGGCTGACTGCAGACAATTGGTGTGACAAGACTGGCTCCATTCGGCTATCCTCCCACTAGACCAGTCGATATGGGGATTGTGTTGGGTCAGCCATGGATACCCTAGAACTACCAGGGCTTGAGGTGAATGAATGAGACTGAATCGTACCTCCTCCTGATGGTTGCCGGATAGGATCAAGGTCAGGGGTGGCGTACAGTGGGCCACCCGAGCCAGCAGTTTTCCATCCAGGGCTCGGGCCTCCAGGGGGGTGGTTAGCGGCTCACGAGGTATTCCGGCCTGGGTGGCTATCTCTTCGTCCAGCAGATTGCCCTCGGCACCGGAATCCACTAAAGCCGATAGGGACAGGGACTGCTGTTGGTAATTCACAGTTGCCGGGATCTGCATCCGAGTCTGGGGGGCTGAAGGGTTGCCGGACTCACCAGGACAGTAGGAGTGGAGCTCTGTGAGGAACGGAAGGGAGAGAGAGGTTAGGGCTGGTGGAAGAAGGTAAGGTGGACCATGGGATGGTCCAAGGAACGGGGTAACCGGTCTTCTCTCTCAGATGTTCTCGGAGTCAGTTGTCCAGCCTGGTAGCTAGGGAGATCACTGAATCCAGGCTGTTAGTGTCATCCCTAGCCGCCAACTCGCCCTTTACCTTGTCGCAGAGGCCTTGCCAGAATACCTCCTGGAGTGCCTCATCATTCCAGCCCGAGTCGGCCGCTGGTGTCTGGAACTCCCCGGAGTATTCGGCAACTCTGCGTGAGCCTTGACGGAGGGTGAGTAGACGTTTAGCAGCATCTTTACCGCAGACGGGATGGTCAAAAATCTTCCTTATTTGTGAGATGAGTTGGGTGGGGGGGGGGGGGGGGGAGAAAGAAGAGCACATCTCTGGCTGATTATCCCAAATCGTAGTGGCCTACGCTAAGGCATTTCCTCACAACAACCCCATAACGTAAGCTATTTTTGATTTGTCCACGGCATATGTGGATGGCTGCTGCTCGAACAGCAAGGAGCATTGCAGTAGAAAAGCCCAGCACTTCCCCAGATCTCCAGCATAGGGTCTGGTTCAGGTATGTGTGGCTCACTTGGCAGACACGTTGTCGACTCGTCAGGTGTCGCCACTACAGGCTGTCCAGGCTGGTCAGACAGAGTTCCCAGATTCAACATGGTAAGATTGGCAGATACTTGGTCAACCTGTACCCTGACCTTTCTTACATCCACTAATGAGAACAGAGGTTCTCCATGACATCCCAAAGCAGCTGATTGTGCAGGCCCAGTAGGGAGCCCTGGCTGGCGAGGGCTTGTTGCAGGGCATTCATGTCCGCTGGGTTCATTATGGCCAGTTCATTCTGCTACACAAGCATGGCGGTGGACAAACTCAAATTCACAACACAGACATAGAGGCAGAATCAGGAGGTGCTATTTACATAGCAAACATGGAGTCAGTAACCAGGAGTGATGCTAGACCTAGAACTGGAAGTCCTAAAAACCACAAAACAAGGTTACTCACACCAGAATCAACCAACAAACTGCAGCTCCTAGTTGTGATCACAGGGTTTTTATACTGCATTTGCTGAAAGACAGCAGGTGTTTGTAGTTAGTGGAACCTGGGAATGATTGGAACTAAATGAGATGATTGAGGCCCAATAGCCAGGTGGGCGATTGCCAGAAGGGACCAGGACAAAGAGAACATTTTACCCTTTTACCCTTTCTTCATTTACTCTTTTCTATCGATCTACATTCAAATCAGCCATTTAAAATTTTTCTTCTTTAATCAAAACTTTCCACCTTTTGACTTTGTGAACAAAACATTTAAAACTTTTTCCACTTTAATTTCTGGTGTCACTTGCCTCTCATTATACAAAGTTCAAAGCAAATTTATTATGAAAGTACATTTATGTTACCATATACAACCCTACAATTCATATTTGTCAAAGCCAAAGTCAAAGTGGAATTAATTGTGGAAGTACGTATGCATCACCGCTTACAACTTTGAGATTCTTTTCTTGCTTTTTTCTTAGCATATCTATAGAACAGTAACTGTAAACTGTAAATATCAGGAACTGTTAACCGTAAACAAACTGTGCAATACAGATATAAATAAATAGCAAAAAATAATAAGCATGAAATTACAATATATGGAGTCCTTAACTAAGTTCTTAAATGAGTGTGGCTATCACCTTTTGTTCAAGAGCTTGATGGTTGAGGGATAGTAACTGTTCTTGGATCTGGTGGTGTGAGTCCTGAAGCTCTTGTACCTTCTACCTGGTGGCAGCAGTTAGAAAAGAGCACGGCCTGGGTGGTGAGGATCTTCGATGATGGATGATGCTTTTCTATGGCAACGTTTCATGTAGGTGTGCTCAGTGGTTGGGAGGGCTTTACCACTAATGTACTGGGCTGAATCCACTACCTTTTGTAGGACTTTCCGCTCAAAGGCATTGGTGTTCCA
This sequence comes from Hypanus sabinus, assembly GCF_030144855.1. Lineage (NCBI taxonomy): Eukaryota > Metazoa > Chordata > Chondrichthyes > Myliobatiformes > Dasyatidae > Hypanus > Hypanus sabinus. The sequence continues at coordinate 4,226,272 of NC_082710.1, forward strand.
TAATGCAGCCAGTCAGCACACTTTCCACTACACAGCTATAGAAAGTTGCCAAGGTTTTCGAGGACAGGCTCCCGAGGAAGTAGAGGTGCTGTCATGCACATAGAATCAATAAAGACCACACACAACAGGACAGACCAGTGTGCAAACAATAGCAAACTTACAAATACAAAAGAAAGAAAATAATAATAAAGTAAATACCAATAAATATTGAGAACATCAGACGAAATGAGTCCATAGGTTACGGGAACTGTTCAGTGATAAGGTGAGTAAAATTGAGTGAAGTTACTTCTCTGGTTCAAGAGCTTAATAGTTGAGGGGTAACAACTGTTCCTGAATTTGGTGGTGCAGGTCTTGAGACTCCTGGACCTTCTTCGTGATGGCAGCAATGAGAACAGAGCATGACCAGGGTGGTGCGAGTCCTGATGTTAGACACTGCTGTCCTGTGACAACACTCTGTGCTCAGTGGTGGAGAGAGCTTTACCCCTGATGGACTGGGCTGTACCCACTACGTTTTGTAGAAATTTCCGTTCAAGGGCAATCCTGCTCCCATACCAGGCCGTGATGTCTCTCACTATTCTTGCAAAGTAAAATACTTCTGATTATTTACAGATCATGTCCAGGCTGAAGTCTTGATCAGATCACTGTGTGACATGTCATTGCTGACTGTCAGCGGAAGGAACAGCTGATAAGAGTTCAACAGTAAAACAGTGGAACAGCAGTGCAAGCCAATGCTGGTGAATTTTCTTCTAATTTAAAATAGCAAAATGCCATGCTCCATGATGAAGACCCTGTAGGAAGTTCAATTTCAGTAATTCGGTGTTGTGATTGAGTTTGCATAGGAGAGAAGAACAGATTTAAAACAGATATGAGAAACAGATCTTGCTTTGGGAACCAATGGGGTTGTGATTTCTTGTGCCCCTGGCATTTTTTTCTGGTTAAAAAATAACTAAGTCAAGGTCTATAGCAGTGACAGCCTGTCAAATTATTCAAAGACAATATTAAAAAAATATTGTGAGAAAAAGTGGATAAAAATAGATTTAAGATATTTGGCAGAAACTGGAAATCTTGAAGTACACACACACAAAATGCTGGAGGAATTCAGTAAGTCAAGATAGAATAAACAGACAATGTTTCGGGCTGAGATCCTTCATCAGGACCAGAAAGGAAGGGTAAAGGAGCCAGAATAAGGAGGTGGGAGGGAGGGGAAGGAGGACAGATTGGCAGGTGATATGAGAGACGAGGTCTGGAGGAAGATATAGTAGCTGGGTGGGGACATGAGGATAACTGAGAGGATGGGAGGTAATAGCTGAGAACAGATGAGTGTGTGGGGAAGGGAGTTTGAAATGAGAAGCTGGGAGGTGATAGGTGAGACCAGGAGGGTGTGTGGGGAAGGGGGTTTGAAATGAGAAGCTGGGAGGTGATAGATGAGACCAGGAGGGTGTATGGGGAAGGGAGTTTAAAATGAGAAGCTGGGAGGTGATAGGTGGAAGAGGTTAAGGGAAGTGAACTGCTCGGAGAGGAGAGTGAACCGTGGGAGAAAGGGAAGGAGGAAAACCAGAGGGAGGTGATGGTCAGGCGAGGAGAAGAGATGGGGTGAGAAGGGAGCCAGAATGGGGAACAGAAGAAGAGAAAGGGGGGAGGATAGAGAAATCACCGGAAGTTAGAGAGATCAATGTTCATGTTGTAAGGTCATACATGGATAGAAATAGGTAAGTTTACAGTTTAGTTCTCCATAAAGGCTTAGTTTTTCAATGAGTGAACTAATCCCTCAGAGTAACAAATCCACCTAATAGCTGATTAAAATTTAAAATGGATTAGTTTTAGTGTTGTTCTTAGCACTTAGGCATTGATTAGAGAAGATGTATTAGGGTATCTTTTGCTTTTTACAGTCCGGGAGCCTGTATATGTTTCATTAGCAATGTGATCAATGCTATCAAGTGGTGCCTACTGAACAATAAACTGCTTGCCAAGAATCAGTATGAGTTTCACCAGGGCCATTTGTCTCTAGACCTCAAATAAGGCCAAAGAGCTGTACTCCAGAAGTAAGAGTAAGTTAACTGACATCACAGCAGAATTTGACCAAGTGAGGTATCAAAAAGCTCTTGAAAGTCTAAATAGCACCAACAATAAATGATTCCAGTGGTTGGTGAAGGAAGACAGTGGTTTCTGGAGATCAATGATCCCAGAAATTGCCTAGGTCAGTGTCCCAATCATAAACCTTCAATAATGACCCTCACTCACGATTAAAGTAAAAAACACAGATGTTTGCTGATGGATGCACAATGCTCAATTCCACTCACAACTTATCTGCATATGAAACAGTTCAGCACTTCTGAGAGGTGTAATCATCCTGGAACTCCTGTGAACTTGTTTCTGTCTTACTATAAAAGTAAGTTTTAGATTCTTCCTCTGAATTGCTTGCTAGATCACAGTTGTAGAGATTTAAAAAGGTTATAACTAGATGGCTACATGGAATTAGCAGAGGAAGTGGTTAGCACAAAGTGGTTGGGCCGAAGAGCCTGGATTCTTGCTGAATACACAAATACACAGATGGAATTTAAAAAGCTGAAAGGTTTTGTGGATGAAGAGAATTACTTGTAGAGTCATATAGTCATAGAAAAGTACAGCACATCAACTAGCCTTTTGGCCCATCTAGCCCATGCTGAGCCATTTAAATTGCCTACTCCCATCGACCTGCAGTGGGATCATAGCCCTTCATACTCCTACCATCCTTGTGCCTATCCAAACCTCTCTTAAGTGTTGAAATTGAGCTCGCGTGCATCACTTGTGCTGGCAAATTATACCACACTCTCACCACTCTCAGAGTGAAGAAGCTTGCCCTCATGCTCCCCTTAAACCTCACCTTTCACCTCTAACCCATGATCTCTGCTTGTAGTCCCACCCAATCTGATTGGAGAAAGCCTGCTTGCATTTACCCTATCTATACTCCTCATAATTTTATACACTTCTATTAAATCTTCTCTCAATCTTCTACGTTCCAAGGAATAAAATTCTAATCTATTCAATCTTTCTATATTACGCAGATCCTCCAGACCTGAGAACATCCTTGTAAGTTTTCTCTGTATGCTTTCAACACCATTTTCATCTCTCCCGTAGGCAGGGGACCAAAACTGCGGACGTACGAAGGAACAAAGGAACTGGACTTAGTATTGATCATGCAGAGATATATGATATGGTCATATATGGAGTACATCATGCTGACGAAACAACCAAAAGACCCAATTAGTAGCCACTGCCACCACTTACACTGGCCTTACACTTACAGCTGGTAAGGAAGGCGGGCACAGAACTGGAGAGTATGACATCAGTGGCAGAGTGGAGGGCGCTGAGTAGGCTACGGTCAATCATGGAAAACCCTGAACATCCATCTGCATCTATCTATCTATCTATCTATCTATCTATCTATCTATCTATCTACCTTGCACCACGTTACGTGGACCCAGATCAGCTTCCACAGCCACCGCAATTATATTCGATTCGAGTAGTCTCACTTTGGGGCCCACAGTAGCATAGTGGTTAGCACAACGGTATTACAGCTCAGAGCATCAAAGCTCAGCGTTCAGTCCTGGTGTCCTCTGTAAGGATTCTGTACACCCTTCCTGTGGGATACATGGGTTTTCTCCAGGTGCTTCAGTTTCCTCCCACACTCCAAAGACATACTGGTTAGTAGGTTAGTTGGTCATTGTAAATTGTCCTGTGATTAGGCAAGGGTTAAATTGGGGGTTGCTGGGCAGTTTGGCTTGAAGTGCCAAAAGGGCCTTTTCCACACTGTATCTCTAGATAAAATTAATAGAAGTAAAATAAATGATGTAGTTACATATAATTTACATCATGTTGACTGAACAATCAAAAGGCCTAACTGTCAAGCACAGCCACCATTTACTCTTGCCCACACTGCACTAGAATATGTGAATCCTATATCTGCCTCTACAAGCACATGAGGGCCTACCAATAGACAATCCCTATCAATAGAACATCCTACTCAACTCTAGTGATCGTACTACCATGACTACATCACCCTACACTACATGAATCTTCCATTGTCCTTCCTTATTTCTAAAATGAGGAGATGCTCCCCATAACTCGTTCACCAGTTTAGTTCTGTACATCATATTCCCTTCATTATTTCAATATTTCTTTCTTCAAAGGTCAACACACAAGTATATCAAACTGATTTTAATTTTTGTAACAATATGCCACTGTTTACAATGCATTTCAAGGTGGATAATCCTTTCGTAGGACCAGGTGTTCCACTTCAGGAGTACCTCACACAAACAGCTCTGTTCACCACTCTAACCTTTTATTCCTGCTCACCTGTCTATTACTTCCCCCACCTTCCCTTTCTCCTATGATCTGCTCTCCACTCCTATCAGATTCCTCCTTCTCCTGTCCTTCGCCTTTTCCACCTGTCACCTCCCAGCTTCTTACTTCTCCCCCCTCCCCCACTGTTCTTCTCACCTGACTTCACCTATCACCTTTCACCAGCCTCTTTCCCCTTCCCCCTTCCTTCTCGGTCCCGATGAAGGGCCTCAGCGCAAAACATCGACTGTTTATTATTTTCCATGGATGCTGCCTGAGCTGCTGAGTTCTTACAGCACTTTGTGTGTGTTGTGAAGGAACTCGACAGGTCAGGTACTGTCTAGAGAGGGGAATGGTCAGTTGACGTTTCAGACTACGTACCTCCATCAGGGCTGGAAAGGAATGGGACAGCAGACAAAATAAAAAGGTGGGAAGAGGGGAAGGAGGCAGACGATAGATGTCTCCAGGTCGGAAGGGAGGGACTGAAGTGGGAAGCTGGGAGATGACAGGTGGGTAGGTGTGCTGGCATTTCAGGGGGTTCAGAAGAGGTTCTCAGCAATGATCCCTGGATTGACATGTGAGGAACATTTCACGGTTCTGGATCTGTACTCGCTGGAGCTCAGAAGAATTGGGGGGGGGGTGCGGGGTCTCATTGAAACTAGTTGTGGAGAAGATAGTTCCTATAGTCGGGGAGTCTAGGACCAGAGGACACAGATAGAGTAGTTATGGAGAAGATAGTTCCTATAGTCGGGGAGTCTAGGACCAGCGGACACAGATAGAGTAGTTATGGAGAAGATAGTTCCTATAGTGGGGGAGTCTAGGACCAGAGGGGCACAGCCTCAGAATAACCGAATGCCCATTTAGAATGGAGATGAGGATTTCCTTTAGCCAGTGGGAGAAGGCAGGAGAATAGGATAATAAATCAGGCATGATGGAATGACAGAGCAGACTCAATGGGCAAAATGGCCTAATTCTGCTCCTATGTCTTATGGTCTTATCAAAGAGGCAAAGGCTGAACAAGATGGAATCTGATAGGAGAGGGTAGAGGCCATGGAGGAAAAGGAGGGAGGTGGAGAATCAGGGGGTAGGGGGGCAGGGGGAGGTCAGGTCACAATAACGGGGGAGGGCAAAGATAGGGTGAGGGGACAGAAAGATAAAAGATAATGGAAAGCAAATGGAGGGGAAGGGATGGAACAGCAGGGAATCATACCAGAAGTCAAATGAAGCAATGTCCCTCCAGGCCATGGTACCAACACAGTACATATAACTCACACACATAACACATGATGTAGCATTACCACAAATAAATTAGCAAACAATAAGTTGCACTTATGACACGTTAAAAAGTAAACTGTATAGCGGTACTGGTTCTTTGTGGCATTTTGGGTGGTGGCAACGAGTTCAGGAGCCCTACAGCCTGGAGCAAGAAGCCATTTCTAACTTCCTAACAGTTCCTGTCCTAATGCTATAGTACCTCCTGCCTGATGGTGGGGGTATCAAAGAGATTGTTAGAGGGATGTGACAGATGCCGTCAGGTTGGAGACCACCAAAATAGAATATGATGTGCTGTTCCTCTAATTCCACTAATAAGTTAATTGTTATTTGAACATTTTCAATCTCTCTCTCTCTCTCTCTTAATCCAATCTGTTGCCCTCACTTAATTTTACTTGTTGGACTTGATTTGGTTTGTACATGACATAGTTATGTTGTACTCATACACAGTTACACTGTTATCTCGAAATAATACTTCAGTTTGATTGATTAAGGAGATATGTAGTTGCCTGTCTCATTCCCACTGATGCCGGGGGCTGTGTGGATGGGAATGAATCACCGTGACTTCTTATTTACAGCAAATTCCATTGTAACTGGTTATAGAACAAGGATGTTAATAATTTGCTCAGTCCTCAATAAACTCTGCTCTTGTGCTTCTTGCTTATGTAACTTTAAATTCCTTGGCGTTACCATATCAGAGGATCTGTTCTGGGAGCAGCGTGTAAGTGCCATCACAGAAGGTTACTCCTCACGATCCTTGTGGTGAAGACATCGTTTACATTACAATTGAAAAGTGCATGATGCTACTTTCACCATTTTCCACTAAAAGCACTAGGAATTCTTTAAATATTATTCTGTTTACTAGAAAGAAAACATTTAGTGGAACCGCTCAGCGTGTAAGCACATACATTCAATGGCAACTTTATTAGGTTCACCTGTACACTTGCTCGTTATGCAACTATCTAATCAGTCAATCATGTGACAGCAACTCAATGCATAAAAGCATGCAGACATGGCCAAGAGGTTCAGTTATTATTCAGACCAAACATCAGAATGGGGAAGAAGTGACTTTGAATGTGGAAAGATTATTGGTGCCAGACAGGGTGATTTTATTATTTTAGAAAATGGTGATCTCCTGGGGTTTTCATGCAAAACAGTCTCTAGAGTTTATAGAGAGTGGTGTGAGAAACAAAAATCAGTTCTGTGGATGAAAATGCCTTATTAAAGAGAAAGCCCAGAGGAGAATGGCCAGACTGGTTCAAGCTGACAAGAAGGTGACAGTGACTCAAATAACCACGTGTCACAACAGTGGTGTGCAGAAGAGCATCTCTGAATGCACAACACGTCAAACAATGAAGTGGATGGACTACAGCAGGAAAAGACCAGAAACATACAGAAATACACTCAGTGACCATTTTATGAGGTACATTCTGTTCCTAAAAAAGTGTCCACTGAGTTTATATGTCGAGGTAATGGATGACAAAAATATTAGGGTCCTTTTAGACAGCAGGTATTAAGAATGGAAAATCCAAGTCACAGGCTGCAGATACTTTATTTTCCAGTTGCCATTATAAAAATTCAAAGTTCAAAGCAAGTTTATTGTCAAGGTACATATATGTCACCATTTACAGTCCTGAGTTTCATTTTCTTGCAGACATAGTCAATAAATTCATAAGATTAATAACCATAACAGAATCAATGAAAGACTGCACCAACTGGGGCATTCAGACAATTAGCAAAAGATGATGATCTATTCAAATACAAAAAGAAATTAAATAAGCAATAGATATTGAGAACATGAGATGAAGAGTCCTTGAAAGTGGATCTATTGGTTGTGGGAACATTTCAATGATGGGGCAATGAAGTTTAGTGATGTTATCCCTTTTCGTTCAAGAGCCTGATGGTTCAGTGGTAATAATTGTTCCTGAACCTGGATGTGACAGTCCTGAGGCTCCTGAAGGAAGCAGTGAAAAAACGGTAATATCCTGAGCATTGGAGTCCCTGATGATGGTTGCTACTTTTTTTGCGACAACACTCGTGTGGATGTGCTGAACGGTGGGGAGGGTTTTACCCACGATGGACTGGGCCTTATCCACTACTTTTTAAATTGCTGGAACTTTATGAATACTTGACCATTGGGACATGACCATAAGACCATAAAACATGAGCAGAATTGGGCAATTCAGTCCATTGAGTCTTTCCCACCATTCAATTATGGCTGATGGATCAATACTCTCATGCCTTCTCCTTGTAAACTTTCATACCCTTGCTAATCACAAAACTATCAACCTCTGCCATAAAACAAGATTTGGAAAGAAAACTGGACCTGCTGATCTGCTATTACTGCTTTTGCATTGCTGCTAAAGTTGTTTTCTACCCAGTAAACTCAAGTCCACTATTTCTGAAGGGTTTGCTAATGCGAGGCCACAGTCCCTGCGATATCTGTGCTTGTTGAATTATTTAGAGATGAGCATCATTACGTAGCTTGTGCAATAGATCTCAGGCAAACTGTATTATTGCAGGGTAACCTATAGGTTGAGTTGGTGGTGAGGAAGGCAAGTGCATTGTTAGCATTTATTTTGAGCAGGGTAGAATATAAAAGCAAGCATGTAATGCTGAGGCTTTATAAACCATTCTGCACTTGGAGATATAAAATCAATCTGCACTTGTGATCAGTTTTGGGGCTCTCATCACAGAAAGGATGTTCTGGCCATGGAGAGGGTCCAGAGGAGCTTCGTAAGAATGAAAGGTCTAATGTGTTTGATTTCTCTGAGCCTGTACATGCTAGAGTTTAGAAGAATGAAAGGGTAGATTATTGAAATCTATTGAATATTGAAAAGCCTAGACAGAGTGAATGTGGAAAGGATGTTTCTTAATAAGCAGGAATCTAACACTAAAGAGCAGTTCCAGAATTGACAGATGTCCATATAGAACAAAGATAAGGAGGAATTTCTTTAGCCAAAGAATGGTGAATCTGTGGAATTCATTGCCACAGATGCTGTGGAAGTCAAGTCATTAGGTATATTTGAAGCAGTTGTTGATAGGCTCTCGATTCGTCAGGGCGTCAGGGCATGGGAGAAGGGAGGAGAATGCGGTTGAGAGGGATAATAGATCAGCCATGATGAAATGGTGGAGCAGTCTCAATGGGCCGAATGGCCTAATTCTGCTCCTATGTCTAATGGTCTTATGGTCTTGTTATGGTTAGCCTACAAACACAAACCTTCTAATCTATACATCGATGGAAGTAGCTTCTGTATGTTACAATACTTCCTTTTGGACCGCTAACACAAATATCTGGGCATGCTGTTACTGGAGACATATATATGGGGTCTCACACATTGCAAGTGAAAAAGAAGCAAATTGAAGAAAATGTGTTTGATTCTTTGGTGCATTGAAGTAAAATTTGTTCTCCCAGAGGGATCTTGATATCTGATTGATATTTCACATTGCTGACACGACATAGGTTTGTACAGGATTTATAGAAATAATACAGTTTCAAATGTAATAGCTACTGTTGCAGCAGTTTTTAATTTTATTTATTTATAGAAACAGCATGAGAAACAGGCTCTTCAGGCCCAACGAGCTGCACTGCCCAGCAACACATCTGTTTAACCCTAGACTAGTCACAGGACAATTTATAATGACTAATTAACCTACTAACCGGTAAATCTTCGGACTGTGGGAGGAAACTGGAGCACTGGAGGAAACCCACACACTCTTAGGAGCTATGTATAAACTTCTTACAGTCAGTGTTGGAACTGAACTCTGAACTCTGAACTCCAACACTTGAAGGCATAACAGTGCACCTTGGTATAAATAACCTTAAAACAAATAATTTGTTTCTCTCCCCTTTTCTTCAGAGTGAGTTTGAAACCCATTGACAAACAGCCTGAATGTCCAAACTGTGAACAGAATTAGAGTGGTGGGTGAGCATAAAACAAAGGGTGTGAGTGTGAAGCCATTGTTTAATAAACCCTCACCGGTATAACACCAGGGCTGTCATCAGCTTCAAATGCATTTACTTGTCACACTATAAAATTGCTCTCTTTACCATCTAATAGTGATCTCAATGCTGCAGAAAAAAAGAGATGCAACTCTCAGACAAAGCAAGATAGATTGCACTTACAGATAATACTCATCTCTTTCTTGGAGTACTATTTTTCTCTCCCACAAGGAAAACATCTCTGCAGGCAGTCAAACAAATGGAACAAACACCAAATCATTCTGATATTGTCTACATCATTCAGTAGTTCCTAAGCGCACAATCACTGAGCCCTCAGCTCCGGCTTTAACACTTTCATCTACAGCTTTACACAATTAACAGCAACTCCAGTATTGATAGATAGTTCAAGATTCAAGATCCAAGCTTGTTTAATGTCCTTTCCTGTTACACAAGTGTAAGGAGAATAAAATGATTGTTACTCCGGATCCGATGCAGCACAAAAAAAAACAGAAAAGACAAAGCACATAACAACAACAACAATAATAATAATAATAATAATAATAATAATAATAATAATAATAATAAACAATAATAATAAAAATGCATAGTAAATATCAATATGTAAGATAGCTTTTATACAGAAATTGTTTTTATTCCACAAGGCTGAATATTAGGAGACTGTTCAAAGTTCAAAGTAAGGTTATTATCAGAGTACATGTATTGCATCATATTCAACCCTGCCAACTAGGGCGTTCAATGAGAGTGCAGAAGACAACAAACTGCAAATACAAAATGAAGAAATAATAATAATAAGCAATAAATATCGAGAACATAAGATGGAAGTGGGTCTATTTGTTGGTGGGAACAATTCAATATTGGGGAAAATGAGGCTGAGTGAATTTATCCCCTTTTGATTTATTATTTGGGAAATAATAAAATAGTGGTGGAGCTAGTGGGCGGAGATGTTCATCAGCCTTACTGCTTCTGGAAAGTACTCTTTTTGAGTCTGGTGTTCCTTGTATGGGTGCTACGTAGCCTCCTCCCTGATGGGAGTGGGACAAACAGGGTGGGTAGGATCCTTCATGATGTTACTGGCCCTTTCCTGATACCTTTATATATATATATACCCTTGATGGTGAATAGGCAGGGTAGTTACCCTCTCATGGGAAGAGTGGTCAGGATGGTGCACTGGGCATCAAACTCTGATTGGAATAAGTCACAACGATAATAGACTGTGAGTGGAGAAGTTCCTCTTTTTTCCATTATTACCTTCTACAGCAATAAATAGACTTTCAGTTATGCTATGATTTGCAAACTAACCCTACACAGATTGCAGTACATTTTATTAAAACTGTCAATCCTAATTGCTCTCTTTCATTTGATGCATTATTACGGCATTTTAATGTTTGCATTTCAAGTACCAGTATTTGTAAATCTTTTAATTATATTTCTGTTTTGATTATTTAGACTTAGCAATTATATGAATAGTCTGAACTTAAATAAATTCAAAGGCTGCTAAATAAATGAAGAGCAAAGGGCGCATAGTAGCGTAATGGTTAGCACAATGCTTTACAGAATCAGCAATCCGGGTTCAATTCCCAGCACGGTAGCATAGTTGTTAGCATATATTTAATACCTTTATTAATTTATAGGATGTCAGCTAAGCCAGCATTTATTGCCCATCCCTAGTTGCCTTTGAGAAGGTGGTGATGAGCTGCCTTCTTGAACTGCTGCAGTCCCTGAGGTATGGGCACTCACAGTGCTGTTAGGGAGGGGATTCCATGATTTTGACTCAGTGACAATGATATGTTTCCAAGTCAAGATGGTGAGTGACTTGGAGGGGGATTTCCAAGTGGGGGTGTTCCCAGGTATCTGCTGTTCTCGTCCTTCTAGATGGAAGTGGTCATGGGTCTGGAACGTGCTGCCTTAGGAACTTTGGTGTGTTGCTGCCGTGCACCTTGTAGACAGTACACACTGCTGCAACTGTTTGTCGAACTGTTCGGTTAGCACCATGCTTTACAGTATCAGCAACCCCGGTTGAATTTTTGCCACTCTCTGTAAGGAGTTTGTGCATTCTCCCTGTGACTGCATGGGTTTCCTCCAGGTGCTCCAGTCTCCTCCCACAGTTCAAAGCCATACTGGCTGATAGCTTGCTTGGTCATTGTAAGTTGTTCTGTGGTTAGGCTCGGATTAAGCTGGGGGTTGCTGGCGGCGTGGCTGCAAGTGCTGGAACTCAATAAATAAATAGGTTCTTTTCAAAGTTCTAAGTATGTATATGCTGTCATATACTACCTCAAAATTCATTTTCTTGAAGGTAGTTACAGGAAAAATAAAGAAACGCTTTAGAATTTTATGGAGGACTATGTAAATAAAGATTGACAAGCAATCAATGCGTAAACAAAGACAAACCGTGCAAATTAAGAGAAACGGTGTTTGAAAGTGAGTTGTGAATCAGTTCAGAGCTGAGGTGAGTGATGCTATCTATGCTGGCTCAGAAGCCTGATGATTACAGGTTAACAACTGTTCCTGGACTTGGTGGTTCAGGAGCTATGGCTTCAGTACCTCCTGCCTGATAGTAGCAAGTAAAGTTTGGGTGAACGGGGCTTTTGATCATGGATGCTGATTTCCTGTGGCTGTGCTCCATGTAAATATGCTCATTAGTGGGTAGGCCCTTGCCTGTGATAGCCTGGGCTGTATCCACCACTTTTTGAATTCTTCCTGGGCATTGGTGTTGATGCAACAGGTAGGGGAATTCTCCAGTCAGCATCTATGGAAGTTTGAGGGAGTTTTTAGTGACAAGCCAGATCTACACACACTCCTAAGAGGGTAGTGCTGTTGTCAGGCTTTCTTGCTGTTGCCCAACTTTGCACAACTGGGTCAGAAAGAACAAGGAAAACAGACCAAAAATTAAATCCCACAGTATCAAGCAAGTAAACAAGAGCTGGAAATCCAGAGCGAAACTCACAAACTGCTGGAGGAACTTGGCAAGTCAGGCAGCATCTAAGGAAGGAAATAAACAGATGACATCTCAGGCTGAGATCCTTTATCAGGAACAGAAAAGAAAGGGGTAACATCACCAATTGTGTTTCAATTCCTGCCACTGTCTGTAAAGAATGTGTAAGTTCTCTCCATGACTATATGGGTTTCAGAATCAGAATCAGTTTTATTATCACTGGCATATATCGTGAAATTAGCAGCAGCAGTTCAATGCAATACATAATATAGAAGAAAAAAAGTAAAATAATAATAATAATAACAACAACAACAACAACAATAATAATAATAATAATAATAATAATAATAAGTAAATCAATTACAGTATATGTCCTGTGCAGGTCTGTAGTCTAGTGCAGTTTTTATGTTGTTTTATGTTGTCTAGTGTAGCCTTGTGCTACCTAGTGTAGTTTTGTGTTTCATGTAGCACCAGGGTCCTGGAGGAACGTTGTTTTGTTTCTACTGTGTACTGTACCAGCAGGCAGTTTATGGTCGAAATGACAATAAACTTGACTTGACTTGCATATTGAATAGATTAAAAATTGTGCAAAGTACAGATATAATATATATTAAAAAAGTGAGGTAGTGTTCAAGGGTTCAATGTCCATTTAGGAATTGGATGGCAGAGGGGAAAAAGCTGTTTCTGAATCACTGAGTGTGTGCCTTCAGGCTTCAATACCTCCGACCTGATGGTAACAGTGAGAAAAGGGCATGCCCTGGGTGCTGGTAGTCCTTAATAATGGACGCTGTCCTTCCGAGACACTGCTCCTTGAAGATGTCCCGGGTACTTTTTAGGATAGTATCCAAGATGGAGCGGATTAAATTCCTGCAGTTACTCAGGTTTCCTCCTGCATTCCAAAGGTGTATGGTTAGTGTTATGTTTAGTGAGTTGTGGGCATGCTGTGGCAGTGCCAGAGGCATAGCAACGCTTGCAGGAATCCCCCAGGACAATCCTTGGACTGTGCTGGCCGTTGACACATTTTACTGTTGTATATTTTGACGTGAAGTGCATGTGATAGATAAAGTCAGGGGTGAAAGGAAGCGTTACATTGCTGCAGTAGTTTCACTTGTTTATTTTTCTCTGTCTCTGGGAAGGGGGACATTCCCAGACTCACAAAATTCTGGAAGAACTTAACTGGTCAGGCATCGTTTATGGAGGGAATAAACAATCGTTGTTTTAGGCTGAGACCCTGCATCAGGACGAGAAAGAAATGGGCAAGATGCCAGAATAAGAAGGTGAGGGAAGGGTAGCAGGTCACGTTAGAAGGTAATAGATGAAGCCTGGTGGGTGATTTTTTTTTGTTGTTCCAATGAATCACATGAGTGTAGGGCCAAGTCAATCAACCATTCATCAATAGAATTAGTGAGTCACAGAGCTTTACAGCACAGAAACAGACCTTCAGTCCATCTAGTCCCTGTCAAATTGATACCCTGCCTAGTTCCATTGACCTGCACCTGAACATAGCCCTCCATACCCCTCCTATTCATGTACTTACCCAAACTTCTCTTCAATGTTGAAGTAAGTCCTGCATCCTGGCAGCTTGATCCACACTCTCACTCCCTCTGAATGAAAAAGGTCTCCCTCAGGTTGTCCTCAAATATTTCACTTTTCACTCTTAACCTATAACCTTTAACTCTAATGGGGAGTGCTTTACCCATTATGGACTAGGCTGTAGGCACTATGTTTCGTAAAGTTTTCCGATCAAGGGTGTTGGTGTCCAATGTACACAGACTGTTGAATTATGTTGAGGACGTGCTGAATTATGGAAAATCCATGTTCAAATGGATGTTAAAATGTTGATGATAAAGACCTGACACAATTATATGAAGAAGGTTAAGCATTTCCCTTAATCTTCTGGCTAACATTCCCAACTTGAACTGTGTTGTATAGTCAGCAACTATCAATTTACTCAATTTTAATTTATTGCCTTTGAAGCAATTTAGTGTGTTTATTTATGTATTTAGTAATGGCACACCTTGCCCAATGGTGACCTGCGGGCCAGCAGAGGGAAGGAGCAACTTACACTTATTTTGGTAGAGACCATCTGCACCCTACCACCCAAGGGTATAATATTAGAATAGAATAAACAGGTGGTTGATAATTGGCACGGACGTAGTGGAAGGCAAAGCCTGTTTCTGTACTCTGTGACTCTGGAAATTTAATGATATGCATGAACATCATCACCAAAACCAAATATTGAAGAACCTGGATAGAGTGGACGTGGAGAGGACATGGGTGAATTTAGAACCACAGGAAATGGCCTCTAGGCAGAAGGATGTTCATTTAGAATTTAGGAAGAATTTATTCAGCCAGAGGGTGGTGAATCTGTGGAATTCATTGTGATGGATGCCTGTGGAGGCCAGGTCAATGAGTACATTTAAAGGTGAGGTTGATTTGGTATTCTCATAACAACTTGGAGCTAAGTGCTATCAAGACAGTGAAAATGAGGATTGACTTATGGTGACAACTGTCTACTGGCACCCCCCCCCCCCCCCCACCCTGGACACTAATAGTTCGGGTCTGTCTGTGGTCATGTCATTCAAATTCCAGGAGACTGTGGGCTACCATTACCAAAACATTGAAGTGGGACAAGCATGTTACGCTCATCACTAGAAAAGATGAGCAGATATTGTTCTTCTTTGCTAGCTTGGGAAATATAACATCTCAGGGCACGTCCTGATGAATTTTTACTCAACTATCATTAAGAGTGCGTGATCACCTCTATCACTGCTTGGTTTCCAAGTTCAGGTTCCAGTGAGCGGTCCACTCAGTGGAGAAGATCACTGGCTGTCATCTACCAACGTTAAAAGACCTGTTCATCTCGAGAGCAAAGAAAAGAGCTGGAAAAATGACTGCTGACTCCACCCACCCTAGTAGTTACCTATTCACCAAATCGCCATCAGGAGGACACTACATGTCTATCACCACCAGGATCTCATGTCATTTTCAAAGTTTCTTTCCTGTAGCTATCCAGTTTTCCTAACGGTCCCTACACAATAGCCATCAAATGGTCTTTCCTGTGCTCCTTGTTCTTTTGGTAATTATTGAGTCTGTTCATATAATTGCATTTATTTAAGTTTGATTATAGACATATCCCATTGACCCTTACTAATTTTATACAGAGCATTAGATGCAGATCCACCATGGCTTGATACAGTAGTGGGCCTGCAAGTGACTATAGAAACTGCAAAGAGTTGTAGACATAGAAGCAAGGTTTCCCTCGGTGGACCCAGTCTGTACTTACTGCCTCAGTAAAGCAGCAAGCATAATGAAATAACCCAGGCATTCTATCTTCTACCCCTTCCATCTGGCAGAAGATACTGAAGTCTGAGAGCACATGTCACCAGGATCAGGACAGCTTCTACCCTTGTTATAAGACTATTAAGTAGTTCCCTGGTACCAGAAGATGGGCTCTTGACCTCACAAATTACCTTGTTATGATCTTGCACCTTACTCTTTGACTGCACTGCACTTTCTTGGTAGCTGTTTCTCTCTCTATTGTTCTTGTTCTACCTCAATGCATTGTGTAGTGATTTCATCTGTATAAAAACTATACTAGCCAAGCTTTTTACTGTATCTCAGTACATGTGACAGTAATAAACCAATTCCAATTAAAATTCCATTTCCAAAGACATTCGCTCAAGTATTGTTGAAGCAAAAGAAATCTCTTTGTGTCTGGTGCACTTGGTCCACTGACTGTCCTAACAGCTTCTGCACATAGCAGAAACATGCAATGTTCCAAACAAATGTACTAGACAATGATATAGTATCATTGGATTTATGGGATGTTCATTCCACAGTTAGGCAACAGAATTGGGCTGGTGCCAAACATTCATGCTGAGATGCAGATGGCAAGGAATTGAAATTGTTATACTCCATACTTAAGAAGAGAGATTTGTGCAAATTGGGAGACTAACTGGTTCCAGAAGTGCTGCAAATCCAAACATTTTAAATCCAAGTGAATCTAAATGCTTATCTACAGTAACCATCTACACCTCAAAACTGCTTGTATGGTTTTAACTTATTTTTCATAATTTCAGAGTTGAATATAATTTGTTTTGCTAATTTCCAAAAACAATGCAAAGTTACATATTTTATTCCATACTTACTTCCTGGCCATTCCACCTCTGGTGTTTGGGGCAGCAATGAAGGCCCTCTATCTTTGCCTGTCCTTGGCCACTTAGATATTGAAGGATTCTTCATTGCTGTTCCCATAACAGTTTTGTTTGACTGGTCAGGTTTGTTAATCCTAAACTGAGCACTCATACCTGGAGGGCTAGTGGACAACTCTTAGTCTGACCTCTATACTTTGACCTGTTTGGCATTTGTGACCCTACCAAGAGCCAAAGCTTAAAGTCCTGACTCCAGTGAGCATAGGTACCTGTGTCATTGAGGCACGCAAGCCTGCAAACCCTACGACAAAGTTGTGGTACTCTTGGAGGATTTTATTCCATTTCTGTACTTTCATATTCAATAATAATAATTTATGTAATTTTTTATAATTGTTGAATATCATTGCTTCTCACATATGTCTCACTAACACAGCTGAGCAAATTCCTAATACGTGTAAATGTTAGTCTATAGTGAATAAAGTTGATTCTTGAACATTGATGTTCATTGGCATCTCCTCATCAGAATGCAAGAGCTTTTGATAATTGGCACACCCACACCTCAAACTTTAATAACAGCCAAAGCCTTGGACCAGCTGCTGTGCCTATGTGTAGGTGTCAATCCAGCATCTAGACGTGAGGACGGAGGTGGGAATGAAATGACAGTAGCCATCATCATACTTCATGTTGCAGAGATGCAAGAGGAACATAGCAGGTACCGGGCACAAGCATATTGTGGTTGAAAGGGATGGAAGTTGAAGCATAGATACTGTTGTGTTGAACAAAGGGATCAGAAGCCGTGGGATCACTGTGGTTCAGCAAGAGAATCAAAATTTAGAGATTGTCTTGGATGATGAGATAAATAATTTGACTGTGTATGAGGAGGGGGTAGTCAGGGTTGTTGGGCTTGAATAGGGAGGGTGGAAATGGAGGGGTGGGTCAGACTACAGTTGTATTATTGTAGCATGGAGATCCCCAGAACGGAGATAAGTATCGAGAAAGTCTCCTAATTCAGTGGTATGGCTCTAAGTCCAGCTAGAACAGGTTTTCCTGGCAATGCCCTCGACAAACATTCCTGAACCAATATGATCACAAGTCACTGATGACAAATAACAGTAAAACAATGCAAAAATAAAAAGAGACAATACGGTGGATTCTGGTTACTTAGGCCAGTCACTTATTTGGGATAAATCTTAAAGAACAAAACCTAATCAAAAAAATTGCTGTGATTCTTTTGTTTATTTGAGATGCAAATTGGGGCAGAAGACTTGCTGAACAGTTTCGTACTAGTGTCAGATGCTTGAGCTAGTGTAGCTGTTAAAGACTACACTGTGCTCAGAGCGAACCGTTTCTAAATAGTGTCAGTTGCATGTATTTGTGTTCACAAAACAGTGATTTTTCTCACTGATAGTTGGCAAGAAGTAAGCCATAAGACAATTTAGAACAGTTTTGCTCACTGCCACTTTAAGCATTCAGACTTCCAGATGCCGGAAATAGCTGGGAATGAAAATGATTCAATTTCACTACTTCAACAAGAATTGGAAGGTATTGATGGCCATCTTGAATTCCTCCCTGATGAAGATGGTGGAGTTTGTCATTAGAATGTTGGTTATAATTGATACCTGTACCTGGCTGGAAGCCCAAGAAGAGTTTATTAATCATCTTGAATGTTAGAATGAAAATGAAGATTTGGAGGATGCAATTATTGAAAGGATTGTTTGAGGGTCATCCATTGTCTGCAATGATTTTGCTCATTTGCAGTCAATCAAAAGAACATAGCAGTACACACTGAGTAAATTCCTCCATCAATAACTATTAGGAACTAATAGTCATGTAGTATAATGAAGCTATAATAGTAGATAGAGTATAATTAATAGTTACGCAGTTTTATATTACTATAGTAGTATTGATAGTGTTTTAATTTATTCTGCATTTCATTTACATGTAAATACATAATTGTTGTTGTTACTCAATTAAATGGTAGTTTGTCATTTTTACATCTTTTTAAAAATGTCTATGAAACTCCCGCTAATTGGGCAGCTGCTTCATTGGGCCAAAATATGCTGGTTCTGATGTGTCCCAATTAACTGGTGTCCACTGTATTTGGAATTATAATTTTAGAGTAAACTTTTTTTTATTATCTCCAGCCACATATCATGCCTCTTGCATAAGTTACCAAAGGTCTCTGAGAAAAATATATAGATTCAACCAACAATTTATTCTGTTGACTTGTGCCTCGGGCATCATTAGATTTTCATCTAATATTTTCTTCCAAATAGAAGGAATGCATGTTTAAATTATATCTTATTATTTTCTCAATTTAAAACACTTTATATCCAGAAAAGGAAATTGTTATGTTCAGTTGCCTATAACTACTGATGAGACCTGAAGCCAGGAGAAAGGATAAAACCTGAAATCAGAATAATCCTTTATTCAGCAAAACCACACAATGACAGAAATCTCAAACTCAACATTACATCCCAAATCATAGCTATTTAAATGGTTTACCCGAGAATATTTGAGCTGTTGATAGGAACAATGTTGAATCAGTGAGAGTCAGCCTGGGATTGTTTGTCAGCTGACCAATAGCAGTTGGCTGTTTTGGCTCGTCGTAAGAGGAATTGTTATTACCTAAGCACATTAGAGATACAGTTTGCTTTCAACTGGTTACCATGATTTGTTTTTTTTGTGGTATTGTAAAGGGAAGTTTACTGACCAGAATATCAGACAA
Source organism: Hypanus sabinus (assembly GCF_030144855.1). Taxonomy (NCBI): domain Eukaryota; kingdom Metazoa; phylum Chordata; class Chondrichthyes; order Myliobatiformes; family Dasyatidae; genus Hypanus; species Hypanus sabinus. The sequence continues at coordinate 4,245,642 of NC_082710.1, forward strand.
ACTTGTTACATTTTTTGAGTGAGACACAAGGGAGTCTGCAAATCTTGAGCAACATACACAAAATGGTGAAGGAACTCTGTAGATCCAGGAACATCTCTGGAGAGGAAATGACAGTCAACGTTTCAGGCTGAGACCCTTCATCAGGACTAGAAAGGAAGGAGGCAGAAGCCAGAATGATTTAACTGATGTCATCATGGAAAAAAAGGACTATATTACTTGGACATCACAGATTCAACTGACAAATGACGTTCTGTGGTAGAATTTTATAAAGTGGAGTCTTATTACTGAGGCATAAATATTTTAGCTTCAGCAACACAATCATATCTAACTATGCAAAACATTTACTTCCATTTGCTTTAGAAGTTCAGAATCAGGTTTAATATAACCAGCATATGCTGTGAAATTTGTTAATTCCATTGGTTAGAATTCAGAAAGTGCAAGAGCTACTTGACAAAACCTAACCTTAGGCTCTCCACTGGTCAGGGTGGGCCATGGACGTTACGTCCCAGCTTTCTGTATGATACTCAAGCCAGGGAAGCACGATTTGGAGAGGAAGCTGTTGCCCAAACAGCGGACTCCCCCTCTCCAATCAGCTGATGAATACAAGGAAATGGCAGAGATCAACACAGCTTGGCACAAGCAGCATCGATGTAGGACTGCAGCTCCGGAGTTTCCCTTGGGGTTTACTTCTGAAGCTTTCTCTGTGAGTGGGTATAGCTGCAAGGTTTGAGATCAGTGATTATCATCTCCTAGACAAGCTGCCAGCCATAGCTGACAATCCCCATCTGCCCAAAGGTTGGTTTAAAGGAGCCAGTAAACCACTTTTGCCCCTTTTCCTGTCAGAAGAAATGGTTCTGCCAGGCTTCGTAGCAAAGCCACACGTGAAGGCCAGGAGCTGGATTTGGTTGTCAAAGGCAATTTGAGACACACACCATTGGGAGCATTTAATAGGTAGTGGGAGCTTGTCCCCACTACTGCCCCCCCATGTCTTTGACAACCGTAGGAACTATGCAGTCTAATTAGATTACTCAAACCTCCATTTTGCCCGAGAGCTACAGTGAGTTTGGCTGTGGACTGAATGACTCCTGCATTATGTCAAGATGATCAACATCGAAAGGATGATAAGCATATTAGGATCTGATTAAAATCCTGTCAATAGTATTCAAATAGGGAACAGTCAGGGCAACAGAGGAGACAAGTGGACTCCTCAGTTATGCTTTCTCTACTTGTCTGTCTCTGGCACACAGCCAAAGACCATGGTGCCATCATTTCATCAGATACTTAACATGCCTTTAGATGTTTCTCCCTCCTCACAATTTAATTGCGATGCACTTGATAAATTAAATTTTGCTTACCTAGTCACCACACTCTCGGTATGTTAGTACAGTGAGATTAATTAAACGGAACTTTAAGAGAAGGATCTACAGGTGCCCAAAAAGGGATTGCTTTTCCTTAACAATTAGTATTTGTGGACTGGGACATGGTCAATGATAATACGTGTCTGATACAATGTACTATATGTGTCAGATAGAACACAATACACTAATTACTGGCACATTAACGAGTTCTGCTGTCTTGTTGCTGAGGAGGGAGTGAGCCCCACAGCTCGATGGTCTATAAATTAAATCCTGATTCTCAGGCAATCACTTATCTTATGGGAATATGGAACACACAGTGAAAGACCTTGGGAAGGTTTACATTTAAATTGAGATCCCAGGACAGACAACAGACCCAGCAGGAGATGGTTAACTGCTGTGAAACAATCTGTTGCATTTATTTTTTGGCCTTTATATAGACTTGTCACAGGAAATACTTTGCATTGACAATGTAACTGGTCGGTAAATTGCGAACAGGGCCAGAGAAGAAAACAACAGAGGAGGAGATGACTTCCACCCTTCAGAGGTCGGGCTACACAGACTAAACACCAGAAGTTAAAAAAATGTGAGTTTGCTAGATGTTGTTTAATCCATCTTGCATCGTGACATTGATAGTGTTGAGGCAGGTTTTCAGGCTAAATACACAAGATTCAGCAGATACTGAAAATGCAGGGTAACACACTCAAAATGCTGGAGGAACTCAGCAGATCAGGCAGCATCTATAGAAATGATAGCTACTCGACGTTCTGGGCTTTGGCATGCCCCAAGGACAGGGAAGGTAGGGGGAAAATTAAAAAAAATGTTAAGGGGGGAGGGGAAGGAGGAGAGATAGAAGATAGGTGAAGTCAGGGGGGTGGCCAACGTAGAGGACTGGAGGAGAAGAGATGTGTTAGGAGAGGAGTGTAGATCACAGGAGAAAGGGAAAGAGGATGGGAACCGGGGGAGGTAATAGGCTGGTGAGGAGAAGTGGTAAGAGGCCTCAACAGTTTTTCCATTTGTCTTCAGGTTATGGGCTGCTTCAAATCATGGGTGGATCGTATTTTTTAAACATAGACTTGAGTTTTGATATTTTTGAAGCATTTTAAATTGGAACAGGCATATGGAATTGTGTTCCCTGTCCTGGGGTTGGAGGCCTGTTCCTGTGTGAGGGTGGCAAGGTGGGAGGGTGCAAAAGGGGCTTGTTTTGATGTTGTTGCTGCTGCATGTATTGTTCCACTGAACATTGTGGACAGAAGACCATAAGAAATAGAAGCAGAGTTAGGCCATTCTGCCCATTCCAACATTCTATCACTGCTGTGCTATTATCCCTCCCAACCCCATTCTTTTGCCTTGTCCCCATAATCTTTGATACTCTGACTAATCAAGAACTTAGCAAGGCCTGCTTTAAATATACCCAATTATCTTGGTCTCTACAATGGTCTGTGGCAATGAATTCCACAGATTCATCACCTTATAGCTAAAGAAATTCCTCCTCAGTCCTGTTCTAAATGGACAGCCCTCTATTCTGAGGATGTGCCCTCTGGTCCTAGACTCCCCCACTAGAGGAAACATCCTCTCCACATCCAGTCCACCTTGGCCTTTCAATCTTCAATAGGATTCAATGAAATTCCCTTTCATTCTTCTCAGCTGCAGCAAGTGTAGGACCAGAGCTATCAATTGTTCCTCATACGTAATCATTCTCATGAACCTCCTCTGGACCCTCTCCAATGCCAGCACATCCAATGCCACCAATACATCCTTAGTTATATTTGCTGTTCACACAAATAATGCATTTCATGGTATATTTCAATGTAAATGTGATTAATAAACCCGACTTACCACTTCTACAATTTGTGATTTAATTTTTTGAAGCCTAGATTTCTATGATTAAATGCTCCTAATGACATGCATCTCAGATAGACTTCGTCCAGCTCCTGGCCTTCACGTGTGGCTTAGCTACTAAGCTCACTGGAACTGTTTCTACTGACAGCGGGTAACAGATGCCTTAAAATCAATCGCTTTGGGCAGATGGGGTTCATCATCTGCAGTTGGCAGCTCATCTAGGAGAAGGAAAATTCTGATCGCAAACCTCCGCTGCATAGTGGCTATACCCACGCACGGGGAAGACATCTGGAGTAAACCATGAGTATTCCGGTGCTGCAGTCCTACGTTGTGTTCATTGCTGACTGCCAACTCCTCTAACACTACTGCTGCCACTCTGCCGTTACCTTGAATGCATCGGCTGTGGGGACGGGGGCCTGCTGCATGGACAACAGCTTGCTCTCCTGTCGTACTGTGGGGGGGGCCTGCTGTATGGACAACAGCTTGCTCTCCTGTCGTATTGTGGAGGGGGGGCCTGCTGCATGGACAACAGCTTGCTCTCCTGTCGTACTGGGGCGGGGGGGGCCTGCTGTATGGACAACAGCTTGCTCTCCTGTCGTACTGTGGGGGGGGCCTGCTGCATGGACAACAGCTTGCTCTCCTGTCGTACTGTGGAGGGGGGGCTGCTGTATGGACAACAGCTTGCTCTCCTGTCGTACTGTGGAGGGGGGCCTGCTGTATGGACAACAGCTTGCTCTCCTGTCGTACTGTGGGGGGGGCCTGCTGTATGGACAACAGCTTGCTCTCCTGTCGTATTGTGGGGGGGGGGCCTGCTGCATGGACAACAGCTTGCTCTCCTGTCGTACTGTGGGGGGGGCCTGCTGTATGGACAACAGCTTGCTCTCCTGTCGTATTGTGGAGGGGGGGCTGCTGTATGGACAACAGCTTGCTCTCCTGTCGTACTGGGGGGGGGGGGGCCTGCTGTATGGACAACAGCTTGCTCTCCTGTCGTACTGTGGGTGGGGGGGGCCTGCTGTATGGACAACAGCTTGCTCTCCTGTCGTACTGTGGAGAGGGGGGGCTGCTGTATGGACAACAGCTTGCTCTCCTGTCGTACTGGGGGGGGGGCCTGCTGTATGGACAACAGCTTGCTCTCCTGTCGTACTGTGGGGGGGGGGCCTGCTGCATGGACAACAGCTTGCTCTCCTGTCGTACTGGGGGGGGGGGGCCTGCTGTATGGACAACAGCTTGCTCTCCTGTCGTACTGTGGAGAGGGGGGGCTGCTGTATGGACAACAGCTTGCTCTCCTGTCGTACTGAGGGGGGGCCTGCTGTATGGACAACAGCTTGCTCTCCTGTCGTACTGTGGGGGGGGGCCTGCTGCATGGACAACAGCTTGCTCTCCTGTCGTATTGTGGAGGGGGGGGGGGCTGCTGTATGGACAACAGCTTGCTCTCCTGTCGTATTGTGGAGGGGGGGGGGGCTGCTGTATGGACAACAGCTTGCTCTCCTGTCGTATTGTGGAGGGGGGGGGGCTGCTGTATGGACAACAGCTTGCTCTCCTGTCGTATTGTGGAGAGGGGGGGGGCTGCTGTATGGACAACAGCTTGCTCTCCTGTCGTACTGGGGGGGGCCTGCTGTATGGACAACAGCTTGCTCTCCTGTCGTACTGTGGGGGGGGGGGGCCTGCTGCATGGACAACAGCTTGCTCTCCTGTCGTACTGTGGAGGGGGGGGCCTGCTGTATGGACAACAGCTTGCTCTCCTGTCGTACTGGGGGGGGGCCTGCATTATGGACAACAGCTTGCTCTCCTGTTGTACTGTGGAGGGGGGGGCCTGCTGTATGGACAACAGCTTGCTCTCCTGTCGTACTGGGGCGGGAGGGGCCTGCTGTATGGACAACAGCTTGCTCTCCTGTCGTTCTGTGGGTGGGGGGGGCCTGCTGTATGGACAACAGCTTGCTCTCCTGTCGTACTGTGGGGGGGGGGCCTGCTGTATGGACAACAGCTTGCTCTCCTGTCATACTGTGGGGGGGGGCCTGCTGTATGGACAACAGCTTGCTCTCCTGTCATACTGTGGGGGGGGGGCCTGCTGTATGGACAACAGCTTGCTCTCCTGTCGTACTGGGGAGAGGGGGGGGCCTGCTGTATGGACAACAGCTTGCTTTCCTGTCGTACTGGGGAGAGGGGGGGGGGGGCCTGCTGTATGGACAACAGCTTGCTCTCCTGTCGTACTGGGGAGAGGGGGGGGGGCCTGCTGTATGGACAACAGCTTGCTCTCCTGTCGTATTGTGGAGGGGGGGGGGCTGCTGTATGGACAACAGCTTGCTCTCCTGTCGTACTGGGGGCGGGGGGGGCCTGCTGTATGGACAACAGCTTGCTCTCCTGTCGTACTGTGGAGGGGGGGGCCTGCTGTATGGACAACAGCTTGCTCTCCTGTCGTACTGGGGCGGGAGGGGCCTGCTGTATGGACAACAGCTTGCTCTCCTGTCGTTCTGTGGGTGGGGGGGGCCTGCTGTATGGACAACAGCTTGCTCTCCTGTCGTACTGTGGGGGGGGGGCCTGCTGTATGGACAACAGCTTGCTCTCCTGTCATACTGTGGGGGGGGGGGGCCTGCTGTATGGACAACAGCTTGCTCTCCTGTCGTACTGGGGAGAGGGGGGGGCCTGCTGTATGGACAACAGCTTGCTCTCCTGTCATATTGTGGAGGGGGGGGCCTGCTGTATGGACAACAGCTTGCTCTCCTGTCGTACTGGGGAGAGGGGGGGGCCTGCTGTATGGACAACAGCTTGCTTTCCTGTCGTACTGGGGAGAGGGGGGGGGGCCTGCTGTATGGACAACAGCTTGCTCTCCTGTCGTACTGGGGAGAGGGGGGGGGGGCCTGCTGTATGGACAACAGCTTGCTCTCCTGTCGTATTGTGGAGGGGGGGGGGGCTGCTGTATGGACAACAGCTTGCTCTCCTGTCGTACTGGGGGCGGGGGGGGCCTGCTGTATGGACAACAGCTTGCTCTCCTGTCGTATTGTGGAGAGGGGGGGGGGGCCTGCTGTATGGACAACAGCTTGCTCTCCTGTCGTATTGTGGAGGGGGGGGGGGCTGCTGTATGGACAACAGCTTGCTCTCCTGTCGTATTGTGGAGGGGGGGGGCTGCTGTATGGACAACAGCTTGCTCTCCTGTCGTACTGGGGGCGGGGGGGGGGCCTGCTGTATGGACAACAGCTTGCTCTCCTGTCGTATTGTGGAGAGGGGGGGGGGCCTGCTGTATGGACAACAGCTTGCTCTCCTGTCGTATTGTGGAGGGGGGGGGGGCTGCTGTATGGACAACAGCTTGCTCTCCTGTCGTATTGTGGAGGGGGGGGCCTGCTGCATGGACAACAGCTTGCTCTCCTGTTGTATTGTGGAGAGGGGGGGCCTGCTGTATGGACAACAGCTTGCTCTCCTGTCATACTGTGGGGGGGGGCCTGCTGTATGGACAACAGCTTGCTCTCCTGTCGTACTGTGGAGGGGGGGGGGGCTGCTGTATGGACAACAGCTTGCTCTCCTGTCGTACTGGGGGCGGGGGGGGCCTGCTGTATGGACAACAGCTTGCTCTCCTGTCGTATTGTGGAGGGGGGGGGGGCTGCTGTATGGACAACAGCTTGCTCTCCTGTCGTATTGTGGAGGGGGGGGCCTGCTGCATGGACAACAGCTTGCTCTCCTGTTGTATTGTGGAGAGGGGGGGCCTGCTGTATGGACAACAGCTTGCTCTCCTGTCGTACTGGGGGGGGGGCCTGCTGTATGGACAACAGCTTGCTCTCCTGTCGTACTGTGGGCGGGGGGGGGGCCTGCTGTATGGACAACAGCTTGCTCTCCTGTCGTACTGGGGGGGGGGCCTGCTGTATGGACAACAGCTTGCTCTCCTGTCGTACTGGGGAGGGCCTGCTGTATGGACAACAGCTTGCTCTCCTGTCGTACTGTGGGTGGGGGGGGCCTGCTGTATGGACAACAGCTTGCTCTCCTGTTGTACTGTGGAGGGGGGGGCCTGCTGTATGGACAACAGCTTGCTCTCCTGTCGTACTGGGGGGGGCCTGCTGTATGGACAACAGCTTGCTCTCCTGTCGTACTGTGGAGAGGGGGGGCCTGCTGTATGGACAACAGCTTGCTCTCCTGTCGTACTGGGGGGGGGGGGGGCCTGCTGTATGGACAACAGCTTGCTCTCCTGTCGTACTGGGGGGGGCCTGCTGTATGGACAACAGCTTGCTCTCCTGTCGTACTGTGGGTGGGGGGGGCCTGCTGTATGGACAACAGCTTGCTCTCCTGTTGTACTGTGGAGGGGGGGGCCTGCTGTATGGACAACAGCTTGCTCTCCTGTCGTACTGGGGGGGGCCTGCTGTATGGACAACAGCTTGCTCTCCTGTCGTACTGTGGAGAGGGGGGGCCTGCTGTATGGACAACAGCTTGCTCTCCTGTCGTACTGGGGGGGGCCTGCTGTATGGACAACAGCTTGCTCTCCTGTCGTACTGTGGAGAGGGGGGGCCTGCTGTATGGACAACAGCTTGCTCTCCTGTTGTACTGCCCTGGTTTGTGTACTTGCTCAGTTGGTCCACCCCAGCTAATGGACGGCCTCTGATCTATTACTGCAATTTTAGCTGTTGCCTTTTTCAATAACGTTTTCGGTTCATGCTCAATTCAGTGCTTTGTTTGTTCATGGGAAGCTGAGTGTCCAGCATTCTTTCTCTGTGATGATATTTTGGAATTGTGTGTGGTTTGTTCATTCAGAATGATACATCAGTAGTGATATTCCATTTGCTCTACTAAATAAAGCAGGGCCGGTATGTTAACTGTTCTAATGTACATGCTGAAGAATAATGCTAAATATTGTCATGTAGAAACACAGCACAGGCTCTGTGTGTTAAACAGGATTTTTTGGGTATGTTTGCAATCTGACAAGCAAACTGTGCAATTTGTCAGATTAATTATTGTTAATTCCATGTAGTAAAATAAAGCTTGATTCAGCAGATTCCAATCACATCCATCGCTTCCAATGGCTGCCTGTGCCACACTCTCACCACCCTTTGAACAAAGATATTCCCCTCATGTTCCCTTTAAATATTTCACCTTTCACCCTTAACCCATGACCTCAATTACTAGTTCCACCCAACCTTAGTAGAGAAATATAAATTTGAGATTCCGGAGGTGCTGGAAATCAAGAGCAATGCAGACAAAATGCTGGAGGAACTCAGCAGCATCTATGGAAATTAATAAACAGTTGGAGTTTTGGGCCAAAGCTCTTTAACAGGACTGGGAAGGAAGGGGATAATGCCAGAATACGAAGGTGGGAGAGGGGAAGGAGGTGACGTCAGGTTGGTGGGGAAGTGGGAAAGGTCAAGGACTGGAGAGGAAGGAATCATATAGGATCGGAGAGTGGACCATGGGAGAAAGGGAAGGAGGAGGGAACCCAAGGAGAGGCAATAGGCAGGTGAGGAGAAGAGGTGGGAGGCTGGGGAGGGTGAAATAGAAGAGTGAAGGGGGAGATTTCTCCTCTTCTGGTATTTTTCTACCCTTCCCATTCTCAGTCCACATGAAAGACACATATCAGATTTATCATTACTCACATATGTCATGAAATTTGTCTAGGGTCCTTAATGATTGATGACGCCTTTTTAAGGCATCATCTTTTGAAGTTATCCTCGAAGCTGGGGATGCTAGTGTCCATATAAAGCTGGCTGAGTTTAGAACTTTCTGCAGATTTTTCCAATCCTGTGCAGTGGCCCCTCCATACCAGATGGCAACACTACCATCTAGAACAATCTCCACAGGTTACAGTACAGCTGACCTCCTACGTTCTGTGACAGCCTGCTGGTGTATGTGAAGCCAGTGGAACCCTCACTGCCCATGTCCATGTATCTCAATGGAATAGCGGGTCACAGAAACGAAAAGAACATTCTGGATGCCATCAAAGTAATACTCAACATTTTCTGATTAAATTCTGCTGTGAATCAGATTTATTATCACTGACATATAAATTTGTTGTTTTACGATAGCAGTTCTGAACATAGATAAAAAATTCCTATTCAAGATATAGGGTTGTTCAGTGTCATTTCTTGTACACAAGTGAAAGGAGAACAAAATAATTGTTTCTCCAGATTCAACACAAAAAACTCAGAAGATTAAGAACACAATAAGAATAAACATTATAGATATAATTACATAAGATAGCTTATATACATAGATTGACTGTATGTTCATAAAGTGACATTATGCTGTACATAAGGTGACTGACAGGAAGTAATAAAGTAGTGGTGGAGATAGTGGGTAGAGGTGTTGATCAGCCTCACTGCTTGGGGAAAGTAATTGTTGTTGAGTCTGGTGGTCCTGGTGTGGATGCTATGTGACTCCTCCCTGATGGGAGTGGGACAAAGAGTCCATGAGCAGGGTGAGTGGGATCCTTCATGATGTTACTGGTCCCTTTCTGTATATATGTCCCCGATGTTGGGTAGGTTGGTGCAGCGATGTGTTGGATGGTTTTCATGACCCGTTGTAGAGTCTTCCTGTTTGCCACAGTGCAGTTTCTGTACCAAGAAATGACACAGCTTGTCGAGATGTTCTCTACTGTAGAGTGATGTGAGTATGGATGTGCAAAGTGTAAATTGTAAAAAATGATAGTGCAAAGAAAAGGAACAATGATGTTGTGTGCGAGAGTTTCATGGACTATTCATAAATCTGATGGCAGAGGGGAAAAACCAGTTCCTGGATTACTGATGTGAGTCTGCACGGTCCTGCATCCCCTCACTGATGGTGTAATGAGAAAAGGGCATCTCCTGGACACTGCTTTCTTGAGGCCCTGCCACTTGACCATGTCCTCAGTGGTGGCTGGGCTGTGCCCGTGATGGAGCTGACTGAGTCTGCTACCTCCTTCACTGGAGCCCCTATATCGGATGGTGATGCAACCAGTCAAAATACTCTCCAACACACATCTGTAGAAATTTGTAAAAGTCTTTGGTTATGTACCAAATGTCCTCACATTTCTAACGAAGTAGAGCTACTGCCATTCATTCTTTACCATCCTATCAGTGTGTTGGGTTCACGATCGAGGAACTTCGAGCTGCTCATCCTTTCTACCACTGAAGACTGGGGCGCATTCTGCTGACTTACCCCTCCTGAAGCTTCTTTTTCAAGTTTGTTGCAGTTTTTGCTCATTGAGCCTGTCGAACCACTTACTCAACTTTACTCACCCCAACACTGACCTGTTCCATCTTTTAAGAACTCTTCACCTCACGCTCGCAACATTTGTTATTTATTTATTTATTTTCTTTCTTTTTGTATTTGCACTGTTTATTGTCTTTTGTTGTCTGTCTGTCCTGTTGGGTGTGGTCTTTAGTTGATTCTTCTTTTGTAATTTATTTTTTATTGAAGTTCATCTTCAAACAAACATTTCCATAAGATGTATTTCAGATATTGTACATAACTATTATATATGCCACAAATCTCCACATATTATTTATCTGAGGTATACACTTATAGAGAAGAGAGGAAAGAAAGAACAAGCAAAAGGAGAAAACTTTGTACAATTAGTGAGTGATCTTTTTTTTTACAACATATTCACTGATTTGTGAGTTGGAACAATTTGATTCATACTGGAAAAAATGGTTTAACTACACAACACCTCATAGGTCTATTGTTGATTATATCAGTGTTCTTTTATTTACTGTGAATGCCTGCAAGAAAATGAATCTCAAGTTTTTATGTTGTTACGTATTCAGGCAACAATAAATATATGAGTTCGGCAAGGGTTTCTTATAACAAACAACATGTTTATTAAACACAGAAAACAAACCCCCCCAAAAGTAAACAAACACTACCGTAACCAGAAACAGCTGCTGAACGGCAGCCCAAACAGTTCTTAAAGTGATATTCCAAAAACAGTTCTTAAAGTGATATTCCAAAAACAGTTCTTAAAGTGATATTCCAAAAACAGTTCTTAAAGTGATATTCCAAAAATAGTTCTTAAAAGTGGTATTGCCAAAAGTTCGATATGCTCACAGTCCATTTAAAAGGAGAGACTTTATAGGACGATTTAAATTCTCTTTCACGTCGCTTGCTCCGATCCCCGACGTCGAACTTCTCACGAAGAATTTACGAAACGAAATGCTTAAAGGCACTGACCTTTCCTTCTCCACTACCTTCAATCCTTTCTAGTTAAACCTAGGGATTAACATGAAGATAGTCAACGAAATCCTTCCAAATAAGGATCAAACAAAGGTCGTCCCCGTTTCACCGTAGAAAGCGATTCTCCTCGATCTTTAACTTCCGAACTTCCAATCTTCGCTCTCCACTAATTTCTCGAACTAGCAGAATCATAAAGAACCTGCTGGCAATGACCTTTTAAACTTTAGGCATTAAATAAAAACTTCGTCCTTCAACTAAACTGTGTCATCACTTAAAACACGCAGTGGCATGAAGTCAACCTGGCAAATCCAGCCACGAACTGCCCCTCCTCACAAGGGTGGGGTCTACCTTTTATAACCTGTAAAAAAAACCCATCACATGATCTCTACTGGCGGGAAAATGACGTCATTCCACCATCACAAGACCATCACCTCAAGACCAGTACAGATTCAACCCCAGTCACGTGACAAGGGCACCACTGTGGTGACAATGTGGTGACATTAATGTACTTTGATAAAAATTTATTTTGAACTTTGAATTTTGAAAATATGCATTAATAGGTTTGAGAAAATCTTTGTTACCTTCCTGAAAAATGTCAGCACAAAATCACTGTAGTAGCCATTTTGACATCTTCCATTCACAAAGAAGAGAAAATTTGCAGATGTTGGAAATCCAAGTAACACACACAAATTGTTGGAGGAATTCAGCAGGCCAGGCAGCATCTATGGATAAAAGTACAGTCGACATTTTGGACTGAGGCCCTTTAGCATTTTGTGTGTGTTGCTTTGACCATTTCCATATTTCGAATAAAAAAAACTTCAATGAGAACAAATTTTATTTCACATCCCAAATTTTGTCTATCAGTTCCTTCACATATTTGATCCCTCTCCTGAACTTGATATATTCTCATAGTTCAGGAGGTTGATCAATGAACTAATCCTCCACTTACTGCACAATTTCACTGACTGAATTGTCTTTGACTTCCTGTGGAACTGCTCAAGAAATGTGTGATGTGTTTCAAAGGCAAAGTCCATCAATAGACAGATCTAGCCATGTCTTTGTATGACCGCAGAAAGCTGTAAAATGTCATAAACACTAAAACTGCAGAAAGATTAAAACTTAACCAGCTCCATCATGAGCGCATCCCTCCCTGCTATCCAGGGCATTTTCAAAGCCGATGCCTCGAAAAAGGTGGCACCCATCAATAAGGGCCCTCTCACCCAGGACTGTCCTGTTCTCATTGCTACCATCAAGCAGGAGGTACAGGAACCTGAAGACACACACTCAATGTTGTACGACAACTTCTTCCCCTCCACCATCAGATTTCTGGATGGGCATCGAACCCATGAACACACCTTCAGTATTTTCCCTTCCCTTTTTGCAGTTTATCTATATATATATGTTTGGGTTATCGTTGAAGATAAGAGATAGGAGAATTGTGTGCCATCTAATTAGGATGGTTGGATTAAGAGGAGGTGTTGCTTGATGCTGGTGAAGGATACTAAGGTTGGGCTTGGGGCTTTGGTTAGGGAGAGGTGAAGAGAGAAGACGACAGAGAGAAGAGGTGGTAAGATTCGACCTGGAATGGGGCCGTGATTCGACGAAGCCCGGGGAGATGGTTGGAGGATGGGTGAAGGGGAAACTGTGAGCTCCAACTTGAGCACATTAGACTGTTTCATTAAAATGGGCCCTTCTCTTTCTTTGCTTTTTCTTTATTAACCTGTTAGTCACATTAAGAATGATAAAACTAAATCTTTTAATTGTATTCAGTGTACCGTCTGTTATTTCGTGGCACTCATTTGTAACAGGGCAACGAATTACACAGCATGCACACAAACGGGGGTTTTGGGATGGGCTCGTGCTTCAACCTCGCAGGTTTGGTGGGGCCGGGGATTATCTTCCCTAGGCATACGCAGCCAAGGAAACCGGAATGTTTCAGTGATACTTAACCTGACTCTGATTTTAACCCCCTTTTAAACCTGCAGGCTTATTCAATACGCTATTTCCAAAAAAAAATACTCATACTAAATTTTATTTAATTTATCTGTGCTTTTTCTAGCTATTGACATCTGTCTTGCAACCCTTACAGAGCGGAATAAAAAGTTAACATTTCAGGCTAAGACCCTTTCTCAGAACTAGTGTAAGTTGGCAGGTGATAGGTGAAATCAGGGAAGGAGAAAGGTGAGTAGGTGGGAGAGGGGTGAAGTAAGAAGCTACGAGGTGATAGGTGTAAACGGCAAAGGGCTAAAGCAGAAGGAATCTGATAGGAGGGGAGAGTGGACCATGGCAGTAAGGGAAGGAGGATAGGCTCTGGAGGGAGGTGATAGACAGGTGAGGAGAGGAGAAGGGGTAAGAGTGAAGCCAGAATGGGGGATGGAAAAAGACAGAAGGAGGAGGGTGGAGAAATTACCGGAGGTTACAGAAATGGATGCTCTTGCTGTCAGGTTGGAGGCTGCCCTGATGGAATACAAAGTTTTGCCCCTCCAACCTGAGGGTGGCCTCATTGCTGCAGTAGATGAGGCCATGGATCGACATGTTAGAATGGGAATGGGAGGTAGAATTAAAATGGATGGCCACCGGATAAAAAACTGTTGCTGTGGCTGTCAGATGTGTATCATTATCATGAAATATAAATTTGCAAGTTTTCATGCAAACATATAGTAACAAAGATAAATTTCTATCTCCAAGCCTTTATGTCTTCTAGTTTTTAGCCAGAGGGTAGTGAATCTGTAGAATTCATTCCCACAGACATCTGTGGGGGTCAAGTCATTGGGGATGTTTAAAGCGGAAGTTGATAGGTTCTCGATTATTCAGGATGTAAAAAGTTATGGGCAGAGGGCAGGGGATTGGGATTGAAAGGGATAATAAGTCAGCCATGATCGAATGGCAGAGCAGACTTGATGGGCTGAATGGCCTAATTCTGCTCCTATATTTTGTCATCATTTGGTTAAAAAATAGCAACTATTCTGCACGTCAGGCAGGATTATGGAGAGTTACTTATTTCAAATTTCCAGATCCTTCCTGACCTGCAGAATATTTTTCTTTAGATTCACTGCATGGTATGGAAACTGCACAGTACAAACAGGAAGGCTCTACAACAGGTAGTCAAAACCGACTGTGCATCACAGGCACCAGCCCAGCCACATCCAGGACATATTTACAGAAATGTCCTGGAAAAGAGCCAATAACGTCATGAAAGATCCCACCATTCTGCTCATGGACTCTTGTCCCACTCCCATGCACAGCCCAATGCCACGTTATGGACATACAATCAATACATACAGAATTAATAAAAACACCAGAAAATAAATATGCAACATTATCTACATATACATATAATCATACATATTATGTTATATATTGCATATGTATAATCTTATGTATTTATACTTATTGTGCTTTTTATTATTATTGTGCTCTTTATAACTTGTGTGAAACTTTTGAACTCTAAATAACATTATTTTTTACACTTAACAGACAACATGAAAAGAAATTGTAAGCCTGTTCCGCCTAAATAAAAGTCAGAGGAAATCTTCCTTTCCAGAGGCGGAAATGTGCCTGAAAAGTATCAATGGTTATGGTCTAATCTGTTTTAGATGTTCAATTCCCAACACTATCTGTTAAGAGTTTGTACGTTCTCCCCATCACAGTGTAGGTTTCCTCTGAGTGCTATGGTTTTCTCCCTCATTCCAAAGATGTAAAGATCAGGCAAGTATAATCTCTGTAACATCCACGCCAGGATCACCAGATTCAAAACAATTACTTTCCCCAAGCAGTAAGGCTGATCAACACCTCCACCCACTCACTCCACCACTACTTTATTATTTCCCATCAGTCACCTTATGTGCAGTTTAATGTCACTTTGTGGACATACAGTCAATCTATGTATACCGCATAAGCTATTTTATGCATTTATATTTATTGTGCTTTTTAATAATTATGTTCTTTATCTTGTGTTCATTTTGTGCTGCATCAGATCTCCAGTAACAATTACTTCATTCTGCTTTGTACTCACATTCTGCAAATTACGTTAAGCAGTCTTGAGTTTTGAACCTTGGATGCTAAGTTGGTACCAGAAGTGTGGCGATACTTGTGAGCTGCCCCCAGCACTCTGCTGATTGTTGATGCAAACAATGCATTTCACTGTAGGTATGTGTGACACATAAAACTAATCTTCCTTCTTTAATTGCTCCGTTGACACCATCATAAAATCTGAACAAAATGCCGATCCTGAGCCACGACCAAGGAGTCAACATCACATGGCCAACCCAGTGCAGTTTGCAGCTTGCGAGCTTTGACTGAGAGACTCCAGCTCCCCTAAATCTGAAACAGACCCAAAAAGTTGTCCCGGTCCCGGTCCCGGATTGTGGAAGGACGTGAAGCTGAGAAGGGAAAGCTGCCAGGATAGTGTTGAGGTTAGCACAACACTATCACAGCTTGTGGTGTTGGAGTACGGAGTTCAATTCCAATGTCATCGGTAAGGAGCCTGTACATCCCCCCGTGGGTTTTCTCTGGGTGCTCTGGTTTCCTCCCACAGTCTAAAGGCATACTGGCTAGTAGGTTAATTGGTCATTGTAAATTGTCCTGTGATTGGATCAGGGTTAAATTGAGGGTGTGACTTGAAGAGCAGGAAGGGCGTATTCTGCACTGTATCATTAAATAAATAAAGATAAATAGATAGATAATATCTGCAACGCCTACAATATCATTCCCTCTTTCTCTGGGTTCGCAGAACGCAGATTGGAAAGAGCATTTTGCCCAAACTTTGAGCAGCTGATTCAAAGTTCAACATAAAATGTAGTATCATTCAGAATAAGCACAAAGAAATCCAACGGAATCAGTGAAAAGTACAAAGACTGACAGATAACCAAGACCATCTGTGCAAATACAAAAAAACAAACAGAAAGAAAGAAAGAAAACCGAAAAATCGAAGTTGGAGAGTCCTTGAAAGTGAGTCAGTAGCTTGTAGAATCAGTTCAGTGTTGAGGTGAGTGAAGTGATCCATCCTGGTGCCTGATTAATTACTGTTCCTGAATCTGGTGCTGTGAGGCCTACAGCCCCTCTACTTTCTTCCTGATGGCAGCAGTGAGAGGAGAGCATGACCTCGGTGGTGGAGGTCCTTGATGATGGACAGTGCTTTCTTGCGGCAGTGCTTCTTACAGATGTGCTCCGTGGTGGGGAGAGTTCTACCTGGGCTGTACCTGCTACTTTTTCCATCTGATGGGGAAACCTTTAAAAATTACTGGTTCGGCCCATTAAGGACTGGAATTAATAAATGAACATCTAATAGCAATGGTGCCTCTGGTTCAATTCTGCATTGTAGTTGCAAAGTCAAATCAGACCCCCAATTCAAATCAGGTGAGCTTGTGACTCCCTCAGGTCTGTGTAATGCTATTTCAGCACCAGCCACCTGGGGTGCAATTCTGCCACTGTCTGTAAGAAGCTTGTATGTTCTCCCCGTGAACTCCAGATGCTCCTGCTTCCATGGCCACACGTGTGTAATCTGCATGTATCTCTAAATTAATAAAAAAACCTCAGCCAGGCTTTGGGCGCCAGAGTGATAGCTCTGGTAGTCCTCTCCTCTGTTTTCCACTCATAACACCCGTTATTCAGACACAAGACTGCCGGCTGTTTGCTCACTTCCTTCCCACAGATTTTGGTTGTCACAACATGTTGGTCATCTATTTTATTATCTTATTGTTTGTTTCCAAAATGAATTCTTAACCTGATTTAGTTTAACAGGAGTTGTGTGCATGACCTTGTGAACTTTGGAGTGCAAAGGAAAGGTACAGAGAAAGTCTGATTTCTTTAACATATATCTGCAAAATGTTGTGCACCGTTTTATCATTGCTTATCAGAGCAAACAATTCAAACACTTACACTTATCATCAGTGAACTGAGGGTTAATTAAACCTTGGGAAAACTTTAAAAAACACGCTGTCCTTGAAGCTTACATAAATAACTTTCCACTGTTGTTTTAACCTTTTCAAGCATGCCACCCGGCTGGCTTGTGTCCGTTTCTTTCTCTCAATGTCCGGTTTGGTATCTGGTTGAGTCATTAATTTCACTGACTTTCTGGCAAGGGATAGGATTGAAGGAACACATTTGTTGCATTTGATGTGTGGGTGTTAGCATTCTCCAGAACCAACAATTTCCATCAGATAACTGCGCTTTACCTTCCATAAATCTTCCACATGACCCAGATGAACTCCAGGAACTTCCAGCTCACTGAAAACTGGTCAGACTTCTATGTGGTTTAGTGGGGACTTTCTTACATGAGAGGAGATTGGCAAATGCTCAGCAAGGATAGGTATTAGCTGAAAAACTAATGGCTCTCAGAACTATGTTTGACAACTATTTAAAGCATCTATAACCTCCCATTATGCTGGAAACAGTTGACGGGCATAACCACAAGTTAATGGGACGTGCATGGCTCCGAAGTTTGCTGCACGCTGTACCATCTGAAGAGTCATGAATCGGGTGTCAGGTGTAACATAAAGCCAAAAGTCTGGCAGGTGCAAGGAAGAGTAAACCCTGCAGATTCGTGCATTTTTTAAACTATTAGGTTTGAATTAATATGATTCTGTAATTGCCCTCAGTGACCTGCAATTGACCGCTTGAACTTCGAAGTTAGGGTCAGGTGGGGCCCAGAAAAGGTCAAAATCTGGTCACTTCAGCCCCAGTCTGCTGAACAAGCGCACTTTATAGCTGTGATTTATGTAACTTGGACAGACATGTTAAGGAGACCTTAAAACATACCACAGTGCCCTGTTCTTCACTGGGTCATAATCTGTCCGGAAAATGAATTGCATTTGTCCTTTCTGAAACCTCTTGTGGTTCTGAATTGCTCTGATTTATCACACAGATTTGGTGTACATATTCTCAGCGTCCAAATGTGATGAGTTCATTTGCAAGAGCAAACGTATAAAACAATTTATCACAGTTTAAGTTCTGATCGGGGGAAATGCTCCCTCCATATAAATTAGACAAAGTAATTTCACT
Organism: Hypanus sabinus; assembly: GCF_030144855.1. Classification (NCBI taxonomy): domain Eukaryota; kingdom Metazoa; phylum Chordata; class Chondrichthyes; order Myliobatiformes; family Dasyatidae; genus Hypanus; species Hypanus sabinus. The sequence goes on from NC_082710.1 coordinate 4,263,965, forward strand.
AGAATAGATTATTTCTGATTAACAAATTAGCCCATGGAATCTTATAATGAGCTTAAACTTGGGTAATGCATTGTTACTGATCTGCTTAAAGCAAGTGCTGAGGTTAGTTAACACTGGACAGAGCCAGTCTAGTTCCTTCTGGAACGTTGATGTAAGTTGGGTGAGGAGTGGTTTGAACTGCCTCTCATTTTCCAATGGACTGCTGATTCTGGGGAGTAGTGTTTCAAAGTATCAAAGTAAATTTATTATCAAAGTACATTCATGTCACTTTATACTACCCCGAGATTCATTTCCTTGCAAGCATTCACAGTAGAACAAAGAAACACAATAGAATTACCAAAAAACTACAGACAAGAAATAGGAACAACCAATATGCAAAAGAAGGGGAACTGAGGAAAATCTTAAATAAATAAATAATACTGAAAACACGGGTTGTAAAGTCCTTGAAAGTGAGTCTGGAGGTCGTGGAATCAATTCAGAGTTGAAGAGAGTGAGGTTATCCACACTGATTCAGGAGTCTGATGGTTGAGGGGTAAGAACGGATCTTGAACCTGGGGGTGAGAATGTGACAGTGAAGAGAGCACGGCCTGGATGGTGGAGTCCTTCATAATGGATGTTGCTTTCTTCTGGCAGCGTTCCTTCTAGATGTGCTCGGTGGTGAGGAAGGCTTTTTCTGGGATGGACTGGACAAATACACTACTTCTCCATTCTTGGGCATTGGTGTTTCTATACGAGGCCGTGATGTAACCAGTCAGGGTATACTTCACTGTGCATCTGTAGAAGCTTTTCAAATTTGCCAAAACGGCGCAATCTTTTAAAAAGAAGGGCCTTCTTTTAATGGGACTTATCTGCTGGTCCCAGGACAAAGCCTCTCATATGATAACGCCAGGGAATTTAAAGTTATCGGCTTTATCCACCCTCGATCCCCTAATGAGGACTGCCTCATGGACTCCTTGGCTTCTTCCTTCTGTGGTCAATGATCCACCTAGCAAGGAGGCTTGAGTGAGGGGCAGCATGGAGGTGTGGCGGCTAGCTCAACACTACAGCGAGTTGTAATCATCGCAAGCAGCTGCTTGTTCGACTGAGGCAGCATGAGGTTTAAAACGAGCTTGGGTCCTTTCAGGATTTTTCAGCGGGCTGTAATCACAATGATCTATTCTATTCAGCCAGGAAAGACCGGCACCGGTGTGTCAGATTTGACAGTCCCAGCACCAGCTCAGAAGAGCACCCATTTCTTGAAGCTTCTAGTTTACGTGGAGAAACATACCCTCAGAGTCCACCGAGAGGGAGGGAGAATGATGGACCCAGCTGGACGGATACAGTTAATTACAGGGAATGACTATGACCAAGAGCTAGGATAAGAGGCTCTGAGTGTCCAATGTGTTGGTGTGGGAGAGCGTTTTCCAGCACTAAAGGTTTATGAGTCCACCAAGCAAGGTTGAAGTGCTATTCCATCCCAGTGGATGAAGATGAAATTACTTCACCAAGCACAGAAGATGTGGTCTTTTCAACCACTGATTCATAAGCCACAGCGATTCGCTCTGGAGAGGGCCATCATACTCCAGGTCAGACGAGAGGTAACCCAGGTCAGGTGGCAGACCACAGTACCCAGGTAGATCCTTCACATGATGGTGGTGGTGAGGTGGTAGAGAAGACGAGGAAGGTCAAGTGGCCAGCAATGGCAGATGAGAAGGCTTGGCGTGTGTTTGATGAGGACATCAGTATGATGTTGGAGAACACTCTCAGGGGAACATCAAAGAGAAAGTTGGAAGTGATGGGTGATATGATTTATGATGTTGGAAAGTACAGGTTTGGTTTGGTTGAGTTGAAGAAAGCCAAGCCTACACAGACACCAAGCGGGCGCCAGAAGGAGATTAGTAGGTTGAGGAGAGAGCTTAGATCGTTGAGACAGAGGTGGAAGGTGGCAAGTGAAGGTGACAAGCCAGGGCTTGCTGATCTCCAAGAGCAGTTTCGAATAAAGTTAGCGTCACTTCGTCATGCAGAGTCACAACGTAAAATGAGAAAGAAGAGAGAGAAGGCAAGAAAGGTGTTCTTTGAGAACCCTCACCAGTTCACAAAGAAATTGTTTGAACAAAGTAAGAGCAGGCAGTTTAACATCTCTCAACAAGAACGTGAGGATCACCTGGCAAGCACTGTCTCTAACGAACAGCAGGAGGCTCCTTCGCTTGACATTTCAACGCTTGTGAAGCCTACCGAGCCAGGACTGACGTTCGATCGGTCAGAACCCAAAATGGCAGAAGTCGAGTGGTTCATCGAAAAGACAAGGTAAGGTTCAGTGCCAGGACCTAATGGAGTGCCGTATAAGGTGTTCAAGAAGTGTGAAGAGCTGAGGAAACACTTGTGGAGATTGTTAAAGGTGGTGTGGAGACAAGGTGTTGTTCCTTTGTCATGGAGTGAGGCTGAAGGAGTAAACATCCCGAAGGAAGAGAATTCTACTACATTGAACCAGTACTGACCCATTTCACTCCTGAATGTAGAGGGGAAGATTATGTTTGGCATTCTAGCAGAAAGAATATCTTCATTTGTGATAGAGTATGGATTGGTAAATACATCTGTGCAGAAGGCAGGAATACCAGGCTTCCCGGGATGCCCTGAACATACTGGTATGATATGGCATACCATCCAGGAATCGAAAAGGTTGAGAAGAAATCTGGCTGCAGTTTGGCTTGATCTTGCAAATGCATATGGTTCTGTTCCCCATGTCCTGATTGAGTTTATGATGGAATTCCTATGGATCCTTGCTAAGGTGAGGAACTTTGTTATATAACCATATAACAATCACAGCACGGAAACAGGCCATCTCGGCCCTCCTAGTCCGTGCCGAACTCTTAATCTCAACTAGTCCCACCTACCCGCACTCAGCCCATAACCCTCCACTCCTTTCCTGTCCATATACCTATCCAATTTTACCTTAAATGACACAACTGAACTGGCCTCTACTACTTTTACAGGAAGCTCATTCCACACAGCTATCACTCTCTGAGTAAAGAAATACCCCCTCGTGTTTCCCTTAAACTTCTGCCCCCTAACTCTCAAATCATGTCCTCTTGTTTGAATCTCCCCTACTCTCAATGGAAACAGCCTATTCACGTCAACTCTATCTATCACTCTCAAAATTTTAAATACCTCGATCAAATCCCCCCTCAACCTTCTACGCTCCAATGAATAGAGACTTAACTTGTTCAACCTTTCTCTGTAACTTAAGTGCTGAAACCCAGGTAACATCCTAGTAAATCGTCTCTGCACTCTCTCTAACTTATTGATATCTTTCCTATAATTCGGTGACCAGAACTGCACACAATATTCCAAATTTGGCCTTACCAATGCCTTGTACAATTTTAACATTACATTCCAACTTCTGTACTCAATGCTTTGATTTATAAAGGCCAGCATTCCAAAAGCCTTCTTCACCACCCTATCTACATGAGACTCCACCTTCAGGGAACTATGCACTGTTATTCCTAGATCCCTCTGTTCCACTGCATTCCTCAATGCCCTACCATTTACCCTGTATGTTCTATGCAGTACTACAATGATTTCCGGATGAGGTTTTCCACTCAGCAGTTTACAACTAGGTGGCAGAGCTTGGACATTGGTATCCCAACGGGATGTGCGATTTCACCCATCCTTTTTGTGTTAGACATGGAGATCATTGTGAGGGCTGCAGAATCAGTGGGACCAGGTGTCGCACTTGATGGCAGAGGGGAGTTGCCACCAATACGAGTGTTCGTGGACGATCTCACCCTTTTGGGTCCTAGCACGGAGGCAGTGGAAAGTGTACTATCTAGAGGAGCTAATGGATTGGGGAAGAATGAAGTTCAAGACCAAGAAGTCAAGGAGCCTTGTTCTTAGGAGAGGAAAGCTGGTTGACTTTCATTTCACCCTTTGTAGAGAAGAGATTCCATTCATTCAGGACCAACCAATTAAGACCCTCGGGCGATGGTACACAGAGGAGCTGAGAGACACCAAGCGGGTTCAAGAGACGGGAGAACAGATCAGCAGAGGTCTGATGTCTGTCAACAAGTGTGGCTTGCCTGACAAGTTGAAGTTGTGGTGCTTGCAGTACGGACTGATGCCATGGATAATGTGGCCACGAACTGTCTATGAAGTGGCAATGTCCCATGTTGAGGCAATGGAACGGAAGATCAACAAGTGTGTGAAGAAGTGGCTTGGATGCTCTATTTGTATTGGCGATAGAACCATTAGCTGAATTAATCAGAACAAATCCAGATATTGGGGGCTTCAGAGTTAACCAGGAGGAATATAAGATTAATTTATTTGCTGATGATGTTCTGATTTATTTAACAAACCCATTGCATTTGTTGCATAAAGTATCTTTTAGATTGGAAGAATATGGGAAAATATCAGGGTATAAAGTAAACTGGGATAAACATGAAATTTTATCCCTTACTAAAGGAGATTATAGTCAATGTCGATTAGTAACTCAATTTAGATGGCCGACAAATGGTATAAAATATTTAGGTGTAAGAGTCGATAATGATATAAAGAATTTATATAAATTAAATTATCTACCATTATTGAAAAAAATTCAAGAAGATCTTGATAAATGGATGATGTTACCAATAACATTAGTAGGTAGAGTTAATGCTGTAAAAATGAATATATTTCCTAGATTACAATATTTATTCCAAACATTACCAATACCACTGCCCCAGAAGTTTTTTAAGAGTTGAATAAATGTGTGAGGAAGTTTCTTTGGAAAGATAAGATGTCAAGAATATCATTGGAAAAATTGACATGCAAATTTGACCTAGGAGGGTTACAACTCCGAAATTTTAAGAATTATTATAAAGCAAATCAACTTAGATTTATTGCATCTTTTTTTGATGAAGAAAAACCGGCATGGATTAGAATAGAGTTAGGTAAGATAGGAGAAAATATACCAGAAGATTTTATATATAAATGGGAATCCAAATGGATACGGGAAAAGAAAGAATCTCTTATATTAAAACATTTGATCGATTTATGGAATAAGATAAATGTGGATGATGAGATAAAGAAATCTTTATTAGCAAAGAGAACCCTAATTCAAAATAGACTTATTCCTTTTACAATGGATAATCAACTTTTACATAACTGGTTTCAAAAAGGAATCAGATATATAGGTGACTGTTTTGAAGGAGGTATATTGATGTTGTTTGATCAATTAAAGAATAAATATAAATTATCAAATAACACTCTTTTCTGTTATTTTCAATTAAAGGCCTATTTAAGAGATAAACTGGGTCAAACAATGTTAATGCCAAAACCTAATGAAGTAGAAACTTTAATTCAAAAAGGAAAAATTAAAACATTTACACCTTGTATGTATAATTTGATTCAAAAACAGACAATTAAACCAGGAATTCATGAGTCAAGACAAAAATGGGAAACTGATTTGAATATTAAAATTGATGAAAAAAATTGGTCAAGACCATGTCTTGATAGTATGACAAATACAATAAATGTCCGACTTAGATTACAATTTTTAACATCAATTATATATTACACCACAAAAAATAAATAGATTAAACCCAAATTTATCTGACCAATGTTTCCGATGTAATCAAGAAATCGGTACTTTTTTACACTCTACTTGGTCTTGTTTTAAAATTCAACCTTTTTGAATAAATCTAAGACTTTTACTGGAACAAATTATTGGAATACAACTTCCACATAGCCCAATATTATTTTTATTAGGTGATATTGAATAGATAATACCGAAACCTAAATTGAATAAATATCAGAAAAAATTTATAAAAATTGCATTGGCAGTAGCCAAAAAAGCTATTGCAGTTACTTGGAAATCAGATTCATACTTAACTATGGACCATTGGAATAATAAATATTTAGCTGCATTCCACTTGAAAAAAATACTTATAATTTAAGAAATGAATATGATATATTTTTGAAAATTTGGCACCCCTATCTACAAAAGATAGGATTAAATATATAGGACAATAGACAATAGGTGCAGAAGAAGACCATTCGGCCCTTCAAGCCTGCACCGCCATTCTGAGATCATCTACTATCAAAACCTGGTTCCTGCCTTGTCCCCATATCCCTTGATTCCCCTATCCATAAGATACCTATCCAGCTCCTTCTTGAAAGCATCCAGAGAATTGGCCTCCACTGCCTTCTGAGGCAGTGCATTCCATACCCCCACAACTCTCTGGGAGAAGAAGTTTTTCCTTAACTCAGGTCCTTTGAAGATAAAATTATTAGTTATTTGGGGAAAAAAAAAAGATATATACTAAAGTTACGTTGAACTCCATGGAGCATGTGGGGATCCTCTGATATCCAGGCAATCCTTCTTTCTTTCTTCTTTCTTTCCTTTTTTTTCTTTTTTCTTTTTTTTAGACAGGGATGTTAAGGGAGGAAGGGTTAAGGGGAGGGGGGAGGGCTAATATTAATTTTCATTATTCTATTATTCTGTTCATTTAATGTAATTCTCAAAACTTAATAAAAAATATATATATAAAAAAAATAAGTGGCTTGGAGTACTGAGCAGCCTCACCAATGTTGCAATCCACAGTAGCCAGACAAAGCTTGACATCCCAGTGCAATCCCTTGTTGAAGAGGTCAAGGTAGCCAAGGTAGGATCATTCTTGATGCTTTGAGACTCAAAAGACCCTGTCATCAAGAACACCCAGCCGGATGTGAGATCAGGCAGGAAGTGGTCAACCGGGCAGCAGTCGATGAGTCAGCGTCTAGACTGAAGCACAAGGAGATGGTTGGGGCTGCCCAGCTAGGCTGCCAGGGTCTTGGATGGACAACCCACAAGTGGTGGTCATCTTCTACAGGTGAGGAGCATCGTGAGCTTGTAACGCATGAAATATGAGAGGTAGAAGAGGAGAAGAGGTTAGCTAAAGCAGCTGGCCTGGCCAAACAAGGGGCTTGGACCTGGTGGGAAAGTGTTGAACAACGACATCTATCTTGGAATGTTCTGTGGCAGATGGAACCGCTCCGCATTTCTTTTCTATACAGAGCAGCGTACGACCTGCCAACCTCAGCACCTGGTATGAAGGTAAGACAGACAGGTGTGCTGCTTGTGGTGAGAAGGGAACATGTCAACATATTTTGAGAGCATGCAGAGTCAATCTTTCCAGCGGCATGTACACTTGGAGACATAACAACATTCTCAAAGTTGTAACAGAAGCGGTTGGGCAGAGAGTACTGCAGCACAACTTATCTCATGCCCCATGCTGCACAGAACATCGCATATCATTTGTGAAAGAAGGCTCCAAGTCAAGGGTGTATAGCATAGGCCCACGATCAACCATACTTTTTTCAGCCAATGATTGGTGTGTCAAGGCCAACCTGGATGGGAAAGGCAGTTTCCCGGGGCAAATAGTTTTTATCAGATTGCGTCCAGATATAGTCGTCTGGTCTGACACCAGTAGAGAAGTGGTTATTGGTGAACTCACAGTCCCCTGGGAAGACAACGTCGATGAGCGCAGTTAACCAAGTATGCAGAATTAAGATCAGATTGCAGAGACAGAGGGTGGAAGGTCTCATTCTATCCATTTGAAGCAGGTTGCCGTGGCTTTATTGTGTTCACTTTCTAGAAGTGGCTGCATGACCTTGGCTTTACTAGAAGGGAGATCAAGTCAACCAGCAGGGCTGTAACTGAGGCAGCAGAGACAGGATCATCATGGGTGTGGACCAAGTACATCCAGAGGGGCAGATAGTCGTACAGTGTATCCATCTTTTGTAAACTCTTCGGTAGCTGCATAGACACCTGAAGAGTAGATTATCTGTTGGATGGAAGCGACCAACAACTCTGATAGCGGCAGATGCCAAGTTGTTAAGTTCATCAGTGGGAGGTGGTGCTGGCCCACCACCTCGAGGGAGTCTTGATTATAAGCGGGCCGAAACTCCTGAAGACAGGTGGCAGATCAACTGATGATCCCATTGATGATAGCACAGGACAGTTAACATCTTCGTCCACGTGTATTTTCAAATCTTATTATTCAGAAAATGGCATAGGCCAAAAAAAGAAGAGAGTGATCTTTGTTGGAATGGACAGTGTTGGAGTGGTAAGGCATTGGCTCAGCAGTTTCAGTGAGAATATGTGTAGGATCTAAGTAAGCTTCTAGTAAGCTTTTTTTCCTCTGTCTATTAGTACATGGTTAGTGCAGTGAGAATGGGACAGCGTTAGTGGTATGTTCTTTGTAGGAAATCTGAGAAACCTTGAGTCTCCCTAATAACAACATCTGCATGACATGCATCGAGCTGTAGCTCCTTTGAGTCTGTGTTAAGCAATTGGAAATGCAGCTGAGTGACCTTCAGCTCATGTGCGAGGATGAGGAGGTGATAGATAGGAGCTGCAGGGAGGCTGTCACTACCAAGAGGCAGGAGGCAGAAAGCCGAGAAACAGAACCTCCAGGGCAGTAACCTCTGAACTGTTGCTTGCGCCATGTACCAGAGTGGGTAAGAATAGGATGATTTGGGAGATGAATGTGTGATTGAGGAATTGGTACAGGGGGCAGGATTTCAGATTTCTGGATCAATGGGACATCTTATGGGAAAAGGTAGGACCTGTACAAAAAGGATGGGGTGACTTGACCCAAGAGGGGTCAATATCCTTGCAAGCTGGTTTGCTGGAGCTGTTGGGGGGGGGGTAGTGTTGGGGAAGAATTTTGCATCTGTCTTTACTGTGGAAGACACTAGTAGAATGCCAGAAATTCTGGAGTGTCAGGGGGCAGAATTGAGTGTAGTTGCAGTTACTTAAGGAGAGAGTGCTAAGGAAGCTGAAGGGAGTGGAAGTAGATAAATCACCTAGGCAAAATGGACTATATACCTCAGGGTTCTGAAAGAGGTGGCCGAAGAGATTATAGAGGCATTAGTAATGATCTTGTAAGAATCACTAGATTCTGGAATGGTTCCAGATGACAGGAAAATGGTAAATATCATCCCCACTCTTTAAGAAGGGAGGCAGAAGAAAGGAAATTATAAGTCAATTGGCCAGACTTCAGTGGTTGGGAAGACATTAGAATTGATTATTAAGAATGTGATTTCAGGGTACTTGGAGGCAGATGATAAAAGAGGCCAAAATCAGCATGGTTTCCTTAAGGAGAAATCTTGCATGAAAAATCTGGAATTCTTTGAGGAAATAACAGGCAGGATGGACAAAGTAGAGTCAGTAGATGCCCTGTACTTGGATTTTCAGACACTTTTGACAAGTTTTGGCACATCAGGCTGCATAACAAGGCAATAGTCTATGGTATTACAAGAAAGATATTAGAATGGATAGAAGATTGGCTGACTGCAAGGAGGCAAAGAGTTGGAATAAAAGGGGCCTCTACAGGTTGGCTGCTGGTGTTCTGCAGGGGTTGGTGTTGGACCACTTCTCTTTACATTATATATCAATGATTTGGATGATGGAATGGACGGCTTTGTGGCCAAGTTTGCGGAATGCATGAAGATAGGTGGAGCGGCAGGTAGGGTTGAGGAAGCAAGGTGCCCCGAAACGTTGGCTACTCTTTTCTCACGGATGCTGCCTGACCTGCTGAGTTCTTCCAGCGTTGTGTTCGTATTCTTTGATCCACAGCATCTGCAGTTGTATTTTTGTGTCTGGAAAATTACTTAGTCGCATTGGGAGAATGGGTAAAGAAGTAACAGATGAAAAGTAGTGTAGGTAAGTGGATGGTCATGCACTTTGGTCCAAGGAATAAAGACACAGATTATTTTGTTAAATGGAGTGAATATTCAAGTATTAGATGTGCAAAGGGATTTCGGAGACTGCAGGATTCTCTGATGGTTAACTTACAGGTTGAGTCAATGGCAGGGCAGATAAATGCAATGATAGTATTCATTTTGAGGCAATTACAATATGAAAGCAAGGATATAATTCTGAGGCTTTATAAGGCATTGATGAGGAATCTCTTGGAGTATTGTGAGCAGTTTTGGGCCCCTTATTTAAGAAAGGATATGCTGACATTGGAGAGGATCCAGAAAAGTTTTACAAGTATTTTTCTGAAAATGAATAGGTTTATACATGAGGTACTTTTGATGGCTCTGGTCCTGTAATGGCTGGAGTTTAGAAGAATGAAGGGATCTCAATGAAACCTGTTGAATATTGAAAACCCCCTGGGTTTTATTTTGGCATTTTCCTCCTTGATTTCCAGTCTGGGATTCAGGTCTTGGTTGACTGATCGTTCATTTCCACAGATGCTGTCTGACCTGCTGAGTTCCTCCAGCATTTTGTGTTTGTTACTTTGGATTTCCAGTATCTGCAGAATACTGAAATGCCTTAACAGAATGGATGTGAAGAGGATGTTTCCTATGGTGAGGGAGTCTCGGACCAAAGGCACACCCTCAGAGTAGGGAGAAGTCCATTTAGAACACAGATGAGGTGTGGTGCAGCTGAGTCCCCAAAAGGCTGGCCATAGCTGACCACAGGCTGGAGGTGAACTGGGCGCCTCTGTCGGTGGTAATGTGGGCCGGTACACCAAAGCGAGATATCCAGGTGGTGATCAGGGCTCGGGCGCAAGATTCGGAGGTGGTGTCGGTGAGTGGGACCGCCTCTGGCCATCTTGTGAACCGGTCCACGATAGTCAGGAGGTGCCCCCCGCGCGACACTGGCAGGGGGCCCACGATATCCACATGAATGTGGTCGAAACGCCGGTGGGCGGGATGGAACTGCTGCGGTGGGGCTTTGGTGTGCCGCTGCACCTTGGCCGTCTGGCAGTGCATGCACGTTTTGGCCCATTCACTGACCTGTTTGTGGAGTCCGTGCCAAACGAACCTGCTGGAAACCATCCGGACAGTTGTCTGGTTGGAGGGATGCACCAAGTTATGAATGGAGTCGAAAACACGGCGCTGCCAGGCTGTCGGGACAACGGGACGGGGCTGGCCGGTGGCGACGTCACAGAGTAGGGTCCTCTCACCCGGGCCTACAGGGAGGTCCTGGAGCTGCAAACCGGAGACTGCGGTTCTGTAACTCGGAATCTCCTCATCTGCCTGCTGGGCCTCTGCCAGTGCCTCAAAGTCTACCCCTTGGGAAAGGGCATGAACGGTAGGGCGAGAGAGCGCATCCGGCATGACATTGTCCTTACCCGAGACATGCCGGACATCTGGCGTGTATTCAGAGATGTAGGACAGGTGGCGTTGCTGGCGGGACGACCGGGGTCGGACACTTTCGTAAACGCAAAGGTAAGCGGTTTGTGGTCTGTGAACGTGGTGAAGGGCCGACCTTCTAGGAAGTACCTGAAATGCCAGATTGCCAGGTAGAGCGCTAACAGTTCCCGGTCGAAAGCACTGTACTTGAGCTCGGGTGGCCGCAGGTGTTTGCTGAAAAATGCCAGGGGTTGCCAGCGACCTGCGATGAGTTGCTCCAGCACCCCACCGACTGCCGTGTTAGATGCGTCCACTGTGAGGGCGGTAGGGGCGTCCATTCTGGGATGTGCTAGCATTGCGGCGTTCGCCAAAGCTTCCTTCGTTTGAACAAAAGCGGCGACGGACTCCTTGTCCCAGGTAATGTCCTTGCTCGGACCCGACATCAGGGTGAACAGGAGGCGCATGATCCGGGCAGCTGAAGGGAGGAAGCGGTGGTAGAAATTGACCATACCTACGAATTCCTGAAGGCCTTTGATCGTGGTGGGTCGGGGGAAGTGGCGGACCGCATCTACCTTAGCGGGCAGAGGGGTTGCCCCATCTTTAGTAATCCTGTGACCCAGGAAGTCAATGGTATCGAGTCCGAACTGGCATTTGGCAGGGTTGATTGTAAGACCGTACTCACTCAGTCGGGCGCAGAGTTGACGGAGGTGGGACAGATGCTCCTGACGACTGCTGCTGGCTATGAGGATGTCATCCAAATAGATGAACGCGAAGTCCAGGTCCCGTCCCACCGCGTCCATTAACCGCTGGAACGTCTGTGCGGCATCCTTCAGGCCGAACGGCATGCGGAGGAACTCGAAAAGGCCAAACGGGGTGATGAGAGCAGTTTTGGGGACGTCGTCAGGATGCATCGGGATTTGATGGTACCCTCAGACGAGGTCTACTTTGGAGAAGATCCGTGCGCCGTGCAGGTTTGCTGCAAAGTCCTGAATGTGCGGCACAGAGTAGCGGTCCGGTGTGGTAGCCTCGTTCAGCCTGCGGTAGTCGCCGCACGGTCTCCAGCCCCCCGTCGCTTTGGGCACCATGTGCAGGGGGGAGGCCCATGGGCTGTCGGACCGCCGGATGATCCCCAATTCCTCCATCCTCTGGAACTCCTCCTTCGCCAGTCGGAGCTTGTCCGGGGGAAGCCGCCGAGCGCGGGCGTGGAGGGGTGGTCCCTGGGTCGGGATGTGGTGCTGTACGCCATGTCGGGGCATGGCCGCTGTGAACTGCGGTGCCAGAACCGATGGGAACTCCACCAGGACCCTGGTGAAGTCGTTGTCGGACAGCGTGATGGAGCTGAGGTGAGGGGCTGGCAACTGGGCTGCACCCAGGGAGAACGTCTGAAAGGTCTCGGCGTGTACCAGTCTCTTCCTGGGCAGGTCGACAGTAGGCTGTGAGCCCGCAAAAAATCCGCACCCAGAAGCGGTTGGGCTACGGCGGCCAGCAACGGCGGGCTTCTGCGCCCCACCGCTGGTGGTAGAAGCACCAGTGTTCATTGGGCCGGGGCTTGGCGGGCTCTGCGGCCGGGCCTGGACTGGTTTGCTGCTGGGAGCGTGGCTGGGAGATCTGTGCGATGGACGTCCCCGCTCACCTCTTTGGCGTTCCACAGCAAGTCCGCCCGGGCTGCCACCTTCCGGGGGTCACTGAAATCCGCGTCGGACAGCAGCAGGCGTATGTCCTCGGGCAGCTGCTCCAGGAATGCCTGCTCAAACATGAGGCATGTGTGTCCGTCGGCCAGAGACAACATCTCATTCATTAAAGCCGATGGAGGTCTGTCGCAAAAGCCATCCAGGTGCAGTAAACGGGCAGCCCGCTCGCGCCATGAGAGTCCCAAAGTCCTGAGGAGCAGGGCTTTGAATTCCGTGTACCTGCCGTCTGCCGGGGGCGACTGTACGAACTCCGCGACCTGGGCCGCTGTGTCCTAGTAGAGGGAGCTCACCACGTAGTAGTAGTGGGTGTCTTCTGAGGTGATCTGGCGAACGTGGAATTGGGCTTCGGCTTGCTGGAACCATAGGTTCGGGCGCTGTGTCCAGAAACCCGGCAGTTTCAACGAAACCGCATGAACAGAGGCAGTGTCGGTCATTTCTGGTCCAAAAATCGTTTGGACCGTCGGGGTCACCAATTGTAGCGGTGTGCTACATGCAGCGCTAAAATTACGACATGGAGTCGGTAACTGCAGTCGAAGAAAAAAACTGTATTCAAAATCCTCAGCCTCACTCTTAAGCCTCCCTCAACCTGCCCCCCCGTTGCACAGAGGCTCCAAAGCTCTGTGCTCGCAAACCCCCGTAGGCTATCTAATTGTGAGCCGGTTCGGATGTGCCAGGAAATGGGTCGCCACTAGGCCTCCATTCTTCAGAAGGCAGACAATTGCCATATACCATGCACATATGTCTAGGATATGTCGACTTTACTGTGGAGGTGACGTACAGGAACCCATTCAGAGGGTAATGCTATTTGTTGGCTGACAGAGGCAGACTCTTCGAATTATTCATCTACTACGTTTTGACAAGTAAGATAGGGATTGGACGTGTACTGTAAATTGTAAGCCACTAAGGAGTATTCAAGATTCAAGATTGCAAAATGTCATTTTCTGTCCCCAAGTGTAAAAAGAACAAAATAATCATTACTCCGGATCCAATGCAGCACAAAAAAAACCACAAGAAGTACACAAAGAACACAATAGTAATAAAAACGACATAATAAATATAAATGCATAAGATAGTTTATATACGATTTATTGCATCTCTGTAAAGTGATGCTAGGCTGACATAAGATGACTGACAGGAAATAATAAAGTTGTGGAGGAGTTGATCAGCCTTGCTGCTTGGGGAAAGTAACTGTTCTTGACTCTGATGGTCCTGGTGTGGATGCTGTGGATGTAGCCTCCTCCCTGATGAGAGTGGGACAAATAGTCCATGAGCAGGATGGATGGTATCCTTCATGATGTTACTGGTCCTTTTCTTTTCCGTACAGAAACATAGAAAACCTACAGCACAATACAGGCCTTTCAGCCCACAAAGCACTCACCACTCTCTGCATAAACTTACCCCTGACAACTCCTCTGTACCTGCTTCCAAGCACCTTAAAACTGTGCCCTCTCATGCTAGCCATTCCAGCCCTGGGAAAAAGCCTCTGACTTTCCACACGATTCTGTGTCTTATGTATCTATGTGTTTGATGGTGGGTAGGCCGTTGGTGGTGGGTGGGCAATACTGATTTCTTATAGCAGAGCCTTCCTGTCTGCCACAATGCAGTTTTCATACCAAGCAGCGATGCAGTTTGTCAGGATGGTCTCTACTCCGTATCTGTAGAATGATGTGCAAAACCCATCCCTCTTCACCCTGCAGAAAGTAAAGGCACTGGTGAGCTTTTGTGAAAGTCATTAGTGCCAATATCGATATATATTTTATCAATATAAGTTTTATCCCTGCTGCGGTCACTTTGCTGAACAGTTAACTGTCAGCTAACTATGACTTGGATTGCACTACCTGTATGTATAATCTATATTTTCATTTATATTTATCATTATTATTGTTATGAGCAGAGAGACAACATCCGCCGGAAGTAAATTCCTTGTATGTGCACAGGTACTTGGCAATTAAAGTCTGATTCTGATTCTGATATATCAATAAATTGAGAGATCTGTGGGTCTCACTCCATAGCAGCATAGGTAACTAGGCATAAGGCATGCATCACCTTTCACCTGCTAGCTTTCAAACATGGGAAAATCTGCAGATGCTGGAAATCCAAAGCAACACACAGGCCAGGCAGCATCTCTAGAAAAGAGAAACAATCAATGTTTTATCCCCCTTCCCTTCTAGTCTTGATGAAGGATCTCAGCCCAAAACTTCAGCTCTTTATTCCTTTCCATAGATGCTGCCTAACCTGCTGAGTTCCTTCAGCATTTTGTGTGTGTTGTTCTGGATTTCCAGAAGCTGCAGATTTTCTCATGTTTTACATGTCTTCTTATGTTGGTGCATAGAACAGATGAGTTGAAATGTTAAATTTTATTTTATTTATAGATACAACATGATAACCTGCCTTTCTGGACCAACAAGCTTGTGCTGTTCAATTACACCCATGTGACCAATTAAGCTATGAACCTGTATAATTTTGGATTGTGGGAGGAAACCAGAACACCCAGAGAAAACCTCATGGAGAGAACCTACAGACTTCTTACCAACCATGGCAGAATTGAACCCGGGTCACTGGCACTGTAATCACGTTACACTGAATACTGCCTTACTGTGCTGCCCCAAAACTGCAACTGAACAAAGCATGGAGTAAGCCACACTTGAAGAATTGCTTTCATTTCTGGCTTCTACACCATAGGAAGGATATGATTACGCTGGGGAGAGTGCAGAAGAGAGTTACCAGAGTATTGCTGGTTTGGAGGTCTGTAGTTATGGGGAGAGGCTGGATGGGCTTTGCTTTTCCCTGGAGTGAAGGATACTGAGGGATAAGGAGAGGTTTAGATAGATAGCCAAATACTCTTCCCCTCATTATTATTATGTGCCATGTCACATGACCTGGGTCAGCACGGTCTACTGATCATTACTATTCTTGGCAAATTTTACAGGGGCAGTTTGCCATTACCTTCTTCTGGGCAGCATCTTTACAAGATGGGTGACCCCAGCCATTATCAATACCCTTCAGAGATTGTCTGCCTGGTGTCAGTGGTCGCATAATCAGGACTTGTGATATGTAGCGGCTGCTCGTATGACCATCCACCACCTGCTCCCATGGCTCACGTGACCCTGATCGGGGGGTGGGGGGGGCTAAGCAGGTGCTACACCTTGCACAAGGGTGACCTCCAGGATAGTGGAGGGAAGGAGTGCTTTACACCTCCACCTCGACACCCTATGGTAGTGGTGTCAAAAACAATACAGCATTGTTTTACATTGAGAGAAAGGTATTGTAAAGGTTCACAAGCAAGAAAAAAGTCTGCAGATGTTAGAAATCTGAAAAACACAGATAAAATGCTGGAGGAACTCAGCAGGCCAGGCAGCATCTATAAAAAAAAAGTACAGTTGACGTTTCGGGCCAAAACCCTTCAGTAGGACTGGAGGAAAAAAGCTGAGGAGTAGATTTGAAAGGTGGGAAGAGAGGAGAGGAAAGCTTAAAAAAATTATTATTTATTTTTTTATTTATTGTGATGTAACATGGAACAGGCCCTTCTTGCCTTTCGAGCCATGATGCCCTGCAACACCCGATTTAACCCTAGCCTAAACACAGGACAATTAGCCTACTAACCGGTAAGTCTTTGGACTGTGGGAGCACCTGGAGAAAATCCATGCACTTGGCGGAGAGGCTGGCCAAACTCCTAACAGATGATGTCAGAATTGAACTCTGAACTCTGACATCATGAGCTGTAATAGCATCGCGATAACTACTATGCTACCCTGGCACCCTTGGGGGGAAGGTTTTATTGCACAGAGGATGTTGATCTCTGAAACTCATTACCAGAGGAGCAGGTGGAATCAGATATAATCACTATGTTTAAGAAGTATTTAGACAATGCTTATACAAGCTAGGAATGGCAGAATACAGTCCTTAGGTGTATTGGGGAGGGAATGGTTAGATTGATCCATCTTGGGTACTAGCCTACAAAGTGCCCAGGACACCTTTAGGGAGCGGTGTCTCAGAAAGGCAGAGTTCATTATTAAGGACCTCCAGCACCCAGGGCATGCCCTTTTCTCAGTGTTACCATCAGGTAGGAGGTACAGAAGCCTGAAGGCACACACTCAGCGATTCAGGAACAGCTTCTTCCCCTCTGCCATCCGATTCCTAAATGGACATTGAACTCTTGAACACTACCTCACTTTTTAATATATATTATTTCTGTTTTTTGCATGATTTTTAATCTATTCAATATACATATACTGTAATTTACTTATTTATTTATTATCTTTTAATTAATTTATTATTTTTTTCTCTCTCTGCAGTATTATGTATTGCATTGAACTGCTGCTGCTAAGTTAACAAATTTCATGTCACATGCCGGTGATAATAAACCTGATTCTGATGTTAAAGTAGGTTAAATGGTCGGCACAACACAGTGGGCTGACGTGCCTTTACTCTGCTGTACTGTTCCACATCGTATGTTCTAATTTGGACAAATAGTATCAGGATGCAGTGGTGCTAGAACGTTTGTGAACCCTGTAGAATGTTCTATATTCCTGCATAAATATGACCTAAAATGTGATCAGATTTTCACTTAAGTCTTAAAACTAAAGAGAACCCAATTAAATAAATAACATGAAAACATACTTGTTCATTTACTTATTGAAAAAAATTATCCAATATTACATGTAACACACACAAAATGCTGGAAGAACTCAGCAAGCCAGGCTGCATTTATGGAAAAGATTACAGTCGATGTTTTAGAACATAGAACATAGAACAATACAGCACAGTACAGGTCCTTCAGCCCCTTACGTAGTGCTGACCCAAAACCCTGCCACCCATAAACCCCCCACCTTAAACTCCTCCATTTGGCCGAGACCCTTCAGCAGATTTTCACTTGTTTCCAATATTACCTATATATTTAATCAATGACATTTATAAGACTGCAATAATACCAGAAGAGATGAAAAAATCAGTACTTATCACTGTTCCTAAGAAACCTGTAGCAACTGAATGTGAATTACATAGGACCATAAGTTTAATGAGTCATATCACCAAAATACTTCTAAGAATTTTGATGACAAGAGCTAAAAGTAAGATACAAGCTGAAATAGGTAAAGAACAATGTGGTTTTGTGAAAGACAAAGGTACAAGAAACACAATATTGATGTTAAGGATACTATCAGAACGAGCTATTCGAGTGCAGAAAGATTTGTTTGTTTGTTTTATCGACTACACAAAAGCATTTGATAAAGCGAAGCACAATAAGTTATTTGAAACATTACAGGAAACTCTAGATCTAGATTCGAAAGACCTCCACCTAATCAGAGAACTGTAGTGGGAACAAATTGCCACTGTAAGAATAGATGGAGAAGAGAGTCAGTTTACGAAAATCAGTAAGGTGTTAGACAAGGGCGTGTTTTCTCCCCTATTTGTTTAATGTGTACAGTGAAACAACATTACAAAAAATAAAAGACATCTTGGGAATCAAAGTTGCCGGTGAAAACATCAATAATGACACGGTGTTAATTGCAAGTACAGAGGAAGAACTACAAAACTTAATTGATATAGTTGTTGAAGAAAGTGCAAAAATGGGTCTATCTATCAATTGCAAAAAGACAGAATGTATGGTGATATCCAAAAAGGAGAATCCTAACTGCAGGCTGAGAATAAACGGGGAAGACATAAAACAAGTACAGAACTTTTGCTACTTGGGAAGCTGGGTGACATCAGATGGCAGGTGTGACATGGACATCAAAAGAAGAATAGGGATGGCAAAAGACACCTTTACAAGAATGAAGAGTATACTGACCAACACTAAACTAGGCATGACAACCCGCCTCAGAGTACTGAAACACTATGTTTATCCAGTTATTATATGGTTCAGAATGTTGGACAATATCTAGTAACATGAAGAAATGAATTGAAGCAGCAGAGATGTTGTTTTTGAGGAGGATGCAAAGAATATCATGGACAAAATGAATATCTAACGAGGATGTCATGAACAGAGCAAGCACAAAAAGGGAAATAATGTACGAGATGATGAAAAGGCAACGTGACTTCATTGGACATGTGATTAGGAAAGAGGAGTTAGAGTACACGGTAATTGTGGGAAAGATTGAAGGGAAGAAAGCAAGAGGAAGGCAAAGACAAATGATGGAGACAGCAGCCAGAGAACTGGAAATGAATATCAATGAATTGATCCACTTGACCTGAAACAGGAGTGTGTGGGCCATGGCAGTCAAAGCTCAAACTGGGCACGGCACCTGATGATGATGATAGTGAATTGTTGGAAAAAATATGTGAACCTTTGCTTTCAGTAACTAGTGTGGCCCCCTTGTACAGCAATAACTTCAACCAAATGTTTCCAGTAACTGTTGATCAGTCCTGCACATCAGCTTGGAGGAATTTTAGACCATTCCTCTTTACAAAACTGCTTTAGCTCTGGGACGTTGGTGGGCTTCCTTGCATGAACTGCTTGCTTCAGGTCCTTCCGCAACATTTCTATAGGATTAAGTTCAGGACTTTGACTCGGCCATTCCAAAATACAAATATTCTTCTTCTTAAAATATTCTGTTGTTGATTTATTCCTGTTTTTCAGATCATTGTCTTATTGCCTTATCCATCTTCTATCCAGCTTCAGGTGATGCACTGCTACCCTGACATTCTCCTGTAAAACGTCTTGATACAATTTTGAATTCATTGTTCCTTCAACAAATTGCAAGCTGCCCAGGCCCTGAGACAGCAAAGCAGCCCCAAACCATGATGCTCCTTCCACCGTGCTTCACAGCTGGGGTGAGGTACTGGTGTTGGTGTGCAGTCTCCTTATTCTTCCAAACACAGCAATGTGCATTTCTGCCAAAAAGTTCAACTTCTGTCTCATCTGTCCCCAGCATATTGTCCCAGAAGTGTTGTAGAACGTCCAGGTGGTCTTTTGCAAACGTGAGTGGTATAGCAATTTTTTTTTTTGTACAGCAGTTGTTTCCTCCATGCTGTCCTTCCAGCAGTGTTTTTTCGGGTAGTGGACACATGAGCAAAGACTTTAGCAAGCTCTACCAATGCCAGTAGGACTTGTGCAGTTACCCTTGGTTTCTTCTTCACCTCCTTCAGCATTTCACGTTGTGCTCTTGGTGTGATCCTTGCAGGATGCCCACTCCGAGAGAGAGTAGCCACAGTACTGAGTTTCCTCCATTTGGAGACAATTTCTCTTACTGTGGACTGATGAACACTCAGGTCTTTAGAAATGTTTTTGTAGCCTTTTCCAGCTTCATGCATTTCTACAATTCTTCTTCTAAGGTCCTCTGAAAGTTGTTTTGATCGAGGCATGGTACACATAAACAGATCTTTCTTGAGAAGAGCAGGCTCTGCCAGTAACCTGACTTAGTGTGTCTGTTTTATAGGGCAGGCCACCTCTACAAATCACACCTTCAAACTCATTCTATGATTAGAACACCTGACTCCAAATAGCTTTATAGAAGGCATTGCCCCAGAGGTTCACGTACCTTTCCAACAAATACGTGTAATCTTGGATAATTTTTCTCAATAAATAAATGAACATGTATAATATCTTGTGTTATTTTTAGAATTGGATTCTCTTTATCTAGTTTTAGGAATCACGTGCAGATCATATTTATGCAGAAATAGGAACATTTTACAGGGTTAACAAACTTTCTATCACCCATTGTAGATGGGGAGGAAGTTCAACACTGGATGCAGTGAGCTGAAAGATTTGCACAATTCTCCAACATGTTAGAGCTTCACTGGTGTATGTTTACATGTTACATGAATGTGTCCAATTTGTTACACTCCCACTGGGAAAGACCTTATGTAGCATACACACCAGGACCACCAGACTCAAAAGCAGTTACTTTAGCCAACCAGTAAGGCTGATCTACACCTCCACCCACTAACTCCATCACTACTTCATTATTTCCTATCAGTCAACTTATGTACAGCCTAGTATCACTTTATGGACACTACATACCCACCCGTGGGAAAGGCTTCGGGTGTAAACCCCGAGGAAGAAATCCGGAGCCGGGGTCCATAAGGCAGTTTGAAATTGCTTACAATTTCACTCTGGCAACCTCTGCGATGACACTGGTGCCAAGCTGTATCGGCGCTTGCCCTTCCCTTGGACTACATCAGTGACATGGAGAGTGGGGAGCCAGCTGCGTGGGCAACAGCCGGTTCTTCAAATCTTGCACACTGGAGAAGACACAGTCAACCAGAAGTGCAAACCCATGATCCCCTGGGATTGATGGCTGTCTACTATCCTATATATTTATATTTAGTGTGTTTTTATCATTATTGCAACACAATCATATTTTTTATTATTACTTTTATATTTTATTATAATTTTTATTATGATTGTGTTCTTCATCTTGTGTTCTTTTTGATGCTGCATCAGATTTAGAGTAACAATAATCTCTTCTCCTTTACACTTGTATACAAGAAATGACATTAAACAATCCTGAATCTCGTATTTTGATTTGGATTCTGATCTTTGATCTCACCATCCAGTTTAATCTCTTCTCCCCTGACTCCCTCAGATGCCCTCACTGTGCTGAGGGTGACGTGTGTATGGAACAAGGAGCCAGAGGAAGTGCTCCAAGCAGGTATGATAACAGAGAGAGCTGTTTGCATGATGTTCTTCCAGCTCTGGGTGTCGGAGTTCAGAGTTCAACTCCAGCACAGTAAGGAGTCTGTCCTGTGTATTCTCCCTGTGAACTTTGAACTTGAATTTCCAAAGTGTAAAGCATTTAAGCTTATTAAAAAGCTCAGTTGATTAGAATATCTGGACGGTAATTTAATTACATCCACAGTCACAATGGTTTCTGAACTTGTTATCCAGTACATGGGTTCTCCCAGTGAGCCACACGTTTTAATTCCACATCCCATTCCCATTCTGATATGTCTATACATGGTCTCCTCTACTGTCAAGACAAAGCCACACTCAGGTTGGGGAACAACAACTTATATTCCGTCTGGGTAGCCTCCAACCTGATGGCATGAACATTGATTTTTCTAACTTCTGTTAATGCCCCTCCTCCCCTTCTTTATTTATTTATTTATCCCGCCCCTTTTTTCTCTCTCTGTCCCTTTCACAGTCACTCCTTGCCTGCTCTCCATCTTCCTCTGGTGCTCCCCTCCCCCTTTCTTTCTTCCTAGGCCTCCCATGATCCTTTCCCTTCTCCAGCTGTGTATCCCTTTTGCCAATCAACTTTCCAGCTCTTAGCTTTATCACTCCCCCTCCTGTCTTCTCCTATCATTTTGAGTCTCCCCCTCCCCCCCCACTTTCAAATCTCTTACTATCTCTTCTTTCAGTTAGTCCTGATGAAAGGTCGCGGCTTCTTCCTATACTGTATTACTTCCTACAGATGTACTATAGGACCGTACTTCTTCCTACGGATGTACTATAGGACTGTATTACTTCCTACAGATGTACTATAGGACTGTACTTCCTCCTACAGATGTACTATAGGACTGTACTTCTTCCTACAGATGTACTATAGGACCGTACTTCTTCCTACGGATGTACTATAGGACCGTACTTCTTCCTACGGATGTACTATAGGACCGTACTTCTTCCTACGGATGTACTATAGGACCGTACTTCTTCCTACGGATGTACTATAGGACCGTACTTCTTCCTACGGATGTACTATAGGACCGTACTTCTTCCTACGGATGTACTATAGGACCGTACTTCCTCCTACGGATGTACTATAGGACCGTACTTCTTCCTACGGATGTACTATAGGACCGTACTTCTTCCTACGGATGTACTATAGGACCGTACTTCTTCCTACGGATGTACTATAGGACCGTACTTCTTCCTACAGATGTACTATAGGACTGTACTTCTTCCTACGGATGTACTATAGGACTGTATTACTTCCTACAGATGTACTATAGGACCGTACTTCTTCCTATAGATGCTGCCTCGCCTGCTGCATTCCACCAGCATTTTGTGTGTGTTGCATGGGTTCCTTTGGTTTATGCAAATTCTCCCATCGTTTTTTAAAGGATTTTTCAAGCTGTAAGTTGCAGAAGAGTGCAAACACCTTCAGCATGATGAATAGACAGAGCACCAGTTAATTCAAAAGACAGCCAGACTCTTCAAAATAACTGTGCATCGTAACATTCTTGCTGCAAACAAAATGACACCATTGTCTGTTAAGAGTGGCACGCTGCCAGTTCACAACAGGAGGCCAATTAAGAGATTTGCTTTGGAAACTGTCAAGGTAATTCCTTCTATTGACACTTGTAAAATACTTTATCTGCAATGTAATAGATATTGATACATTATCTGTGGGATTTTCTGATTGCTCCAACTATATCTACAGAAGGGTAAATAATAGATAAACATCCTCATTACCAGCCCTCATTGAAATTGTATTTTTCTGATCTGATAAAAAAATCAGTTTATGTTGATTTCTCAGGATTAACATCTTGATGCAATTGAAAAGAAGGCACAACAGCGACCATAATTCATGAGGAGGATTGGTATGCCACCAAATCTCAACAGATGTATGTTAGAGAGCATTTTGACTAGTTGCATTATTGTCTGGTACTGGGGGGGGGGGGGCGCACAGGGTAGAGTAGTACTTCACAGGATTGGAAAAAGCTGCAGAAAGTTGTAAATTCAGCCAGCTCCATCACGGGCACTTGTCTCCCCAACATCGAGGACACCTCCAAAAGACGATGCCTCAAGAAGCTACATCCATCATTAAGGACCCCATCACCCAGGACATGCCCTCTTCTCATTGCTCCCATCAGGGAGGAGGTACAGGAGTCGGAAGACACACTCTTAATGTTTCAGGAAGGGCTTCTTCATCGCCGCCATCAGACTTTTAAATGGACAATAAATCTATGTACATTCCCTCACTATTTTTCCTTCCTTTTTGCACTATTTATTTAATTTAATTATATATATTGTAATTTATAGTTTTATTATTATTATGTATTACAAAGTACTGCATGATACATGCCAGTGGTATTATACCTGTTTCTGATTCTGACAGAACCCAATGACTGCCTCTGTTGGACATACAATGGCTGACTTCCTTCATTCCACTAAGATGATCCAGTCCGAACTCGCCCTGTCTTATTTTACCATTATCACTATCCTTTTCAACCTCAGAGTCAAACTTATTGTCCTGTACATAAGTACAGTGATGTGCAAGTACACGAGAGTGTCACAGGCGAGGGGGACACAGACAACACACAGAATCCATGACGTCTCAATTTCCAACTGAAGTTCTCATCTATCTTATAAATCTGAGTAAAGCAATGTGCCTCCCTATCACTGCAAACTGTTCCAATCCAATGATCTTCCAAAGGCTTCTTCAGTTCTGAACATGACTCATTTATTATTCTCTCAACCCCATTGTTCTGCCTTCTTCATGTACCCATTGACACAACCTTCACTTTAAGTATACCCAATGACTTGGCTTCCACGGCGAGCTGTGGCTAAAGGATTCTGCAGATCCTCCACCCTCTGGCTAAAGAAATTCCTCCTCATCTCTGTTCTAAAAGGATGTCCTTCTATTCCGAGACTACACCTTCCGGTTCTAGACTCCTCCACTATTGGGAAATCCTCTTCATGGTCACTCTATCTAGGCCTTATATTATAATGTTACCTGGTTTTTGTTCCATGCTTTTGAATTCATAACTATTATATGAATTTGAACTTATAACAGAACTATTATTTCAATGTTGGGTTCAGATTCTATGAGCCTGTGAACGGTTGATTAGGACAACATGTCTTTTAAAGTGTTTGTGGAAACCCGAGCAAGAGATACCACTATTAATTGAAAGTGTTGCTAATTAATCATATAATTTATTTTGCTAGATGCAGTTTAAATTGTCAGCAAAAGTTTGTTCCATAATCTGCAAGATATGGTCATAAACAATTATTATTTTAAAGTTTCTAATGGATACTGGATCAGGTCTTGATAGAAAAGGTATTGTAGATATTGTAGGGCACTGATGAACGAGTGGGTGAATAGAACTTGCCACACTGCCCTTTAACAGTGATGGCATGGTCAATTGCCCTCCTGTCTTGTTACCATTCCATGAACCTATAGTACATAGAGACATACATATCACTCAGGGTGCAGGTGTTCAAAAGTGAAATACTGTAGGTACATATATTCCATTGCAGAGAGGAAAGAGGTTTTTTTCACACTATTTAAGAGATAGTACCGTATATTACAGTTCTTATACTTTGCACATGCCAACAGAAACTCAAATATGCCGGCAGAAACAGAATGGTAGCGATTAGCGCAATTGGACTTCAGCACTTGGGGTTTAAATCCCACTACTATCTGTGAGGCGTTTGTATGCTCTCCCTGTCAACTGCAGGTGCTCCAGTTTCCTCCCTTATTCCATGATGCACGGTTAGGGATGGTGAGTGTGAGTATGCAGTGTTGGTGCCAGAAGTGTGGCGGCCCTTGCAGGCAGTCCAGTCCCTTGAATGACATATTTCAGTTGCAATCTCAGTGGCTCTTCACATGGCTTTAGACCACCTGGACAACACAAACACCTATGTCAGGATACTGTTCATCGACTATAGCTCAGCATTTAATACCATCATTCCCACAATTCTGATTGAGAAGTTGCAGAACCTGGGCCTCTGCACTTTCCCTGCAATTAGATCCTTGACTTCCTAACTGGAAGACCACAATCTGTGCGGATTGGTGATAACATTTCCTCCTCGCTGATGATCAACACTGGCGCACCTCAGGGGTGTGTGCTTAGCCCACTGCTCTACTCTCTATTTACATATGACAATGCGGCTAGGCATAGCTCAAATACCATCTATAAATTTGCTGAAGATACAACCATTGTTGGTAGAATCTCAGGTGGTGATGAGAGGGTGTACAGGAGTGAGATATGCCAACTAGTGGCGTGGTGCCACAGCAACAAGCTGGCATGCAATGTCAGTGAGATGAAAGAGCTGATTGTGGACTTCAGGAAGGGTAAGATGAAGGAACACATACCAATCCTCATAGAGGGATCAGAAGTGGCGAGAGTGAGCAGTTTCAAGTTCCTGGCTATCAAGATCTCTGAGGATCTAACCTGGTCCCAATATATCGATGCAGTTATAAAGAAGGCAAGACAGCTGCTATACTTCATTAGGAGTCTGAAGAGATGTAGTATGTCAACAAATATACTCAAAAACTTCTATATATGTACCATGGAGAGCATTCTGACAGGCTGCAACATTGTCTGGTATGGGGGTTGTGGGGGGGGGGGTCCACTGCACATGACTAAAAGAAGCTGCAGAGGGTTGTAAATTTAGTTGATTCCATCTTGGGTACTAGCCTACTAAGTACCCAGGACATCCTCAAGGAGTGGTGTCTCAGAAAGGCAGCGTCCATTATTAAGGACCTCCAGCACCCAGGCCATGCCCTTTTCTCACTATTACCATCAGGTAGGAGATACAGAAGCCTGAAGGCACACACTCAGCAATTCAGTAACAGCTTCTTCCCCTCTGCCATCCGATTCCTAAATGGACATTGAACCCTCGGACACTACCTCAGTTTTTTAAATATGCAGTATTTCTGATTTTTGCACATTTTAATCTATTCAATATACATATATTGTAATCGTTCTATTTATCTATTTATCTATCTATCTATTTATTTATCTATCTATCTATCTATCTATCTATTTATCCATTTATTTATTTATTTATCTATCTATCTATTTATTTATTTATTTATTTATTTGTTTGTTTGTTTGTTTATTTATTATTGTAGTATTTTTTTCTTCTATATTATGTATTGCAATGAACTGCTGCTGCTAATTTAACAAATTTCATGACACACGCCGGTGATAATAAACCTAATTCTGATCCTGATTCTGTACATCTTGATGCACTCTCACGTCCCGATGAAGGGCCTTGGCCTGAAATGTTGATTGTCCATTCCCCTCAATAGATACTGCCTGACCTGCTGAATTTCTCCAGCATTTTGTGTGTGTTGGTCTGGATTTCCAGCATCTGCAGACTCTTGCTTGTCTCTGAAAATCAGAGCTTCCATTTAGTGTTCACTCACACACTTAGCACTGTCAGCCATATCACAGAACAGGCACACTTCACAGACCCTATTCAATCCTGAAACCTCATCACATCACCTGAACATGCCACACAACACACCAGGTGACACATTAGCAACAGCTCAGAAAATCAGGACACTCATATTACTGCTGTGGAAAAAAATGAGTGCTCACTTTCACTGGAGATTCAGGAAGTACTGCCGAGGAACTCTACAGCCCATCCGCAACCTCTCTGAGCCGCGACCATCAGGAAGGTGGTACAGAAGCACCAGGACGACGACTAGCAGACTGGGTGACAGCGTCTTCCCTCAAGCCCTGACAGTAATGAATACCCTGCCACCACAAGGACAGCGAGCTGTTTACTGTTTACTGTTCAACTGTGCTGCATACTACATGCATTTTAAATTATATTTTACTCATGTATTTGTGATATATGTTCTGTGGGTGCACCTTGGTTTGGAGGAGTGTTGTTTCAGTCTATTAAAACAAAAACCTCACACCATCTTTAAGGTTCTACCCCCTGGTGGTTAATCTGATCAACCATTCTGATTAGACACCCCCACCCCCTTCATCTATTACTACAAACATTGTGATCCACTGTTTATAATGCTGTTTATATTGTAAATATATGATGGCATTTTCTGTACCTGTACACATTTTAATCCATGTCTATACCCTCTATTTTATATGTATTTAACTCATATAATTGTTGAATTTTGTTGTCTTTTTATTGCATTTTGCTCCAAATCACCACAACAAAATCATAATACCTGTAAATGTATAGAGTGAATAAAGTTGATGCTTGATCCTCGAGCAGGGGTTGTTAACTCTTTTGGGAAAGATTTTACATCTAACTGAAATTTAGCATTTCCTTGAATTATGAATGTAGCCACCTTTTAAAAAATAATTTGATAACTTTATTTTCAATATAATTGATTTCTTTTGAAATCCTGTGTATTTTATTTCAATGTATTATTCTGAGAAGGGACCATAGACTTCAAAGGACTGCCAAAGAGGACCATGGCATGATGATCCTGTTCCAGAGCAATGTTTATATTGTCCATGTCTAGCCATCAGGCAAAAATCATCGAAAATGATTGTATTCCTTTTATGCCTCTCAATATTACGGCACATTTTGTTCTACTGAAATACCAACATCACTTTCCCACAAGCAAATATTCTAGATGATTTGAAATTCCTCATCACAGTGGGAGAAATACCCGGCAGGCCAGACCATCATTTTGGCAAGAAATGTCTGGATTAATGTCTTAGGTGGAACTTCTGCTCGAACCAGGCGAACAGTTTCAGGATTTTCTGTTTTGACATCATATTTTCAAAATTTATCGTATTTTAGTTTTTACAAAATAGCACAGAACTGTTTATATAAATAGCAAACTGCCAAACATTATTTTGAAGAATATTATATTGTTTATATATATTATATAAATGTATACAATTTATGCCAAAACATGGAATTTAGCTCAAAATCTTTATGCTCCTTCGAAAATGTGAAATTATGCAAATTGCCCTAATCCTTTAAAGCTATACTCTGTAAATTGGAAGATAACAGTGTGCAAATGCTCATTAAAATACAGATTACATGACATCTGTAACACAGCTAAGCACCTCTATAATGTATTCTTTGAAGATTTAGAATGCTTTTTCCTCCCTGTTGCCCTTCATCCTATACAGTAACTACAATTACAAAGAGAAAACTGCGCAAATACAATATTTGTACTCTGAAAAGGCTGTTACAGCAGAATATTGACTGAAATTCTGATCATCTTATTCAGGTAGAAAATGTTTTATTTGTTGATTTTAAAATATTTTTAAAAACTAACAAGGAAATACTTTAATTTCTTTGACTTGCTTGTGGATATGGCTGGTAATTACACAGTATTTCCCTACTAATAGCCTGATGTGCAAATGAGCACTGACATGTCATCCTATCCTCCATCACAATCATTATTTGTCAGTCAAATCAGGATATCAAATCTGAGTCAGGTTTAATATCAGTGGAATATGTTGTGAAATTTGTTAACTATGTGGAAGCAATAAATGATAATAGAGAGATAAAGAAAACTGAATTACAATAAGTAGACATAAAACAATTAAATTAAAAAAGTAGTGCAAAAATAGAAAATTAAAAAAAGTCAGGTAGTGTTCATGGGTTCATTGTCCATTGAGAAATCTGAAAGCAGAGGGGAAGAAGCTGTTCCTGAATCATTGAGTGTGTGTCTTCAGGATTCTGTACCTCCTTCCTGAAAGTAGCAATAAGAAAAAGGCATGTCGTGGGTGGTGGAGGTCCTTAATGATGGACAGTGTCTTTCAGAAGCATCACTCCTTGAAGATGACCTGGATACTATGCAGCTAGTGCCTATGATTGAGCTGGCTAATTTTATAACTCTTTGCAGCTTACTTTGATCCTGTCCAATAGCCCACCACCCCCATACTGGACTGTGATGCAGTCAGTTAGAATACTTCCATACCCTTGAGAATATTTAAAAACATCAGTAAGTGCTCTGACACAGTCTGACCAATGATAATATTTCTACTCCTGCATGATTTGTAAATAACATATCAACCAAACTCTTTACCTTTAGGGATATTGGTTAAATTCTGCAGTGATGTTTCATCCGATTAAATTACTTTGTGCATAAAGATTAGAAACTAACAATTAACAATAATAATTAAATGTACTGGATACAACCCAGTCCTTCCCAGGTGAAGTCCTCCCACCATTGAGCAGATCTTCATGAAATGCTGTTGCAAAAAAGCAGCATCCATTATCAGGGACAATCATCATCCAGTTCATGCTCTCTTCTCGCTGCTGCCATCAGGAAGAAAGTACAGGAGCCTCAGAACTCACACCACCAGGTTCAGGAACAGTTACTATCCCTCAGCCAACCAGCTGTTGAACCAATTTTGCTCAATTTCACTCGCCCTATCATTGAAATGTTCCCACAACCAATGGACTCGCTTTCAAGGACTTTTCATCTCATGTTCCAATATCTATTGCTTATTTATTTATTATTATTGTTTCTTCTTTTTCTATTTGCACAGTTTGTGGTCTTCTGCACACACGTTGAATACCCTAGTTGGGTGGTTTTTTTATTGATTTTGTTGTGGTTGTTATTCTATAGAGTATGCACACAAGAAAATGAATCTCAGGGTAGTATATGGTGACATATATGTACTTTAATAGTAAAATCTGTTTTGAACTTTGAACTTCTTCAATGTACAAACTAGCAACATCAAATATTATAAGATCATAACACCATGAGATACAGGAGCAGAAGTCGACTTTTTGGCCCGTCGATTCTGCACCACCATTCCATCATGGCAGATTTATTATCACTCTCAACCCCATTCTCCTGCCTTCTCCCTGTAACCTTTGAGTCCCTGCTTAATTAAGAACCTATCAAGTGAATAAATATATCCAATGACTTGGCTTGCACAGTCATCCGTGGCAATGAGTTCCACAGATTCACCTCCTTCAAGCTGAAGAAACGTTTCCTCATCTCTGTTCTAAATGGACATCCCTCTATTCTGAGGCTCTTCCGTTTGGTCCTTAACTCCTCCCCACATCCACGTTATCCATTCCTTTCAATATTCGATCGGTTGCAATGAGCTCTCCCTCATTCTTCTAAATTCCAGTGAGTACTGGCCTGGAGCCATTAAACACTCTCATTCTTGTGAACCTCTGCAATGCCAGCATGACTTTTATTGGACAGAAATCGGAATGAATAATATATTTGTTTGCAATATCTACCTTCCACCAGGATATTCATTTTAATGGTCTTTAACCATAATTTTTCTTGGCAAATTTTTCTATACAAATGGTCTGCTTTTGCCTTCTTCTGGACAGCATCTCTACAAGACGGGTGACCCCAGCCATTATCGATACTCTTCAGAGATTGTCTGCTTGGCATCAGTGGTCACATAACTAGTACCTGTGATATGCACCAGCTGCTCATACAACCATATACCTCTTGCTCCCATAGCTTCGCATGACCTGTTTAGGGAGGTTAAGTAGGTGCTATACCTTGCCCAAGGTTAGTGGATGGGAGGAGCACCTTACACCTCCTTTTGTAGAGACGTATCCCCACCCTGCCAAACCACACAGGGCAATACTCAGTCACTTTGGTGGAAAGAAAGGGTTTATTGACAAGCTGAAAGACATTGATGGGAAGTGAGGTTGAATCATAAAATCCAGCAGTGATATTGTAGGATAGAAACCTGAATGTCTAAACTTATTACTCGTGACAGGAGATACAAGTCCCAATGATAAAGTCTAGCAGTGGCCATGGTGTATATAAAACACAGGGACAGTGATGGGGACACAGTCTTGTGGCAGTGATTGGAGATATAAACCTGAGAGAAGAATGAATTTGGTCAATGCCAGGAGCACAAACCTGTCTCACAGTAAATTGGTGATACACCCAATTTAATGTTATATTGTCACTGTGAAAGAAAATCAAGACAGCTGTCACTACCACCAATGTCGATCACTTTCACTCCCAAATGCCAATAATGAGTGAAAAGAATTCCAGACAACATCCTGTGACAAAATCCATAACGGGACATGAAGAGGGAAAACAAGCCTATAAAATGATTCGGGTTATTCTGGCTACTTAGGCCCCCATACACTCAGTGACCACTTTATAAGTCACCTCCTGTACCTAAAAAAGTGGCTACTGAGTACATGTTCATGGTGTTCTGCTGCTGTAGCCCGTCCACTTCAGGGATTCGACAAGTTATGCACTGAGAGATGCTCTTCTGCAAGCTACTGTGTTTATTTGAGTTGGTCACTTCCCTGTTAGCTTGAATCAATCTGGTCGTCCTCCTCTGATCTCTTTCATTAACAAGACATTTTCACTCACAGAACTGCTAGTCGCTGGATGTTTCTTTAATTTTTGCACCTTTCTCAGTAAACTTTGCATGAAAACCCCTGGAAATCAGCAGTTTCTGAGATATTCAAACCACCCTGTTTGGCACCAACATTTCATGGTCAAAATCACTTAGGTCACATTTCTTCCCCATTCTGATGTTTGGTCTGAACAACTGTTGAAATTCCTGACCATTTCTGTGTGCTTTTATGCATTGAGTTGCTGCCAGATGATTGGCTGATTAGATATTTGCATTAAAAAGCCGGTATACAGGAGCACCAAGTAGACAATGAGTGTAGTTTGTGAGCATAGGCCACATGCCTAGAGGCCAGAGCCCTTGAAGCTTGCAATAAGCTCCCCAACCAGGGAGCCTAGAATAAGGCTTTTCAAAGTTCAAAGTCCAAATTTCAAAGGAGAGAGAGAAAGAGAGAACCTGATGAACATTGATCAGACTCCAAGAGCTCTGTGGTTCACTGCAGATCCTACTTCATATATTCTTAAAGCGTTTGACCATTTAACTTCAATGTGACAATGGGAAAAGCAGGACGGAAGTAATGAACAGTAGAAGTGGACCGGCATGTAGCACAGCAGATACTTACTTACTTACTGTCCATTCCACTGCTGCTATTTAGGCCAGCAATGAAGGTCCTCCAACTCTGCCTGTCCAAATTGGCCAAAGTCAATTTTGGTTTTGGTTGTGGCTGCATACAGGTTTCCACTGCTGTCAGCCGTGCAAGTCCCAGATGGAGACTCAGGAATACCATTGCACTCAGATATAGAAGGATTCTTCATTGCTGTTTCAGTAATGGTTTTGTTTGACCAGTCAGGGTTGTTGGTTCTGAGCCGAACCCCCAAAACTAGAAGACAGGTAGACCACCTTAGTCTGGCCTCTACCCTTCGACCTGTTTGATACGAGTGACCCTACCAAGAACCAAATCATAGAGGTTCGACACCAGCCAAACTAATTCTCCAGGTCATTGAGGTACACAAGCCTCCAAACCATGACAAGGTTGGGCTTCTCTTAGAGGTAGGGTAGCAGTTAGTGCAACTCTATATGGTGCCAGTG
Organism: Hypanus sabinus; assembly: GCF_030144855.1. Classification (NCBI taxonomy): domain Eukaryota; kingdom Metazoa; phylum Chordata; class Chondrichthyes; order Myliobatiformes; family Dasyatidae; genus Hypanus; species Hypanus sabinus. The sequence continues at coordinate 4,296,733 of NC_082710.1, forward strand.
TTCTCCGATTGGAGATCAATTGCTTCTGCTGTCTGTAAGGAGTTTGTACATTCTCCCTGTGAACGCATAGATTTCCCTTGGGTGCTTCAGTTTCCTCCCACAGTCCAGAGAAGTGTGGGTTAGGCTTAGTGACTCAGAATCAGGTTTATTATCACCCGCATGTGACGTGAAATTTGTTAACTTAGCAGCAGCTATTCAATGGAATACATAATCTAGCAGAGAGGGAAAAAATAATAAATAAAATAAAACATAATAATAAATAAACAAGTAAAGCAATTACATATATTGAATAGATTATATTAATCTATTGAATGTGAAAACAGAAATACTGTATATTTAAAGAAAGTGAGGAAGTGTCCAAAGCTTCAAAGTCCATTTAGGAATCGGATGGCAGAGGGGAAGAAGCTGTTCCTGAATCGCTGAGTGTGTGCCTTCAGGCTTCTGTACCTCCTACCTGATGGGAACAGTGAGAAAAGGGCATGACCTGGGTGCTGGAGGTCCTTAATAATGGACGCTGCCTTTCTGAGACATTGATCCCTAAAGATGTCCTGGGTACTTTGTAGGCTAGTACCCAAGATGGAGCTGACTAGATTTACAACCTTCTGCAGCTTCTTTCGGTCCTGTGCAGTAGCCCCTCCCCCCCAGACCAGACAGTGATGCAGCCTGTCAGAATGCCCTCCACAGTCCAATAATAGAAGTTTTTGAGTTATTTGTTGACATGCCAAATTGCTTCAAACTTCTAATAAAGCATAGCTGCTGTCTTGCCTTCTTTATAACTACATCAGTGTGTTGGGACCAGGTTAGATCCTCAGAGATCTTGACACCGAGGAACCTGAAGCTGCTCACTCTCTCAACTTCTGATCCCCCTATCGTCCCCCTTCCCCTGTCAGGAAGCAGCCTGGTTGAGGAAAGTGCCTGGTGTGAAAAGTGCTAGTCTTTGAAGCAATTTGGTATGTCAACAAATACACTCAAAAACTTCTATTATTGTACTGTGGAGGGCATTCTGACAGGCTGCATCACTGTCTGGTATGGAAGGGCTACTGCACAGGACCGAAAGAAGCTGCAGAAGGTTGTAAATCTATTCAGATCCAACTTGGGAAGTCGCCTACCAAGTGCTAGTCTTTGGCTCGAGAGTCTTCAGCGAGGAGGCTGAGGGAGGAGACTAGGCCACAATTGCAGAGGGTGAAGACATGACCGCTAAGCTGATTCAGTGTGCTACATGCATGATGTGGGAGGTCAGGGACACTGATGGTGGCCCCGGCTGCTACAGCTGTGGAAAGTGTGTCCAGATTCAGCTTCTGAAGGAGCATGTTGCAGCACTGAAGAAAGAACTGGATGACCTCAGGTTTATCCGCGAAAACGAGAGTTTTCTGGACAGGACCTACAGTGAGGTCGTTACACCGAGGATACCAGAAGAGAGAAGGGGGGGCAACGATGAGGAAGGAAAGGATGCTTTTAAATTCAGGAGACCCCAGGGGATGTACCTCTTGTAAACAGGTTCACCCTCTTGGAAGCTGTCAGGACAGAAGATACTGCCAGTCTGAGAGGTGGACAGGTCTGTGAGTCGAAAATTGGTGCAGAAGCAGAGCTGAGGAGTCAGACATCAGGAAGAGCCGTGGTAGTAGGGGACTCCATAGTAAGAGGTACGGAAAGGGGTTTCTGCGGCAACAGGTGAGATTTAAGGATGATGTTTTGCCTCCCTGGTGCTAGGATCCAGGACATCATGGACCGATTGCAGGGAATCCTCAAGGGTGAAGGTGAACAGCCGGAAGTGGTAGTGCACGTCGGCACAAATGACATCGGGAAGAAGAGGAAGGACATTCTGCAGCGGGACTTCAGAGAATTCGGAAGAAGGCTGAAAAGCAGGACTTCCAGGGTGGTTATCTCTGGTTTGCTTCCAGTTCCTCGTGCTGGAGAGGGCAGGAACAGCGAGATAATGGATCTGAATGTGTGGCTGAGGAACTGGTGCAGGGAATAAGGATTTACATTCTTGGACCACTGGAGTATGTTTTGGGGTAGGGATAAATTGTACAAAATGGACGGGTTGCACCTTAATAGGCGGGGGACCAGCATTCTGGCAGACATGTTTGCCACTGCAACACTGATGTGTTTAAACTAAGTAGTGGGGTGGGAGGGGATGAACTGGAAATATAAGGATGGAGTTAAAGGGAAAATGAAAATAAGAAAAGTTAAAAAGGACAACAGAATCAATGGAGTAGAAAGCTCAAGACGAGATCATACAGTATGGTCAAATGAAATAGGAATTGATATGAAAGGAGAGGGGAGTAACAAATTAAAAGTATTATATATGAATGCACGAAGTATAAGAAATAAAGTAGATGAGCTTGAGGCTCAGTTGGAAATTGGCAAGTACGATGTTGTGGGAATAACAGAGACATGGCTTCAAGCGGACAGGGCCTGGGAAATGAATATTCAAGGGTATACATTTTATCGAAAGGACAGACTGACTGGCAGACGGGGTGGGTGACTCTGTTGGTGAGGAATGATATTCAGTCCCTTACGAGGGGGGACATAGAATCAGGGGATGTAGAGTCAGTATGGATAGAACTGAGAAATTCTAAGGGTAGAAAGACCCTAATGGGAGTTATCTACAGGCCCCCAAACAGCAGTCTGGATGTAGGGTGTAAGTTGAATGAAGAGTTAAAATTAGCATGTTGCAAAGGTAATGATACAGTTGTCATGGGGGATTTCAACATGCAGGTAGACTGGGAGAATCAGGGTGGTACTGGACCCCATTAAAGGGAGTTTGTGGAGTGCCTCCGAGATGGATTCTTAGAACAGCTTGTACTGGAGCCTACCAGGGAGAAGGCAATTCTAGATTTAGTGTTGTGCAATGAACCGGATTTGATCAGGGACCTCGAGGTAAGGGAACCATTAGGAGGTAGTGACCATAATATGATAGGTTTTAACCCACAATTTGAGAAGGAGAACGGAAAATCAGATGTGTCAGTATTACAGATGAACAAAGGGAACTATGGAGCTATGAGGGAGGAGCTGGCCAAAGTGCAATAGAACAATACCCTTAGCAGGGAAGACAGTAGAACAACAATGGCAGGTATTTCAGGGAATAACGCAAAAGGTACAGGATCGGTTCATTCCAAAGAGGAAGAAAGATCCTAAGGGGAGTAAGGGGTGACCGTGGCTGATGCGTGAAGTAAAGGACAGTATAAAAATAAAAGAGAAGTATAACATAGCAAAGATGAGCGGGAAACTGGAGGACTGGGAAGCTTTTAAAGAGCAACAGAAGATAACAAAAAAGGCAATATATGGAGAAAAAAATGTGGTACGAATAGCCATGAATATAAAGGAGGATAGTAATAGCTTCTTTAGGTATGTGAATAGCAAAAAAATAGTTAAGACCAAAATTGGGCCATTGAAGACAGAAATGGGTGAATTTATTATGGGGAACAAGGAAATGGCAGATGAGTTGAACAGGTACTTTGGATCTGTCTTCACTAGGGAAGACACAAACAATCTCCCAGATGTAATAGAGGCCAAGGGAACTAAGGTAATGGATAAACTGAAGGAAATTTATATTCGGCCAGAAACGGTGTAGGATAGACTGTTGGGTCTGAAGGCTGATAAGTCCCCGGGACCTGATGGTCTGCATCCCAGGGTACTTAAGGAGGTGGCTCTAGAAATCGTGGATGCATTGGTAATCATTTTCCAATGTCCTATAGATTCAGGATCAGTTCCTGCAGATTGGAGGGAGGCTAATGTTGTCCCACTTTTCAAGAAAGGAAGGAGAGAGAAACTAGGGAATGATAGACCGGTTAGCCTGATGCCAGTAGTGGGAAAGATGCTGGAGTCAATTATAAAATTACGACACATTTGGATAGCAGTAGAAGGATCAGTCCAAGTCAGCATGGATTTATGAGGGGAAAATCATGCTTGACTAATCTTCTGGAGTTTTTTGAAGATGTAACTATGAAAATGGACAAGGGAGAGCCAGTGGATGTAGTGTACCTGCACTTTCAGAAAGCTTTTGATAAAGTCCCATATAGGAGATTAGTGGGCAAAATTAGGGCACATGGTATTGGGGGCAGCGTACTGACATAGATTGAACATTGGCTGGCTGACAGGAAACAAAGAGTAGCGATTAATGGGTCCCTTTCAGAATGGTAGGCTGTGACCAGTGGGGTACCTCTAGGTTTGGTGTTGGGAATGCAGCTGTTTACAATATACATTAATGAATTAGATAAAGAGATTAAAAGTAACATTAGCAAATTTGCCGATGACACAAAGCTGGGTGGCAGTGTGAAATGTCAGGAGGATGTTATGAGATTGCAGGGTGACTTGGACAGGCTAGGTGCGTGGGCAGCTGCATGGCAGATGCAGTTTAATGTGGATAAATGTGAGGTTATCCACGTTGGTGGCAAGAACAGGAAGGTAGATTATTATCAAAATGGAGTCAAGTTAGGAAAAGGGGAAGTACAATGAGATCTAGGTGTTCTTGTATATCAGTCAATGAAAGCAAGCATGCAGGTACAGCAGGCAGTGAAGTCAGCTAATGGCATGCTGGACTTTATAACAAGAGGAATTGAGTATAGGAGTAAAGAGGTGCTTCTGCAGCTGTACATGGCCCTGGTGAGACCACACCTGGAGTATTGTATGCAGTTTTGGTCTCCAAATTTGAGGAAGGACATTCTTGCTATTGAGGGAGTGCAGCGTAGGTTCACAAGTTTAATTCCCAGAATGGCAGGACTGTCGCATGTTGAAAGATTGGAGCGACTGGGCTTGTATACGCTGGAATTTAGAAGGATGAGAGGGGATCTGATTGAAACATATAAGATTATTAAGGGATTGAACATACTGGAGGCAGAAAGCATATTCCTGCTGATGGGTGAGTCAAGAACTCGAGGCCACAGTTTAAGAATAAGAGGTAGGCCATTTAGAACAGAGATGTGGAAAAACTTTTTCACCCAGAGAGTGGTGGATACATAGAATGCTCTGCCCCAGAAGGCAGTGGAGGCCAAGTCTCAGGATGCTTTCAAGAGAGAGTTAGATAGAGCTCTTATAGATAGCAGGGTCGAGGGATATGGAGAGAGGGCAGGAAGATGGTACTGATTGTGTATGATCAGCCATGATCACAGTGAATGGTGGTGCTGGCTAGAAGGGCCAAATGGCCTACTCCTGCACATACTGTCTATTGTCTATTGTCTATTGATTGGTATGTATTCCTTCGTCTTACCCTTCCTGAAGTCCACACTCAGCTGTTTCATCTTACTGACTTTGAGTGCCAGGTTGTTGCTGTGGCGCCACTCCACTAGTTGGCATATCTCACTCCTGTACGCCCTCTCGTCACCACCTGAGGTTCTACCAACAATGGTATCGTCAGCAAATTTGTAGATGGTACTTGAGCCATGCCTAGCCCCACAGTGATGTGTATACAGAGAGTAGAGCAGTGGGCTAAGTGTGGATCATCAACGAAGAGGAAATGTTGTGGGCATTTGTTGCTGCCTCTGGAAACATGGTGACACTTGCAGGCTGCCATCAGCACAATAGTTGACACAAACTTCACATTTCACGGTAAGTTTCAATGTTTTGATGCACATGCAACAAATAAAGCTAATCTCTTTTCAATCTATCTCACCTCTGTTACCATGGAGATATATAGGGCAGCAACCAGCCCTTTGGATCAAGCTGTCCATGCTGGTCAATGAGAATCCATCCATCCTGATCCCACCTCCCAGCTCCTGACCTGTATCCTCCCCCCCTCGGCAGTTATCCGTTGTGTTTGACAGTGACAGGAACTCTGTGCGGGAGAGGGGAGAACCCAATGCACTGAGGCAGTTCCACTCGCTGCACCTTGGAAGTCTGGGCCCAGTGGAATGAACAAATGTCTCACTGGGCTGTTCCTTGGTTGCAGCGGATGACCGTGATGTCTTCTGTGCCTCATCGTGCCCCCGTTGCAGAACTGGTTCGGCCCGCCTGTCCAAGTATTGTACTGGGGTGTTGCTGCTGCTGCATGCATAACAGTTACTTCAGAGTAAAGTCAAAGTAAAATCTGTTATCAAAGTTCAAAGTACATGTATGAGCAAAGTATGTGTAAGTTATACAGTCTTGAGATTCGTCTGCTTACAGGCAGCCACAAGGCAAGAAACCCAAAAGAACCTAATTTAAAAAAAACCCAACACCCAATATGGGGAGGGGGGGGGGGAGAGAGAGAGAGATCAAGCAAACAATAAAAGCCAGCAACATCATTCAGAGTGAAAATGAGTCCACAGACATGAAGCCCACAGCACCAAGAGCAGGCCCACAGCACCAAGAGCAGGCCCACAGCACCAAGAGCAGGCTCACAGCAACCAGAGCAGGCCCACAGCACCAAGAGCAGGCCCACAGCACCAAGAGCAGGCTCACAGCAACCAGAGCAGGCCCAAGGCACCAAGAGCAGGCCCACAGCACCAAGAGCAGGCCCACAGCAACCAGAGCAGGTCCACAGCACCAAGAGCAGGTCCACAGCACCAAGAGCAGGCCCAGAGCACCAAGAGCAGGCCCACAGCAACCAGAGCAGGCCCACAGCAACCAGAGCAGGCCCACAGCACCAAGAGCAGGCCCACAGCACCAAGAGCAGGCCCACAGCAACCAGAGCAGGCCCACAGCACCAAGAGCAGGTCCACAGCACCAAGAGCAGGCCCACAGCACCAAGAGCAGGCCCACAGCACCAAGAGCAGGTCCACAGCAACCAGAGCAGGTCCACAGCACCAAGAGCAGGTCCACAGCACCAAGAGCAGGCCCACAGCACCAAGAGCAGGCCCACAGCAACCAGAGCAGGCCCACAGCACCAAGAGCAGGTCCACAGCACCAAGAGCAGGCCCACAGCACCAAGAGCAGGCCCACAGCACCAAGAGCAGGCCCACAGCAACCAGAGCAGGCCCACAGCACCAAGAGCAGGTCCACAGCACCAAGAGCAGGCCCACAGCAACCAGAGCAGGCCCACAGCACCAAGAGCAGGCCCACAGCACCAAGAGCAGGCCCACAGCAACCAGAGCAGGCCCACAGCACCAAGAGCAGGTCCACAGCACCAAGAGCAGGCCCATAGCACCAAGAGCAGGTCCACAGCACCAAGAGCAGGTCCACAGCACCAAGAGCAGGCCCACAGCAACCAGAGCAGGCCCACAGCACCAAGAGCAGGCCCACAGCACCAAGAGCAGGCCCACAGCAACCAGAGCAGGCCCACAGCACCAAGAGCAGGTCCACAGCACCAAGAGCAGGCCCACAGCACCAAGAGCAGGCCCACAGCACCAAGAGCAGGTCCACAGCAACCAGAGCAGGTCCACAGCACCAAGAGCAGGTCCACAGCACCAAGAGCAGGCCCACAGCACCAAGAGCAGGCCCACAGCAACCAGAGCAGGCCCACAGCACCAAGAGCAGGTCCACAGCACCAAGAGCAGGCCCACAGCACCAAGAGCAGGCCCACAGCACCAAGAGCAGGCCCACAGCTTCGGCCTCAGTTCATCACACAATAAATTTCACAGGAACGAAGTCCAATGCAGGATTAAGCCCTGAGAGAGTTGAATAAACATCACAGAGCAAAGAGCTTTGCCTGACCCTTGTTTCCGATCCTTACGCCTTGCCCAAAGTTTCAATTGTCCAAACATGCGTCATTCTCCGCATTAGGATCTGTGCCCCACTGCTCAGGTTGGCTTTTATGGGTTTTTTCCTCGCCTTACACAGTGGAATATTACAGTTCTTTAGTAACGGGGATGATAAATGTGTATATATTTTTGTATTTAATGTAGACACTTCTGCTTATTATGTAATACGATTGTAATTACATTTTTGGATGCATCATATTCTAATTCATGTGTAATCTTTAGTTAACTTTGTTGATAAGTAAAAATGTTATGTCCTAGTGAAAAGAGGGACTGATCGCCCTCAGTAGGGGAGAGAGAGAAGGGCTGTCAGTTGTTCACACTGGACAAGAATGTGTGAGTGAGTGAGTGAGTCAGTCAGTGAGTGAGTGAGGCCTCCTTTGGTCAGTGATGATCACGGGTGTTACTCCCCAGCTGTCTGGATACTGTTTGTAAGCCTGGGCAGTACGATATGGAGAGTAAGCTGTTGCCCAAGTAGCAAGCTCCCCCCTCACCATGCCTCTGATGAATCCAAAGGAACAGCGGAGAACGGTACAGTTTGGTTCCAGCAGTGTTGCAGGAGTTGCTAGTATAGAATTCAGTATAGAACTGCCTCAGGGACTACAGCTCTGGATTTTTCTCTGGGGGTTTACTCCCGAAGCCTTCCCAATGAGTGGGTATAGCTACGAGGCAAAGAACATAAGAAATAGGAGCAGGAGTCGGCCATCTGTCCCGTTGAGCCTGCTCCACACTCAATAAGATCACGGCTGATCTGGCCATGGACTCATCTCCACCTACATGCCTTTTCCCCATTACACTTAATTTTCCTACTATGCAAAAATCTATCCAACCTTGTCTTAAATATATCTACTGAGGTAATCTCCAAGGCACAGAGGTTTGAGATCAGAGTTTTCCTCCTCCAAGATGAGCTGCCAACACTGGCTGACAAGACTCATCTGCCTGAAGTGATTGGTTTTAAGACATAATCATGAATAAAAATAATGTAATATGTATAAGATGCTAGGCCTGTACGTGCTAGATCCTTGCAGTCTCCACCTAGCAAACCCACTTCCAACTCATGGATTTCAGCAAGGCATTTAACAAAGTATCCTATGCAAGGCTTATTGAGAAAATAAGGAGGCATGGGATCCAAGGGGACATTGCTTTGTGGATCCAGAACTGGCTTGCCCATGGAAGGCAAAGAGTGGTTGTAGACGGATCATATTCTGCATGGAGGTTGGTGACCAGTGGTGAGCCTCAGGGATCTGATCTGGGACCCCTACTCTTCATCATTTTTATAAATGACCTGGATGAAGAAGTGGAGGGATGGGTTAGTAAGTTTGCTGATGACACAAAGGTTGGAGGTGTTGTGCATAGTGTGAAGGGCTGTCCGAGGTTACAGCGGGACATTGATAGGATGTAAAACTGGGCTGAGAAATGGCAGATGGAGTTCAACCCAGATAAGTGTGAGGTGGTTCATTTTGTTAGGTCAAATATGATGACAGAATATAGTATTAATGATAAGACTCTTGGCAGTGTGGAGGATCAGAGGGATCTTGGGGTCTGAGTCCATAGGACACTCAAAGCTGCTGCGCAGGTTGACTCTGTGGTTAAGAAAGCATTGGTCTTCATCAATCATGGGATTGAGTTTAGGAGCCGAGAGGTAATTTTGCAGCTATGTAGGACCTTAGACAGACCCCACTTGGAATACTGTGCTCAGTTCTCGTCACCTCATTATAGGAAGGTTGTGGAAACGATAGAAAGGGTGCAGAGGAGATTTACAAGGATGTTGCCTGGATTTGTGAGCATGCCTTATGAAAATAGGTTGAGTGAACTCGGCCTTTACTCCCTGGAGCGATGGAGGATGAGAGGTGGCCTGATAGAGGTGTACAAGATGATGAGAGGCATTGATCGTGTGGATAGTCAGAGGCTTTTCCCCAGGGCTGAAATGGCTAGCATGAGAGGCATAGTTTTAAGGTGCTTGGAAGCAGGTACAGAGGAGATGTCAGGGGTAAGTTTTTTACTTAGAGAGTGGTGAGTGTGTGGAATGGCTGCGGATGTCAGTGGCGGAGGTGGGTACGATAGGGTCTTTTAAGAGACTCCTGGACAGGTACAAGGAGCTCAGAAAATTAGAGGGCTATGGGTAACCCGAGGTAATTTCTAAGGACATGTTTGTCACAGTTTTGTGGGCTGAAGGGCCTGTATTGTGCTGTAGGTTTCTATATTCCTTTGTTTCTAAGTTTCATCTCCTTCAGCCTGTTTAAACCCAGCTCTCTTCCAATGTCCTTGTTCACTCATTGAACCAACCAACTTCAACCAGTTGTCTTGTCTTAAGTGTCTGTTCTCTCTTGTTTTGTGGCGCCTTGTGGCTTGTTATCATTAAAATGATCCCTCACAACCTTATTGTCTTGGCTGCTCTGCAGTTGAGTCAAGCCTCTTCTACATTCCCTGACATCAGGGGAAAGTAAAGAGGAAATGTTTTTTAAAAAATCAGTCAAAATCTAATTGAATTGCAAACTGGATTTGTGCAACTGAATGGACAATTAGGAATAAGCAATGAATGCTGGAAATCCACAATGGATGGTCTCTGAAAGAAGGAGGGTTGGGCATGGTGCTAGCAACCTCATCCCATAAAAACCCAGAGCTACAGAAATCCCAACAGGAGCTCCAAAGACCTCATCCCTGGGAGAGAATGGATCTTCAAAGGTGGGCTACGTGTATGGCTAACTTGACAAACTGGACCTGGACAGAGGACTCTGGCAATGCCTCAGTAAGGGTGACGGGCTTAAGAAGAATGAATGAACGCTAGCCTTGTCAAGGTTGCGCACACCTCATTAATGAATAAAGTGACCTATTGCTGTTTCTATCAATCCGGTTAAGTATATTATTCTATAATTTACCATTATATTTCAAAAGATATTATTTCTGCATTATATATGTAAATGCTTTTTTTCTTAAGTGGATCTTCCATTGTTCAACTGTCCCACCTTCTTGGGCAAATGAGATTCTAATTATGATTGATGTCTTGTTGACCTGCTATTCTCTCTGGTTTTTTCCTTCAGCAGGAACGAAGACAAACAGATTGTGGTAAGTGAATCTGCTGCCATCTGACAAGACCTGCTGTATTCAATAAACTCATCTGAAAAAAAACAGGTTACGTGTGGCAGTTGTCTGCTTTAATCTTACTCTAATTCATTTCCATTCCAATTGACTTTTACTGAGTACTAATAAACTCCGATTCAGTCATTATGCCGTACTGAATTCTAGGGATAATTTGTCTACTCTCTCCTGTCCTACCTGAAGTATGGACCTTTTCAAGACCACATACTTTTTAATCTGCTATTTTCAAAACTAGTTTGAATTTTGTCAAACTCATTTGATTTTTTAAATTTTAAACTTCAAAATTGGGGTTCAGGTCCAACAGACAGGATTATTGTTTAGATATTTAAGTAATAATATTTATCAAGATCAAATGCTAGTCATAGGAGACAAACAATACTTTGAAAAACACTCAGAGAGTTTTCTGGATTTAAAAGGCAGTTGCGTAGAAATCCAAAATCAGAATTAGCTTTATTTTCACTGACGTATGTAGTCCGGGGTAAAAGGTGCTCCTTCCCGCTGCTAGCTTACATCCCGGCCACCCCCACCCCCCCCCCCCACAATCAGGGTCTTGTGAGGCCACGGAAGCAGATGGTGCATATCACAAACCCTGGTTATGTGACCACCGACACCAGGCAGACAATTTCTGGAGTATTGGTAATGGTTGGAGTCACCCATCTTGTAAAGACAGTGTCCAGAAGAAGGCAATGGCAAATCACTTGTGTAGAAAAATATGCCTAGAACAGCCATGGGTATGCATGAACCATGATTGTCCATGTCATAGGACATGGCACATAATAAACAACCGAATGACATGTCATGAAATGTGTTGTTTTGCTGCAGCAGTACAATGCATAAAATAAAAATTACTGTAAGTTACAAATTGAATAGTGCTAAGTAATTTGGAGGTCATGTTCACAGATTCACTGACTGAACAATCTGATGGTGAAGAGAAAGATGATGTTTTGAAAACATTGAGCATGGATCTTCTGGCTTCTGTACCTCCTTTCCGATGGTAGTATTAAGAAGATGGCCCCTCCCATATGGAGGGGGTCTTTAGTGATGGATACCCTGTATCTGAGGCACCGCCTTCTCAAGATGTCCTTGATGATGGGGAAGGTTGTGCCTGTGGTGGAGATGGCTGAGTCTACAACCCTTTGCAGTCTCTTTCAATTCTCCACGTTTGGAGCCTTCATACCAGGCAGAGTCTCAGCCCAAGATTTCAACTGTTTATTCCTCTCCACAGATGCTGCCAGAACTGCTGAGTTTCTCCAGCATTGATCAAAATTTCCAGCACCTGCAGAAACTTGTGTTTATGAGGAATCCATGTTTCACATCAAAGGATAAGTCAGCAAGTTTACATTGCCCACCGCTCACATCCAGCAAGGAGAGATTTACCAGCTACACGGATTAGAATAATATGAAAGGATTAACGAGATTTCTAACAGATTTAATTTTTTTTTCAAATGCTGAGGCTGTTAGTTCATTCAGTGTCTGTAAATGAGCTGACCCAGTGCATTTGGTTTACCTTTCAAATTCAGATCCAGGCAATCAGCAATTAAGCTCTTTGGAGCAAAATATCAAGGTGATCATTGTAGGAAGATGGATCTTCCAAGCTCATATGCAACCCTTGAAAAGGATCTGCATATTCTTAACAATCTCTAAATATATACCTGTATTATTTTTCAAAGAGCTAATATAATATTAGCTTTTGAAGAATAAATCTCAGGATATTTATGAAATAATCTAAAATGGGTGTTAGCAAATCAAAAACTTTGTGTTTATGTGTGTAAGCGTTTCTGCCTGTGTGCATGTGTGAGTGTGTATCTGTGTCAGTGTGTGATAAAACCATAAGACATAGGAGCAGACTTAGGCCATCAAGGCTGATCCTGGATCTCACTCAACCCATATCTCTTGACGCCCTGATCTATCAGCTTCTGCTTTGAGAATGTCCATGAACTTCGCTCCACTGCAGTCTGTTGTAGAGCATTCTACAAATTCACTGCACTTTGGCTAAAAAAATTCCTCCTTACTTCTGTTCTAAAAGGTTGTCCCTCAATTTTGAGGCTGTGCTGAATACTACCACCATAGGAAACATCTTCTCCACATCCAATCTATCTAGACCTTTCAACATTTGGTAGGTTTCAATGAGATTCCCACGCATTCTTCCAAGAACAAGTGAGTAGAGGAACCTCTTTCAAGACTCTGGACTGTCATCCATCTGGTCCAGGTGACTTATCCACCTTCAGACTTTTCAGCTTGCCTAGCACATTTCCCTTGTATAGCAATGCCACTCACTTCTACTCCCTGACACTCACAGACCTCTGGCAAACAGCTGCTGTCTTCCACAGTAAAGACTGAAGCAAAGTACTTATTAAGTTAATCTACCATTTCTTTGTTCCCCAATTACTAACTCACTAGCAACACACACAAAATGCTGGTGGAACGCAGCAGGCCAAGCAGCATCTATAGGAAGAAGTACAGTCGATGATTCAGGCTGAGAGGCATGATTAACATTATTATTTAATTATTTATGGTTTTATATTGCTATATTTCTTCACTATTTTTGGTTGGTGCGGTGTAACGAAACCCAATTTCCCTTGGGATCAATGAAGTATGTCTGTCTGTCTGTATGAAAGGAAAGATAATAAGATTTGAAAGTGCGAGGGGAGGGGGAAATCCGAAATGATAGGAGAAGACCGGAGGGGGAGGGGTAAAGCTAAAAGCTGGAAAGTTGATTGGTAAAAGGGATACACAGCTGGAGAAGGGAAAGGATCATCGGACAGAAGGCCTAGGGAGAAAGAAAGGGGGGGGCACCAGGGGGAGATGGAGAGCAGGCAAGGAGTGACTGTGAGAGGGACAGAGAGAGAAAAAAGAGAGAAAAAAAGGTGGGGGAATAATAAATCAATAAGGATGGTTCCCCTGCCATATTAGCTTACACCACTCCCAATAGCTCTGGTAAACCTGCTCATATGGATGTTGGTCCCATTCATATTCAAGTGCAACCTGTCCCTTTTGTACAGGTCACAACCACCCCAGAAGAGGTCCTAATGATCCAGAAATCTGAATCCCTATCCCCCGCTTCAGTACTTCAGCCATGCTTTTATCAGCCATCTTATTCTATTCCTGTCTTCCCTGTCGTGTGACACAAGCAGCAATCCTGCGATTACTACCCTTGAGGTCCTGCTTCTCAACTTCCTTCCTAACTCCCTGTAGTCTGTTTTCAGGACCTCCTCTCTTTTTTTTACCTGTGCTGTTGGTACCAATTTGTACCACGACTTCTGGTTGCTCACCCTCCCTATTGTGGATGTATTCAGAAACATCATGAACTCTGGCACTTGGGAAGAAAACTACCATCCACATTTCTTTCTCATGTCCACATAATCGCCCATCTGTCCTCCTGACTATGGAGTTCCCTTATCTTTCGCCATCCTCTTCAGTTGTCTTCCCTTCAGAGCCACAGGGCCAGACTCAGTGCCAGAGGCAAGGGTGCTCTTTTTCTCCCCAAGTGGGTCATTCCCCCATCAGTACTCAAAATGGAGTACCTGTTGTTGAGAGGGGTGGCCTTAGGGGTGCTCTCCACTGTCTGACATTCTCCCTTCCCTCTCCTGACAGTCACCCATTTATCTGTCTCCTGTAGCCTTGGGGTGACTTCTGACCTGCAGCTCCTGTCTATCACCTCTTCACTTTCCCTAATAAGCCGAAGTCATCGAGCTGCAGTCCCAATTCCCAATTCTCTACTCGGTCTCTGTGGAGTTGCATCTCGATGCACCGGGTGCAGATGTGGCCATTGGGGAGGCTGGTGTCTCCTGGAAATCCCACATCTATGTGTGATTGTGTGTGTGTGTGTTTCTGTATGTCTGTCTCAGTGTGTGTGTGTGTGTGTGTGTGTGTGTGTGTGTGTGTGTGTGTGTGTGTGTGTGTGTGTATGTGTGTGTGTGTGTGTGTATGTGTGTCAGTGTGTGTGTGTGTGTGTGTGTGTGTGTGTGTATGTGTATATGCGTGTTAGTGTTAGTGCCGATTTCCTTCCTTTTAGTTCATTTCCACATTCTTACACAAAGCTGAAATGAACCTCTTTGCCAGTGGTTTTCTGGACAAACATAATAGTGTCATTCTGTTTCCCCCCAGTATGAGAAATTTATCTTCTAAGATCTTGTGGAAGTCAGTGAGTTGTGGTAAATATCACAGCACTACCGCTGATGGCAAATGTGAAGATCATTGTGGTCCGAATGTTTTTATTTAATTTCCAAAGAGAATCACTCTTTGTTTATGAGACAAGTAAATTCATCAGTTAATTTAGAAATACTTGTCACAATGATAATTAGACATTAATTGAAAGACGACTTGCATTTAAGAATTTAAGATTTCCTGAAGCACTTTAAAGCCAATGAGGCTCTGTGAATTCACCATTGTAATATCGAAAATGGATATGCATTCACTTTTCTTAAGCACTACCTTTCTTTTAATTGCATGCATTATAAATTAACAAGATTTAAAATGTGCAGACCATAGAACAGTTCAGTAATTACTTTGAAATTATGCTTCTGTAAACCTGCACAGTACTTAATTCTGCAGTGTGTATGCCAGGAAGCGACTTCAAGATCCAAGATTCACCATTCAAATTTATTTATCACGCGTGGACCGAGAGGTAAAGTGAAATAGATCGATTGCATCAATAACCAACACATTGAAGGATGTTCTGGGCACAGGCCACAAGTGTTGCCACACATTCGAAGTTCAAAGTTCGATGTAAATTTATTATTTCCGTATGCTGTCCTGAGATCCATTTTTTTGCAGGCATTCATAAAGAAATACAATTGAAACAATGGAAAGCTACACACAAGGACTTACAGCCAATGTGCAAAGTACCTCCCCAATATAGCATGCCCACAATGCTCAACAGAACAACACAGAACTCAACAAGCAACAAAACAAAACTAGCCAAACAAGCTCCCATTCCTCCCATCCTCCCATCCATGGACATACACAGTCCTTAAGCCCAGGACATGCCTCTGGCCTCCAGCCTCAGTATACACTGATGACGAAATGCATTGTGCATAATACTATTACTTAAGTAAATATAATGTATAACAACAGGAAATGGAAATATTCCTAAATTCTCCTGCCTTTTTATTTTGGGGTCTCTGCCCTTCCTTTCCAATCCTGATGAAGGGTCCCAGCCCAAAACACCAACTGTTCATTCTTCTCTATAAATGCTGCCTGACCTGCTGATTTACTCCAGCACCTTGTGTGTGCTGCTCTAGGTTTCCAGCATCTGCAGAATCTCTTGGTCTTTGAAAAAACTGCTGATAGTTTTTTACATGAACTCTGAGGGTGGATTTCATAGGTCCCATTTTCAGTGGCCTCAGACTGGAAAATTAGTTGCTTGAACACCTATTTCCGTGATTTCCTGATAGGTGATGTCTACTGAAATAATGAGGTTATACTTCTGCATTCTCAGCCATGGTTT
Source organism: Hypanus sabinus (assembly GCF_030144855.1). Classification (NCBI taxonomy): domain Eukaryota; kingdom Metazoa; phylum Chordata; class Chondrichthyes; order Myliobatiformes; family Dasyatidae; genus Hypanus; species Hypanus sabinus. The sequence goes on from NC_082710.1 coordinate 4,312,897, forward strand.
AATGCCTGAATCCCACTGGTTTTTGATTTTATGACTTTGGGCTAAGTTCTACCTTTAGTACAAGTCTCATCCATCAGGACCGACACAACACAGAGCTGAAGAAAAGGCACTAGTAGGCCACAAACAGCAGGAAGGAATGCCCTGTGGTTATCTTGGATGAACAAGTGAGCTGCTTTTTCATAAACCTGTTGTGCTTTGTGCATTATTTGGTTCTGGCTGGATAGTTTCTGCTCCTGACACAATAGCACTCTGGTTCCACAATAAAGCCATCAGCTTTACCACATTGTCACGAATCCCAAAGTGCATTTTTGGCAAGTGCTTGACAGAATCAGTGTACCAAATTTTCTGTGGGGGGAGACTTCTTGATTTCTACCGGGTCTTTGTTCTATAATTGCAGCAGCACATCTCTGACCTAATCTCAGGCCTCTCTGTGCTTGAGCTACTGGGAACTCATTACCATATATTAAAATTAGCGCCAATGGCATTGGAGTCCCCAACTCCCAGAGTTTGTTCTCCCATTGCACCAATGGTAATTAATGATGAGTTAAAAGAAGCAAATCTGTTGCCACGATCAGCTGAGAAGAGTGCAATTGCTTTCCTTCAGAGCCTGGAGCTGAGAGAAACTTCCAAAAGAAATGACATGCTTTTTCTTTACCTATATTTCACTAGGCTCACAAATATCCAGCATGTTTGATTTTTGAGATCAGCAGATATATTTTATCATGACTAATTGTAATAATAAAGAGAGATCCATGTGGGCTACCTCAGTATCACCTGTTCGGACGATCACACAATGAACATTCCCAATAGATTTTGGCTCACGGAAGAACAAATTAAATCCATAGCTGCTTATCCCACTGAGAAAACTTAAAACACCGGAGGAGCTATTTGATTTGGGCCTCTCAGCATTTGTTTACTCTCTTGTACCTGCCGCTTCCACTTTCTACAAAACTGCTCTGTGCCGCTTCACAGCAGGGGGTTATAGACTCAGCCGGTTCCACAATAGGTACTGACCTCCCCACCATTGAGGACATGCTTCAGGAAGCATTGCCTCAAAATGCTTCAATCCATCATCAAGATCCCCTGTCTCTCAGGACACGCTCTCTTCTTGTTACAGCCATCAGAAAGGAGGTATCTTTTTTATGCCATGGAGGCCTGTCATTAACTAAGTGGTCCATGGACCCCAGGTTGGGAAATCCTGAGGTACAGGAACCTAAAGACACACACTCAATGTTTCAGGAACAGCTTCTTCCCATCCACCATCAGATTTCTGAACTGACCATGAACCCATGAACGCTACCTTAATATTTTTGCTCTTTGTTCCACTTATTTAATTTATATATATTTCTTACTAAAGTTGTAGCTCATTTGAAAAATATTGCATCATACTATTGGCATAAAACACGACATGTATCAGTGATAGTAAATCTGATTCTGATTCTGGATACGTATGATTAAAACTGGCTCCTCCCACACACTTCAGCAGTTCCCAACCTAGAATTTCACAGGCTTAATAATTCTGTATAAAGATCGCAATGTGTACAGTAGTGGTGTCCATAATTGAATACAGTGTCATAATTCACAAGAGATTCTGCAGATGCTGGAAATCCAGAACAAAAGCACACACCGAATACTGGAGGAACTCTGAAAGTCAGGGAGCATCTATGGAAACAAATAAATAGTTGACTTTTTTGGTTAAGACCCTTCACCAGGACTGGAAGGAAAGAGGGAAGAAGCAAAAATATAAAGGTGGGGGAGAGGGAGGAGGCTGGCTGGAAGGTGATAGGTGAAGCCGGGTGGGTGGGAAAGATAAAGAAATGGAGAAGAAAGAATCTGATAAGAGAGGAGAGTGGACCATGGAAGAAAGGAAGGAAGCAGGGGCACTGGGGGAGGTGATAGGCAGGTGAGAAAAAGAGATGAGGCCAGTGTGGGAAATAGAAGAAGAGAGAAGGAAGAGAAAATGAAAAGATGAATGAATAAGTAAATAAATAAATTATCCATAATGTCTTGAAAGTGACATCATAGGTAGATAGGGTCGTAAGGAGAACTTCAGGCACATTAACTTTCAGAAACTGAGTACAGGAGTTGGGAATTTAAGAAGAAATTGTATAACACATCGGTGAGACCTAATTTGGAGCATTGTATGCAATTTTGGTCACTAACCTAGAGGAAAGATATCAATAAGATTGAAAGAGTATAGAAAAAATTAGAAGTACTATTTTCGATTCATCAATTAAATTTGAAGAAACTTGGGGACCGTTCATTCGACACTTTCATATGAATTAATTTGGCCTCTTCCAGACCTTTTCTCTTTTTATTCTTGTTCTGGTATGGAGTTCCGGAGTTTTTGACACTATCATACTCATATAAACTGGTATTATTGCCCATGTTAGTTTTAGGTTTATTTTTTTTTTAATTTACATTTCTTCGTGCATTTTTACTTTTTTTTTCTTTTGATGATTATTTTTATTCTTTTTCATGTTCAATCAAAATAGGTTTGATTGTTTATTATAAGTTTTTTCTTTGGTTGATATTTAATAAGATATTATTATCCTATTATAAATTTAACTTTAAATCTAATGCATTTATAACCTATTCATATTATGTTATGTTTCTCTTTATATATATGAAATTCAATAAAAAGATTGAAAAAGAAAGAAAGAAAGAAAAAGAAAGAGTATAGAGAAAATATGCAAAGCTGTTGTAGACTGGTCATATTTGGTTGTAGACGGGTCATATTCTGCATGGAGGTTGGTGACCAGTGGAGTGTCTCAGGGATCTGTTCTGGGACCCTTACTCTCCATGAATTTTATAAATTACCTGGATGAGGAAGTGGAGGGATGGGTTAGTAAGTTTACTGATGACACAAAGGTTGGGGGTGTTGTGGATAGTGTGGAGGGCTGTCAGAGGTTACAGCAGGACATTGATAGGATGCAAAACTGGGCTGAGAAGTGACAGATGGAGTTCAACCCAGGTAAGTGTGAAGTGGTTCATTTTGGAAGGTCAAATATGATGGCAGAATATAGTTCTAATGGTAACACTCTTGGCAGTGTGGAGGATCAAAGGGAACTTGGGGTTGAGTCCATAGAATGCTCAAAGCAGCTGCGCAGGTTGACTCTGTGGTTAAGAAGGCGTATGATGTGTTGGCCCTCATCAATGGTGGAATTGAATTTAGGAGCCGAGAGGTAATGTTGCAGCTATATAGGACCCTGGTCAGACCCCACTTGGAGTACTGTGCTCAGTTCTGGTTGCCTCACTATAGGAAGGATGTGGAAACCGTAGAAAGGGTGCAGAGGAAATTTACAAGGATGTTGCCTGGATTGAGGAGCATGCCTTACGAGAATAGGTTTAGTGAACTCGGCCTTTTCTCTTTGGAGCGACGGATGATGAGAGGTGACCTAATAGAGGTGTATAAGATGATGAGAGGCATTGATCATGTGGATAGTCAGAGGCTTTTTCCCAGGGCTGAAATAGTTGCCACAAGAGGACACAGGTTTAAGGTGCTGGGGGTAGGTACAGAGGAGATGTCAGGGATGTGTTTTACTCAGAGAGTGGTAAGTGCATGGAATGGGCTGCTGGCAATGGTGGTGGAGGCGGATACGATAGGGTCTCTTAAGAGACTTCTGGATAGGTACATAGAGGAGGAGGGTTGGGCATGGGGCTAGCAACTCCATCCAGTAAAGAACCAGAGCTATGGAAATGCCAACAAACTCCAAGGACTTCATCCCTGGTAGAGGGAAGTTCAATGCCCAGAAGAACTATGAAGTCATGTAGTGAAAGTGGAAGCCACAGACCTGATCAAATTTGAGCCCAGGACAGGGGGCTCTGGTGAACTGCTGCCAGCTGCCTGTGCCCAGTAGGGTTGATGGGCTTAAGAAGAAGAGATGAAGTCACAAGGATCTTTATCTCCTTCCTGTACTCTATCTTGTCATTATTTGAGATATGGCGCATTGTGGTAGTCACATGTGCAACCCTATAGATAGTTGGAGATAGAGCAGAATCTAGCCACACAGTCAGGAGTGTACAGGGAGTAGGGTAAGGAGCTGACGACTCAGCCTTGTAGGGCAACAGTGTTGAGGATAGTAACATGACTACATTGCAATTATGAAACAACTTATACATGAAACATCAACATATAAGGTAGCTTATATGATCTCATCTCAAAATAGTAAAATAACAATCATTTTAATGAAGCTTTGAGAAATCATAATTTTCAATTAGATCGGTCAGCAGCTACGCAGAGATCTTCCATTCCATGGAATCTAATGACTATTCCCTCTAAGAGGACCACAAACTTGTCATGGCGCTTGAAGGTTTGCATGCCTCAATGCCATGCTGGCTGGAGTCAGGGCTTTATGCCTTGGTTGCTTGTAGGGTCACCCGTACCGAAAAGGTCGAAGTGCAGGGGCCAGACTGAATATGCTCTCCTCGTCCTCCAGGTTTGGGGGTTCAGCTCAGGGCTAACAACCCTGACTGGTAAAACAAAACTGCAATGAAGAATCCTTCGACATCAGACTATTATGGTCTTCCTGTGTCTCCACCCAGGCTTGGCTGGCTGACCGCAGTGAAAACTGAGAGGGAGCCCTGGACACTGCAGGACCAAGACCAAGAGCAGAATAGATTTTGGCCAAGGACAAACAGAGATGAAGGACCTTCATTGCTACCCTAAACACCGACAAGCTGTAAAGGACAGTGAGTAAGTAATTAAGTAATGACTTTTCATCTCCATTTTACAATTTATTAAATGCACAGTTTCTCAAATCTAATGAGGTAACGTTATCTAGAAAGACAATCTCCAAATGTCCTTTAGTTAAAAAAATAAGGCACTCAGAATTATTCAGTGTACACAAAACCATATTATGTCTTATGATTAATCACAAATGGTGTGAATGTCTCTTTGGTAATTCAAGGCAGCACCCGACACACAATGACTAATACTATACACTGCTTTGTTTCCCTTATGAGGTACTCAGCTGCATGTCAGTGCTCCCAGTGCATATTAATAGCTTTAAAATTAAAGGGTAATACTTTTTTTTCTGCACTGCATGTCACCCAGGGATTTGCGTAGCCCTGGTCTAAAGTGTCACACTACTTGCTTCAACGATGTTTGATATTCACCAAAGGAACAAAAAATAGACCTGGTTCCACAGGTGGGCAGGTTTGGCAGCAGAGTTAAAAATTACACTTCTTAAAACAAAATGATGTCAATGTTCACATTTAAGTCTGCAGTGGAAGTTTGTTCCTTCTAGAAACATAAAGGACAGCAACAATGTCAGACTAGGACCACCACAGAACAATCAGATTCTTAACCAGCACATACAAAATGGTGGAGGAACTTAGCAGGTCAGGCAGCATTGGTGCAGGAGAATAAACTGTTGATGTTTCAGGCTGATACTCTTCAGCAGGACTGGAAAGAAAAGGGTCAGAAACCAGAATAAGAAGGTGGGGGAGGGAAAGGTGTTGCGAGCAGGCAGGTGACAGGTGAGACCAGGTGAGGGGAAAGGTAGCTGGGTGCTGGGAAGGGAGTTGAAGTAAGAAGCTGGGCAGTGATAAATGGATGAGGTAAAGGGCCTGAACAAGAAGGCTAAAGTACTAATCTGGGCTTAATGGCAGCGCCCACATCTCTTAACTGGAGAGTTGTAGCTTCAAATACCACAGTAGCATAATAGTTAGCATGATGTTATTTCAGCTTGGGGCATTGGAGTTTTAAGTTCAATTCCAGCACAGTCTGGAATGAGTTTGTATGTTCTCCCTGTGACTGCATGGGTTTTCTCTTCTGCTCCGGTTTCCTCACACATACCAGTTAGTAGGTTAATTGGTCTTTGTAGATTGTCCTGTGATTAGGCCGGGTTTAAACTGGGAGTTGCTGGGCAGAAGGGCCTTTTCCACACTGTATCTCTAAATAACAAAATAAAACCTTTCTCCCATGAGATTAGACTAACACCACAGTGCAATACACTGTTTAGTCAGAAGCATCATTCATATCTAAGAAATTAGGCCTGAGGTAATGTAAAAATTCAATAACATTTTAACACAAAGAATTGTAGGGGAATTCTTGTAATTTCTTTCTGAACAGTTATCCACAACCTTCATTATTCAAACAAATTATTCAGTTAATCATTTCACTGATATTTGTGGGACGTTGCCAGTAAAACAGAATGGGGGCCACATTCACCTACACAAAAGTAATGACTTCAGTTCATGAACCACAGAAAATAGAAAAATACGGCCCACAATTTTATGCTGATCTTTTCTCTCCTCTAAGATCAATTTAACCCTTCCTTCCTACATGGCCCTCTATTACTATGTGCTTCTCAAAGAGTCTCTTATGGGTCCCTAATGTATCTGTCTCTACCACCAACCCTGGCAGGTCATTCCAAACACCCACCACTCTCTGTGTCAAACAATTACATCTATTTAATTTATTCATGTCATTTATTCAAGTTCATTTCTATGAAATGCTTTGTGAAAGACATAATATAATTACCACATAGCATAAGACGCAGGAGCAGAATTATGTTGAGTGAACTTGGCCTTTTCTCCTTGGAGCGACGGAGGATGAGAGGTGACCTGATAGAGATGTATAAGATGATGAGAGGCATTGATTGTGTGGATAGTCAGAGGCTTTTCCCCAGGGCTGAAATGACTAGCATGGGTGGGCACAGTTTTAAGGTGCTGGGGAGTAGGTACAGAGGGGATGTCAGGGGTAAGTTTTTTACCCAGAGAATGGTGAGTGGTGGAGCTTAGAGAAATATAGGGCTATGGGTAACCTTAGGTAATTTCTAAAGTAAGTACATGTCCGGCACAACATTGTGGGCTGAAGGGCCTATGTTGTGCTGTTTCTATTCAGCCCATCAAGTCTGTTTTGCATCATTGGCTCTATTTGGGAACAGTGGATATGCATTTTATGAGTAAAATTAAGAGAGTCACAGAGAAGTACAGCACAGAATCAGTGCTTTGGCCCATCTAGACCATGCTAAACCACTTAAACTGCTGACTTCCATTGACCTGCACCAGGACCATAGCCCATACTCCTACCATTCATGTACTTATCCAAACTTCTCTTAAAGGCTAAAATTGAACTCGCATGCACCACTTGTGCCGGCAGCTCATTCCACACTCTCACCACCCTCTGAGTGAAGAAGTTTCTCCTCATGTTCCCCTTAAACTTTTAAACTTTTCACTTATCATTAACCCATGACTTCTAGTTGGAGTACCATCCAACTTCAGTGGAAGGAAACCTACTTGCATTTACTCTATCTATACCCCTCACAATTTTGTATACCTCCATCAAATCTCCTCTCAGTCTTCTACATTCTAAGGAAGAAAGTCCTAACCTAGTTAACCTTTCCTCATAACTCAGGTCCTCCAGACCCAGCAACATCATTGAAAATTTTCTCTGTACTCTTTCAATCTCATTTACTTCTTCCCTGTAGGTGGGTAATCAAAACTGCGCACAACACACCAAATTAGGCCTCACAAGAAGGGTCAGAGCCGTCTCTACTTCCTGAGGAGACTGAGGTCCTTTAACATCTGCCGGACGATGCTGAGGATGTTCTACGAGTCTGTGGTGGCCAGTGCTATCATGTTTGCTGTTGTGTGCTGGGGCAGCAGGCTGAGGGTAGCAGTCACCAACAGAATCAACAAACTCATTCGCAAGGCCAGTGATGTTGTGGGGGTGGAACTGGACTCTCTGATGGTGGTGTCGGAAAAGAGGATGCAGTCCAAGTTGCATGCCATCTTGGACAATGTCTCCCATCCTCTCCATAATGTACTGGTTAGGCACAGGAGTACATTCAGCCAGAGACTCATTCCACCCAGATGTAACACTGAACATCATAGGAAGTCATTCCTGCCTGAGGCCACCAAACTTTTCAACTCCTCCCTCGGAGTGTCAGACACACTGAGCCAATAGGCTGGTCCTGGACATACTTCCACTTGGAATAATTTACTTATCATTACTTAATTATTTATGGTTTTCTATTGCTATATTTCTACACTATTCTTGGTTGGTGTGACTGTAACGAAACCCAATTTCCCTCGGGATCAATAAAGTATGTCTGTCTGTCTGTCCGACTATCTTCAACTCAACATCCCATCTCCTGTGCTCAATACGTTGACTTATGAAGGTAATGTACCAACATCTTTCATCATGACCTGATGTAAATGTGATGCCACTTTCAATTAAGTATGGACCTGCAATATTCTACCATTCACTGTGTAAGACCTACCCTGGATGGTCCTACTGAAGTGCATTACTTCACACTAAACTGCATTAAATTCTATCTGCCATTTTTCAGCCCATTTTTCCAGCTGATGCAGATCCCTCTGCAAGAAATGATAGCCTTCCTTGCTGACTTATACACCTACAATGTTGGTGACATCTGCAGATTTGCTAATCTACTTAACCACATTATCATCCAGATCTTTGATATAGATGACAAACAATAACAGACCCTACATGGATCCCTCTGCCACACCACTTGTCACAGGCCTCCAGTCAGAGAGGCAACCCTCTACTACCACTCTCTGTTTTCTCCCACATAGTCAATGTCTAACTCAACTTACTACTGCATCCTGAATGTTGAGGAACCGAACCTTCTGACCAACCTCCCATGCAGGACCCTGTCAAATGCCTCACTAAAGTCCATGGAGTCACCATTCATTGCCATGCCTTCATCCACTTTCCTGATAACTTCCTTAACAAAACTCTATAAGATTGGTTACACATGAACTACCACACACAAAGCCATGGAGACTACCCTTAATCAGTCCATGTCTATCCAAATACTTAAATGTCCAGTGCCTTGGAATATCTTTCTGTAACTTTCCCATAAAGGACGCCAAATCCACTGGCCCACAATTTTGTGGTTTATGTTTGGAAACTTTCTTCAACAGCAGTAAAACTTTGGTTATCCTCCAGTCCTCTGGAACCTCTCCAGTTGCTAAGGATAATTTAAATATCTCTGCTAGTGCTCTGGCAATTTCTGCACGCCTGCTGTAGGGTCTGAGGGAACTGAGGGTTTGCCTCAGGGTAGCGAACACCTCCTTCTCTGTAATCGGTAGCTCACTTCTCTGGATTCTGTGTATGTCTTCTGTGTAAATACAGATGCGAAAAAATGATTTAAGATCTCTTCCAAGTCTTTTGGCTCCACATTTTGATTACCATTCTGATCTTCCAGAGGACCAATTTTGTCACTGGCAATACTTTTGTTCTGAACATATCTGTAGAATCCCTAAGAATTCTCCTTCACTTTGTCTGCCCAAGCAACTTCATGCCTCCTTCTAGCTCTTCTGATTTCCTTCATGTGTGTTCCCTTGTATTTCTTATCCTCCATAAGCACCTACCTGCCTATACCTGCTATGCACCTCATTTTTTCTATTAACCAGGGCCTCAATATCTCTTGAAAATCAAGGCTCTCTACACTTACCATTTTTACCTTTTATTCTGACAGACACAAAGAAGCTTTGTGCTCTGAAAACTTTGTTTTTGACTTGGAAGAACTTACCAAGTACTCCCTGGCTGTCCCAGTCCACACTTGCCAGATCATTTCTGATACCATCAAAATCGGCCTTTCTGCAATCTCAACCCATAGACTGCACCTATCTTTTTGCATATTTCCTTTAAAACTAATGGCATTGTGGTCACTGGATGCAAAGTGTTCACCCTTCACAAACTCTTGTCACCTGCCTTGTCTCATTCCCTAATAACAGATCCAGTATTGCATCACACACAAAATGCTGGTGGAACACAGCAGGCCAGGCAACATCTATAGAAAGAAGTACAGTCAATGTTTCGGGCCGAGACTCTTCGTCAGGACTAACTGAAAGAAGAGATTGTAAAAGATTTGAAAGTGGGGGTGGGGGGGGGGGAGATCCGGAATGATAGGAGAAGACAGGAGGAGGAGGGATGAAGCTAAGAGCTGGAAAGGTGATTGGCAAAAAGGATACAGAGCTGGAGAAGGGACAGGAGGCCTAGGGAGAAAGAAAAGGGGAGAGGAGCACCAGAAGGAGATGGAGAACAGGCAAGGAGTGACTGTGAGAGGGACAGAGAGAGAAAAAAGAGAAAAGTAGAAGGAAAAAAGGGAAAATAAAAAATAAATAAATGCAAACATACACACAAAAGGGATGGGGTAAGAAGGGGAAGGGGTATTAATAGAAGTTAGAGAAGTCAATGTTCATGCCATCAGGTTGGAGGCTACCCAGATGGAATATCAAGTACTGTTTCTCCAACCTGAGTGTGGCTTCATCTTGACAGTAGAGGAGGCCATGGATAGACATATCAGAATGAGAATGGGACATGGAATTAAAATGTGTGGCCACTGGGAGATCCTGCTTTCTCTGGTGGACAGAATGTAGGTGTTCAGCGAAACGGTCTCCCAGTCTGTGTCGGGTCTCACTAATATATAAGAGGCCACACCGGGAGCACCGGACGCAGTATACCACACCAGCCAACTCACAGGTGAAGTGTCGCCTCACCTGGAAGGACTCTCTGGGGCCCTGAATGGTGGTGAGGGAGGAAGTGTAAGGGCAGGTGTAGCACTTGTTCCACTTAGAAGGTTAAGTGCTGGGAGGGAGATCGGTGAGAAGGGATGGGGGTGGGGGGATGAATGGACAAGGGAGTCGCGTAGGGAGCAATCCCTGCGGAAAGCTGAAAGGTGGGGGGAGGAAAAGGTGTGCTTGGAGGTGGGATCCTGTTGGAGGTGGCGGAAGTTACGGCGAATTATATGTTGGACCCGGAGGCTGGTGAGGTGGTAGGTGAGGACAAGGGGAACCCTATTCCAAGTGGGGTGGTGGGAGGATGCGGTGAGAGCAGATGTGCATGAAATGGGAGAGATGCGTTTGAGAGCAGAGTTGATGGTGGACGAAGGGAAGCCCCTTTGTAGAAAAAAGGAAGACATCTCCTTCATCCTGGAATGAAAATCCTCATCCTGAGAGCAGATGCGGCGGAGATGGAGGAATTGCAGGAGGGGATGGCATTTTTGCAAGAGACAGGGTGGGAAGAGGAATAGTCCAGGTAGCTGTGAGAGTCTGTGGGCTTATAGTAGACATCAGTAGACAAGCTGTTTCCAGAGATAGAGGTGGAGAGGTCAAGGAAGGGGTACTTCATCACAGCAGTAAGAGCCAGTGTCACGAAGTTTGAATAAACCAGTCTCGAGTGCAACTTACAGATTGCGTGTCGCTATTTCTAGCTCTGTGTGTAGTACATCGCTACATTGGTGACCCTGACGGTCCAAACGGGATTTGGACCAAAGATGACCGACTTCATCTGTTAACGCAGTTTCGCTAAAACTGTCAACTTTCTGGACGCTGCGACCACATGTGTGGTTTAACCAAGCAGAAGCCCATTTCCGGGATTCGGCAGATATCTTCTGATTGCACATGTTACTATTATGTGGTGAGCTGCCTTAACCAGGAGACAGCTGCCCAGGTTGAAGATTTCATCAGTCACCCCCGGAAGAAGGCAAATATGCAACATTCAAAGCGCTGCTCATAGGGACCTTTGGCCTCTCACGGCGTGAGCTTGCTGCACCTGGATGGTTTGGGAGACAGTTCGCCGTCAGCATTAATGAACAAGATGCTGGCCCTGGCTGAAGGACACAAGCCCTGCCTCATGTTTGAGTAGGCGTTTCTAGAGCAACTGCCCGAGGACTTACATCTGCTACTGGTTGACACAGATTTCAGTGACTCCCCGGAAGGTGGTGGCCTGATCAGACGTGCTGTGGAAAGCCATGAGGGAGAGCGTGGCGTCCATCGGACAGGTTATCAAGCCGTGCACCCAACAGCAGGCCAGGCCAGGCCCTGCAACGGAGCACACACAACCCAGAGGCAAGAGTGAGGAGGCCAGTGAACAGTGGTGTTTCTACCACCAGCAGTGGGGCACAGAAGCCTGCCCGGGAAACGCCAGGGCCAGCTGCCGCTAATGACTATGGCGGCTGGCCACCAGGACAGCCTCTTGTACGTCTGGGACAAACAGTCGGGACGCCGCTTCTTGGTTGACACCGGAGCGGAAATCAGTGTCTTGCCCCCGACCGGGTACGATACCCACAACAGGAAGCCAGGACCCACCCTGAGTGACGCAAACGGCAGCACAGTACAGACCTATGGCACCCGCACAGTGCAGCTGCAGTTTGGTGCCAGCCGGTTCACGTGGAATTTCACACTGGCCGCCGTGGCCCAACCACTCCTGGGGACGGACTTCTTGCGAGCTCACAGCCTGCTGGTCGACTTGCAAGGGAAAAGACTGGTACATGCCAAGACTTTCCAGACGTTCTCCCTGGGTGAAACCAAGTTGCTGGCCCCACAGCTGGACTCCATCACGCTGTCGGACAACAAATTCACCAGAATCCTGGCGGATTTTCCATCGGTTCTGGCACCGCAGTTCACGGCAGCCATGCCCAGACACGGAGTACAGCACCACATCCCGACCCAGGGTCCACCCCTCCACGCCCGCGCACGAAGGCTCCCCCCGGTAAAGCTCCGCCTGGCGAAGGAGGAGTTCAAGAAGATGGAGGAATTGGGGATCATACGGAGGTCCGACAGCCCATGGGCTTCCCCCCTGCACATGGTGCCCAAAGCAGCCGGCGGTTGGAGACCATGCGGCGACTACCGCAGGCTGAACGAGGCTACAACTCCATACAGCTACCCTGTGCTGCTCATACAGGACTTTGCAGCAAACCTGCCCGGGGCAAGCATCTTTTCCAAAGTAATCCTCATCCGGGGATACCATCAAATCCCGGTGCACCCTGAAGACATCCCCAAAACAGCACTTATCACCGGGTTTGGCCTGTTTGAGTTCCTCCGAATGCTGTTCGGCCTGAAGAGTGCCACACAGACGTTACAGCAGCTAATGGACGCGGTGGGACACGACCTGGACTTTATGTTCATCTATTTAGATGACATCCTTATAGCCAGCAGTAGTCGCCAGGAGCATCTGTCCCATCTCCGCCAGCTCTACTCTCGCCTGAGTGATTTCGGCTTCACAATCAACCCGGCCAAACGCCAGTTCGGACTCGACACCATCAACTTCCTGGGCCACAGGATTACCAAAGATGGGGCAACACCTCTGCCCGCCAAGGTAGACACGATCCGCCACTTTGCCCGGCCCAACACGGTCAAAGGCCTGCAGGAGTTCGTTGGTATGGTGAACTTCTACCACCGTTTCCTCCCCTCAGCAGCCCGTATCATGCACCCTTTGTACACCCTGTTGTCGGGTAAAGGCAAGGACATTACTTGGGACGAGGAGGCCGCGGCCACTTTCGTTAAAGCCAAGGAAACCTTGGCAGATGCCACGATGCTGGTGCACCCCAGAACGGACGTTCCAACCGTCCTCACAGTGGACGCATCTGACACAGCAGTCGGTGGGGTGCTGGAGCAACTCATCGAGGGGCGCTGGCAACCCCTGGCATTCTTCAGCAGGCACCTACGGCCACCCGAACTCAAGTACAGTGCCTTCCACCGGGAGCTGTTAGCACTGTACCTGGCAATCTGGAGGAGCGCGGTACCTCCTAACGATGGTAGACCGGTTCACGAGGTGGCCAGAGGCAGTCCCGCTCACCGACACATCTGCCGATTCCTGCGCCCGTGCACTGATTGCAACTTGGGTAGCACGCTTCGGGGTACCGGCCCACATTACCTCCAACAGAGGCGCCCAGTTCACCTCCAGCTTGTGGTCGGCTGTGGCCAGCCTGTTGGGAACGCAGCTACACCACACTATTGCCTACCACCCACAGTCGAACGGATTTATGGAACGCTTCCACCGTCACTTGAAATCGGCTCTCATGGCCCGCCTGAGAGGATGTAACTGGGTGGACGAGCTTCCCTGGGTCCTGCTTGGAATCTTCACAGCGCCCAAAGAGGATCTGCACACTTCGTCGGCCGAGCTGGTGTACAGCGCACCCCTGGTCATCCCAGGAGAGTTCATAACAACCCCGAGGGGGCAAGAGGAAGAACCCAAGCAGGCCTGGACAGACCACGTGAGAGGCTCGGTAACCTGGCCCCCGTACCAACTTCACAGCACGGACAGACCCCAACCTGCGGACCCAAAGACCTGCAGAACTGTAAGTTTTTAATCGTACTGATGCACCATCAATAACTCACACTGAGACGTAGGCGAGATATCGGCTTTTATTGACTGGAAGAAGGAACCAGGAGTGAGTGTCTATCATACAAGGTCCTGGAGAATGAGGCCGATCTTCAGGCCGCAGGTCTCCTTTATACAGGGGCCTGTGGGAGGAGCCACAGGAGCAGTCAGCAGGGGCGTGTCCCAACAGGCACATAGTTCACCACACGTACAAAGGGGCGCACACAGGGCACCGCTACAGCGGCCGTATGAGGGGCCGTTCAAGGTGATCAACAACAACGGGTCCACGTATGTTCTGGACATTGGGGGGAAAGAGAAGTTTTTCACGGTGGACCGACTCAAACCGGTTGAGGCACCACGGCGCAGAGGCAGACCGCCCAAACAGAGGATGATCCAGACTGTGGACATTGGGGGGTGTATCGCCGGTTCTGGGGTGGGGGGTGGGTGGGGGTTATGTGGCAACCCACTTTCTACACAGGCAAACCGGCTCACAAAATGGCGCACACGTCGGCAGAGAGGCCAGACCCAAAATGGTGCTGGGCCTTCTTCTTCACCAGCAAGGGGGGAAAACCTGCATGCGGGAAGAGACTTCTGTAATGCACCTCTGACATCATTTCCGCCCGGAGAGGACAGAAACGGAACTGCGTAAAAGCCAGTGCCGTGAAGTTTGAATAAACCAGTCTCGAGTGCAACTTGCAGACTGTGTGTCATTATTTCTAGCTCTGTGTGTAGCACATCGCTACAGTATTACTCCTCCAACCTGAGAGTGGCCTCAAAGTGGCAGTAGAATGGGAATTAAAGTTGTTGGCCACCGGAAAATCCTGCTTGTTGCAGATACAGCGAAGATGCTTGACAAAACTGTCCCCCAATCTCAAACTGGGTCTTAAACCAGAGATCAGCCATGAAATTACAGAGATTTTATTACATGCATTTTGCTTGCTGAAGCTGTATGTTTTGTTTTTGTTTTTGAGTGAAGATAAACATAACTACAATGTATTAGTCAGAATATCACCAATTTGAGCCATTTTAACACATGTAAGAATGTTGATTTTTTCATACAAAATGTTATAATAGCTAATGAAATATAATAATTAAATTTTTTAATAACTAAGTAACTTTTAATGAGCAATCAAAGGCAGAGTGGAGCTTTGAGTAAACGAGACATTCCTGTGACTCGTTGACAGAATTTATTTGGGTAAGTTTCCTTTTTGCACACAATTGTATTGCAGAACTGAGAAAAATACCTACAGAATTATTTCCATCTTGAAAACTTTTTCTGAAATAGGCAAATTTAAATTTTTTGAAAGCCTGGATTTAATCTAGGATATGTTTATCTTTCAAAAAAAGAGATCTGCGTGTGCAACCGAATGTTCTTTTTATGGTCAATTGGATTCTCTGTGACAGTACGATAGCTAATTGCTAATATCACCAACAGAAATTTCATGCGATTCTTCTGACTGCTACGTTAACAGAGACAGTAACCTGTCTAAAATAAATTGCTTAACAATATTATTTTCATTTGTGAATGCAAGATGCTGAGCAAACATTTGATTTTCACTAAATTCAGTAATGCTGCATTTCAGAAGCATAGCAGAGCATGTGAGAACATACACTCAGTGATACGTTTGCGTCTGTTAAAGTGGCCACTCAGTGTATGTCCATGATCTTCTGCTGCTGTAGCCCACCCACTTCAAGCTTCGACGTATTATGCTGCTGTTCTGCACACCACTGTTTAACATGTGGTTGAGTTACTGTCACCTTCCTGTTAACTTGAACCAGTCTGGCCATTCTCCTCTGACTACTCTCATTAAAAAGTGTTTTCACCCACAGCATCTCTGCTCAGTAGACGCGTAAAAATCCCTGGAGATCATCCTGCACCTAATAAAGTGGCCATGGAGTGTAAGTTCGTGGTCTTCTGCTGTTGTAGACCATCCACTTCAGATTTGGTGTTATATGTTCAACAAGGCTCTTCTGCACACCATTGTTGCAATGCACGGTTATTTGAGCTACCGTCATGCTCCTGTCAACTTGAACCATTCTGCCCATTCAGCTCTGACCTCTCTCACTAGCAAGGTGCTTCCGCCTCAGAACTGCCCTTTAATGGATCTGTTGTTTTGCTTTTTACTCTATTCTTTGTAAACTCTAGAGACTGCTGTGCTTGAAAATCCAAGATTAGCAGTTTCTGAGACACTCAGACCACCCTGTCTGACACCAGCAATTATTCCACAGTCAAAGTCACTTAGATTACATTTCTTCCTCATTTTGAAATCTGGTCTGAATAATAGCTGAACCTCTTGCTGAACCAAAGTTTTTATGCATTGAGTTGCTGCCACATAATTGGTTGATTAGATATTTACATTAATGAGCAGATGTACAGGAGTACCTAGTAAAATGGCCACTGAGTGTACTTAGTGCTAATGACTGGGCTGAATTGCTCAGTGATCAAGCATTAATTGCTAACAATTATTTCTTCTTATAGGTATTAACATACATCCATTAGTCAGTTAAACAATCATTCTGCTGTTTAAATGGCTCAGCATAGACTAGATGGGCCAAAAAGCCTGTTTCTGTGCTGTACCTTTCTATGACTCTAGTATTGATGGTATGTAGTATGCACTTTTTCCTTGCTGTGTGTTTTATACCCAAATTACTTTTTTTCTTCAGCTTTTTGCTCTTAAGAGTTCTGGAAACATAGAGTTTCTTTAATGGAAACAGGCCCTTCAGCCCAAATGGTCCACTGCTGGTCCCCTTTACCTGCATTCTATCCATATGCCCCAAGCCCCTACCTTCCATGTACCTCTCAAAATTCCTCTTGAACTCACCTTAACCACTTCCTCTTCTAGTTCATTGCAGCTACTCATTGCCCAGTGCTTAAGGAAGTGACCTAGATCAGCAGTGTTGAGATTGAGAAGATTAAGGACTTCAGGTTCCTAGGAGTGAACATCACTGTCAGTCCAACGGTTAAGAAAGCTCGCTAATGCTTCTACTTGCTCAGGAGGCTGAAGAAAGCGTTCTGCCTGAACGCGTAATGGCTTTGCAAGGCAACTGATATGCATGTGACCACAGGAACCTGCAAAGAGGAACCAGCTTCTCTACATGGAGTCTGCCTATATTTGGCATTGTCTCAGTAAAGCAGCCAGTGTGATCAAACACCCTGGACATTCTCTCTTCTCCTCTCTTCCACTGGGCAGGAGATACAAAAGCCTGAAAGCACAAACAACCAGTTTCAAGCACAGCTTAAAGTTTAAAATATACAGAGGATGTATTCTCGAATGGACTAATTCTTCTGGAATTCTTAACTATCTTTAATGCTTAACTTTGTTGCCATTTTTGGATAATGTGCTTGCTTGCTTTGTGGCAGTGGCTACTCATTATAACTCCACTGCCCATCTCTGTTCCAACACGTCTGCCCATAGCCTCCACTACTACCATGATGAGGCCACTCTCAGGTTGGAGGAGCAACACTTCAGACTCATTTTGGATAGCCTCCAACCTGAGAGCAGGACCATCAATTTCTTGAACTTCTGGTAATTTCTCCCTCTTGCCGTTCGCTCTTTTTCCATCCCCCATTCTGACTCCCCTCTTACCACACCCCCTTTCATCAACTACTTTCTTTTCTCCCATGTTTCACTCTCCTGTCCTATCCGATTCCTTCTTTAGCTGTTTACCTCTTCCCCCATTACTTCCCAGCAGCTCATTTAATCTTACACACAGACACACACAGACACACACACACACACACACACACACCACCCCCCCCCCCCTTCACATGTGGCTTAGCTATCAATCCTGCTGGAACCATTTCTACTGACAGTAGAAGGGGCAAAGATGGCTTACTGGTGCCTTAAATCCAGTTGCTTTGGGCAGATCGGGCTCATCAGCCGTGATTGGCAACTCATCTGGGAGAAGGAAAACTCTGATGTCAAACCTCCGCTGCTTTGCGGCTACACCCACTCATGGGGAAGGCTTCGGGAGTAAACCCTGAGGTAAAATCTGGAGCTGGAGTCTAAGGCAGTCCTATGTTGACTGACAACTCCTGCAATGTCCCTGATGCCTAACCATATCGGTTTCTGCCGTTGGATTCATCAGCTGTGTGGAGATAGGGAGCCTCCTACATGGGCAACAGTTTGCTCTCCATATTGTACAGCCTTGTCTTGCATATCACATGGAGAGCTGGGCTGCACATTCAATGTAGACCCTGACCAATGGACGGCCTCAATTTTTTTTTGTGTACTTACATAGCTTGCCTTTTTTTTGCACATTGGTTGTGTGTCCATGGCTGTGTGTAGCTTTTCAATGATACTATTGTGTTTCTTTGCACCCTACTGTGAATGTCCACAATTAATTTCAGCATAGTATATGGTGATATAAATATGCACTTTGATAATAAATTAACTTTGAACTTCGAACTTTCCCTACCAATGAAGTACAAAGAGCCACAGTTTGAGTTATCTTACAACATCAACCATGTAAAATCTTATTTGTTTGATATATGTCCTTGTCTGATAACTGGTTATGTGCAGTATGAATTCAACCTTCTAGCTGCTGAAAACACAGAAAAGTTGAAAGTTTGCACTGAAGGAAACAATGTAATGAAAGGCCAGGCTTTCCACAGCATGATGCATGCTGTAATAATTCTCATTCCGTGAAGGGTTTCCAAACCCCGTGCTTAAACTTTTTTGTACAATAGATCAAGTTTCAGGCATTGAGTCACCTCCACCTGCAAGAACAGTTAATGACAAGTTTCTTTTATACAGCATAAACTTTCCTAAAATCAACATTTCTCTTGAGCGTTTAGTAAAATGTAGAAAGATAATCCAGACCCACTACCACTAGAAGGATGAGAACAGCAGATAACTGGGATCACCACCACTTGGAAATCCCTCTCTGAGTCACTCACCATCCTGACTTGGAAACACACTGCCGTTCCTTCATTGTCGCTGGGTCAAAATCATGGAATTCCCTGCCAAACAGCATTATGGGTGTACCTACACCTCAGGGGCTGCAGCGGTTCAAGAAGGCAGCTCATCAACACCTTCTCAAAGGCAACTAGGGATGGGGAATAAATGTTAGCTCAGCTGGCAACACCCACATCCCATAAATGAATAAATTATAAAAAATATGTATTTTAAAAAGTCATAAAACAGAGCTGGAGTCATAGAACACTACAGCATAGAAACAGGGCCTTTTGCCCATCTAGACCATGTGACCTGCACCCCGACCATATCTCTCCATACCCCTCCCATCCATGTACCCATCTAAATTCCTCTTAAATGTTGAAATCGAACTCACATGCCACACTATCACTACCCTCTGACTGAAGATATTCCCCCTCATTTTCCCTTTAAACATTTTATCTTTCATCCTTAACTCATGACCTCGAGTTGTAGTTTCACCCAACCTCAGTGCAAGCAGCCTATCGATACCCCTCTTAATTTTGTATTATCATGAAGATCATCATTATGTGCCATGTCATCTGACTTGTTCTTGGCAAGTTTTTCTACAGAAGTGGTTTGCCATTGTCTTCTTCTGGCCAGTGTATTTACAAGATGGGTGGCCCCAGCCATTATCAATACTCTTCAGAGATTGTCTGCCTGGTGTCAGTGGTCCCATAACCAGGACTTGTGATATGCACCAGCAGCTCATCTGACCATCCACCACCTGCTCCCATGGATTCACCCTGTTTGAGGGTGCTGCAACTTGCCCAGGGTGACCTGCAGATTAGCAGAGGGAAGGAGCACCCTGCACCTTCTTAGATAGAAACATATCTCCAACACAACACATAATTTTGTTTACCTCTATCAAATATCCCCTCATTCTCCTATGGGTCGAGAATCAGAGGGCACAGTCACAGAATAAAATGGCTCTGTTTTATAATGGGAAGAATGATGAGGAAGAATTGCCTCAGCAAGATTATGGTGAATCTGTGGGATTCATTGCCACACACGGCTGTGGAGGCAATTCACTGAGTATATTCAAAGTGGAGGCTGATAGGTTCTTGTTTACTCAGGATGTCAAAAGTTACAGGGAGAAAGCAAGAGAATGAGGTTCAGAAGAACAATAAAGCAGCTATGATGGAATGTCAGGATTCAATGGGCAGAGTGGTCTAGTTCTTATCCTATGTTCTATAGCCTTATGGTTTTATAAAGTCTTAAACCATTCAGCCTTTCCTGCTTCTCAGGAAAAAAATTACAAAAGGATTTTAGGAAGGGTGACAGATAGAATACAACTCTTTCTAGAGTGCTCTGCAAGAAGGCACTTTAAATGAAGAACGGTTTGGCTGAAATCCTGTTAGCTAAATTCCCATGGTTTCCCAGCGCTCAGTGCATTAAAATGCAGTGGATGAGAAATTGTGAAGTGGAACACATCCGGGCTATTAGGCCTCAGGCCATGGTGTTTCAGTCACATCAGCACCCGTGCTCCAGTGCTTCTCTATGGGAAACTGTTGATGCGTTTCCATCCTGCCAATGTTTCCAAGTCTCCTTTAAACATGCTCTGAGAATGGATAGAAAGCATTCACACAATTAGTTTTTTTTTATTTAGAGGTGCAGCACAGAATAGTTCCTTCCAGACCTTCAAGAGTGCCGCCCAGCAACCCACTATTTAACTCTATCCTGATCACGGGACAATGTTACAATGCCCAGTTAACCTACTGACTGGCACGTCTTTGGACTGTGGGAGGAGACTGAAGCACCCGACGGAAACCAACAGATTCCACAGAGAGGATGTACAAACTCCTGATAGAGATGCCGCGACTGAACTCTAAACTTCAACTCCTCAAGTTGCAATAGCGTTGCACTGACCACGATGCTGCCATGGCACCCATGAACAATGCTGGTTTTAATCGTTTTGCACACCATTTTCAGTTGTGATTTTTAAGTCACTGGAACGTTGTCATTTTAACGCACCATCAGAACATAGCACATCATAGGCCCTTCAGCCCCCAACGACCATACTTGAACCTTCCCTGACCTAGACCTCTAATGAAAGGGGTAATTTGAAGTAGCTCCCACATTTTTATTTTACTTGAAAGCACTAGTACGTTGAACCACTCAATAACTTGGCTTCATGATAATACCTTCATTCTTTCCTCACCTCCATTAAGGGCCCCAAGAGACCTTCCAGCTGAGGCATCACTTCTCCTGTGAATCTTTTGAGTGTCCAATGTTCTGCTGAAGCCCTTCCACATTGGTCAGACCCTTCGTAGATTGGGGACCACTGTGTCAAACAGCTCCAATCTATCTGCAAAACAGTGGAACTTCCTTGTGACCAACCATTTTAATTCCTCTCCTATCAGATTCTTTCTTCTCCAGCCCTTTATTTGTCCCATCCACCTGGCTTCACCTATCGCTTTCTAGCTATCTTCCTTCACCTCCTCCCAATGTTTTATTCTGGCATATATCCCCTTCCTTTCCAGTCCTGATGAAGGGTCTTAGCCTGAAACATCATAAGACTATAAGACCAGAAGACATAGGAGCAGAATTAGGCCATTCAGTCCATCAAGTCTGCTCCACCCTTTCATCATGGCTGACCCTGAATTCCACTCAACCCCATACACCTGCCATCTCCCCAGGTCCTTTGATGCCCTGACTAATCAGGAAACTATCAACTTCTTCCTCTGTGACAGTACATTTCACAGATTCACTACTCTCTGGCTAAAAAAAAAATCCTCCTTACCTCTGTTCTAAATTTTGAGGCTGTGCCCTCTTGCTCTCTAGTTCTGGATACTACCACCATAGGAAACATCCTCTCCACATCCACACTATCTAGTCCTTTCAATGAGATGCCCCACATTCTTCTAAATTCCAGTGAGAACAAGCCCAAAGCTGCCAAATGCTCCTCATATGCTAACTACTTCATTCATGGAATCATCCTTGTGAACCTCCTCTGGACTCTCTCCCATGACAACACATCCTTTCTGAGATATGGGGCCCTAAACTGTTGACAATACTTCAAGTGCGGCCTGACTGGTGTCTTATAAAGGTTCAATATATCTCCTTTCTTTTATATTCTATTCCCTT